>NC_081295.1:7500-632500 GCF_030435805.1 Mustela lutreola | reverse complement strand
GTTCAAAACTCATCATTCCAAGTCAATGATCCTATTAGAGCCAGAATATTTATTTTAAAGATTTTATTTGTTTATGTGACAGAGAGAGATCACAAGCAGGCAGAGAGAGAGGGAAGCAGGCTCCCCGCTGAGCAGACAGCCGGTCTTGGGGCTCGATCCCAGGACCCAGAGACCATAACCCGAGCTCAAGGCAAAGGCCTAACCCACTGAGCCCCCAGGCGCCCCTATGGCCCGAATACTAAGGAGACCCTCTGTGGAGGACAATCCCTACCCACGGGCAGTTTCGGCTCTGAAAGACCAGGACACAAATATGTAAATGTATTTAAAGGCAGCTTAACTTACAAAAGTTACGATTTTAACGTTGACATAGAATTTGAAAAGTATCTTAAGAGACTGAGGTAGGACAACTCCAGGTGAAGGGACAATCGGAAGAGGAAATAGGGTTTCAAGCCTGAAAAACGCTGAGGTGAGAAAAGGCACATCAGCCCGCGTGGGTTGAGAGTCGGGTACGTGAAGGCAGACGCCAGGAGTTGGGGGGAAATCTACACGGTACTGGCATGAGCGAATGGTGAGAGTTAAGATTTTGGGGACACCTGGGTAGCTCAGTCTTCTGCCTTCAGCTGGGGTCCTGGTCCTGGGGTCCTGGGATCAAGTCCCACTTCAGGCTCCCTGCTCAGCCGGCAGCCTGCTTCTCCCTCTCCCACTACCCCTGCTTGTGTCTCCCCCCCCCCCCCGTCCCATCAAATAAATAAAATCTTTTATTTAAAGAGTTAAGATTTTGGGGGCACTTGGGTGGCTCAGTCAACTGAACACCTGACTCTTAATCTTGGCCGAGGTCTTGATCTCAGGGTGGTGAGATTGAGCACAGCCTGGAGCTCCCTGCTCGGCGTGGAGCCTGCGTGGGATTCTCTCTCTCTCCCTTCCCGTTTGCCCCTCCCTCTCTTCGGAAATAAAATGAGGTAAGAGTGTGGTCAGTACCAACTGTGTCACATAATAGCCGCGTGGTCCGTGTCGAATGGGTGAATTGTTAATCTCTCTCAATCTCCATTTCCTCATTTGTAGGATTAAAATAATAATGTCCATCCAGTTATTCCACAAACATTTTAGGAAAAGCAACTATGAACTAAGAATTACGTAGGGTGACGGAGACCGTAGGAATCATTCACTCATCCATCAATACCCCGTATATGCACCCAGCTGGAAACAGAAAAGGAGCAGAAATCTAGGTGACAGATACTGTAAACTCCGAGGAGAGAGCGTTTCATACAGTGGAACAGTCAACCGTCTCAACTGAGAGGCTGAATAAGATGAGAACAGAGAAATGTCCGTTGTATTTAGCAAATTGGGGCCAAAAAGCAAACTTCATTATTTTGAGCTGTTTCTAAGGTGTGACAACTTCAGAAGCTAGACTGAAGTTCCTCGAGGTGGTGCCCGTGGGAGGAAGTCTGCGCCAGCGCCGGAGAGAGAAGGTAGCTAGAGAACAGGGCGGTCGTCTTTAAGGTGGGACAGAGGCGAGCAAGCTTGGGTGCTGGCGAGGGGGCGCAGAGGGGACACCAGGTGCAGGAGCTGGGGGAGACAGCTTCGGGAAGGCCTGCGGCCGGCACAGGGCCTGGGTGACCCCCCCCGCCGGCAGCAAGAACACGGTGGGTCCACTGCGACAAGATGGAACAGAATGTGGCTGCAGGCGCAGGGAGGTTTTGAGACTCGCTGCTGGAAAACTTGAAAGATTTTCCTCTGACGCGTTCTCTCTCCTGATTGAAATAGGAGGTGAAACCACCCACGGAAGTGAGAGAGGAGGGGGAGGGGGAGGAGGAGCAACGTTCCTGGGGGCCACGTGGTTTGTTTCCGGTGGGGAGCTTCAAGGCAAACCAGTCGGTCTGGTTTTTCCATGTTCTCAGTCAAACTGAGCTGCTTGAATTCAGGCTATGAATATGCATTTCCTTCAGGAAGGGTTTTCCCAGACCCGCAAGAGAGGCAAAGGAACCCGAGTGTGTCTGTAAGGGAGCTGTTTAATGGTGGGTTATGGCATGGAATGGAGATTTCAGTAGGATTCCACAGTGCTGAGTCCTAAGGACAGAAAAGGGTTGTATAAAAATAACCTGCTGGCGTCCAGGATTTCAGAGGTCATACAGCTATTGATGGTAGCAGAGTCTACAGGGGGAACGGAGGAGCCAGGTGAGCCAGGGCAAGAGGTCACCAAACGGGAGCTGGTCAAGGAGTCAGGAAGCTAGAGGACAGACTTCCCAGTTTTCAGCAGTGCACTGGACTGTAGAAACGACCGCAGGAACTGAGACCGCACAGTGATCTTCGTGGTCAGAGAGAAAATTTATAATTGCCCAGAACTTTTGGTAAAACGTTTAAAACTCCCTTACTGCCAATTGTAAATGTATAGAGCATTTTTTAAATTGTAAAACTAATATTTAGTAAATTATAAATACGAAAAACACGAGAATTCGTGCTTTATTTCTGTGTAAACACTTTGCCAAGAGTAGTTGGAACTTGCTTTCTCCTGCCATCACTTACCTTTTGTGCCTTGATAACATCCCAACATCTGATGTTTTGTGTTTTCAATGTCATACGACACCTTCAAGTGTCCTTAACGTGAAGTTGTTATCAGTGTCCCTTCACCTTTGTCGGTCACCTGCTCGAACTGATCTGTGTGACCCGGATGCAGGGTTCCCAGCAGTGCCCTGGCCTGGCCCAGCACCTTAACCAGAGCTCAACACTAACCAGCTCTGTGGGCCTCCAAAAGGACACAACTTGAGTGCAGTGAACTCGCTTTTCATTCTGTCTGTAATAACAGTTTTGTTTCGACGTGACAAGTAATGCCAACACTTGGCCTGAATGCTAGCCAGACGCACTGGGCTCTGCCGTTACTAGTTACCATCTTCTGTCCACAGCTGAAGAAAGTCTCGTCAACACAAACAGTCAGATGTGGACCCAACGTTACCGTGCTTTCTCTCCTTGTTGGACGGGACCTTCATGCAGGCTGAGGCTTCATTCTTGTCATTTTCAAATTTCCTAATCACATCCAATTTCACTGTCAGCTCCTCACTTATTTCTTTGATGTGCTTTCAACTTTTGGGGGCACATTTTATAAAACAAAATTTTAACGTAAAAAGAAACACTCTTTTTATGGTCCATTTTTGTAAAACACCCCGTGGGGCTGTCACTGGGAGGCAAGGAAGCAATACAGCTACACTCCTTGCTGTCTGTGCTGAGGCCCGAGGCAGGAGTAACTGGGTGCAGTGACCTGTCACTGACGGGCTTGGCGAGGAGGCCCGGGCTGCGTGAGGGCCATCGGTGTGGCGATCTGTGGCTGGGCACTGGCTGTGAGGTCTCCGCTCGATGTGATGTACCTCCTCAGTCGGTGCAGCAGAACAGCTGAAATTTGAGTCATGCTTCTGGGGCACTGGTGTTTCAAGACAAGACTGTGGCCACCCGAGTTTGTTCATAGCAGAGCAGCGCCTGCGTGGGGACTGCCTCACTAGACAGCTTTCCGTGTGCACATCGAAGGCACAAAGAATGGTAGCAGGAGTCGGTAGAGATGGAGGCCGGGGTCCTCTAGCTCTTGTCTTGAGAAGGAACCAGCCAGGGGCCGGGGGCGGCAGCGGCACGGGGCGTGAAGAGGCATGAGCACACACGGAGGCTTTGCCAGGAGCCGGGGCACTGAAGGCCAGAGTGGCTGTGTCAAGGACGGAGAGGAAGAATAGCGTCTGCTCGAGGGGCTGTGGTAGGAGGGGTGTGCGGGGACCAGACCGAGGTCATCTTAGACAAACCCACCACGGTGGCCACTCTGTGGCCATCCTTCTGCTTGAGGGCACCCTTAATTAGGCATACACCCGGGGCCTCACCTGCTTGCCCTGCCCTGGAGCTCGGACTCTGACACACGATTCCTAACTATTCTCCCCCCTCGCCGGTCCCCCGCAGGTACGCCTACCCTGCAGGGCTGAAAAAGTGGGTCTTAAGGAAGGTGGGCGTGTAGAGGTCTAGCCGACACTGCTGCCCAAGATGCGCTTCTGTCCGCAGGTCCCCTTAACCAACCATTTCTCCTCAAGCTGGACTTGGCCTCTTTCTTTGGTCTTATGGCTCCTTTGGGGATGTTCTGCATGTACCTCCCTTTCAGAGAACAGGGACTCTCCGTGGGGACAAGCCAAGTCCTTCTTAAGAAAGAGACTCAAAATGCATCTGGAGGAGAAGCTGGGGACAGAGAGGAGTGCTGTGAGGTCTGCAGAGGAAGGTCACTAACTTGCTGTAAAAAGCTTCGAGAAGCCGGATGTCAGATCATGGGCGGGCAGGGGAGGTGGAGGAGGCAGGAGGGTCAGAGTCGCTCGTATGGAATTCAACGAGGTGTGTATGGGGTTGAGGAGGTCCTTGTAAGAACTCCCATCAGGCAATACCTGCAGGTCCCATTTGAGGATGAGGAAGCTCCGGGGCTCTCTGAAGGGCTGGGTCAAGCGCTCCGTGATTCGTCACGTGGCCCCCGCGCCACCTGCATCACTCTGTACAAACAGGAGGCCACGGGCTTTACTACTACATCCTCAAGTTCCCCAGGAAGGCGCACGGCTTACCGACCTGCTGCACGGGCTCGTCACCACTAATGCGGCCGTGGCTCACAGCGGACCACTCCCGTGCTGAAGATCTGGGGCGACGATGACCCATGATTCTGCTGCACAGCCCCGAACTGTTGGTCCTGGATTCGCCAGCTCAGGAGGACACATAAGTGAACAGAAAACTCTGCCCACCGTCCACTCTCCAGTCTTGGGACTATTCAAGAATGGCTATTTCAACCAACCCTTAAGTTTGACATGGTTACAGCCCTGAGAGCTACCTCATGACAGGCGCGACGGGTCGCCTCCTCCAAGCCCGTCCCCTTCTTCCACGCTGGAGCTCTGTCTACTCTTCGTGGGGCCCTGCGCTCCTGCAAAGGGAAATGCGCCCTCAGCCCCAAGGAGGGAACTATGACCCGTCTAGTCATAGACAGGAACATGATCAGATTATATCAAGTTAAACAAATGCCAAAGTCTGGGGGAGAGGAGAAGGCAGAAAACACCTGAGTCCCTGATCAAATGTCAGGAAAATGAAATTCTCCTCTTTAAAAAAACAAAACAAAAAACTGGATTAGGTTTTTTAGTTCTTGCACCTAAAAAGAATTGAACTAACAGAGTAACAAAAGGAATGACCACACATTAAGGATGTGTTAAGTACATTGTCTTTAATCCAAACTTGCTAATTCCTTTCGAAAGAATGCCTACAACATATTAAAATGCCATTTAAAATATAACTGGCTTTAGAAGTTTTCCAAAATCTATTTTAACATTTACTTGACAAATTCTAATTGTCTTAACTCGAAAAAGAACAAGAAGTAATCCCTGTGTTTGCACACGGCCCCTCTGCGAGCTCCTGCGCACCCGTCTCTATCGCTGCGGGCGCTGCTCTTACCTTTATGCTTCGGGGCAACAGAATGTTCATAAAGGTGAGAACTATTAAGTATGAAGGTAAAAACTGGGCTTTTCCTTGTTTGCTGTTGGAAGAATACAGCGACGCTGCAGCTGCAAGCGAAAGCACAGCTGATCCCACGAAGTGCCAATCTTTAAAGCCACGGGCCTCGGAAGCGGAGAAGCCTGCGCTCCCGGGCCTGTGACAAGCTATTCGCAGAAGAGAGCAAACACCAGGGCCAAGGCGACGTACGTCTCCGTTTCATGTTTCGCCGCGACCCAGCTGTCCCAGGTCACGTCCCAGATCCACCTGCTGGCAATCTGGGTACACAGATTTCAGAAAAGACCAACTATGAATTGAACATGTTAAGAAGTAAACTTTAAGTCTATATGGTGTCTTAGAAAGTGATATTTAAACACTAGTTTTTCCCATTTCCCCTTTCCTGAAAGCGGTCCTTCTCCGACACGGGGACTGGACCTTCAGCACAGTCTGGGGGCAGGCACGAGAGCCCTCTGAACCCGGGCCTCGGAGCTCTGCATACAGGATGCTCCGCGGCGTGCCACTCTCGGATACGGGATTTTCCTTAACATCCTTCAAATATGCTCAAGGGAAAATTTATTAGAACCTTGTTTGGAAATAAAGAAATAGCATTGATTATCCAAGAAGGCTGTTAGGGAAAATTCTAAATCCTTTGCTTCACTCACAAAGCCCCATGTTTTCTAACTACAGCCTACTTTTCCGTGATGGATATAAGTGACCACAAACCTTCTGTGGCTTCTCCCAAGAGGGTGAGTCTGTTCCTCCAACCCTTGAGTATGAATTGGCCTTAGGACTTGCTCTGAGCCAAAGACTGGGACATTGTGTGACTTCAAGCAAAGCCTTCAGAGGTCTTCTGCTCCCACCTGCCCCGAACACTGCGAGGGGAGCCCCCACATAAGGAAAGCCACTCAGCCCACGGAGGGTGGCTCACATGCAGGAGAACCCAGGAGCCCGAGCCAACAGCCAGCCCCGCCCCTAGACATGAGAGCAAGGCCATGTCCAACCACTGTGAGTGTGTCAGGAAGACTAGCAGGAAAAGCAGCCGTCGCAGCCGGGCTGACCCACAGAATGATGAGCAGATAAGTGGCTCCCTCCACAGCTGGGAACACCTGTGCCCTGGCCGCAGCCTCCGACTGTCGCTGCGCGTTCATTTCTAGGTCAGCTGGACTCGGGCACTAAGGCAGGCCCACTGTCTGTCTCTTTCCCTTTCTTAAACTCTGAGCTGCGTTGTCTTCTCTCCGGAGTACAGGAGAGTCTCTTGGAGAACCGCGGTCTGCGTCTCAGCATTTCCTGTGTCTTTTCTCAGTAACTGACCTGACTCCCATCAGTGCTCAAAATAAATTTACTGGTTAATTATCAAATGACATTAAATTGCCAAAATTAGTGTGATCAAGGAATAGGATAGCCGTACAGTCTAATAAATTATCAATAGAAAGTTGCCATTTCTGGGTGAGGACATTTCCAATAATAGGCAGTGAAGGAAGATCCAGCCAACAAAATCAGCCTTTGTCAGAGAGGCGCCTGGGGGCCCTAGAGGCACACAGTGGCGGCTGCACGGGACCTCTCAGCTCACTAGAGGGGACAGCTTGGGGCGCCGGCTGATAGATGCTGGGTCAGTGAGGTACTTACATGTATTGCCTGACCAGTCTTCTGGATAAATAATACTTTTATAATGAACTTGTAACGGTGGTACCCAAATTCTTTCACTGCTGACAAGATGCGGTCTGCTAGGTCAAGTGACAAGCGACAGAACACTTGATCATCGTATTTGACATCTTTAAGATTTTCCTTTAAAAAAATAGGAAAGACATTTTAATTTCCAAACCATTTTCTATATAAAAACTGAAGAAAACATGTCTAATCCACAGAACTTTAAAATAATACATGCATTCCTTCTAACCAAATAACATTAAATGAATGTTGTGCTTGACAATTTATTTCAATAACAATGTTGAATAAAGTTGATTTGGGTTTTTAATTACATTCAAGTGCTCTTCATTACCAACCCTTAACCCATAAGTTTCCCTTTACTTGGTCACTCCATCAAAAGCTAGTCGGGAGACACGGGAATTTTAAAACAGTGCTTCCGGGAATGCTTAGGTAGATGAAGGAAATCTTCCTATAATTTCCGTATTTGCTAAAACTCAGAGTTTTTCCAAAACTCTGACTTTTCCTAAAGCCTGGGTTTCCTGGACGGGAGCCTGTATTACGTGACTACTGTCTCCCCCAGTCTCCCTGACTCAAAGCCACTTCTCTAGCCCTCTCCCCACGGCGCTGCACTCTGCTGCTCTCTCTGCGGACGCCAGGACGCGGAGATCCAAGATTGTCTGCCATGTCTGCTGTGGATTAATCACAGCTGGGAGACAGATGGGCGTCAGAAGCACTAAGCTTTCCCACAGCCCGTAAGCAGACTGGACCACACAGTGAGCAGAATGCACATGCCTTTGAGTGACCTGACAATGATGTCTTAACATGGTTCTGGGTCCTGTGGTAACAAACGAACTCCTAACAGCTAATATATTTTTTTAAGATTTTATTTATTTATTTGACAGAGATCACAAGTAGGCAGAGGCAGCCTGAAAAAGACAGAGGAAGAAGCAGGCTCCGTGGGACTCAATCCCAGGATCCTGGGATCATGACCTGAGCTGAAGGCAGAGGATTTAATCCACTGAGCCACCCAGGTGCCCCTAACAGCTAATTTTATACGCATGTAAAACCAAATATATTGTTTTGTTTTATTGGTTTTGATTCCCTTCTAGAATGGTGCTGGACCTAAAACTGGGTCTAGAAGCATTCGTCTCCCTCAGGCATTGGCTGTGGTTCGTCTTTCAGAAGCTTAAGGACATCCATTCTCTCTTTGATCTGCCTAACAAACCCTGGCTCCGCCCACCTATATGTTCTTGTTTAACAAACGGCCAGTGCTTGCTCTAGGAAAAGGCCCACAGGCTCCAGCAGTATGTACTATTTCTGCATCCAGAACTGTGATGAATTTTCTGTGAACCCCAGGGAAAACCCCGGCCTCTTTATGACCCCTTGCGATCCCCCCACACAGCCAATCAGCTGTTCAGGCCCCACCATGCTCCATGCAATTCTGTAAATTAACGTATGGAAATACAACTTGAAATCCATTATATCCAGTAAATTGGAACTCCGTCTATGCGGTAAGGCCAAGCAAAAGAGACACCAAAATGTGTATTCTCATGTCACAAATGCTTGCTATTAGTGTAATGTGTATTCTCATGTCACAAATGCTTGCTATTAGTGTTTAAATAAGAGAAAGTAATAATTATTTCATTGTATCAAACGGAGTTGAATTTCTTTATTTCCTGAAGCCGTGAGCCATCTGACAATGATTAGTTCAGCTCAGAAATGTATCTGTCTATGGCAGTAGAGGCTAGAGTAGGCCTCCTAAATATTCTTCTGTAATAATAAAAGTTAATTCATTTAAATAATTAACTTTGGTATTATTAAAATAGTATTAATCATTTATACAAAATGAAGAGATGCTTTCTTCCCAACAGCTAGCTCACATAAGTTGTTACTGAAGGAATACACCTCACAAACTGAAGGGATAGGAAACTTTGACACAAGGAACATGTCTGGGGTAGACGCAGGCTTGGTGGAGTCCACAGGGGAATCTGGCCATCAGATGGTGCCTGGGTGCCTGGTGCCCAGCACTCAAGACCACAGATGAAAAGGTGATTCAGAAAAGGTAGTCCCGGGGCACCTGCGTGGCTCAGTCGGGTAAGCACCTGCCTTCAGCTCAGGTCATGATCCCAGGGTCCTGGGACGGAGCCCTGCTTTGGGCTCCTTGCTCAGCGGGAAGCCTGCTGCTTTGTCTCCCACTCCTGCTTGTGTTCCCTCTCCCGCAGTCCTTCTGTGTCAAATAAATAAATAAATAAATAAAATCTTAAAAAAAAAAAAAAAGAAAAAGAAGAAAAAGTTGTCCTTCAAACTTTCTATAAATAAAAAATTTTAATTTGGTCCTTAAGAAAGATGGAGGAACCCTTTCCATCGGAACAACACAGCCTTCAGATACCAACACTAGTATAAATAATGTTGGTATTAATATTAGTCTTAAAGTACTTTATAAAAATTGGAAAAGCCTTTTTGGACTAGCCTGGAAATAACTGTCCAAACCGGCCTTTAGATTCCAGTCAGTTTCAAGAAGGGACCGGCGATGTGACAGATGAGAGAACACTTTATCTATCATCATGTTGGTGACATGTGTGTCAGCAGCTGCCTGTCCTTACAGGGTTTAGGTCCAGGAACCGCCTTTCACACCCACACACACACATGCAGTGTGTTTTAACTCATTCCTCCAAATACTGGAAAACATGACACTTGAGGGATAAATAATTTATGGATAATTAAGAGTTGAAATAACTAAAGAATTAAATCTAGCTCATGGCATCGATGGGAAGATTCTTGAGGGTGACTACAAAGTACTTTAATATATTCAGAGACAAATGCTACAAAAAAAAGTCAATGAAATGTATGGCCATAAATCTGAATACGCTGATCAAATGGGCAAAGCTAAGATATTGCTGTCGCACATATTTATCAACCTACTGTTAGTATCTGCTGGACTTTAGTTTCTACTGAATGAGCTTGGAATTTTTTCAACGGCTCCATTCTGTATGAATTAGCAAACTTGAGTTTGGCCAGGGCACTCTTCCACTCTTTACCCAAGTCAGCGATCGAATCATCGAATGGAGGCTCCACGTACTGAACATCATGAATCGAGTCTCTCAGTCGCTCTTTTAAAATCTGTGTATACTGCAAGAGGGGCAGGAAGTGAGAAAGATCATTTCTTTAATTACAAAATGAAATTTTAGATTTAAGAACCCTAATACAATGGGACAGAGCTGACACAAAGTCTGGAAATCCATTCTGATTGACTTCTGTGACAGAGTAATTGCTGAACCCTAGATTCAATGATGCACTCCTGGCTATCAACTGGGTAAAAGAAAACTAACCTAACTGGCTAGCTATCGTCTCTCTAGAAACACGAATTTGCACACATATATTTACAATATCCGTGGAAGATACAAAAGAACCAGAAACAAGACAGGCCTCCACAGAGGGCAACTGGGTGGCTAGGAGACGTGTGTAAAGAGAACTTGCCAGTTCTCTACCCTGAGGTTATGAAAGTATTATCCGTCATTGTCTTACCATTTTATTTATTTTATTTTTTTTTAAAGATTTTATTTATTTATTTGACACAGAGAGATCACAAGTAGGCAGAGAGGCAGGCAGAGAGAGAGAGAGGAGGAAACAGGCTCCCTGCTGAGCAGAGAGCCCGATGCGGGACTCGATCCCAGGATCCTGAGATCATGACCTGAGCCGAAGGCAGTGGCTTAACCCACTGAGCCACCCAGGCAACCGTCTTACCATTTTAATTACTTTTATTTAATTGTCCTTGATTAAATAATACTATTATTTACCCAAGTCTTTACATAATATTTACATAAATAACAGTCTTAAGTTGAAAGATAACAAATGTGTACTGATTTGGTACATAGATTATTTTATGCTTTTGACATGCATTCACTCTGTGACATTCAACATTCTTTTTTTTTTTTTTTTTTAGTTTTATTTATTTGACAGAGATCCAAGCAGGCAGAGAGGCAGGCAGAGAGAGAGGGGGAAGCAGGCTCCCTTCTGAGCAGGGAGCCTGATGTGGGGCTCGATCCCAGGACCCTGAGATCATGACCTGAGCTGAAGGCAGAGGCTTTAACCACTGAGCCACCCAGGTGCCTCGACATTCAACATTCTTTAAAGAAATAGTTATGTGGTGCCTAATATGGTCTAGATAAATGTTGTAGGCTCTGAAGTTACAGTGATGAGCTCCATTGTACTAGCGAGGGATTTGTTGTTGGGCTTATGCGAACTCATAATCAAGCAGTCTGCACTCACGCGGGGGTCACTCTAACGGACAGGAGGGCCGACTGACTATTGAAAGCACACGCAAAAATAAATTAGCAGATTTAAATAGTAGTAATTGCTATAAAAACAAAACCAAGCAACTTGGGAGGAACTCACTGGGAAGGGCTAATTTAGCAGAGTGATCAGAGAAGGCCCCTATAAATGAAGTTGTATATGGGCTGAAGCCCCAAAAGAACATACACAGTCTTCAGGTCAAAGAGCGTGTTCTAGGAGCAGGTTTGTGGTCAGTGTGGCTCGAGTGAGGCAGAATGGTGACAAGATGGAAGCTAGGAAGGCCACCAAGGAGCAGGTCATGAAGCACTGACTAGAATGTGATGAACACTTGGATTTTATTCTCAGAACAGTGGGACCCGCTGGAAAAGTTCAAGGACGTTAGGGGGAGGCTCCACATTAGTGTTGAAAGTGCATTCTGGCTGGTGTGGCGAACAGATCAGAGGGATAGCAGGGCTCCGACGAACATAGCCTTATACTTTGTAATGCTTTTTACGAATAACGTTAACTAAGTAATTCTGTAACTTCATAACAGCTTTTCTAACCAGGAACATGGTTTACTTTGGTAATTATGTAAGAATTTTTATTTCTAAGTAATTTATTTTGACATAAATCTTTCAATTTACTCTGAAGCATTTATCCTTCTGCTACTTTTCCAGTGAGGCTTTAAGGTGATTTAAATTGCACCCACCTATTAAACTTTTATTAATTTCAATGTTTACTACCTCTAGATTTTTCCAACTATATAATACATATTTCTATCACCCCTCCTTCATCCCTGTCCATATTTTACTGCAGAGGCCAGTACTTTAAAATGTAAATATCAGACCTCCCGGTCCTCAAGTATTGTGAGAGTATTTATTCTCCACCACCGATGGATCTGTGTGGCAGAAACTAGCACTGGACAACACGTCCCTTTCTCTGCCCCCTCTGAGGGGTTCATCTGATCGGCAGGTTGGCAAGAGAAAGAACACGATTAAATGCAGAATCTCCCAGCTCTTCTCTTGGCAGCGGATCAGAACAAGGACGTATCATCTGTCCGAACCCTGCAGATGGTTCCCAGAGACAGGCTGTTGTCTTAGTATCAGTGTCCAGGCACGGCCGTGACCATTTGGTGACCTGCTTGAGCATAAGTCGAAATGTTACCAGCCTGTTTTTCATCACTGATAGTTTGTTAATATGCTTAGATGATTTCTGAATGTTTAACCAACCTTGCATTCCTAGAACAAACCCCACTCAAATATAGTATTACTATTGTTATTTGATTGAATGTTTGTACCTTTTGACCTCCACATATTTTTCTTTTCAGATTTCACACAGAAGTGAAATCATACAATATCTGTCTGAATTATTTCACTTAGCCTGTTCTCAAGGTCTACATGTTATTGCAAATGGCAAGATTTCATTCTTTTTTTAATGGTGAAATGAGTAAACATTTAGGAAGTTTTCATATCTTGGCTATTTATTGTAGATGATGCTGCAATGAACAGAGGGACGCACATATCTTTTCGAATCAGTGTTTTCATTTTCTGTGAAGAAATACCCAGAAATGGAATTGCTGAATTGTATGGTAGTTCTACTTCTAATTTCTTGACGATCCTCCATATTGTTTTGTTGTACTACCCACAGTAGTAGCGGTACCCGCTTATGTTCCCACCAACAATGCACGAGGGCTGCCTTTTCTCTACATCCTTGCCAACACTTGTCATCTTTAGTCTTTTCAATAATAGTGAATCAAATAGGTGTGAGGTAATACCTGTTTTTATTTACTTATTTATTTATTTGACAGACAGATCACAAGCAGGCAGAGAGGCAGGCAGAGGGAGAGGATGAAGCAGGCTCCCTGCTGAGCAAGACCCTGGGATCATGACCTGAGCCGAAAGCAGAGGCTTAACCTACTGAGCCACCCAGGCACCCCAATATCTTTTTTTTTTTTTTTAAAGATTATTTATTTGACAGAGATAGAAAGCACGAGTAGGCAGAGTGGCAGGCAGAGGAAGGAGGCAGGCTCTTTGCTGAGCAGAGATCCGGATGTGGGGCTCAATCCCACGACCCTGGGATCATAACCCAAGCTGAAGGCAGCCACTTAGCTGACTGAGCCATTCAGGTGCACTCACTTTGCACTTCCCTGATTGAGGATGTTGAGCATCTTCCCTTGTACCTGAAGTCCATCTGTACATCTTCTTTGGAAAAATACCTATTCACGAATTCTGGTCATTTTATAATTCAATTGCAAGGTTGTTTTTTTGTTTGTTTTCTTTTTTTGCTGTTGAGTTATAGGAGTTCTTTACATATCTTGGATATTAACCCCTTAAATGATTTGCAAATAACCTTTCCCACTCAGTAAGCTGCGTTTGCACTTTGTTGACTTCCTTTGCAGTGCCAAAAGTTTTTAGTTTAATGTAGTTTCAGCTCTTTATTTTTGCTTTTGTTGCCTTTGCTTTTGGAGCTGAATTAAAAAATCATCACCAAGACTGATGTTAAGGTGTTTATTACCTATGTTTTCTTTTTGGAATTTTATGGTTTCAGGTCTTCCATTCAAGTCTTCAATCTATTTTGAGTTTATTTTTGTGTACATGTGAAATGCTTGTCCAGTTTTCCGAATAACCATTGAAAAGACTATCCTTTCCATACTGTATATTCTTGGCTCCTTTGTTATAATTCACCATAAATGTGTGTTTATTTCTGGATTCTACTGCCCTATTGACATGACTGTGTTTATGACAATGCCATACTCTTTTTATCACTAAAGCTCTGAAATACAATTTGAAGTCCTAAAGAGAGATGCTTCTAGCTTTGCTGTTCTTCCTCCATACTGCTTTGGATATTTGGGGTCTTGAAAGTTTAGAATTGTTCTGTGAAAAATGCCATTGGAATTTTATTAGGGATTACAGTGAATCTGTAGAGTGCTTTGGGTAGTGTGTACATTTTAACAATATTAATTCTTCCACCCCAGGAACACTGAGTATCTTTCCATTCATTTGTGTTGACTTCAATTTCTTTCATCAATTCTTACAGTTTTCACTGTAAGACTCTGGAGGGCTTTCACCTTCTGGGTTAAATTTGTTCCTATTTTATTCTTCTTAATGCAATTGTGAAATGGGATTTTTTTCTCTTAATTTCTGATAGCTTGTGTAGAACTGCAATAGATTTTTTTTTTAAGATTTTATTTATTTATTTGACAGACAGAGATCACAAGTAGGCAGAGAGGCAGGCAAAGAGAGAGAGGAGGAAGCAGGTTCCCTGCTGAGCAGAGAGCCCAATGTGGGACTCGATCCCAGGACCCCGAGATCATGACCTGAGCTGAAGGCAGTGGCTTAACCCACTGAGCCACCCAGGCGCCCCTGCAATAGATTTTTTAATATTGATTTTGTTTCCTGCAATATTTATGTTTATTGAATCAAGCAGTTTCTTGGTAGAGGCTTTAGGATTTACCATATATAATATCATGTCATACACAAATAGCAACAGTTATACTTTCTTCTTTCCAATTTGGATGCCTTTTTCCCCTTTCTCTTGCCTAACTTCTCTGGCTAGGATTCCAATACAATGTTGAATAGAAGTGGTGGGAGTGGGCATCCTTGTCTTGTTCCTAAACTTAAAGGAAAAGCTTTCAGCTCTTCACCATTTTGTATGTTCACTGTAAGTTTGTCATATGCGGACTTTAGTATACAAAAGTATGTTCCCTCTAAACCCACTTTGTTGAGTTTTTAGGATAAATGGATATTGAATTTTATCAAATGCTTTTACTGTATCTATTGAGATGACATAATTTTTTTAAAAAGATAATTGAGGGAGAGAGAGCATGAGTGGGGTGAAGGGCGGATGGAGAAGCAGACTCCCCACTGAGCGTGGAGCCTGATGTGGGGCTTGTTCCTGGGACTCCAGAATCATGACCTGAGCCAAATGCAGACGCTCAACCGAATGAGCCACCCAGGCACCCAGGATGATGTGATTTTTATCCTTCATTAGGCTAATGCAATCTCACACGGATTGTTGGGGATGCTGACCACCCCTGCATCATAGAATAAATCCCACTTGACCATGGTATATGATCTTTTTAAAGTACTGTAAAAGTTGGCCCAATATTTTGTGTATTTTTTACATCTACATTCATCAGGTTTATTGGCCTGTAGTTTTCTTTTCTCTGGTGTCCTTGTACGGTTTTGGTATCAGGGTAGTGTTGGCCTCATAAAATTAGTTTGGAAGTATTCCTTCCTCTTTTATTTTTTTGAAAAATTTGAGAAAGACTGGTATTGATTCTTTCAATGTTTGGTAAAATTCACCAATGAAGAATATGGTCTGGACTTCTGTTTGTTGGGAGGTTTTCATTACTGAGTCAATCTCCTCATCAGCAATCGGTCTGTTCAGGTTTTCAATTTCAGGAATTTATACATTTTTTTTCTGGGTTGTCCAAACTGGTGGCATAAAACTGCTAATATTATCTTATGATACTCCGTATTTCTATGGCATCAGCTATAATATCTCTTCTTTCATTTTTTTCTCCTCTCTCATTTTTAACTTTGAGCCCTCTTCCTTTTTTCTTAGGCGAATGTAGATAAAGGTTTGTCAGTTTTCTTTTCATTAAGCCAGCTCTTAATTTCACGTTTCTATGGTCTTTTTAACTTCGGGTCTCATTTGTTCTTTTTCTAGTCTTTGATGTATAAAGTTTGGTTGCTTATTTATTTTTTGTTTCTTGAGGTAAGCATGTATTATAATGAAATTCCCTCTCGGAAATGCTTTTCTGCACTCTATATATTTGGTATGTTGTATTTCCATTTCCATTTCCATTTAAGGAATTTTAAAGTTTTTCTTTTGATTTCTACCTTGACACATTAGTTGTCCCATAGAATGTTTCTAACCTTAATATTTTTGAATTTTTCCGTTCTCTTCTTACAGTTGACTTCCAGTTCCATACCATTGTGGTTGGTAAAGATTCTTGGTATTTTACTCTTCTTAAACTTAAGAAGACTTGTTTGTGGCCTAAGTGATTGGTGCTGGGGAACGTTCCATGTGCACTGCAGAATGTATTCTGCTGCCCTCGGCTGGAATGTTCTAGATGTATCTGTTAAGTCCATCTGGTTGAATGGGTCATTGAAGGCTGATGTTTTACTTTTTGTCGGAACGACCTATTCATTATACAAGTCAGGTACTGAAGTCCCCTTTTATTGTCTTTCTCCCTTTATGTCTTGCTTGATGTATTTAGGTGTTCCTACGTTGGGTGCAGTTGTATTTTATTTTTCTCACATGTTGTTGGATTTAATTTGCTGTAGTTTTGTTAAGAATTTTTGCATCTATGTTTATGAGGAATAGAGGAATGCTGACTTCATTGGATGAATTGGGAAGAATTCCCTTTTCTTCAATTTTGCAGAACACTGTAATATTTGGCAGAAACTCACCAGAAAATCCATTTGGGACTGGAACTTTCTATATGGAAAAGTTTTAAACTCCAGTTTTAAACTTAAGTGTAATAGATATAGGGGCTGTTCAGGGAATCTATTGCTTCTTGAATGAGTTACTGTCGCTTGTTTCTGTATATTAGTTTTTCTAGAGCTGCCGTAATAAAATATCACAGACCAGGCAGTTTAAAGAATTTCTTATTTGCTCACAGTTCTGGAAGCTTCTGGGTTTCATCTATACCACAAAGTTAAGGAAAGCGACAGTCCCATCAAAACTCTATCATATGGGAAATGAATTAATCCTCTCAAGAAAGACGGAGGTGCTGTTAGTAGAAGAAGAAAAAAAGGACGCACCGTATGTAAAATTAAAAGACATTTAAACATTACACTGTGTTATGTGTCTTCACGTGTCCTACGCTCAAGAACAGAGGAATTTTCTACTGCCCCAAAGTTAGAAATTAGCCGTGAGTGCACTTACTGTCCTCAGATACATTTAGTGAGCATTCTCAGTCTCTTCCCCATTTCTGCTCTATCAAATTTCTTACTCCTAGAAGCCTAGGTCTTTTTTTTTTTTTTTAAAGATTTTATTTATTGAGAAGGAGCACAAGCAGGGGGAGTGGGAGAGGGAGAAGCAGGCTTCCCTCCACGCAGGGAGCGCGGTGCAGGGCTGGATCCCAGGACCCTGGGACGGTTCCCCCCGGAGCGCTCCCAGGCGTCCCCGGCAGTCCAGACCTTGCAGACAGCTGCGACTGAGCACATCCCCGTCAACCAAGCAGAATGGCTTTGGTCCGTGTCCCCTTATTCCCAGACTACGGTCCCGGCAGCAGCGTGTATCTGTCGTTCCGGCTGGCGACAGGTCTGGAAGACCGACGGACGGCGCACCCCGCTGAGCCTGGAACACAGCACGGTCAGCGGCGTGACCACCCGCTCGGGGAAGAGCGGAAACCACCGACTGCGCGTAACTGCGGAGCCCCCGGAACCTGGCGCTGTGCGGACGAGGAGCCGCGCAGCACGTATGCGCGCGTTGCACACTGCGTTCCAGGGAAGGTCTTCGCAAACTCCTACAAACGTCCGCGTGTTTCCCGAAGACGAGCCGCGAGTCCGGGCCACGCGTGGGGCCCGCTGCGAAGGGCCCGGCTGCCCAGCCCAGCCCCGGGGGCACCGGCCCCACCTGCCGCGGACGCCCGGCTCCGTCCTCGGGATCCGGGCCCCGCGGCGCGACTCGGAGCCGACGTGCCCCGCCGCGTCCCGCCGACCTGAGCGCCTCGTCGCTCTCGGTCCTGCAGGCGGGAACGGCGGGCCCCAGGCAGGCCGGAGGAGGCCGGAGGAGGCCGGAGGCGGCGCCCGGCGGGCCCTCCTGCTCCGCCCGCTCGCGCGGTCGCGGCCCCACGGTCAGAAGAAGGCCCCGGGCTCCGGACCGGCCTCCGGGCGCTGGGTGCCTCCCGCCGGCCGCGGCTCCGGAGCTCGGCCCCCGGACGCGCGGCCCCGGAGCACGGCGGAGCGAGCCCGGGGAGCCCCGCGGAGGGCAGCGCGGGCCCGGGAGGCGCGAGGGCCGCCGGCCGCTCCCCGACCCGCCGCCCCCCGACCCGCCGCCGGCCCCGGCCCCGCACTCACGGCCTCCCTCTCGAACATGCTGGGCTTCCTGTCCTTCCGAGGCGGCGGCGGCGGCGGCTGAGGGGCCGGGCCCGGGGCCGGCTTCGCGCCTCGCCCGCGTCTCTCCATGCGGCCCGCCCCGCCCGTCCCGAGGGCCTCGGCGGCTTCCGCGTCGCGCCGGCCGAAAGGGCGGCTGGGAGGGAGGGGCGGGGCGAAGCGCGCGTCATCCGGCCGCGCCCGCCGCCCGGAATCGGAAGGGACGGGGGCGGAGCGGCCCGGGAGGCGCGGTGGGGCGCGCGCGGCGGCCCCGCGGGCTCTGCGCCTCCGGCGAGTCTGCGCCTGCGCGGCCGGGCGCCCGACCCTGACCCGCGGGACGCGCCCCGTGGGAGGCGACGGGATGGCGTTTCTCCGGGAGCTGAAGGCCGCGGGGACCCGGCGAAGCGCGTTCGCTGCCGCCCGGGGGGGATGAGCGTCGCTCCGCGGCGGCCGCTGCCTGCGTCCCGGGGCCGCGCCGTGTCGGGGTCCGTCCCGCGTGACCCCCGCCTGGGTGCAGGTCGCGGGGCGGCTCTTGCGGGGGTGAGTGTCCGGCCCGGGTCGCTCCGGGACCGGCGCGCGGGGCCCCTCGGGCTGCGGAGCCGCGTGGGTCGGGCGGGTCGCGGCGGCGGGATCGTGGGGAAGCCGGGCTCCGAGAGGCCCCCGGGGAGCCGCCGCGAGCGGCCGGCCGCGGCCTCCGACGCGCCCCAAGGGCCAGGCGGGCGGCGGACGGGCGGCGGCGGGGGCGGGTCCTGCGCTGTCCGTGGTTCCTGGACGGCCTCAGCGCCGGAGGGTCCGCGCGTGTCGCCGGGGCTGCGGGACGGCGGTCGGCGGCGGGGGCTGCGGACACCGGCAGGTGCGGCTTCTGGAGACGGGGATGCCGGGGCGGGCGAGGAGCTCGAGGTGACCGGCTTCCAGACCGGGAGCTGCCGCGGCTTGTCCCTCCGGGTGGGGCGCGGACGTGGCCCACCCGGTGCAGACCCCGTGTGGACTTGATCCCGGAGCGTGACCCGGTTGCGGTTATAAGATGCCGTCCGTGTCACGCGGGGATAATTAGGATTCGGGGATCGCCGTAAAAGCGCGGTTTGCTGCTGCTCGTACCACACGAGGACCCGGAGCCTCTAACTTACCTTTTTGCTCATTGTGCTTGATTTTCTGCTTTTCCGTTCCCCATTTTAAAATATTGCTCATTTTGATAGCTTGGGGACGGCGTAGGAACGCTGGGAGGAGCAGAGCACTACCTGTAAGGTCGGCTTCTGTAAACTCGGGCCTTCACAGGTAGTATTAAAATTTCACATCTTCAGTATTTATTTGAAAAATTTATGTAAACTGTCTTTAGTTAACATGTAATCGTAGCGTTTTAATCACACAGCTCCCGAGAGCCGGAAGTGTGTTAGCAGTCGCTATGCCGGAGTCCGTCCCGTGCTGCAGATAGAATGGGATTGTCTTGTTCCTCGAATATATAATCGATATTAGTCTGTTGTTACTTCTTTTTAAGAGTGTCTTCTACGTTTCCTATTTCAGATGCTGATAGAGGATCCCATGGCCACTTGTCTCTCTCCCCCAGTCTACGATATGATCTGTAAACTGGGGTTTGAAGTCAGAGAAACTTGGGACATCGATTGCATTGTGACGCAGAGGGGGCACGTGTGCTGGCCGACCATCACAGCCCGTGTGGCGTATACACGATCAGGTCTGTGTGCTCTCGGCTCCCCAAGCACAGGTCAGTGCGGGTCCGTTTAATACGTCTTCACGCTAAAACTCTCCTTTCTGTCCATTCTTTCTCTTAGTTAGAACTTTTTATAATACAGACGTAGCTCAGAACAGGAGAGGGTCAGGTGGCACGGGAGGCAGTGAGGCCAGAGGAGCGCAGGAGAGAGGTGGGAGTGCCGAGCAAAGGATGCCCTGTGTGAGGAGGCGGCCGCGGGCGTGGGCGGCACAGCCTCACTCCAGGCCAACAGTCAGATGGAGGAGAGAAGGCAGAAGGCGTGCGGGGAATTCTGCATGGGAAGGGACCAGCAGGGTGTTACACGCTGTCTCAAAGGTTCCAGGCTTTATTGTTCATTCTTTAGAGCAGGAAAGTGGGTTGGGAAATTTAATCATAGAAAAATTTCAAGCGCACATTCCCGGGCCCAGCAATTTCATCCCAGGAATTTGTAAGACAGGCCCACCTGCAGGTATAAAAGAGTCTGCTCTCGGTGCTGACTATAAGCAAAAATTGGAAAAACAAAAAACGAACCAACAAAACCCAGACACTGGAAACAGCCACACGTACAGTGTTACTCTGACGGAGGCACACAAGAGAGCGTTACGCGGGGCACGAGGATTGAGAAGCCCGCCTCTCTGAACCATGTGGCTTAGTGAGAAAATGGGGGGGGCTTAGAATTGTTTTTGCTTGTGTGTGTATGAATATTTCTAAATGTACCCCAGAAATTAATAACTGTCGTTGCTATTGGAAGGAGAACTGGGTGGCCAGAAGGGAGACCTTCACCTGCTTATACTTTTTGGGTGTGAACCGTGTGAATGTTGTTTCAAATTTACCAAAAAATTAGGACAAAAAATTCGTATGTTCTAAAATAACGTCATTGGAAATCTCGTGGTCTAATAACGTCAAGTAAAAAAATCAGGTTCAAAGATCATACAGTATAAACCTGGTTTTGTATAAACTTACATACGAGTAAAGTAAAGAAAATATTTTCTCTTGATTAACCTTTTTGTATTTTCAAACCCCACTAATAGTGTAATTTTGTTTTATTATCAGATGAGTGCTATGTAACTTATTCCCACAATATCGGGGTAGCTTTATTATAGGCTCAACTAGAAACCGGTTGGTCGATTTCATGGAAACTTCTGATTGATGTACGTGTTCTCTGATGCTCTAGGCACTTTCGTCACCTAACACGGAGCTGTGGTGGGGCTGTGGCACTAACGCTGGTTTTCTTACCCCTGCAGCCCAGAGTCTGGATTACCGGGGCAGCGTGCGGCTGTTGGGCCCTGTGTGTGAGGCCGTCCACTCACATTTGTTATCTCTGACCAAGGGACAATTTGAGATTCGATACGTGCCGTGGCTGCAGTGGACAGCTTTTCCAGAGGTTTGGCTTGTGAACAACCTTTAGAAGTACAAGACTTTGCAGAGTTTGCCTAGAGGCCCTGGTTATCTGCTCATCTTTCCTCTCCTCCATCCGCTAAGCCCACCACCCGTGAAAAGGCTGGAGGGTTTTGAGGGAAACTTGGACTATTACGCAGTAGCCCACATCCAAGCTAAGAAACATGCTTGGAACAAAGGAAGGTTTGGGATGCGTTATCCGTATGGGGGGTGGGGAGTAGCTGGTATGCGGGTGTTGGTCCTGGGACACACGATCATGGACCGCTCCAGGAAAAGAGCAGAGACCTCACGGACAGACAGTAAGGCATTCTTTAGACAGTGGACAGGGAAGCCAGCTGGTTTGTGGAGGGAATCGAAGGGAGGAGGTGAGTGTGGGCCCAAGCCCAGACCTTGTTCAGGTCCAGGCATTGCACTTGGAACACAGCAGCACGGCGACTCCGCGTGGTCTTCCTCTCCGGTACTGTGGGTTTCCTGAGGCAGCTGGAGCGGGCGTTGCTTCTCCCCCTTGTAACGGCTCTCACCCAGCAGGCTGAGCTGCCTCTGTTTATTGGCTTAGACCTAATCAAAATGGGAAATAAGATTTAGATCAAAACAGCTGACTTTCCAATTTGTAGTCATGCCAGATTTACTGCTTTCGGTGAACATTTAAATGAAGGAGAAAAAAAGTTCAGAACTCCTTAGCTATTAAGCAGTTTTTGATTCTCTTAAGTATTGTTACAGTTGAGTCTTGAACAATGCAGGGCTAGGGTGCCCAGCCCTCGTGCAGTGGCAGATCTGCACGTAACTTAGAGGACTCCCTCGGAACCGAACTGTTCGTAGCCTCCCTGACCACAGGCCTTACTGATGATGCAGGTGGGTGGTCCACACGCATTCTGTATGTTCTGTGCGTCATTACGGGGCTTGTACAGTGAGGTCAGCTCGAGAGAAGCGACTAAGAAAATCACGAGGAAGAGAAAAATACACTTACAGTACCGCACTGTGTTTGTGGGAAAAAATTGACATGTAAGCTGACCTGTGGCATCCACAGCTGTGTTCAGGGGTCAGCTGTGTATGTGTGTAGAAGTGTTTACCTGAACCAAAAAGGTCATGAAAACGTACCAGTCAAAACCTTTAGAAGTTTGAATTTCGTAGATGGTATTGCTTGAGGAACGTTTCCTGCCGATCACAGATTCTGACATATGTCTTACTCTACACAGTTATTTCCTGAAATATTTGCTGCTTTGGAAAGCCTCCACGGTCCCGCCATCTCTCTCGGCTTAATGAAACTGACGGCGTGTCTCGAACGGGCTTTGGGAGATGTAAGTGTGAGAACTTTCTTCCACTCAAGTATGCGAACAAACATAAAGCTTTTACAGCTGTCCTCAGATTTCTTGATTTTAATTACTGTTTTCCTGTGAAATGTAATCATTTGGCACAGGTGTTTAGTATTTTTCTTTTTGAATGATTATGAAATCAAAACATCGGTGTCTTTGGTGCTTTTCTCGCTCATTTGTACAAACAGTGGCTTCATGCATGCGTTTCTCTGTGCATTGTGGGGCCCCTCACTGCGCAGCTCGGACCCGCTCCTGTCTGGCCCGCAGGTGCTCGTCCTGCTCGGGAAGGACTGCCCCTTCCTTCTGCGAGACCTGCTTGCATCTGAGGAGCTTGCTGAGGTCTTCGGGCGGCCTGTGGTGAGTTGTTTGCCTGAACCTGATGGAGTAGACGCAGCACAGAGCCACTCGTGGTAGCTCGACTTGTGTTTCTCAGAAACTGATGCCTGCGGGAACGCGTCGTGAGAGCTGTGACTCGAGAGCATTCTCCCTTCCCATGGGCCCTTTCAGAATCACCACTTTCCCGCCACAAGACCCGTGTCTCTTTTCCTGAGTCTTAGTGTGGCCGCGGGGTCAGCTGCGGGAGCAATTTGGGCTCTGTTGCTTTCATTAATTATATGTTAATTATTGTCATAATAACATTTCAGGATAAAATTTTAATCATTTAGGGAGTGATACTAAAGTTTTACTCTAAAGTATCCATTTTTTTTTAACCTGCAGGAATTTCGCGACTGTTCATACTTAAAGTGAAAAAATACTAGATGTCAATTTAAAAACGTGCAGAGCTGTATACTTTGTCAGAATCTTCCTCAGGCCACATGGCCGAGGCTGTTTGATGACTAAGCTTTGGGTCCCGGTGCGGGAGAACGCCAGCCCAGCCCAGCCTTTGAGCCAGAGTGACTCTTGAAACGCTGCTGTAACGTGTTCCCAGTTAGACTCTTTTTTGGATAAGAAATTTGTGTTCAGTAAAGCCCTCCCACTTTACAGTGGTTCCTAGTCAGCTTAGAGAGCCGGTGTTTCGGGGCGAATACAGAGCGAGGATCAAGTACAAGATTCCTGTAGTGCACTGACCTCTGGCACATGGCCGGATGTTCTGACCTGTTTGTTGCCTGCCTGGATGCCGTTAGCCTCTCGCCGACCTGTAGCCACTCGCAGCCCCAGATCCTTCCACTCATTCGCTGGCTTGTGCGTTTCTCATTGTGCAGGTGGTAAATGAAATTAAAATAAATATAGCTAAAAAAGTACTTAAAAATAACTTTTAAAAAAAGATTTTATCTATTTATTTGACAGACAGAGAGAGCACAGTAGGCAGAGAGGCAGGCAGAGAGAGAGAGAAGCAGACTCCCCGCTGAGCAGAGAGCCCGATGCGGGGCTCGGTCCTAGGACCCTGGGATCATGACCTGAGCTGAAGGCAGAGGCTTTAACCCACTGAGCCGCCCAGGCGCCCTTAGCTAAGAGGGTATTATTATGATTACTAGTAGTAGGCTTTACTGGTCAAGTATTAAAAGTTGATGTGAGCGGGAAGAGTTTCTGGAGTTGCTTGGAGGGAGGGATGGTTGCCAAGGGTTCTGTTGCTGACTTGGAACGCCTCTTTGTAGCTTCTGCTCTGGCTTGGCCCCTTGAGAGAAATTCAGGATTTCTGCATCGGTGTCCTCCGCTCAAGCGGCAGGCGTCCGTCGGGCGTCCGCAGACAGCTTTCGCTCCTTCCCCGCATCTTCTCGGGCCTCCCTCTTCCTTACCGTGTGACTTGGTTTTGAGCTCTCTTAGTCTCTGCGTATCCTCCATCTTCCCCGAATCTGTTCCAAAGGGTGGTGCTGCAGACGGAGAGTGAGCCCGGGCAAGTGCCTGAACCTTGCCGTCCAGTAGCCAGGATCCCCATCATTGGCGTCTTTGTAACTGAAGGGACAGGAGCGGGTGACTGCTGAGCCTCCAGCCAACAGCCAAGTAGGGGAGGCCTGGGCTGGGAGCATCCGTGGGCCAGGCGCTCCTCAGGGCCTGGCGTCTGTGGATTCTCTATTCCGTTCTTTGTGATCTGTTTTACCTCGTAGTAGGCACACGGGAGGTGCAGGATGAGAGCAGCCTGGCCTGGGACGGACCTTGTTCCCTCCATGGCTCGTGGCCCCCAAGACTTCGCTTTTAGCTCTCCGTGCCTGCATTCCTCGTCTGCACAGCGGGAGGAGAGGTAGTGCCCTCCTCGTAGGAGTGCCCTTCCTCTGAGGAGGAAGGAGTAGTAAGTACACAGAATGTGTTTGGCGTGTTAAGCGCCCAGTGAATGTTGGAATGCTGTTCCTGTTACCGCTGCTGCCGTACGCCAGCCGGAGCGTTGGGTCTGCGGAGAAGACCGAAGCAGACGTTCTCCACTGCTCGTCGGCTTGTTCCGGTGACTTTGAACTCTCCGGTAACCTCTTCTTAACCTGCTCAGATGGACGTGCTGAAGGTCTTCGTCGGATCCCCGTCTGGACTCAACTTGCGGAACGTCCTGTGGCATGGATTTGCCTCCCCTCATGAGATCCCCCCAAAGTACGTTGCTACAAAAATAATTTTCTCTCTTCTTTGAGATACTTGAGTTTGTTTTATCTTGAATCTTACATCAGGGAAAGGTGTGTTTTGGGAAAGATGAGAGTTTTGATGCAGAAACTTGGTGAGAATAGACTGAGGCCAGTGGACACCTGGTGTGTGACAGGGTCGGGACCCCACTGAATCGCAGCCCAGAGGCAGCTGTAGGCCAAGCCTCGTGGAGGTGACAAGAGCCACCGCCTGCTGGGGAGCGGGCGACCCCGAGAACTGTGCTCGTGAGCCTCCCAGCCCTCGCGTAGCTGAATTCCCACAGCCGGGGGAGGTTCCTGCCATGGAATGGTGGTGTACTTTCTTAGTTTTAAAGCCAATCTCTTTGTGTGCAGGACTGTCTGTTTTTCTAACGGATCCTGTGGTGTTCTGCTCTAGGTACTGTTCAATGATGGTGCTCTTGACGGCGGGGCTGGGCCAGCTGCTGAAGACGTACTTGGAGCAAACGAAACTTGTGCTGGCACACCGACCTTCCGTAGCTCTCGCAAACCTGGAGGAGGCGGCTGTTTTCCCCGGCAAGTGCTGCACCTCACAGTTTCCCTTGAAGCAAGAGGGGTAAAGTCAGGAAGCAGCGCGGGGACTTGAACCTTTTAGATAGACTCCGTGCTCTCCAGAGGCTGGAGATTGTGAAGTTTTGAAGCTGCTTAAACTTCGTTACGTAAAACCTCACCTCTTCCCGCCGCGGCCCTGGGTTGTGCTGGGGAGTCTGTGAGTCGTGGCTGCATGAATCCACTAGCCGTGTTAGACGTGGTCCGTCCTGCAGGCGTGCGGACGTCCAGACGGCTTAGGACCGTTTGGTAATGTACATTCCCTTCTCCTTTGAGCTCTCCTACTTTTACGTGCGCAATCATGATGCCAGAAATGCCGGCAGCCTCGGTGTCTCCTCTGTCCTCTTCGTTACTTTCTGTGACAGACCGTCTGCCACATCAGCGGGGGCGGGGGACAGAGCCGTCTGCCACATCAGCGGGGGCGGGGACACAGCCTGTCCGAGCCTCTTCCTCTCCCAGCGGGCAGCGCAGCTGTAGGAGCTGTATGTCTGCTGTGAGTCATGGTGGGGACAGCCCAGATCGCTGGAGTCCCAGCAGGCTATGCCCGTTTGTGCCTCGGACCCTTGGGTAGTCTGGTGAGTGCCAGTAACGTATTCTTTTTAAGACTTTACTTTTTAGAGCAGTTTTCTGTTTGGAACGAAATGGATCAGGAGGTGCCGAGGTTTCCGTATACCCCCCCAATGTCCTAACCAGTGTCCTACCGCAGGGCCCAGTTGTGTGGGAGGAACGCGCACGGACGTGCCATCGTCAGGCAGAGCCCGCAGTTCACCTCAGGGTTGGGTCTTGTTCCTCTGTCTTCTGGAGACGTGTCTTTCCTTGGCCAGCGTGGCCAGCTGGTCCGCCCTGACGTCCTCCTCACAGCTGTGGCCGGAGTCACTAAAGAGGCGGTGGTGCACGTCCCTCTGCCCCCCCGGGGAGCCAGGCTCACCTAAGACTCTGGGCACCCCGGCCTGCGCCTTCTCACGTCATGCTTCAGTGGGTGAGGGTGATGGTTACTTCACAGACGTTACTCCCGCGGTACTTGGCCTGTTAGAAGACGTGATGAGGAACTCGGCTTTCATACGGAAGGTCATGATGCCGTACTGGGAAGCTGCGTTACTCGGCTTCCGGTCACACAGGTAAGTGACGAGGCTCGTCCCTCTCCGGGAGGGCCGAGCTTAAATACCTTCACAGCGTTGACTAAGGCCCTGCATGTCCACCTTTTGGTGCGGTCCATACTGATAATCATGGTTTGGAATCAACTTTTCGAGGTCAGTCGAGTTGTTACTATGAGAGAACCGTGCGTCCCGTGTTACAGATTCCTGCACTGAGGAGGAGGAAGGTTCTACTCTGTCTCCTGGGGAGCAAAGTAGATGCCTGTGGACGTCGTGAGGTCCACAGACTTTGCCTCCCTTCGGGTTCCGCTGTCTGGACGTTGATTTGTACCTTGGAAACCCCCCCAAATGCTGGAATTCGAGTGTTTCTTACAAGCAGTGGGAAGAACAGGGCAGATCTCTGATGACATCTTATTCTAGAGATTCTTGGCATGTTTCCTTTCACGCCAGAACAGTGGAAAATAGATTTAAACTCACGGTTTAAGGAGATGGTGATTCCACGCTCTTGTGTTGGCCCCCCTGGCCCCGGTCGCACATTGGTAACGTCTGGATCAGAGGACGCTGCTTGGGGTTGGTGCCGGTGTTTACTCTGGAAGCTTGCGGTTTGCCCATTTTCCTTCTTTTTCACAGGTTTGCGGACTGTGCCATGTTGCTACTGACGCAGCTGGAGGCGGGACTTAGGAGCGTTTTTGCCACCGTTAACCAGTGTCCGAGAAGACTTCTGACCGCTGAGGTACACATGCCGTAGGGGTTGATGGTGGGTGTCGCTGTACTGAGTTTTCTCTGCTGCATTAAAAGTTTTTAATACCTTAGTTTGTTTACTCTTTAATGAATTTTATAGCCAAGAATTTTCTTTGGAAGACTTACGTGTCATTTTTTATGGCTTCCTGTTATGGTTTTATATGACATAAGTATTTATGATTGTTTCTGATGGTCCTATATTTCCAAGTATCTCAAACTCGTCATACAAATAGAAACCACGTGTTTCCTGTCTGTAGCTGTTACTGTCACGTAGCCTGGGAGCCCCAGGAGGTGGCCCTGTTGAAGGACACCCCTTGCTCTGGGCCAGAACTGCCAGGGAGTCTAGGCGGAGCCTCTGGGCAGCCGTGTGCCCGGTTTCCTACAGGCTCCCGATGGGCAGAGCTGGGGGGCGTGTGGTCGGGGTGAGCAGCAGTGGCCGCCCTCCCTGGAACTCTTGTTACTCGGGCTTGGTTAGCTTCCTCTTTCCGCCTCTGTCCAGCGGCGTCCCTCAGAATTCCGTTCTCGGCCCTGTGCTCCCCGGATCTGCCGCTGGGAGATCGCACTCCCTCCCACATCTTAGCCACCTCACTTCCGTGGGGACAGGGACTGGAAAATAGTTTGAACCTAATGAAATGAAGGCCTGCCGCACGCAGAGCCGTGGAGGCGCCAGAGTGGCGGCGGGACAGCCGATCGGAGCGTGGAAGGCCGCTGCCGCCCTGGCCGTCGTCGCCTCTGACTCCGCTCCTCCAGCTCCCGAGTTAGGTCCTCGCTTGCTGGACATTCTCAGACATCTTCAGGAGTTTTCCCCAGGTCTCAAACTACTTTATTTCTAAAAATCTCACTTTTCCTCCCACAAATTTGTTCTCCAGAGTTCCTAATTACCCTCGTCCACTCGGGCGCTGGGCTCCAGCCACCTGCACCCCCGGGTGCTGCGTCCCCGTCATCCACTTGGTGTCCAGCCCCGCCTGCCCGCTCTCTGCGCTGGGCATCCCCCAGCTCCTCTGCCAGCGACGAGTATCCCTACATCTCTTAGGGCCTCATTGCTTAAAACCGCAGCAGCTCCCCAACGCCTGCAGCAAGCTCCGCGCATGTTGGGGGCAGGCGCATGCCGGGGACCCCGCATGGTTCCACCTTCCTCTAGTCTGTCTCCTTTCGGATTCCTCTGGCATCACTGAGGCCCCTCGCTGGTTCCCGAAGGTCTGTCTGCAGGCTTTGCCCGCTGTCCACACTTGACTACTGGAGGCCACGTGAATGACCTCCCAGAGCCTCAACTCCAGTGCGGCCGCTTCTCTGCCCCGCGTCCTGCTTTTCTCTCCGGGCAGTTCTGCTCTGCCTTCGTGCATGTTCGTGCGGGTTTCTGTGCAGGCCCCGTGAGAGTGCGGCTCTCACATTTGTGTCGCCCGATGCCCTCGCCCGGTGCCTTTCGTGTCGGCCCCGGGGAGAGACAGGCAGTGTTGTGCAGCGTCTGTCTCTCCACGGAGAGAGGAGAGCCCCTGGCAGCCCCAGCTTCCCTTGCATCTGCTTGGGATGACTTCACGGTGGCATAAACAGAGTTGGTTACTTGCGTGTTTGTGGACCACACAAGTAAGTGGCATGATGTTTTACCGCAGAGTATCTTGGACTGTAGGCCAGGCTCTTGTTCAGAACGAACGTGGCACCCGTTCCTTTATCAGTTCTTTTATAAGGCAACACGCATGTGCAGATGCTCTGTGAACCAGGCTGTGAAGTGCTGTGCCCGTGGGTGCTTCCAGCCTGAGCGCTTCCAGCGGGAGCTTTCCGAGGTCAGTGCAAGGTCGGAGGAGGTGTAAGACTGTGTGACTTTAGGGGCGCCTGGGTGGCTCAGTGGGTTAAAGCCTCTGCCTTCGGCTCAGGTCGTGATCCCAGGGTGCTGGGATCGAGCCCCGCGTCGGGCTCTCTGCTTAGCGGGGAGTCTGCTTCCTCCTCTCTCTCTGCTTGATTGTGATTTCTGTCAAATAAATAAATAAGTCTTTAAAAATCATAATAAATAAATGAGACCGTGTGACTTTAAGAAGCTTATGTAGAAGGGGTGAGAGATAGGGCTTTTCCACCAATTCCTTAAAATAAGGTAGAGGTTAATGCACGCAGTTTATGGAGGTCTGTGAAAAGCTCAGTATTTAGTAGGCATTCGGCTGTTCAGAGCTCGGGAAGGCTCCAGGGTCAGCCGTAGAGGTTTGGGGGCTAAAGATACAGACCTCATAGTATCTTATGTCATAGCAGATGTTGACGGGAATTTAACGTTAAATTGAAATCATGTTAGTAAGCATTAATAAACAAGACACTGTTTTGAGAGCTGGCGTCCACAGAATGCTGGCTTCGTCACAGTGTATATAAGATCTTGCTGAATTCCCCAGCAGCCTGTCGAGACAGGCACTGCTCATGTCCCGTTTGCAGAGAAACCTGTGGGGGGTGGTGCCCCAGGTCTCACCTCCGGGGAGCACGGAAGCCAGGAATGGATGTTGCGGCAGCCGGCTCCGAGCCTGTGTCTGTAGATGGGACCGTTACATGACGAAGTGTGCAAGACAGGCCCTTTGTGGGAGAGCATGTCCAGCTGTTCTCACTTGCACGCACTTGAGTGTGTGTGAGTCCTGCTGTGTGATGGGAAGAGCCTGAGCTGACACGTGCGGGAGGGGAATCTGAACGGGGCCCCACTGCCACGTTCCCCGTGGTTTCCCGTCTGATGACGTGCTGCGGTGCCAGGGACGTTCTTCCCAAAGTGCTGTCAGGCAAGACTTATTTTCAAAAAAAGGTTTCATATTTGTGTCCCTTTACTAGAATTGTGTTTTCTCTTTTGGGTAACTCTACTTACATTTTGTTTTGTTTTCTTTCCTTTTCTGAAGTCCACGGCTCTTTACACCACCTTTGATGAAGTAAGTAACTTACGGAGTTTCTAGAAATAAAACATTGTTTTTTACTACACAGGAAATATTGATAGTCATATATGCAAAAAAATCCATTTTATTATGGAATTAAGTGTAGTTTTCAGGCTAATTTTGAGATCCAGTATGATTAACCTAGTTTCTGAAGGTATGGACAGAGCGACATTGCAAAATGCCTGGAGATACTAATGCTGTGATTATTTGAAGGCTACATTGGAAATAAGATTAATGCTTGTTTTGCCCATGAAATGGACAGGAACTGCGGTTGTAAGTGTAAGCTGATGCACTTAATCTGTGAATTGGGTGTGTGATTCTGAAGCTGGAACTCACGAATAGTAAAAACTGCCATTGAAAATGTCTTTTTTCACTGAAGAGTAGAGAGGCTAGTGTGTGTGTAACCCTGGATAGTAATTCTGCAGCCCGCAGAGCTAGCCTCCCCCAGGAGACAAAGGGAGCCTCTCTATGGAGAGGGTTAGGTGTTTCGGTTCCTCTGCCGTTAAGATAACTCTTAGATCCCTTAGGAATGGGGGGCGGCGGGATTAAGCAATGTACGTGTTCACCTGTAGATTTCATCCCGTTAGGTAAATAATTTGCTATAATTTAACACATGATGTGTTTGATACTGTGAGGATTGAATGAAATAGTGTAGTTACATCTGTACAGAATTAGGGTCTGTAGGGTTGGATTGGGTGGTTGGGTTCCAAAGTGGTGTGTTAGGAAGTGACATGTAAAGTAATTCTGATGTGTGCTTCTACACACACACACACTCACGTGTGAGAACACACAAGCAGAAACACATAAGTACACACGAACACATACATATACACACGAACACACATGCACACCTACACACGTGTGTGTAGGTGTGCATCTGTGTTAACCCATACATGTATAATACAGAAACACATGCACAGATACAGACAAATCTACAGAAGTAGGTGCGGGTACACACAACATGTGCACACACACACTGATACACACCCCAGCCCCATACACGTAGATAGAGCTCTCAGTAGACGTCTGTGCAGATAACTCATCCATTCACGTGTCTACCCGTCATCACACACACGTGTGAGTGAACACAAACACTGTATACACACACAAGATACGTGTGTTCACGTGCATTCCTGCGGTCATCATATCGGTTAAGAGAACAGGTAGCTGCTGTGACTCTAAGACAGCCCTTATCTCCTTTGCTTCGGGCTTCGGCGGCGTGTTGTAAGCAGGGGCTGCATCTTCTGACCCTGAAGATTCTGTAGGTATACGGGTGTGCGTTGATTAATGTATTTATTTTTGCTGTTTCAGATATTGGCAAAAGACTTGAACGACGGTAAAATCAATCAGCTTCCTCTTTTCCTTGGCGAGCCTGCGATGGTAAAATACTAGGCCTTTTCCCACCGGATACTCTTCAGCTTACGGATGTGATTAGCACGTCAGAATGAAGCCCACCATGGCCTGGGCTGTGCTCACGGAGAGCGCTTCTGAACCACCCCATACTGTCTCCACGCCGCGTGAGACGTCCGAGAGAGGGCTGCCAGATGCGGACAAGCAGGGGCTGTGTTCAGGCAGGAGTTTGTGGGGGGGTTCCCACCCTGAGCATCGGCTACAAGTAGAGTACACAGTTTGGTGGGGGGTGTCCTGCCCCCAGCAGTGGCCACAGGCAGAGACATAGTTCCCCGGGGGTTCCCTCCCCGAGTAGCGGCCGCAGGTAGAGATGCAGTTCCCCGGGGGGAGGGGGGATCCCGCCCTGAGCTGTGGCCACAGGTAGAGAGACAGTTCCCGGGGAGCCCAACACACTATGTCACCTTTATGACTGTGATTGACTGTGTGAAGCTCAGTTTCCGCGGCTCTGTGACACTGCTGTCCCTAGAGATGTCCAGCATGGCCCATTCTTTCTTCCCTCAGTTAGCAAACTAACAAAATATTTTCTCTGTTTGCATTCTGAAAGGAGTTTCTTTGGGATTTCTTGAACCATCAGGAGGGCCCTCGTATAAGAGACCGTTTAAGCCATGGGGAAATCAACTTATCTGAATTTCCAAAAGAAGTGGCAAATCAGTTGCTTGCATTTTCTGGGGTCCTTTTACTCAGATTTGTTGATGAAGATCTGTCGGCAGCCTTCAAGGTAGCGTACGGGGGAGAGAACCATTAGATGAGCTGTTACCCAGCTGGGACAGGATAGAGTGTATTTCCAGATGTAATTAACCCTTAATCAACTTTTCTTTAAATTTGAGCCGCAGCATGCCTCCTTCGGAAGCGCAGTGGCGACTTGATTTGATGACACGCGAGCTTTTGCCGCGGCGCGTAAACCGTGTGATCAACCTGAAGAGGCGGTGTGTGAGACAGGGTTACCTCACTATGTGAGGAAATTTTACAAATAATGGTTAAATTGGTCGGATGGAATATGTGCATTGATCAGTAAACTGATTCTTTTATTATCTTGCAACAAATAATTTGGGGTCGTTCATATTTTAATCTTGTTTTCAAATGACACACGTCACATTTACTGTAAAGATTGTTGAGAGCTTCAGACAAAACAGAAAACGTGATAGGAAAAGTGACAGCGCTCAGGAGAGCCTGCCAGCAGGGCGAGCCCTGTTCACGGACGGGCGCACGTCCTTCCACGAGCGCACGGTGCGGCCAGAGAAAGCGGTTAGTGGCCGAGCGCTCCGCGGTTTCTGCCGGCTGCCGGCCGTTAGCGGTGCACCCTCGCGACGGGAGCTGGTCCCCGTGGCCGGGCTGGGTTCTGACGGGTGGGGCGCTGCCGATGACAGTGTCTCGAGGTGGCGTCCTTGTTCACTGGGCACGTGTGAGGGAATTTGTACAAGTGCAGTTCTGAAGCAAAACTCGCTTTTACTGTTCGTTGGAAGCGTGTGATTCTTTTGTGAACAATTAATGTCTTTTGCTCCATTTTATGCGTTTCTGTGGTTTGTTAGCGGCGCTTGCCACTCCCGTGTGCGTGTTGCTTCTTACTTGTCCTGAAGTTTTGAGGTCTTTTCATTTTGGCTTAGGCATTTGGAATCATTCTTAAAAGACCCTCCGTTTCCAAAATTGTGGACCTAAATGTGCATTTCCCTGGTACCTTTCAAAGGTTTCTTCCATTTACATCTTTTGGTCCAACCGGAATTTATTTCATCTGGGAATGAGAGAATCTGCGTTACTTGTTTTTATCTCTTTGTTGGTTTGTTGTTGTTGTTGTTGTTGTTTTGACAAAAGCCTTGCGGGTTGGCCCGAGAGCGTTTGGCAGACGGACGTCTCCTTGGCGCGTGCGGTGGGCTCGGTCTCCTCGTGCGTCCGTCCTCACCTTTGTGAGAGTGCGGCGTCTGGTGCGGCGTCTGGTGCGGCGTCTGGGGATTACTGCCCCATCCCTCTTTTTCAGAATTTCCCTGCATCCTCCCCAGTAGCTTGTAGGCAGACCTGCCTAGTTACGGTGCCCACAAAGTCCGAGACTAACCAAGCCACAAACAGGAGTAGGCTCTTGATGGGTTCATTTTGGGGAACTGATGGTTTTTACAATAGCGAACATTGTTCCCAAACGTGGTGTCTCGTGTCCTCAGAATCCTCCTCTCTTCGCTTGTCCGCATCGTGGGTCTCCCTCCGGCGTAGACTCTCCCCAGCACTCGCGTGCGGTGTGCCAGGCCAGGCTGCCCTCCCTTCGATGGCCCTTTGTGTGCTTGTCAGCGGAGCCGCCAGCGGGTCCCCGGAGGGCCTCCGCGCTCCTCCCTCCACCCGCCCCTGCTCTCGCATCTCTGCCAGGCCACGGGGCCTCTTGTGAGGACTGTGAGTGGTGGCCGCCTCGTGTGGAGCTCGGGCCGCCTGCCTTGCTTGGGTCTTTGAGCGAACGAAAGCTTTGCGCCTGGATACTCAGTGACTCGCTTCGTGCTGCGGAGCATTCTGGGGCGTTACTGCCTCTGCAGGAAAGTGACCGGTCAAGGACGGTGTTCAGAGTGAGTCAGCCATCGGCTCACTGACTTTCCTGTTCCTGGTAGCTCTTAATTCAGCCTGCCTGGCTTTTCCGGCCGCATTGTCACATGAGCTGCGAATTGGGTTATTTTTACTCATTTCTGGCGTTTGCATGTTTAGCAGTATGACTCTCTTTTAGTTGTACTGATTTGTAATTTTTAAATTCCCATTCTCTTTTTTTGGGAGACATCTGTGTATTTTTAGTTGGTTGTTTGGAGTCTGTCTTCTTCTTACGTGTTTCCAGTGTCCCTGATTGCGGACAAAGAGGAGATGTGACCTTTGTTTATCGTGAATCGGCTTCCTTTGAAAAACTTCGTTTGTGACCACGTGACCACCGAGTCAGCTCTGCTCCAGTGGAGAGTCCTGCTCTGTCAGAGCTGAAGGAGCCTGGGCGGGGGCCTTCGTGTGACTCGCACCCCGCGGGAGGAAACCGGGGGCCTGGCCACAGTCACAGTAACCCTTGTCTGTGTTTTTTGAACCAGGAAGAAGCGGCGATCGGATCCCTGGCTGCTCTCGCGGATGGCTACAGCGCTCACTTCCACCCAGTTTCTCAGCTGAAAAAACAGGTGAGCCACACGCGGGCCATCGGGATGGTTGTGCACGGCGCCTGCGGCAGAAATGCCCATGGGGCCAGGCACCCTGCCAAGCCAGACCTCAGGGTTGCGACCAGAGGCTGCTGCTCAGGAGTGTGGCCTTGGCCCCGCAGCTCTGTCCCTCCGAGCCTCAGGGCCCACATCCGGCAGAGGCAGTAACAGCAGTCTCGTGTCTGGTGATGGAGGACTTGAGTCCTGGCGGCCGGCGCGGCAGGTTCTCGCCTTAGCTGGGACTGCTACCCCATGTACCAGTGGCGAAGCACGGCAGTGTTCCTTTCACCACATGCGACCAGAGCGTGTGCCCTTGTAAATTAGATGGTGCAAGCCACAGACTTTTGAGCATTTCTGCCAGGAGGTTCCAGTATGGAAACGAGCTTGGTGCTTTATTTTCCTCGTAGTGGGATGTGAATGTGCGAGGGGCACATTCACAAGAGCAGCGCAGCCGCGGTAGCTGCCGACGCAGACGTCCATCCGTGGGCCTGCCCCTAGACCAGGCTGTGGAACCCAGCGGAAGGGTTTAGGGAGTGATTTGCAGCGGCAGCTGGAGGAATTGCCCGAGACGCTGGAGTCTCATCGATGATGTCGTAAGAGAAGAGCGTCAGTTAGCAGGGGCTGTCAGCAGTGACGTGCCGAGAGTTCTAGAGGAGTTTTACTCTGCTGGTGCTACGTGACGGATGAATTCGCCGCGGGGACCGGTGTCCCGTGGGTTCTGGTTTAGCAGCAGGCATCAGGCTGCAGACACCAGAGACACGCAGCGTCCCTACCTGCAGCGTCCGGAGGGGGAGGGAAGGGACGTACAAGAAGGGAGAACGTCCCACAAGAGCCAGAAGCTTCAGGAAGGCAGGCTTTGCCCGTAGACCTCCGCGGCCAGCTCTGAAGCCTCACGAGCGCCCCTGCTCCTGGACTGCCGTTTCCACGGCCCTGGTCGAGGCCCCTTCCATGCCCATAGGGCGTGTTCCCGCCCGTCCCCTCCCCTGCGGCCCTCCTCCATGCCATGGTGTCTGCTCTTTTCGTCAGCAGCACCGTGTCCCAGTCTGTTCGAGGTCCTTTTGCTGCTGCGGCTGCGGCTGCTGCAGGTACCCACAGGCGTAGGTGTCTGCGTTCAGGTCGCTCATACCTTCACGAGTCCAGAATTTGGCGCGGGCTGCCCTGGTTTGGTGTTGCGTCCGAGATGACGAGACGTTGGTGCCGGGCTTCCCGGAGAACCAGGGAGAGGGGCTGCCCTTTCTGACCTGACCTCCGGAGTCACACATCCTCACTGCCACTGTGTTGTCTGGGTGAAGGCCACTCACCAAAGCACGTCCCATTTTGGGAGGGCTTGCAGCCCCCTCTCTCAGCAACGGGGGCGTTGGGAGTTGGCCGATACGGTTTATAACTCCTCTGCATGTTAACTACCTCCCAATCTCCCGTTAGCTTCACTGCTCTGCGCTTATCTGATTATACTGAGTAGCTGAGACCCACCTCCTCAGTTGAAAATGTAAGATCTGTAACAATTTTACCAGTACAGATCTCCTAGAAAGGAATTGCTATGTTCATAATAGTTGACAAGTGTATTTTTCAGGCGGTTACTGTAGAATCTTTAAAAGCACTAGGACATTTTCCTCTTAGGTGCTGAGCTGTGAGGAGAGCATCCGAGTTTGGCCTCTCCCGCCTTTGCCTGAAGTGGCCTCCAGGTGAGTTCTGTCCTGGGGTCATGCAGACCTCACAGTCCCCAGTGGACACTAGCCTCGGCCTGGGGTCTCGGCCGTGCGCTGGGAAGACCAAGTACAGGGGGCTTGCTAGGCCTCACGGGCGGGGCAGGGGGCGCAGAAGGGGCAGTGTCCCTGCTGAGGGCCCCGCTGGGTGGTGGGTCATTTGGGGGAGACCAGGCACATAGGAACGGGGGTCGGCATTGTGGGGAGAAGGATGGGGCCCACTCAGAACACTCAGTGGGTGACCAGACACAGTGTCTGAGGGTCGGGAGAGAAGTGGGGATGGAGATTTTGGAATCAGGATGTAGCAGGTCCGTGTGGTGGCAGTAAAACTTGGACAGCTTGTTGCTTATCTTTCGTCAACAACATGTTGCTTTTAGGGTATTGAATTGTTTACATATACCGTCGTCTCTGACAGTGGCTTTTTCTTTTTCTTTTTGGGAAAACTAGTTGCAGATTCAGTGAACCGTTAAGTAGTGCACCCGGGCACTGATTGGCGGCCTCATCATCGTCCTGTCTCTGTCTCATCTGTTTTTCAGATCAGTGGCTACTTCCGAAACTCATGCCTGTGAGGCTTTCATCACCGAAATCCTGCCAGAGCTGCTCTGCCATCTGCCCGAGCGCTCCGGCCTTGTCAGCGGCTGTGATGGTCTCCCTGCTGGGAGGTGAGTCTCCGCGGATCACCCAGAGCAGTCAGAGTGCTGACCGGCCGCACTGGGGTCCACGCTCTGCTGTGTGCGGTGTCGTGATGTTTGTGAGCTGCCGGCAACGTTTGACCCTGCTGTGGTCGCGCCGCCGCAGACCGGGGAACCCAGCCTCCATGCTCAGGAGGTCAGAGCCCGATGATGCTCTCCTACACGCTCTGGCCCCTGCAGCGAAGCGCACATGCATGCGTGTGAATGTGTGTGTGTGTGTGTGAGAGACGTCCTCAGGCCTGAGCATTGTGTGGAGCTGGCTGCTGCTTCCCAGAAGCTCACCGTCGGGAGGCTCGGGAGCTGAACCCCCGCTGAGAACACACTCTAATCCCCAGGTGGCCTGAGGCAATCCAGGAACTCTGCGGCACCCGCATCCGGACTCTGTTCTGTCCCAGAACCGTCCTGGAAGTGGTCACTGTGCTCCGAAGCATCAGTGCCTGCTGCGCCTGCGTGTCCCGCCAGGTCGCTGCCTCGGCGGAGCTGAGACACCAGCAGTGGGTGGAAAGGAGGCTGCGCTCACGGCAGAGGCAGACCTACCTGCACATGGTCAGCAGGTGTGTGGCTTGCTGCGCTGGTTGGAGACACCCGCTGGGCTGGGCTTCTGTCGGGACGCGGCTCTGACTCGTATTTGTGGAAGACGCTGCAGCCGATGGTGTTCTAAACCCTGTTGTGATTGTAGTGGAAGAGGGTGTGGGTGCTGCTGGCCCGAGTGAGCCCTGGGGTCTGACGTGCCAACAGCAGGTTACCTTGGGTGTGACTGTTCGGTCTCCTTACCTGGTGTGTATGTTAGGGTGTTCTCCATCCCTAAGCAGTTACCATTTTGGACAAATTCCTAGAGCTCTGGGTTAAGTGGGCATCTCTGTCTATGAAGCTTTTAACGGGTTTTGCTTGGCTGCTTCTGAAAGGCACACTCTACCAGCAGGTTCGACGCCGCCGCCGGTTATGTTACGTCCTTCCCGAAGTGGTGTATTTCAAAACAAAATCTCCACGGGTTCATGAGCGAGATAGTATCTTACTTTGATTGGAATGTCTTTGTGTCCTGGACACACTGAACACGTTTCCACGTTTGAACCATTTGTGTGTTTCTTCCTGTGAGAGCCCTTGACCAAGTACGAGACTGTAGGGGAGATGCAGGCAGAGACCCAGACCCAGGGGGAGCGCTGGACGCGGGGCCGGTGGCTTCCTGCCCCTGAGCAGCAGCTGCTGGGAAGCTGGGCGGCAGCTGGTGGGCGCTCCTAGGGGTGGGGGGCCCCTTGGGGAAACCAGCCAGCAGCCGCCTTCTCTTGAGAAGTCTAAATTTAAGTTCCCTTGAGAAATAGTTTACACTGGTGAACGTGCAAAATACTTAGGTTTGTCAGATTCTAACTTTCTTCCTCTTTTTTAGTGTTAAGCTTCTGTCCCCTGTGCTTCACTTGATTTTATTGCTGATTGCCCTGGAGCTGGTCAACATTCACATGGTTTGTGGAAAAAATCCCTGTGAATATCAACAGTATCTAAAGTAAGTGTGTTGCACGTAGAAGAAATGAAACCGTTTTAGTAAATAGAAGGGATTTTCACTTACTGGTTGTTTGGTTTTTTTAAACCCATGTCATGGTTGGCTCTTGACTGCTTTTCTCTGTGGATTTGGTGCAACTTTGTGAGCCTTTAAAACGAGCGCCGGTGTAGGCTCATTGCAGAGCAGCACATGGGACGCTTGCGGAGGCTCCGAGTTCCTCACTCCACTGCCCGGGCCGGCTCTGCTGCTGCCTTGCAGTTTGTTCTCGTGTCTAAAGCGAGTGTGAAAGGACTGGCGTGTTCCCAAAGAGACGTGGACCCATGTGGGAACCAGGCGTCCGCCCTGCAGAGTGTTACGGATCATTGGCCCCGGATGACCCCCGCCCCCACCTTGGCCCTGTTGAGAGTGCGTGGGGGGTGTGGTCTGAGGTGGACCGTCCGGGCACGCGCGGTGGGAGCAGCGCCCTGGCCACCAGCACCGCATGCCCAAAGCTCCGCACAGTGACCGCCCGAGGTGACGCAGACCTTGCCAGATACAAATTCCTCTGCAGCGGAGGACCGCTCTCTGAGGAAGGATCTGTGGACTTCCTTTCTGTTGCTCCTTTAATGTCGAGCTTGAAAACATGCAGAAGTAGAGGTTGGGGAACGTTCTAGCCTACTTGACAGACGGGGGAGAACATGGAAAGTAGGAGCAGGCCTGGTGCTCGCCTGTCGGAGAAATGCCCAGGAACCGTCTGACACACCCCTCAGGAACGCTGTGTCCGCGTGAAAGGTCTCCCGCGAGGCAGGCCACCGGCATCGTGAGGGCAGGCGTGGGAGTCCTGGGGCCAGAGCACGGCACCCCCGTGGGGGCACAGGGCCTGCACGCTCCCCGTGTGTGCGTCGTGTGCTTGTCGGGTCCGGCTGCGTCTCCAGGGCTGCTGCGAGTCAGCATCTCTTCCTCTGGCTTCTGGTCTCACATCCGTTTCACGTGTGCGTCTTTGTCTTGAATTTACAGGCAAAAGTTAAGTAGAGTACTTCCGTTTTAATTCCAGAAAGAAATGAAAAGAGTGCATTTAAATCATTGTTGCATTTTATAATAAAATAAATTAATTTTTTTCCATTAAAACAGGTTCTTGAAGTCCATCTTGCAATACACGGAGAAGCTGGTGGCTTACACCAGCCAGGAGAGGAACAAGTGGAGCGAAACTATCAGTCTTACACGTGCAGCTCTACTGAAGATTCGGAATTTTACTGAGAAGAAACAAATGTTAATTCACTTAGCCAAGAAATCTGCAAGTAAAGGAGCCTTGTGAAAACACTTAGAAGTCGAGATGCTTTTGGCTGCGTCTGAAAACCGAGCCCAAATTGGGCTTTACCAGCGTGGAGATTGAAAAGCCACAGGGGGGTGAGTGGCAGGCTCTGTTTGACCAGGGATCAAGTTTCATTTTTCTGCAGCTTTCTGAATGGCTGTTCCTGCCTTTGTGTGAAACCGAGGCTCTACCATTTTGGTCCCCACACCACAACGCAGTGTCCAGGAGGAGCTTTTTACCCACGTGTCACCCAGAAAATTCTTGAAAACGGTCCCCGTAGCCAGGACCCTGTCCCCTGTGCTTCTGGCCGGGCTGGGTCGGCTCCACTCCTGAGACCCCCACTGGGGCCCAGAGGAGGAGTGTGGCCAGTCCAGCCTCATCGTTGGAGCTGAGAGAGTGAGGTGGACTGATCCAGATCCTAGGGGACAGAGCTAGGGAAGGAGGTGGGGTGGGTGGACATGGTACCAGGCGGCAGGTTTGCCCGTCCCTGTGTGGCCGCGATCGCCGGAGCCCTGGCACGTGTCTGGGTAGGGAGCGGGGAGAGCTGGCGTGAGGGGAGTGGGTGCAGTTAGCCCCGTCCTGCTTGGAGAGCTGAAGGCTGTGGTTCTCAAGGGCTCTGGACACTGTTGTCTGGAGCATCTGTCTCTGCTGACAGAAGCAAAGCCAGTTGCTCTCGGACCCACTGTGAGGCTGTCCCTGACCTCAGGTCTGCATGTGCACTTGGCCGCACACTGTGAATCGTGGCCTCTTCTCCAAGGTCCAGACCTCCTAGGCAGGTTCGAGCCCAAGGAACAGTGTCTACATTGTGTGTCTCCGGATTCTCTGGTGTCGGAGAGCAGTGCTGAAGAGACCTCAAAGGCAAGGGGTGGTGCTGGGGGGCAGCAGACATTCTGGAGCATTCCATCCATCCCTTTGCCAATTCGGCACCCACTACCCCCTTTTAAACTAAACTCCAGGTAAGGACAGAGAGAACCGAGCTTTTGCCCTGCCTTGTGCTGCAGGTGTAGACCCCAGATCCCCCGTGTGCGAGCTTCTGCCCCTGGGATGCAGCCTTCTCTGCTGCAGGTGTAGACCCCAGATCTACAAGCTTCTGCTCTTGGGGCATGTTCTTTTGCAAGGGTCACACTGTTCTTAGACAGACTCTAGTTTAAATGAAAATTTATGGGATCCGCCTAAACTCTACACTCTCCTGCTGTCGGAGCTGCGATGGGAAGTGACGGTGCGGAGGCGTCGCCCAGCGTGGGAGGAGAGGCCGGAGCTCCAGTGCGTCTCACTTCTGCATCTGGAGGGCAGATGTTGCTGGTAAAAATCCCGTTGCTACACTCATCTCGTGTTCCTCTGCCCTCGGCTGCTCGCTTCTGGTGGCGGTGGTCCTCACCTGCTCGGTTGGCGCAGACGCCCTTCCCGAGAGGTGTCCTCCAAGAAGCCTTCCTGGTGTGGGCAACTCGTTTGCCATTGGCTCTGATTGTGGGAAGTGGGAATTCTGAGAGGTTTCCCAGAGGATCTTCTGAATTCCAGACACACTGCTGCCTGCCCCCCGTCCGGCAGCTGCTTGTCCCCGAGGGAGTGGGGAGCAGTGCCCCAAGCTGTCAGAGTCCGCCAGCTTTGCCTTTTGGTTCATTGGCACGAGGCGTCCCCTGCAGCCCGATGGCCTCTCGGCCTGCAGGCCACTGGGACAACCTGTGTCCGTCTGTGGAGCAGATCTTCCTCAGGAGCAGATACGCCCAGGTACACCAGCAGGGCCCCAGATTCTGAGACGCACCAGTGGCTGGCGGCGGCGTGGGAGGGACCGTCCCCGCGTCGCATGCTTCCTCCAGCTGTGTGTTGTGGGGAAGGCCATGGTGTGAAGCATCGCCGGCAATTCAGGACAAGGGCTCCGCTGCAGGCTGGCATCTCCACTGGAGCCCTGCCATGCTGTCAGGCCGCTGCTCGGGGTGCAGAGCCTGTGCTGAGGTGGGGTGCCCATGGACGCGTGCCTGGCTTCCGTGGGAGAGGGACCTCTCGGAAGCAGCACTCTCAGAACCACGGCCATGAGTCCGGCTTTCTGGGGGCCACTGCCAGGCAGGGAAAGGTCACGGACGTCCACAGGTGGGTCCTGGTGTCCCTGAATGCCAGGGGCGAGCCCCCACACCGGAGGGGACCTCTGTGTGTTGCTCCGTTTAGGAGCTCTAGCTGCTTCCGTCCCCCGGCCCTTGTCCACAGTGAGAGCCCACCTGCCGCCGAATCCGCCCCTGTTCCCTCCGACATCCTGTCCGTCACCGCCCGCTTTCCTACGGGCCCATCCCCAGGGCCGTTGTGTGCACCAGGTCCCGCGGACGCTGACGCGCAGCGCTTGACCTGTGGTCCCTCCCGCGCTGCCTCTGGACCAGCCCTACCAGCCTTCACCTTCCGGCGCGACCAGCGTCGTTCTTCAGAAACCAAACACCTTTTTTCCAGGCGGGGCTCCTGGCTGGCTTTGGTGGTTAAGTGTCGATACCTGGTTTCGGCTCAGGGCGTGATCTCAGGATGGTGAGATCGAGCCCCGCATCGGGCTCTGTGCTCCATGTGGCGCCTACTTGAGATTCTCTCTCCCTCATCTCTAAAATAACATCTTGAAGAGCGAACCGTCTTTTTCACTGGCCGCAGGCCGGAGGAAATGGCAGCGGACCGTGGGCATCGCTGCGGTAGCGGCACACCTGCTGTGCCTTCAGGACACGCTCGAGCCCAGGCTCGTGTGTACGTCACTTCGGTGTAAGGATCGCATGCTCGCGCGACTGCGCAGCCCAAGGCCACGAGGGGTCAGATGGCATGCGACAGGCTCCAGTCACGGACCAGGTGTCCCTGGTGGTACGCAGCGTCTGAGTCCCAGCGTCTAGAGGGCAGCTCAGAGCTCGGGAGGTGGACAGTCGCGCGCAGGAGAAGCCTCAGGGTTCTGCCCCAGGTGCCGGGGCCTGCTGGAGGCCCTGTGTCAGTACTGCGGCCCGAGGGCCAGGGCACTGTCTCTTTCTGGACCTCACGCAGAGCTGGCATATTGTGGGTCCGTCGGTGCTTGTCTGCACGGCACGCCCACATCTGGTACGTGTTGCTTCCAGAAGCCGGGAGTCTCACTGGTGTCTTTCCTCGTGGCTGTGGTTGTGAACAGTCCCCGATCGCTGGATCCCTGACCCTTCAAGACCTCTCCTCTCCCTGCCCCCACCCCCGGTATCCGTGTATTTTGTCCAGGCGTCCAGGGCATGCTTCCTGTCCACACACGCCATCGGTGGCTGAGCTGTCGGCACGTCCCGCAGGATGGGACTGTCAGGCTGCGGGTCCTCCAGCGTACTCGCGCCCTGGCGAGGTGACCCAGCCCTTCCACACGACCCCGGAGCACACCCTGCTTGTGGTGGGTCCTGCAGCTGGTGGACGAGAATGTGTGCCGGAGCGGTCCTGCGGCCGTCTGTGCCCATGAAGTGACCGCATCTGAGGCAGCGTCTGCCGCTGGGTTCTGATCTGATTCGATGTGTCGCAGCCCGTGGCACCCACCATGCCCACCTGCCTCTCTCCTAGGTGCACTGGGCGCAGGTCCCGCGTCTCACGTCTGGGCTTCCCACTAAAGCAATACTGCTTTTGGGTTTTTACCATCTCGGAGGAAAGAGGTTACTCTGCAGGTCTCCGCTCTGCCCTCCCCACTGTGTTAGACCTTGTTTGAGGGTCAGGGGACTCAGCCAGCCCCCTAGGAAAGAGATTCTGGGTGTGAGCTGCTAGTCCTGGGAATTTGGGGGATGGATGTGGCTGTGTAGTGACCTCTCCGTTGACCGGCCCTGGGGACTGTTGGCGTACTCAGCCGAGGGGGGCGGCGTCCGTGGCTGCCCACATATTCCCATCCGCAGCGCTCCCTGACGGGGCGGCTGCCACCGGTCTCTGGGGGCTGGTCCTGCTGCGCACTCCAACCCTGCAGCCTGTTGACGAGGACCCGCTCAGGACCCGACACCAGGTCCCGTCCTTGCCACTGAGACTGGGTGACTAGTGTAGGGGGTGGCAGTTCCCTGTGTCACCGTCGTTGGTAGGGAACGACAGTCACCACAGACTGGCCAGGTTTGCCGGGGTCCCCTCACTGGTGTATTTTCTCTGTCTGGATGCTGCTTGTAGACGTTGGGTACCAAGTAAGCCACTCGTTAAAAACCCAACTAAAGTAGGGGCACCTGGTGGCTCAAGTTGGCTGAGCATCTGCCTTTAGCTCAGGTCATCATCCCAGGGTCCTGGGATCGAGCCCCACGTCTGGGGTGGTGCTCCTTGCTCAGCAGGGAGCCTGCTTCTCCCTCTGTCTGCTGCTCCCCTGCTCGTGTGCGCTGGCTCAAGTAAAATTGCAAATAACAACAAAACTCCCATACTCGTACCTTCCAGAGCTTTGGGTTCTCTTTCTCTGAGGTGTGCCCGGGAATCCCGGCCGGGGCAGTGCCTGTGCGCTGTGGCCATCGGGAGGTCTGGAGTCAGAACGTTTCACCTGAGCCAGTACTGTGTCAGCTGCGCCATGCAGCCCCGGAGCAGGGTCGGTCCTCCCCAGAATTCTGCCGAGTGATTCTGAGAAAGTTAGCAGGTGTTTTCTTGGGTGAGACTGTGCTCCCGTCTCCACGCCTGCAGGGCTGACCCCGTTCCGGAGCTGGAAGCAGGAGGAGGTGTGGGTATTGCGTCTCGGGTTCCTGGCCATCACCTAGTGCTGTGTCCATGTCTCCCCACAGGAGTGGCTTAGGGCAGTGCAGGGGGACATCCCTGTGGCCGGGGTGGGGGGGGCGTCTCTCTGGGACTCAGGGTTAGGGATCAGCAGAGCCCACCCCAGACGCCCATGCTGGCTCGCAGGCCTGCTCTGCTCCGTGTCTTGGCAGAGATGGCAGGTGTTTGCCAGACCCCCGCCAGTTCCCTGGTGCTCTGCACACACCACAGCTGCCCCTGGATGGCAGGCATCCTTCACGTCCACGGGATGTCTCCCCCAGCCCGCCTTCCCTCCCTGGCTGGTGTCTGGATGCTGGCCGTGGGCCTGTCCACTCCTCAGGGGCCGGGCTCCTGGCAGACCTCCTGGAGGACACATTCCCAGATGTTACCTGGGAAGCAGCAGGAGGAGGTCAGTTTCTCTAAGCGGACCCGGTAGAATGAGACCCGGGTATCAGGTCCTTTGTCGGGCACCAAAAGCAGAACCCTCCGTCCCGTTCACTGAGTTCGAGTTCACAGCACCAACCCTGAGCACGCTGATGGGTGAGTCGGCCAGTAGAAGTACTACTCACAAAACCCAACAGCTCAGGCTTGCACAGTCGGCCGTGTCCCTGTGCGGAGAGGCTGGAAGCCCTCGGGTCGGGAGCAAGCACACAGCTGCCCACAAGTGCTCGGGAGCAGCCGGCCGCGGAGGGGCGGCCGCAGCGGGACCGGCAGAAACCAGCGAGGCAGGCGTTTGCTGCAGTGGGTCCGTGCGCTGACTCAGCGCGCGTCCCGCTAGGGGAGGTCTGCGGTGCCCCACGCTGGTGGTATTTGCTGTGGTTTGGGAAAAGTGAGGATTTCAACAGATCACACGCACTAGATACAAAACCAGAGTCATTGAGGCACGCCGGGTCAGGGGGCGCCTGGCGGGGTGGCATGCTCCCGAGCCGGCCCTCCCCATGCTGATCCCGGGGGGGCTGCCTGAGTGTGAGGCTGACTGCGGGGCCACTTTCTGTGGAAGGCCCAGAGGTGGGCCTGTACTGTGCAGAGAAGGAAGCCACTCGCCTCTGATTCTTGGTCCTCATTCCCGGAAAACATCCGGTGTTCATGGCCGGGCTCCTTGCTGGCCGTGTCCCCTGCGTAGGGCCTTGACCCTGCGCGTCCCTAGTACTCCTCAAATCCCCGTTTTCTCCCCCTTGTCTGGCTTCGTGGCGCTCTCCAAAGTTGCCCAAGGGGATTCAGACTCTTTCAATTACACCAAGTACTTAATTTTTCTCGTTCTTACCTCCCATTAAGGAATTCCAGGGAGAAATCTTACTTTCCTTAAACTAGATGTCAGACCAAATTTCTTTCCCAAATAAAAGCATTCTCTACGCAGGAGATGAGCAAACCAACACTTACAAGTCACAAAAAGGTGCAGTAGGGGCGCCTGGGTGCCTCTGCCTTCGGCTCAGGTCATGATCTCAGGGTCCTGGGATCGAGCCCCGCATCGGGCTCTCTGCTCAGCAGGGAGCCTGCTTCCCCCTCTCTGCCTACTTGTGATCTCTGTCTGTCAAATAAATAAATAAAATCTTAAAAAAAAAAAAAAAAGTGCAATAGGATTTTGCTCTAACTTCAGATTTTCTTCCCCGCTTGCTTTTATGCTGAAGACTCCCAGCTATGTCGAGCCCTGACCTTGGGACTGCACCTTCTGCCTCCTGGACAGTGGAGCGCCAGCAGCTCACAGGCCACATCCCCTCACTAGCATCCGCTCCGCTCGCCCTTCCTGTGCGCGCTGTCTCCACGGAAGGCACCACCATGAGCCCAGACTCCGGGGCTAGAAATTCAAGGGGCACACGCCGGCCCCCTCTCAATTTCCCACCCGTCCTGCCACCTCAGGTACTGCCCTAGCCTGTCCCTGTTCCCGTCTAAGGACTGTGGAGACCCCGACTTCTCTCGCCTCTCCAGCCCGTCCTCTGAGCCAGAGAACTTCACTCCCCAACCACCAGTCCGATGGGGTCATTCCTCCAGACACACCTTCCGTGCATAGCACACTGGTTTCTCAGTGCTCAGTGTCCAAGGTCCCCCCATTCCCACCAAATGTGGGCCTGTACCTCCCACATGACTTCTTTGCGCACAGGAGTTTCTGCAGGTGAGAGCGAGGTCGGCCCCACGTGCAGCGGCGAGCGGCTTCGTCTCGGTCCTGCGTCTAGTGTCCCGTCCCGGAGCTGCGCGCTCCTCGCGGACGTCTTTTCGGACCTGTTCACTTCAGAGCACGAAGGGGAGGGGTGGGGGAGGGGCAGAGGCCCAGGCAGACGCCCCACTGAGCATGGAGCCCGATGCAGGACCTGATCCCACGACGCTGAGATCACGAGCTGAGCCCAACAGTCCGATGGCAAGCGGCTGAGCCCCCAGGCGCCCTTTATTGACTTCTTGCAGCTATTTTCTCTTAGTTAAGGAGGTTTCTTTGGACATCTGCTTTCGCAAATGTGGTCCATGTGTTCGAAACAGTCCTGTCTGAAAATGCCTGAATTGCAAAACTGAGGGGCCAGAAAGTCCGCACGGGAGAGAGGAAGCGCGGGGACCCCGAGGTAAGGGCAGGGCTCGCTGGTCTCCGCAAGAGGCTTGTGTGTGGAAGGCCGTGCGGGGGGAGCAGATGAGGCCTCCAGCCGCCCCCGGTGGGGAGATGCAAGCCCTGAGAAGCCGGGTCCTTCGTGCCTCCACGGGAAGGTGAACTCTGAGAAGACTGTGACAAGGGACACACGGCTCGCCTCACGGCTGTGACATCTGCACAGTCACGTGGGACCCTGTGCTCAGGAGCGGGGCTCGCAGCTCTGGGCTGTCACCTTCTGACGCGTTAGTTTTGTCTCTGAACTTGCATTTTGTGAGTGAAATCTGATGGGACAGTGGGGTCTGTGTGAGCGGAGGAGACACATTCCTACCACTCCTCGCCGTCTGAACAGAGGCTGTTCAGGAAGGCCCGTGTGGGTCCGTGATGTGTGGGAGTTCAGTGAGACTCTGCGTGGGGACGGGGTGGGTGTGTCACTGCTCCTCTGTGCCCCCAGAGGCAAGCCCACAGACCTGTCCGGGCCGAGGACCTGGTAGCCCTGGGACTTGGCTCCGACCCCTCTCAGCTGCTGTCTGGGGTGGGTATGGCCTGCCGAGGGCCTTGCCCAGGGACCCCGTGGGAACCAGACTGGTCTGCGCACCTGGGAACAGGCCCCCCGTCTGTAGAATCGGAAGTAGATCCTTGTCCCCAGATGCTGCAAGGAAAAACTGAGCCTAGAATACTCTGGAAATGAAGAAATACAGATCCTGTGGACAAGCAGAGGCTGGAGGGGTTCGTTACCCCTAGTCCTCCCCACAAGAAATACTGAAGGGAGTTCCTTTGGAACCTGGTAAAATGAAAACCTGAAAGCATGCACGTCAGAAACTCACCGGTGAAGTACGTACAGCATACGCTCAGATCCTGTGCTATGAGCAGTGGGGCAGGACTCTCTCTTGACTCTATTACAAAAGTTACACAACAAAAGTAATAGAAATAACTATCACTACAATTACTGGTTAACGGATTCACGAAATGCAAAATGGGACATCAGCATAAAATGGGAATGAAGGGAGAGGTTTGTACGTGGTCTAATGGTTGAGGTTGTTACCAGCTTGATAACAGATGTTTTACGTAAGTCTCATGGTAACCACCAAACTAGCCTCTCTAGTGGATACACAAAAGTTAAAGAGAAATGAATCAAAACATGCCACTATAAGATTAACAAATCACAAAGGAAGACAGTGAGAAAGGAAGAAAGAAATGTAAGAATTGAAAAACAGAAAACAGTGAACAAAATGGCCACGGTAAATCCTTACCCGTCACTAGTTACTCTCAGTGTAAAAGCATTAAATTTTCCCATCAGAAGACAAAGAGCGAGTGGATTTTTAAAAAGCAGAGACCCAGACCCAACAGTCGGCTGCCTGCAGAGTCTCAGGTTGGCTCAGGACACACGCAGGCTGCAAGAGCGAGCGGTGTTCCTGGAATGGAACCAACCCAGAGCAGGGATGGTCGTACTCAAGTCTGACAACAGGGACTTTCAGACGAGATCTGTCATCGGAGACAGAGAAGGTCGTCATGTAGTGACAAAGGGGTTGAGCCATCAGGAGGACCAAATAATTGTAAGTCTATTTGCACTCAGCATCAGAGCCTGTAAATACACAAAGTATGAACAGAATGGAGAAACCGATAGAAGCTGTGCCGTGGTCCCAGGGAGACGCGTCATCCAGACGGAATCCGCAGGCGAGCCGCAGACTAGGTGAGGCCATCAACCACAGGTCCCTGGACCACAGGCCCCTGACAGGGACCGTTTCTCCCAGAGGCCGCAGAGCACACACTCCTGTCGCACGCCCACGCCCCCGCTCCCTCCCCCCAGGAGGGAGAATCCCCAGCGCATCTCTCTCGGAAGAGCGAGAGCAGGTCGCGAGTCTCCCTCATCCCCACGGTGTGACCCTAGCAATCCGTGGCCGGAGGGACACGGGGGAGTGAACGGGAACCTGCACAGCACACTTCCCACCGCCACCCAAGACGGCAGCGAGGGATGAAACCAGCCTCGAGACTGAAAGGGAGCACGTGGGCCCCGCGCCTCTGGAGGCTGCCGATGCAGGTCCAAGCGACGTGTAAAGGCAGGATCTCCTGCAGACAACCTCGCCGTGCGTCCCAAGGACCTAGAATAAACTGAGTCTAAACTTAGCAGAAGGAGAGAAATGCAGATACGACAGATGAATGGGGTCAAGGTGACACAGAAACAACAAGATTCAGAGTTCGTTTTTTGAAAACATAAAATTGGCAAACCTTTAGCTAGAGTAACAAAGAGGGAGAGACGACCCAAATAAAGGAAAGGGAGATGTTACAACGGACACCCCGGAGTGCAGAGCTTCCTAAGCTGCTGAGCGGTTCCACGCCGACAGAGCAGACCACCAGAGGCGGCCGGGAGCCAGCCACAGCCGAGTGCAGGCAGGCACCACGCGAGGGCTCGGGAAGGCGCGGCAGGCCGCCCACGGCTCCAGGAGCCCCGCTTTCAGTCTGACCCGGCACACAAAAAAGGAGAAAATGGTGAAGCCCAAGCACGGAGCTTTCGCGTCTCCTTTCCCGACGGTATCCCCGCAGGACGCAGGATACCATCGCGGCCCTGTCTTCCTGCCCGGCACCTGGGGACGTGTCACCCTCCCTGGTGGAAGGGACTGCACAGATGTGGTCCATCCACGGACCTGGGTGTGGCCGGCATCTGCCGGGGCTCACGGGGACACAACCTAGAGGACGGTGGGACCGTCTGGCCTCGGGAGGAGCCGGACTTGTCTCGCTCAGGGCAAAGGCTGCGGCCTCCGAAGAGCGCAGGGCAGGCTGGCCACGTGCCAGGATCCGTGTTCCAGCCGCGGGGAGAACCCCGTGTCTCTGTGGAAGCTCCGCTGTGGCTCTCAGGCCTCAGCCAGGGGACTAGGACCGCTCGCGTCACAGAGGGTCATCCGCTCTCCTCACGGCCACCGACTGAGGTGTTGGTCGCATCTTCCCAATACTTGCTTGGCAGCATCTAGGCCGGTGAGTGCAGGACGGCTGGACACTGTGGTCCAGCCATGCGGACGCCCAGGGGGCCCACCGCAGGGTGACGACGCTGGCTGGTACACGTGGGCCTGACATCCGGGCCGGGGAGATGCGAGCTGGGGGGCTGCTGGCCCTGCCGGGGGAGCCTGGGGCCCTAAGCACGCGGCTGGGAGGAGATGCTAGAGGCTGGGCGCAGGCGGTCCCCAGGCCTCCAGAAGCCGCACAGTCCCCCAACACCTCGATGTTAGTCCAGTGAGACCAGTTTAGACTCGGGGCCTGCGGACCCTAAAACTGAATTTCTGTTGTTTAAAGCCACAAAGATTCTGGAGCTTTGCTTGAGCAGAAATGGGAAATGACGGGCTCCTTACCTGTGTAGACACCGTTCCGGCTGGGGGGGTGAGGTGGAGGGAGCAGGCATTGGCTCCTGTGGTCAGGCCCGCTCCCCAGTTGGCCAGGGCTGGGAGGCTGGGGGTGGTGAGCCCATCAGGATGGAGTCACTGGGTTAACTCTCCCCGGGCACGAGTGCAGCCAGGACGGGGCGGAGACGTCCCTGCGCCTGCGCCGGCTTGTCCGTGGCCTCTGTGTCTCTGCGCACAGACACCGCCCTCTGTGGCCTCCCCACAGGTCGTCCGCCGTGCGTGCCGGGCCGGGCGCATCTTTCTCCATCTGCTCCTCTCACAAGGACCTCCGTCAGACGGAGCAGGAGCTAAGGGCCACGTTTTAACCTGATGATCTTGTTACAGGCCCCACTTCCACACAGAGTCTCTTTCTGAAGTCCTGGGAGGCAGGGCTTCAGCATACAGATTTGGGGTGACCCCATCCAGTCCCTGGAAGAACGTTCAGGCGTTGGGCCGCATGTCCTGCTTTACGCACATGGGCCCCGATGTTCGGTCTGTGCTGGGCTCCAGAATGTCACAGCGGTCTCCACACCCTCGGCTGACCTGGGCTCGGCTCAGAGGTGAGAGAACAGTGTGCCCGAGACAGCAGGCACCAGGGGGACTCTCGCTGCCCCCAGGCATCTGCGCAGGGTCCTCCCAGAGCGGGCAGGGTGGGCTCTCTGGGAGCTGGGCTCAGCCTGCCTGCCGTTCCTTTCTCCGTGTGCAGTGGCAGCCGTCACACCACCGGCGGTACGGGCTCCTCAGGTGCGGGGCCACGGCCTCCTCGTCGGTGAGGCCCGGTTGTCATGAGGGGACTCTTCTCGCAGATGCTCGGGCACATCCCCTCGGCATTCCCCCTCCTCTGAGCTCGTACGCCGCTGGCCCCTGGCTTCCGGGGCACCCCCAGGGATGTGGCCCTGCCTTCCTGCGGGGTCAGCCACCTGTTCCTGAGCCAGACTTCTCGCCACTGGACCGCTACGGAGTTCTCCGCAAGGAGAAGAGACCCCCTCACTCAACCTCCCAAGCGGCCACCTTGCCGGCAGCACAGCCGTGGGCGCCCCCTCTCCAGCTGCTGGTGTCGGGGTGTCTGCAGAGTTTTTGGTAAACAAGCTGGGGAGGCACATCAGAGCTGACCTGGGCAGGGTCAGCCCGAGAACCGCACCTGCCCGCGGCCGGTGGAGGGAGCTGCCTCTCCCGCCTGCGCCCTGCTCACCCCGGCGTCCTGGTGTTCGCCCGGGTCACGTCAGACAGGGTGTCGGTTGTGTGTTGGTGACCTTGGGTCCGGTTAGGGAGCTGGTTCGGAGTGATCCTTAGGTGTCCCAGAGCTGGGAGCCCATGGGACTTCCCGGCGTCGCATTCCCCCTGAAGGCCGCGTGGTGGCGCTGTTTGGCCGAGCACCGGGGCCGCGGGTCAGGCCAGCATGCGTCCCCTGCTTGCACACGCAGGGGGTCATTAGGCCATGCTGGGGGACGAGGAGCGAGGCCGGCAGCCGGTCGGGGCGGCTCTCAGGCACGGACCCTCCAGCGACCTCACCCACCTGGGGACAGCGGCGGCGGGTGTCCCTGTGTCTGCCTTTGCCTGTGCCTGCACAGCCAGCCGCAGCCAGAGCCCTTTGTTCCGGGACCGTGGCGGCTTTCCCGCGGGGGAGGGGCTGGGGGACCGGCAGTGACCTCGCAGTTCCCACCAGGCTGTTCCCAGAGGCTGCGAGGGCGGGGGGCTGAGGGGGGCTCCGGGCGCTGGGAGGACCCTGCCCGCCTCCGGCCCCTGCCGCCGGGTTCCCTGGGGCCGCGGGTGACCGTGGGACCTCGAGTCACCAGATGACGCAGGGGTGCTTCCGACACGCAGTTACTTTAAAGTGAGAGCAGTGGAGGTCAAGGTCGTGAAACGCGGGCCTGCGGCGGTGGTGCCGCTCGGGGGGCCAGCAGGCCCCGACTTCTCGCTGGAAACCTTAAATGCCGCCCAGACAAGCGAGCTCATTCGCTTTCAAAGTGCCCTCCCTAACTGCCCAGGTCTGCGCACACCCCTGCGCCGGATGGTCCTATTAACTCCGTTCGAGGGCACGGAGGCCCAGGAAGCCCGAGGGGGCCGAGTCGAGTGGGAATGTGAGCTCTTCCTTTCCAGGTAGGAGTGTCGTGCGGGCCCCGCCACTGGCTGCCCCACGCAGTGGGTCCCAGTGGAAGAGCTGGCCACGCGCCTCCCCCGTGGGGCTCTGCCACGCGTCCTCGGCACCCGCGGTGGGACGCTTGGCAGGCCGTTGTCCTGGTGCTCATCAGGCGCGAACAGACCTCGGAGCCACCCCGAGAAGGAAGCACGTCCGCCCATGCTGAGGGGAAGAGGGCGGGCCTGAGACGTGGGGTCACGAGGGCAGGGAGGTGTCCAGGAGCCGCCAAAGCGAGAACAGAGCCTGCCAGGTGCCCTGTGGCTGGTGGGCAGCACAGTGGGCCGTCTGACATCCCTGTATCCCCCGTGGGTCTGTCCCTGTGCCGTTGACAGGACTCGAGGGACGGTCTGGGACTCTCCCCTGGGCTCTGGGCAGCTCCCGCCTGTCAGCATGTCCCTCCACCAAACCTCCCCCTGCGATGTCTTCACTCCTGCACTGCCAGCGCTTAAGACCTGATCCTGTTCCCGACAATCTCGTGGGCCTCCCCTCTGCGTGAACCAGTGTCCTAGGGCTGGGAGCCCTGGAGCCCCGGGTCTTGCTGGGACTGGGTTCTTGTTCTGATAAGTCACATTTCTCGGCCGTGGATGAAAGTCACATACTAAGTTGACATATCTAGTCAGAAACTGAGTATGCTGTTACTGTGGGGATATTTATTTCCGCCAGGGGGCCAAGGGGTCCCTGAACATTTAAGACGTGGCCCTTGGCCTGACACGGAGGCAGGCAGACATCCGCGGTAGCTGGGCCATGGCGGCGGAGGGAGAGAGTGCGGGAGGCAAGCGTGCAGTCCTCGGTCTGGTCAGCAGGGAGCCGTGGGCTGAGACGCGGGACCATCACGGCCTTCTCCGTCAACGCGTCAACGGTGTGACGGTGAGCTTGTCTCGTGCTCAGAGCCTCGTCTGGTTGACCTGGTCTGCAGAGTGAGGGGGAGATGAGCACCGGGCCCGGGAAAGAGCTGCGTGAGCAGCCTGATGCCCGGGCACAGGGACAGGACAGTCTGCGGAGGCCTGGGGACAGCCAGCCCCGGGCTAGGCTGAGCACACTTCCCAAGAAAGGACAGGGCAAGGCCATTGCGGGTGGGGGTCAGAGGGGCCAGGCCCACGATGGAGGAGAGTTGTGCAGACACAGAGCCCAGAAAACACCAGCAAGAAGGCTGAGAAGAACCTCGTCGGGGTGTGGGAGGCCTGGGGGCTTGAGAAAGAGACAGCCCCGGAGATGGGACAGTGAGTGAGGCCCGGGTGACGACGCTGAGCACCACGGGGTTCCCCACGGCAGCCCCAGAGGGACGGGCGGCCACATTGCACAGCACCCTGGGGTTCGGCCATGAGGCTCAGGGGTGCGGAGGACGGTTGGGGAGAGTCGAGGGCGTCGCCGGGACGGTCTGAACAAGGAGCGGAGGGAGCAGGGGCGCCTGGAGCGGGAGGGGACGCGGAGCACAGACCGGTAGGGCCGGGGAGAAGGGGTCTGAGGAGCCAGCGGTAGGCGGCGAAGGAGCCAGACTCTCAGACTTGCCCAGGAGGAGGGGGCAGAGGAGGGCCGGCGCCGGGCCGAGGCCAGGGGCTCAGCGAGGGAGACGAGTGGGTCCCGCAGCAGCAGAGAGAAATGTGTGTGTGTCACACACCTCGGAGCGCGTGAGAGCAGGTGCAGGTCCCCAGGGACGGTGGGCGAGGCGCCCGTCCCTTGCACACGGCGGGGGGCCGGGGCCTGCCCGTCACCCTCAGGCCTGGGAAGGAAGACTGCTTAATGGCCGCACCTGACACATCGCTAGAAGCCCATTTGCCCCATGTTTGTCCCACTGGGGAACCCACAACAAGGAGGTGTGACTGCCGCAGACACCTCCGCGGGGACCCAGAGGTGTGACATCCAGCTGGCAGACAAATGGTGCGGGTATGGCCTCGCGCAAACGGGTCACGTCCAGATGGTGGCTGGGGCGTCCAGCCATGGCACCGCGTCTCCCCCGCCCGGTTCGAGCGCGCACGTCTTGCTGCCGAAGGCCCGCCTGTGCCAGCTTCTGCTTGGCATGGGGCCCGGCGCCTAATGAGCAGTCCCGAAATACCCCGGCATCTGAGCGCGGCGGCCGCGAGCTTCAGCACCTGCGACAGACACTTGTTCCCGGCCCTGCCTCGCAGACGGTGCCCCCAGCGCCGCATCTCGGGTCCGAGCCCACGGCCCGGCGAGCGTCCCGACTTCCGTGTCGCACGTTCCCCGGATTCTCACCGCATCGCTGCGCCCAGACTAGCTGGGGGCCCGGTGGCACCGCAGCTCAGCTGCGGCCCCCAGGACCCCGCGGGGCGCCGGATCCGAGGCGAAGGGTCCCGGGCTCCTCCGGCCTCCTGCGCCGCTGTGCGTCTGTTCCTCAGGGATGCGGCGGGCGGCGCGGTCCTCTCGCCAGTCCTGCTTTGGGTTACCCCAACCCGGCAGCTTGCTGAGGGCGCCTCTCCCGCACCCCAGAGGATGAGCCTTCTCCCCACGGTCACCCGCCCCAAGAGTCACACGCGGTTTCTCCTGTGTTCTCCACGTGCCTGTGGAATCGGTGGGAGGAACAGCTCAGCCTCCAGCTGTGTTGGGGCCGTGAGGCCGCCAGGGCACAGCGGAGGGCGAGGAGCTAGAGGGAGAGCCTGCTGGACGCAGGGTCGGGGACAGCCCGGAGAGGACTGGGGACAGCCAGCCTGGGGCCAGGCTGAGCACATGTCACAAGAAAGGACAGGGCTAGGCCCCTGTGGGCCAGGGTCAGAGGGGCTTGGCCCGTGATGGAAGTGAGGGACACGGACCCAGAGGCCAAGCAGCCCTGCCCCTGTGACCACTGACACCTGCCTCTCTACGTCGTCATCAACCCTGACGATCACCCTGCGAGGCAGCTGCGACCCCCAGAGCGGTCAGCTCCTGGTGAGGCCACAGAGCTACCGAAGGGCCATGGGGCTGGCCACCATCCGAGAGAGAAAGTGGGCAGGCTAGGTGGTCAGCAGGACCCCTGGACAGGACCGAGGCCGCAGGTCCGCAGGGGATGGAGAAATCCGACAGCCGGAGGGTGCAGGCAGAGGACGGCCGGGCTGCTGGGATGCGCCTTCATCAGCACAGCAGGATGTGGAACTTCGGCCTCCCTGGGAATAACATAAATTTCCAAAATCCCCTGCGTCTGACTGATGGCTCTTGTCTTCTTCCTGGCTGGCCGCTCACTGGTTCCAGGAAAAGACTGGCAGGCTGCAAAGGTCTGGGTCAAACAGCACTGCTGGGACAGCAGGACAGAGACGGACAGACGGGAGGCCGGAGAAGGAAACCACCCCCAGCAGAAATCCGCAGAGACCCACCCCTGCCTGGCCAGAGAGCAGACTTGTGCCCGACACCGAGTTTGTGCACGTCCAGGAGTCTGCCACAGAACTGTGTGGCTGTGATTCTGTCACTCCTCAGGGGGCTAACTGGAAATGCCCGACTTCACCTGTCCCATGCAGAACCTGGCCGTCGGCACGGTGGGGACTGTTGACAGAGCTGTTTTAGCTTCTGTAGGATGTGACCCGCGTTCAAAGGAGCTGATAATGGGACGCGGCAGAGTCCATAGTACAGAGAAAAAGAGAAGATAGAAAATCATAATGTAAGCAAAGACTATGTTGCCTGAACTGGTTCGTGAGCACAAACCACAGCATACTTCGATTTGTTGTTGACGATCGTGCTGAAAAAACTGGTCTACGAGGTCAGCGGCAGTCTGTCCAGCTAGGAAATAGAAATATATATTATATGATTCTCAAACATTGAAGAGGGTGTTTCTTAAATAAAAAAGATCACTTAATCCCTAAAATTTGTTTAATTTGAATTTATGAATGGGTAAAAATTCACATGGTTTAGAAATAAAAACCATGGAAAGGTATTCAGTGTGATGTCTGCCTTCCACCCCTGTGCCCTCTGCGCAGTTTCTCCACATTCTTCTGTGTAACACATTCTTTCTTATTGATTTCTTGGAACTCTTCATATGTTAAAGGTATGAGTTGTGGTTATCGCGTACTCTTAGTTTCCTGACATATGTACAAACAATTTTGAATATGTATGCCCACTTCCACTCTCCCTGTTTTTTTTTTTTTATACAAAGAGTAGCGTATTTCCTATACTATACCTGCCCTTTGCTTAACAGGACATATTGGAGAATCTCCCGTTTTAGAAATGGAGAAATTCTCCAGTTTTTAAAGCTACATAGTGTTCCATTATATGGACATTTCCTATTGATGTACACTTAAGTTTTTGCCAATATTTTGTTATAATAAATAATGCTGGACCAAGATCATTGCATATATGTCATTTTGCACACATCATTAGAGTCAATTCCTATAAGAAAAATTACTCAAAGATATGCGCCTTTTTGATTTTATAGCTGTTTCCCAATCATTCTCCATATGGTTGTAAAATTTACTCTCAATGTATGAAAGCACCTCTATCTTCAAAATCTCATTAACTGAGTATTTTACTAATCCAGTAGGTTTTCTATTATTAGTAAGGTTGAGAATCTTTTGAGTTTTCTTTTTACTGAACTATCCAGTTAAAGTTATGTCCCATTTATCTGCTGGGTTGCTAATCTTTGTCTTTCTTATTGGTTTCTAGGAGCTCGTAATATATTAAGGATATAGGTTGTGATAGGAGATGAAATATCTATTTTTCTCATTGTCTTTCTTGACTCCTCAATATGCTGATTGCAGTTTTTCATGCAGAAATTTTATTTTTATGTAGTTGAATTTATAAATTCTTCTTTTACTGCATTTGGATTTTTAGTTTGAATTAGAAAAGTCTTCCCTTGACTACAAAGTTATAAAGAAATCTGCCCATGATTTCTATCAATCGTTTTATGGTTGTATTTTTATTTTTTTTATTATTATTTTTTTAAAGATTTTATTTATCCATTTGACAGACAGAGATCACAAGTAGGCAGAGAGAGAGAGAGAGAGGGAAGCAGGCTTCCTGCGGAGCAGAGAGCCCGATGCGGGGCTCGATCCCAGGACCCTGAGATCATGACCCGAGCCGAAGGCAGCAGCCCAAACCACTGAGCCACCCAGGCGCCCCTATGGTTGTATTTTTAACAGTTATATATTCGACTTGTAAAGAATCTATTTTGATGTGCAACATGAGACATGGGTGTGGCTTTTGTCTTTTATTATTTATTTCTCGTTTATTTATTTATCATTTGTTTACATAGCTGCTCCGTCCCTCCGAAGCCATCCACCAATGTTTCACTGCTACTTTGAGACATCACCTGGACTGTATGCTAGTTTCTCACATGTTTTTGTGCTTACCTGTACTTTCCATGGTTTTATGTTGTGTGTGTCTGTTCACGAGGCCAGCAGCAGGGTTTTCATCACTGAGGCGATCGTATGATTGCAGAGCTGGTAGGGTCACTGACGGTTCTTGTCTTTCCTTCAGGGGTTTCCTGCCTATTCTTGTTGCTTCTCTTTTTATGTAAACATCAGGGTCAGACTGTCTCCTCCTCCCCCTGCAGTAAAAAATGCAAAAATCCAGAAAAACCCGGACTCCCTCTCTAATTCCTTTGTGCGTTGATTTATAAAGTCAGCTGGGGAAGACGGATGTTCTTCCCACTGGTTCAGATTTTCTCAAATGAATTTTTATCTGAACGTGACTCTCTTAAGGTCACTCCTGATGCTCTGTCTTTGTTTGTTGGCTAATTAGGGGTGTTTATAAAGCGGTTGGTTTCTTTATGTTAATTTTAACATAGATACTCAGATATCTTACTAAATTTTCTCATTATTTGGCTTTCACTTGATATTGTCTTTGGGTTGAAATAGATGTATCTTAACATGTTAAGAAAATGTCTAATTCTATTTTATTAATGTTTTTAATGCTTAATTTTAACAAATACTGTTCAGCTTTGACAAAGATGATCCAATTTTTGTAAAATCCTTGTATCTATTACAAGATAAAACCAAGTACCCGTAACCAGCTTTCGAAGCCAAGTGTTTGAATTTTGACATGTAATTATGTGTAGCCGCAGCCGGCAGCACGTATCGCTGAAAACCCAATTTTCCATGAAGACATATTGCTTTCTTACGCACTTGGAGTTCAACAGCATCTCGAATTAATTTAACAAAATACCCGAGCAGGAAAAGCTGAGAGCTAGTGCGGCCATTATTTAAAAGCTTACATTTTCCTCTGGGTTTGAAACAGAGAATATGCACGTGGACTCAAACAAACAGTCCGGCGTGAAGCGGACATGGGCGGCCGGGGCGTAGGTGGGTGGACGATCTATAGGCGTAGTCCGTACGTTTAAATCGACATGATGCACACATTTAAAACCCTTTGTGCAAGTAGAATCGGAAGCAAGAGAGCCAGCGTGTAGGAAATCCGCGTACACAGATGCCCACTGTGAGGAAGGACCTGTCTGAGCCCTGGTCTCCGTGGGCCGTGGCGACGCCCGTGCACCCGCTTCAAATCCCTGAATCACTGCTCTGTCCTGAGCTTGCTGTTCATAATGGGAATTCTGCAGAATCCCGTTATGGTTTTGTGGCGACTGGGAGCCAAGCGTGGAAAAACATTCCTGCCTCCGAGGTAGAGTGTGCTCCTGCCGTGAAAGGCAGCAATCTTCTGGCGTTAGAGAAAATACATGTATCTCCTGGGACTTGCGTGGGAGCCCGAGGAGACCGGTCCCTGTGTCCGGACTCCTATAGCTCCAGCATCACGTCCAGTACCCAGTGTCTGATATGTCGTGCATCATGGCCGTGTCTTAAATGATCTACAAGTCGGACATCTGGGTCATTCATTTGTGTCTTGTTGCGGGGAAGCTGGCAATAAATAGATCGCCTCGGCCAAGGGGGAGGTGAGAGGAAGACAGAACCGAGAGCTCGTACCCTGATCACACGCCCCCTCCCTCCTGAGGGGCCTTGCGTAGGACCACAGCCCAGGGCTTGCCTCCGGCGCCAACGGGAACAGCGGCGGGACTGATTTGGCAGCTGGGGCTCAGCACCTGTGTTCTGGCCCACGTCTCCCAGGGCAGGGCTCCCTGAACTCATCAGTGATTTCCTACGATGGTGTGAGTTTTGAAACTTTGACCCGGCTATGTCCCCCAAAGGGCAAACCGTCACCAACAAGAGTCACAGAACCCGTGAGCCCGGCAACGACGTGGATCCGACCTTGTTGTCCTCGGGGTCTCTCTGTGGCTGACTGTCCACTGGCTGCTCCTTCGGCTCTCCTCGAAGGGCTTCCCACGTGCGTGTGGCCCCCGGCCACGCAGCAGGATGGCGGGAGGCAGCGGGCCGTGAGTGGAGGGGGCGGCCTCGGAGGCGGCGAGACAGTGGATCCCGTTCTGAGGCCGCGCGTCCAGCTGAACCGTGCGAAGTGGGAAAACTGGCAGGAGCTGCCCGCACCCATTTCCAGGGCAGGTGGGCTCGGGAGCGAGCCAGCGCAGGACACAGTCTCTTGGACGGCTTCCAAGCAGCAGCCGCAAGGACAGCCGGGCCGTGTGGACCTGTCGGCGTCACGCTCCCCCGTGGGCTCTGCTCTGTCCGAGGAGCAGCCCACGGCACGGCCACGTCCCTGTGCTCTCCAGGGCCTCCCTCGCCACCGGGAAGGCCTGGGGCACACACGGGGGCCTCCCCACCGGGCTGCATGGCCCGGTGCTCGCCGGAGGGACCGGCATGCCGTCCATTTTCACCCCTTTCTTTTCTGCTCTCCGGAAGGTCAGGCCTCGGTAGGATTTGTTTTGTTAAATGCCCAAACGTGGGTTAAGCAGAAAGCATCCCAGATCGCGGCGCGAGCCCGGCTGCTGTGTGCGATCTGCCACTCCAGGCTAAACTGTCCTCTTTGCTTTGGCCCGGATTTCCTCAAGGACAGCCTGGACCAGCGCGTACACGCTCCCGACAGAGGCCCCGTGCGGGCCCCACGCATCTCCCGGCAGGGAAGGGCTCACTGGCGGGCCAAGGGATTATGTAAAGTGAGCGTCATTTCTCTCTCTCCCCGAAAACAGAAAACTCCCTCTTACACACTTGCCATTCTCTTTGGCAGAGGCGGCGACGAGGTGGTGACACTTCCGTGTACGAGGAAGGAGTTTGGAAACATTCACGGCAAATTGAAACTAATCTTCTTGACAGATATGTGCCCAACACAGGGACTCAGCCAGGGATCCCTCGGAAGGTGCCAGGGGAGCCGGCAGGGCCGTCCCTCCCACGCCCAGCCCCGTCTCCAGGCTGAGGGGGGACACAGCCGCGCCCACCCCTCCTTGCGGCCGGACTCGCAGACGGTCTGAGCAAGAGAGCGGCCCCCGCGGGGCCGCAGACAGCCCAGCCTGCAGCGCAGGTGGACCCGCCCCCAGGGCAGCCGTTCCTGCGGGGACACGTGTGAGCTAGGCGACTCCGTGCGCACGGCGCCCTCGGCTGGCGGCGGGCGCGCCCGTGTCCCCGCTCTCACCTGCGGTCATCACACGTCGTTCGTCGGGGCCGCCGCGCGCACGTTCCCCTTCCTGCCAGCCGTTACCTCAGCTGCCAAAACACAGTCTGTCCTGATGTCCCTCAGCCAGGCGCCCCCTCCCCGAGCTGCCACCAGGTCTGGGCTGGAGCTTGGCAGCCCCGAGGGTCCCGTAATTCTCTCCTCCTTCCGAGGGGGAATTCTTCCAAGCCTCCCGCTTTTGTGCTTCGGCTCGTGGCGGCAGCGGCGGCTGGTGCCAGGCGGGGCCCGGGCTGCTCTGATCGTAGACGCAGGCCACGGCCGCCCGGATCTTGCCGCACTTCTGCCCCAGCAAGGGGGTCGGCACGGTTTCTGGGTAGTGGGGGGAGGTCAGTGCTTCTGGTGCCTGCCCCCCTCCCCGAGCCGTGTTCTGGAAATCTGGCTTCTCGGCCGGACGCCTACACCTGGCCCAGCCGAGGAGCGTCTCTGCGGGCCGCGGGCAGCGTGCACTGCAGACGGACCGGGGGCACCGGAGCACAGGGGGCTGGCGAGGAGTGGAGCTGGGGCGGCTGCTGGCGGCGACAGGTCGATCTGGCATAGGGTGGGGGGCTGTTTGCTCGCTCCCCAGGATGGCTTTGCCCCCGAGAACACGGGGTCCCGGCCCCTCCCATGAGGCTGCCCAGAGGGTCCGTGTGCGAACAGGTCTGCACCGGGCGGAGGCGACCGGCCTCCAGCCTGCTTCTGGACCGGGCCTCAGGTGGAAAGGCCATTGTTCGGTCCGTAGGAAGGGGACGTCTGCACCTCCCATACCCGCGTGGGCCTCAGTCGTCAGCCCACACCTGTACGTCTGCTGCCTTCTCTGAGGCAGGGAAGGGGCCGTGCCTACTGTCCAGCATCCCAGTGGCTCAGAAGCAGCGTCACTGTGTCCCTGGCAGACCGTCCCGCTCAGCCAGCAGGAAGCAAGCCCAGGAGCCTGCATCGCCGGCCCCCAGACCTCACTGCCTGGGGACGGACTGAGCAGCCGCCCCAGAGACGCGTGCCAGACGGCGGGAGGGCTGAGACGCCCCCAAGGCCGGCTTCTCCATCGGCAAGACGCTCGCTCGGGTCGTCTGTAGGTCACCAGCTTTGGCTGTGCTCCATGCGATCCCCCGACCGCGCAGACGTCCCCCGGGGCCCCGCTCCTGCCTGCCCAGCACTCCCTGGCCCAGGGCGCCGGCCCGGCCGTCCACCGGGGCATGGTGGTGCCGGCTGCCGGCCGCTGCCCTCCCCCCCGCAGTCCATCTTCTCGCAGGGGCGCAGCCGTCCCCTCCCCTCGACTTGCACACCCTCGCTCTGGCCTCACCGGCCGCGGCGGCTGCTCATACCTGCCGGTTGCCCTTCCGGAGCGGCCTCCCCTGATGCAGCATCACGGCCGACCCTTCCACGGGTGGGGGCCCCCGAGGGGCCATGCGGCTCCGAGGCAGGCGTGGGGAGAAGCAAGGCCTGCGCTGGTAGCCCCGCGGCGACCTTGCCCTTTGCCATGGGGAGCGGGAGCCTTTGGCGACTCTGCCGGGTTTACATTCTTTATTTCACTGTTGAGACAATGAGCCCGTGGGATCCATGACGCGGCTTGGGGGGGTCAGAACGGACCCTGGGGGGCGCCTGGGTGGCTCGGGGGGTTGAGCCGCTGCCTTCGGCTCGGGTCATGGTCTCAGGGTCCTGGGATCGAGTGCCCTGTCGGGCTCTCTGCTCGGTGGGGAGCCTGCTTCCTCCCTCTCTCTCTCTCTCTCTCTCTGCCTGCTTGTGATCTCTCTCTTCAAGTAAATAAATAAAATCTTTAAAGAACGGACCCTGGGTCTGTCCCACCTCAGAAGACACTCTTTCCACGGAGCTGAGGGTAAGTCCTGACGCCCCAAACGGTACCACCCTCCAAGTGTCCACGTCCTCTCCGTGGGCAGCTCTTCATGCCCAGAAACAGGTCTGTCCGGCTTGCCTTCTAATGCTGGAACATCTGCAGAAGCCCGGTGGGAACATGGACGGGCGGCCGCACGTCCTCTGGCGGGGGTGTGGACAGGAGGCATGTCTCCCTGGGCTTTCCCTGAGGATACCCAGGCACCAACTGTGGCGTTGCCACTGGGTTGGGCTGCGAGGTTGGGCAGTGGAGCCCAGGGTCTGGGTGGGGGCTGGGCCTGTATCCGCAGACATGTTCCTTGGTCCCCAGGCCGCTTGTTCCTTCCCTACGAGATGAGGGGCATGAAGTTGTCACATGGCCCTTTGTGTCATTCTTGTCCTCAAAACATGGCTCTGACTCCGCACAGCTTGTGGTCAGAGCCCAGACCCTCTCTCTGCCACTCTGTGCCCCGTCCCGACCCCAAGCTGCCCCTGTGGGTCCTCTCCCTCCTGCAGACCGTGCCCTCCTGTGCCAGACACCGGCCCCGCCAGCAAACCTCTGTGTGGAACCCGGCTGGGGCCAGAGCCGAGGGAGGCCAGACCACAGACCACAACATCCTGGTGGTCTCTGCGGTGGGTCCAGAAATGGGACTCGGACGATGGGGGTGTGGTCTGGGAACTGAACCTGGAACCCGCCATGAGTGAGACGCCACAGGGTCAGGGAAGCAGGAGGTGTGGGCGTCAGCAGGTCGTGGGGACAGGCAGCTCAGAACAGCAGCTTAGAGTCCCCGTTCTTGTGGCCCTGGCCCCCGGGTCCCGCGGAGGACTGTCTTCCAGGCTGCGGGCCCTGCCCCTCATGGAACAGGGCTGGGGAGCCGCCTGTGAGCATGGGGCGTCTGGAACCGTGGCCCGGGGGGCGGGGAGAGAGGCCAGCGCTGCCCCCCACGCGGTCCGAACTGTCAGGAGAAGTTCACGCTCCGGATTGCAAGACCCCCAGGCTGCTGTTGACCTGTGCACACGGGGGGGGGGCGGCCTGGGCCCCCTCCGTGTGGGTCGTTAGACGCTGTGACCATCACCCTGGGCCTGGTCCGTCTTCTGTTGCTCCCGTGGCCACCGACAGCTCACTCCGTGGCTGGTTCGGGGTGTGTGGTTCCCTACACAGACCTTCAGGCTCGTTCCGGTGGGTGCTCCTGTGCGAACTCAGGGTCACAGGCAGCCCCGATCCCGGGGCACGTCCACGTCAACACGTGGCACGACCCCAGCGCCTCCAGCTGGGCCCGGCCCCTCCCCCTCCCCTCCGCAAACACCAGCGAGCCCGAACTGTGTGGCTCCTGGTTCTAAAGGAGGCGACAGGGCTCCTGTTCTGTAAACCCGCACTTCCCGGTTTACAGCAAGGCCGGGACGAGTGACAGGTGAGCCTCGGCCCTCTGGGACCACTGTCCTCCCCAGCTTACTTTTCGAGAGGTCTGTGGGAGTGCGGTCAGCTCACACGTGTTCGTGCGTGTCGGCGTGCGCGAAGACCTTCTGTCTGAGTCACAGAAACGGTGGCCGTGCCGTGCCGTGTGCCCTCCGTGTCCATCTCACCGTCCTGCTCTCACCGACCTGCGAAGCCAGCGCTGGCACAGAAATGGCTCATTGTGATGCGGTCAAACCTATTCACCTGTGGGGGCCTGTTTCTGTGTATTTTAAAATGAGTTTCCCCCATGATCGAAGAGGTATTTTCCTATATTAACTTGTAAAACCTTAATGCTTTGCTTCTTACTTTTATGGCTTTAGTCCCCTCAGAGCGCACATACCAGGAAAGTTTGGGGTAGGAGCACGCTTCTACCACAGCCAACGTCCCCAGCGCCGTGTTTTATTGTAAACAGACACACCCCGTTATCACCGGTAAGTGTTTGCCTGCACGGGCGTAAATGCCTTCACTGTCTTCAGCCAGAACCGTTTCCTCGTGCCCCACACACTGTCCCCATGAAACACCGACCCCATTCTCCTGTCTACCTTCCATCTCGGCGAATTTGCTGCTCCTGGCGCCTCGCACACATGGCCCTTCTGTGTCTGCTGGCTTTGGTGAGCGACGCGGTCTCCAGGCCTAGGTCCGGGTCTGCCGCTTCCCTCGGGTCGCGGTCACGTTCCGGTCACCTGCTCACCTGTGGGTGGACCCTTGGTTGCTTCCTTTCTGGGATCCTGTGACAAACGCCGCCGTGAACATGGGCGTGTAAGCACCTGTGCGCGTCCTCGTGTTCTGGGCGGAGCCGGGAGGTGGATTCCTAGAACCAGGAAGGAGGCAGTTGCACGTCCAAATTTTGTGGGAGCGACGGGCTGCTTCCAGCGGCGGCCACACGGTGTTGCCCGCTGCCCCCAGCGCACACACGTTCCGGTTTCCGCACTTCCTCGCCAACACCGGGTCCTCGCTCACTGACACACGCACACCAGTTGTCCAGGGGGGCATGGGGCAGAGTGTAACGTGGCTTCGTCGCCGGTGCCCTGGTGACCGTCATTCGTGTGCTTGTGGGTCCTTTGTCTTCAAGTTCTCTGCCCATTTAAAAATTTTGTTTGTTTGTTTTCGTCAAGTTTACAGAGTTCTTTATATATTCTAGATAGTGATTCCTTATCAAATATATGACTTGTAGATGTTTTCTCCCATTTTGTAGGTTGTCTCTGCTTTCTTGGTGTCCTTGGATGCACAGAAGTGATTGATTTTTTTTTTTTTTAAAGATTTTATTTATTTACTTGACAGAGAGAAAGAGAGAGAGAGAGCGCATGAGCACAAGCAGGGAGACAGTGAGAGGGAGAAGCAGGTCCCTGCTGAGTGGGGCTCGATCCCAGGACCCTGAGATCATGACCTGAGCCGAAGGCAGCCATTTAACGGACTCAGTCACCCAGGTGCCCCCAAAGTGACTATTTTTTATGTAATTTAAATTAGTTTTTCCTTTTGTTGTCTGTGCTTTTGATGTCATATCAACATTACCTGTTAACAGGGCCTTTGTCCTGTGCCTTGCTCTGTCATACACCAAAATCCCAGAAACATGCGCTGCTGTCCCGGGTCCCTGCGGCAGCACCGCAGCACATGGCGCGGCTGGAGCGCGGGCCTGACCGGGGCCGCACCCTCCTTGCCTGGCCTGCCCTGCGCTCGTCTTCAGTTCCGAGCTCATGACATCGAGGACCAGCTTGTCAAGTTCCGTCATGAGCCTCCCGGAGCTCCGGCTGGAACGGCCTTTACTGAGCAAGGGGCTGCGGGCGAGCGCGGAGGAGCGGACCCCACCACCCGAGCCCGGGATCATGGCCTGGGCCGAAGCAGGGGTTGGCGGCTCCTCCGACGCAGCCCCTAAGGCGGAGAATCGCCCTCTTTGCAGAGTGAGTCCTCACGTCCACCTCGGTGCGCGCAAATCACCTCCGCGAAGACCGGCACGTCTTTCTCAGACTTTCTGATATTTTAAAAATAGCTTCTGTGTTATTGTTCACGATGTATTTTTTCCTGCTACATCGAGTAATTGGTAACTAGTGGGTATCGGGATGCTACTAGTTTTGGTCAGTAGATCGTAGTAACTTCCTCATTTTCCCTGTTTTGTTTTTAATTTCTCTTCTTTTCAAATTCACCCTAACCCTTAACACTGCATATCTCACTGCATAACTTCACTTTTAACAAGTCGGAATCTGCTCGGTCTTCCTATCCTTCCAAACAGGAACAAGATTTTAGCATTTGTAACTACCTACAGTTAAACACGAGGCTCGCTGTCCGGTGTTCGTGGTAGAGTCATCGACTCTCCGTGACTGCTCCCCATCCTCACGGCATCTACTTGCCTTTTGCTTTATTTCTTCTAAATAACCCTCTAGTGTTCCTTTTTGGGAGGTTTGCAAGTGGAGACACCTGTAGCCCTTTGTGTTCTCTCGTTCTAGACGGCATTCGGCGGAGACTCACAGGGAGGCTCGTGCTCGTCCCCCGAGTCCCGGTGCCCTCACGACGGCGGCGAGTGTGTGGGGTCCCCGCCCACGGACGGGGCTGCCGCGCTTCCTTCTGCACACTCAGGCCCACCTGCCCGAAGGTGCCTCTGATTCGAGGAGGACCCTTTGTCAGCATCAGGACGCGCTCTGGAGCTGCTCGCTGTGTCCCCTCCGCCCGTGAACTGTGCTTCTGTGGCTGCTGAAATCAATCTGGAAGCTCTTCGTGGCCCTCAGAACCGTCCTTCAAGCCCATCCTGGGTTCTTCCATCTGCGGAGACTTGGGAAGCATCCGCGGCCCCGGTCGGTTCTGAGATCGCCAACGGTGGCTCCTTTGCACCTGCCTGTGTTCAAACGTCCGTGTGTTTTCCCGCAACACTCGGGTGTTTGCAGAACGGATGCCGTCTCTTCGTTTAGGCCTTCCCTGACGTTTTTGGTCTCCCAGACCTTCCCTCCGGCCGCTTTGCCAGGAGAGACCCGGGCTCGCCCGCCGCGCTCACCGGCCGTCCCCAGCGTTCTGTTCTCCGAGTCACAAGGAATGTCTATGGGGGACGGCTTGAAGCGGGGTTTCTCCCTTTCCTGCCTTGGGGGTGGTCCAACCGCGCAGTTCTGGGGTCCGTGGCTCCTCCTCCCAGGGAGTCCCCGCCCCCGGCCCAGCCCCCAGGCATGAGGACGTTGGAGATATCTGTCCGGTGACCTCACCATTGACCGTGGAAGTAAGGACATTTGCCGCCCTGGGGCTCAGAGACGTTTGTGTGGCTAAGCCGGGCCCATGGGGAGGGTCTTCTGCCCCCAAGAGCCTCAGCAACAGGGCCTGTCCCAGCCAGAGCCTCTCCTTCCCGGTGGTGGCACGTCTCTGTCGTCCATTGGGGGACGCTTCTGGAAGGGAGAGGCCTCCCGGTCTGCCCCCATCTATTTGTTTCTCTCTTCAGGGGATCCTCGGTCACTCGGGTCACAAGCTCTCATGTCCTCCGGGATCTTCAGGCTCCACAGTTCACGGCTTTGGTTCCGGTGATGCTGTGATTTATAGGAAGTCTGCAAGGTCTCTGTGATGAGCGTGACAAAGGTGTCTTCTGTTGTGTTAACGGAGACTTTTGGAAAGCCCGGGAGGGAGGGGCGGGTTGTCAGGGAACCAATCCCGTGGTTAGAGGCTCCGACCCTTCGGTCCCAGCCTCTGACCTTGGGGACCGGACGGGCTGGAGGTTGGGCTCCATCAGCGAGGAGACGGGTTTCATCTGTCAGCCCCTGTGATGCAGCCTCCGTGCAAACGCACACGTATGGGGTGGGAGAGCTTCTGGTCCGGGAACAGGTGGGGATCTGGGGAGAGAGACGCCGCTGGAGGGGTGAGGACACCCTGTCCTCCTACCTGTCCCACGTAGGGGACTGCGGGGGGCTGGTCGGGAGTCCTGCGCGTCCGCGAGCACCGGCGCTTCTCCGAGTCCTGCGAGCCGCGCCCGCAAACCGCCTGAGAAGAGGTCGTGGGAGCTTGGGATCCAGAGCTGCTGCGTCAGACACGCGGACGGCCCCGGGACTCGAGAGGTTGGCTTCTCCGGGGCCGACAGTCCGGTGGGACGGAGCCCCTGACCTGTGGGGCATGTGTCCAGGCCCATTGTGTCAGAGCTGGGCGGCGCTGTGGGGCCCCCAGCCGGTGTCTGGGAATGTCCCCCACGCAGGAATGGTGTGGTGGCACACGGGGGCTTCTGAAACTCACGCCTTTCCCTCTGAGCGTCCCCGCGGGCTGTCAGCGCCCTGCCACCGTCCGCCATCCCCGTGCCATCGGTGTCTGAGGTCATTCTTCACACCCAGTGAACTCTGAAAGGTCGCTCGCCGCGTTGCCAGGGCACCTCTGTCACACACACATGGGGTTCTGTGGGCACCGCGTGGACAGGGGGCGCCGACACGGGGAACAACAGGCTTGGCGATCTGGAGGCTGCCCGCCACGCAGCTCATCGGAGTGGAAATGGGCTGTACGCGGAAAACGCACACCGGATTTTGAAGACATATGTGAAAAGAGGCAGTGAAATGCCTCATCAATCATCATTTCCTATCGATTGCGTGCGGAAAGGAGAGACTGTGGATGTGTCGGCTCCACGACGTGCTGGCATCGGTTTCCTCTTTTCTCCCACGGCTGCGGCTCCGCAGTGTCCCCGGAGGGCGCCCGTCGGGGTGCGAAGGTCAGGGAGGCAGCGTGCGGGGTCCCCTGGGACACACAGCTGGACGGCACGCGCCCCCGGGAGCTGGAGGCGGCGCTCCAGGGGCACTCAGCTCCCCGCTGGTTGTCGGTCTGTCCGTCCTTCCGTCCGTCCGTCCTTCCGGCGGGCTGTGCACCTGCTCTGTGAGGAGGTCAGGGCGCTGAGCCAGCCGCGGGTCACACACGTCAGGCCTCCATCCTCGCCTGTCAGCGACGCAGTCCACATCAGTCGCGTGAGCACTGCAGATAATCAGTCTCTGACTTGCCTCCTCTCCCTCAGGGTGTAGCGGCCACAAGACCCGACATGACCCCATTTCCAAGGTAAGGGAGGCTGTGGTCATCAGGCACCCGGGAGAGCCTTTCCTGCAGGCCACTAATCCCAGGCCTCCGGTCCTGTTAGGATTTACTCACTGGATACTTGAAAGGCCAGATTCAAAGGGGGCGGCTGGAACCTTTGCCCCCGGGAACAAAGGCGAGAGATTAGCTCTGTGTTCTCAGGCAGCGTTGTCCGGAGCGAACAGAAGGCCTTCACCTGTGGAAGCCTTCGTTAGCGTCTCCAAGGGAATCAAAGGTCACTCCTGGCCACGGTTTGTCTAAGGCCCCGAATGGGTAGCCCTGAATTACCTTCAAAAACGGCCTCAAAGAACCGGAGACGGAGCATGGATTAGTGTGTTAATCTAGCAGCGGAGGCCTGTGGTTCGGGTCCGGGGACGGGAGGTCGCATTGTCTTGGGCTGCCCTGGCCATGTGGCCAGGGGTTGGGGGTGGGCTTTGTGCCTCTGGACCCAGATCCTCCGGCAGCTTCGGGGGCGTTCTCGCAGCTTCGCCCGCGACGTGGCCACACAATGGGATTTGTCCGGAGCCAAACGAGTGAGATCTGGGGCTCGGACCGTGGGCTCGCTGCTCTGGCATCCCCGGGGGCACTGGCGGTGGAGCAGGAGTCCGAGGACTGCCCTCGGGTGTTTGTGCCCCCCCTCACACTCAGAGCCCCCAGGGACTGCTTAGACGGAGTGGCAGCGGGCAGCGAGGCCCATCCTGGGGCTCACGCGCTGTCCCAGTCTCCACGTGACCAGGGACCTATCATCTGCCTGCGGGGCCTCAAACCCCTTCCCTGTGAAGTGCGGCCTCAGGTCTGCTCCCCGAAGGCCGGCGTGCGTGCGCACGTGTGTGTGCGTGGGGCTGCCACAGACGGAGGCTTCCTGGGTGGGAACAGGCCAGGAGAAAGCCGTGGCGGCCACCGGCCACGAACGGCCACGGTGCTGTCCTTCCCCGTGCACAGAGTTCGGCCTTGCAAGTGCTCCCCGCGCCTGGCGTCCTGCCTGCCCGGGTCCTGAGCAGCCTGTCCCCGCGGACACAGAGGCCACGGCCGCCCCTCCATAGTCTTCACTCATCTCGAAGTGCGGGGTCCTGTCCTCGCCGCCAGCTTTCCGTCCCGCCTGCCACCCGCCGGTGCCTTCCTGGCTCACAGCCGACCCTGCTCCCGACACAGGGCCCTCCAGCCCCTCCCTGCCTGTGTGCCTGGGACGCCCCCTGCCCAGGGCTGCTGCCCCTGCCCTGTCCCCCTCCTCTTGACCTCGTGGCCAGGGTCCCCGGGGCCTCTGAGAACGGAAGCCAGCACAAGACGTGAAGCTACAAGGTGTTTTGAATCAAAGAAGAAAGAAGGAAAAGACAAGAAATCTGGACGAGACACGGCGCACGGGCTGGGTGACCTTCCTGTTCTGAGTGGGAAATGGCATGAAAGTCGCTGTCACTTGAGCAGCGAAGCCATGAGGCCCAGACGTGCAGGCCACATCTTTCCCGAGTGGCCCCCACTCCGGCCTCCCCAGCACCCGGCGCTGCCCTCGCCTTCCTGGGTGTGGGGTGCTGCCCGCTCACGGCTCGGACTCAGGCTCACAGACCCCCTCCCCCGTGGCCTGTCCCGTGGCCTCACTTTCTACAAGCGCACAGGGGCCCCGATCCCCACGGACCCTGTCCGCATTTTCGCCACAAAGACCGGCCCTGACCGCGCCGCTGGACTCCAGTCGGGGTGCTGGGGGCCTCTCCGCAGCCGCGAGCCTGCGCGACGCTTTCTCCGCCTCGGTCTTCCCCGAGCCCGTGGGGGTGGCTGGTGGGGGCCGCTCCGGGGACCCTCGGGCAGAGCTGCTCCCTGTGGGCGGACGGCACGGGCTCCAGACGCTTGAGGGAGGCGGGGCGGCCCGGCGCTCGGGCACGAGGCTCCCGCTCTCCAGGAAGACGAGCAGAAGGCGGATCCCGGACCTGCGGGCAGTCACCTGGGCACGGCTGCCGCCAGCTCCCCTCTCCTATCTGTCCGCCTGCAAGGGAAGTTGTCTGGGGCTTCCAAGCGCCATGCCAGTGGCCACGTGGGAGCCGGGCCGGGGCGAAGCAGGAGGGCCCCCCCCACTTCGGCTGGGCCCACAGGGGCTGGGGGGCTCCCCCTTGCCTGGAGGTGACCCCTCCACGGAACCGAGGGCTCCATTCTGGCATCTCCCAGCTCTGAGACTCTGAACCGGGGCCCCATGGCTCATCCCCACACGTGGGCTCCAGGCCGTGGCCCCGGGCCGCTGTCCCCACCCCTGAGGCCTGCACGGGCGCGGGGCCAGGCGGGGTGTGGACCCACGGAGCGTCACAGTCCGCTGGCCGGTGATGACGTCACAGCTGAACGCGAGAACTGGGCGTGAATTCTGAGTTTTCACAGATGGTGGAGAGTGTGTGTACCCCGGTTACGGGATTTCCCGCAGACGGACTCGTCCCCGCGACATGCCTTCGCGAGCTGCTGGCGCGGGACGCAACCCCAGTTCGCACCTTGGGAGCAGGGCGCGGCCCGGGACTGGGTCAGCATCACGCGTGAGCTCACTGCGGGGTCCTGTGCTTTCCCGTGAGCTCTGCCTGGGGATTTATGTCTTGACAGTGACTGTGAGGGGCCCCATGTCCTGACAGGCACCACGGGCAGCTCCAGGCCTGTCAGGAATGTGGGCTGGTTTCGAGAGGGGGCCCGGCCGGCCGCGGGACAGCCTGGGCCTGCACTGGTGGCCGGCACCCCATCCTTGCAGAGCTGGGGAATGCGGCGTGTACACACACGTGTCTGACCTCTGAGTCAGCCGCGCAACACAAACGTGCAAGCTGTTTCAGCCTGTCTCTCCGGGAGAGGGGCTCCCGATGTCGGCGGTCCTCCTGTTGAGGACACTGACTTGTGTGCCACCAGATAAAGCTGCTGGGGTTCTGCCAGGGACCCGGGAGCTGCTGGCTGGCCTGGGGCCGGGCGGGCAAGTTTTCCAGCACATGTGGCCCGTCAGACCCGTCACAGGTACAGAGTCCCTTCCATGGCCCTGCGTGTTTGGGACTGTGCAGGGTCCCCATTGAGCACACTGGTGACACAGACGAGAGAGGCTCTGGGGTCTTCAGGTCAGAGCCTTACGGAACACACTGACCCTCCTTGTTCTGATGGGTCCGTGGCTGAAGGAGGGTCACTGGCCGTGGCATCTTTGGTCCGCGAGCTTTGCTTTGGGATGTCCTTATTCCCATGGCATCCTGATGTCCCCAGTGGCTATCAGAGGAAGACGGGTGGTCTCCTCACTCGTGCGAAGGATGGCTGTGCTCCTGGCCATTCTTACCAGGAGCTCCGCTGTGTGCCAGGAGCTGCTCACCTCCGTCCCACTGCCTCCTGCCTCCTTGGACACGGACTGGCCCGGGCACTGGCAGCCACTGTTTGTCCCCAAGGCGTCTTCTGATTAACGGTTCGAGGGCACCGTCTCTGAGAATTACCGTCTTTTGAGCAGTCTCTCTCATTTACTTGTTCTTGTCTGAATGTGGCCTGGATGACACACAGTGAGGAGCACAAACCTTCATTATCCCCTGAAATTCTGAACCCGAATTTTCTTGGAGTTTGTTAGCACGTATGTGATCCCAGTTCACACCCAGGAGGAGGGCAGGGGGACCCCATGGGACCAGACCGTGTTTCTGTCCATGGCCATTTCAGTCTGCACACAGGAGCTCTGGGGAGCCATGCTCGAAGGCTGTGATGGGACCGCCGGGCTCCAGGATGAATGTTTGCTTGTGGTCCTGCCAGCGGCACTCACACTGGCTTCCCTGTGAACCACACCCACGTGTCGGATGCTGGTGCAAGCCATACCCATATGTCGGAGCTCCATGCACCCACCGGTGACAGCCCACCTGTTTGCAGCGTGAGTGGGCAGGTGGCTGCACCCCCGCAAGAGGCCGACAGGGCCAATGGCACAGGGCCCTTGGTGCTGCTGACCGGCTAAGGCAGAAACTACAGAACTGGAGGGAGTTTCAGACTCCGATCTGGCGCCCGGGAGTGCCCCTGTCACGCTGGAACAGGGCAGTGGAACATGCACATCTGGCAGCTTGGGCAGACGACAGGCGCCTCTGTGAAAGGACCCCTCATGACAGGGTCGCTGGGTTTCTGCTCCTCCTGAGCCTCAGTGGCGGGCGGAGGGGAGGGTCTCACAGTGGGGAGCCTTGGGGGACGGAGCTGGAAGGAGCTGAGGGACCCTGTGTAATCAGGCCTCCTACCTTCTCCCCAGGCCCCAGGCGGTCTGTGGCCCTTACGCAGCCCCTGCCAGCCCTCAGAGCTGCCCTCCTCCTGTGCCCCCTTCCTGGTTTGGTAGGGAGACTGTCTTCCTGTCCGCCCCTCACCCTGGGGCATTTTAGTCCCAGTGTGCCTCAGAATCACCAGGAGTTCCCAGACCCCTGCATCAAGACCCTGCTTTCAGAAGGTGAGTTAAATGACCTGACCTCATGGTTTTTGGTGCGATTGCACTGAAATCCATAAGATGCCTAGGAATGAACCATACCAAAGAGGCAAAGAATCTGTGCCCAGAAAACTATACAGTACTCATGAAAGAAACTGAGGAAGATACAACTAAATGGAAAAACGTTGCATGCTCATGGATTGGAAGAAAAAATATTGTTAAAATGTCTTTGCTATCTTGATCAATCAACACATTCAAGGCAATCCCTATTAAAATTCCACCAGCATTTTTCACAGAGCTGGAACAAATAATCCTAAAATTGTATAGAACCACAAAAGACCCTGAATAGCCAAAACAACTTAAAAAAAATGCAAGACTGGCAGCATCACAATTCTGGACTTCAAGCTCTACTACAGAGCTGTGATCACCAAGACAGCATGGTCCTGGCACAGAAACAGACACATAGATCAATGGAACAGAATAGAGAGCCCAGAAGTGGACCCTCAGCTCTACGGTCAATGAATCTTTGACAAAGCAGGAAAGAATGTCAATGGAAAGAAAACAGTCTCTTCAACAAATGGTGCTGGGAACATGGGACAGCCACAGGCAGAAGATTGAAACTGGACCATTTCCTTACACCACACACGAAAATAGACTCAAAATGGATGAAGGACCTCAATGTGAGAAAGGAATTCATCAAAATCCTTGAGGAGTACACAGGCAGCAACCTCTTCGACCTCAGACACAGCAACTTCTTCCTAGGAACATCGCCAAAGGCAAGGGAAGCAAGGGCAAAAATGAACTATTGGGACTTCATCAAGGTCAAAAGCTTTTGCAAAGCAAAGCAAACAGTCAACAAAACCAAACAGCAACCAACAGAATGGGAGAAGATATTTGCAAATAGCATATCAGATAAAGGGCTAGTATCCAAAATCTATAAAGAACTTATCCAACTCAACACCCAAAGAGCAAATAGTCCAATCAAGAAATGGGCAGAGGACATGAACAGACATTTCTGCAAAGAAGACACCCAGATGGCCAACAGACATGAAAAAGTGCTCCACATCACTCGGCATCAGGGAAATACAAATCAAAACCACAGTGAGGTATCACCTCACACCAGCCAAAATGGCTAAAATTAACCAGTCAGGAAACGACAGATGCTGGCGAGGATGTGAAGAAAGGGGAACCTCCTACACTGTTGGTGGGAATGCAAGCTGGTGCAACCACTCTGGAAAACAGCATGGAGGTTCCTCAAAAAGTTGAAACTAGAGCTACCCTATGACCCAGCAATCGCGCTACTGGGTGTTTATCTCAAAGATAAAATGTAGTGAAAAGAAGGTACATGTGTACCTTCATAGCAGCAAGGTCCATAATGGCCAAACTGTGGAAGGAATGGAGAGGTCCATCAGCAGATGAGTGGATAAAGACGGAAGACGACTTGGCCATCAGAAGGGACGAAATCTTGCCATTTACAACAACGTAGATGGGGCTGGAGGGTGTTATGCTGAGCGCAAGAAGCCAGAGGACAGTTATCATGTGGCTTCAGTCACATGCGGAATGTAAGAAATACTGCGGAGGACCACAGGGACGGGAGGGAAAATGGCATGAGGAGAGATCAGAGAGGACACAAAGCACGAGGGACTCTTCACTCCAGGAAACGCACTGAGGGTGGCTGGAGGGAAAGGGGACGGGGTAGCCGGAGGATGGCCATTAAGGGGGGCCGAGATGCGATGGGCACTGGGTGTGTAAGTCGGGTGGGTCACTGAACTTCACCTCCAAAACAAATGATACAATATTTGCTAATTAATTGAATTTAAGTTAACAAAACGAAAAAGAGATGAATGACCTGACCTCATCTGGGGTCCTACTGTTGGTGGTGCTTGTTTTGTTCCGAAACCAGAGCCGTGAAACTGTCACTCACGACTCCCTGTGACGCGTGGTTACGGACTGCTCTTGGACAGGAGTTGGGGCCCTTGGCCTGGTTCTCAGAACCGGGGGAGGTTTGGCTTCTCGTGGCTGTGTGAGGCGTGCAGAAGGCGCCGCCACCTTGGCCCCAAGCTCTTGGTAGAGGAGAAGGGGGCCCACCCCCGCCAGGCTGGAAAGAGAGCTGAGAATCCGGGAAGAGGGGTTGTCCTGCGGGGCCTGGCATCTGGGAGGCACGGGGTGAAGGGTGGTGACCTGGCCCCATGTCGTCCTGTGCAGGGCCCCTGGGGGCACTCAGGGCTCTCCCTCATGTAATTCAAATGCAAACTGTGTTTTGGAGCAAAGCATACTTTTAAGTATGACAAAACTAAAAAATAAATCCTCCTGTTTCTTCTGATTGCGAAATTCTTGGTTCGTCCAAAGCCAACTTTTCTTCATCTTTCCATGTTTTTGATGTTCTGCTGGTGTCTGAGCACACGCTTGATGTACTCACTGGGCGGTTGGTTCCAGAACTGCCAGGTGGTCCCCTGGGCTGGGACTGCACCTCTCACGGGCAACGGCCATGTTAAAACAAGTGTGATGGGCCCCGAGGGCCCCTCCCCACTCAAGTGGCCTCCGGCCTCGCTCGAGACTATAAGGTGTGGGGCATTCACCATCCAGCCCGGTCATCTAGACTCCAGCCCTGGGAGCCACCGCTGGCCTGAGGACGCCAGGACCCCCACGTCCTGACTGGCCCCACCCAGGACACTGTCCCCTCCAGCTCGAGAGAAGCCTCCTATCCCGTGAGGCTCTCTGCCCACGTGTGTGTCTGTGGGCGTCTGTGCTGTGTAGTGCTGTTTCACTGGTTTTGTTTGTTTGTTTGTTTTTAAAGAAACATCTATTTGTTAACCATGCATCTTGGATGTTTGCCAAGGGTATGCCAAGAGACTTCAGCCGACTCCCAAACGTAGTGGCCTCTGGGATGTAGCGGCTCAGACATTGCCTCCTGCCTCTTTGACTACCCACCGTTAGTGCTCTGACCGAGCACTGCTACGCGAGGCCCATTTATGCATAAATGGTGTCTGTAAGTAACTGTTCTAACGTATCTACATTATAGAGAAAAATGTAGAATTTTACACGCGAAAAGACACAAAGTAAATACACATCAAAACAGTATTTTCCCTTATGTGCCATAAGTTTTCTTGTAAGATCCCTGGAATTCAAACACATTTGGTAGAAATGCCAGGGGGTCACAGGGTGGGTCACAGGTCCTGACCTTGATTCCACTGGTAAATCCAAACCCAGCTATGCAAAATCTAGACATTTCCAGGATCTCCTAAGTTCCGGGACAAGACCCTGTAAATGCTGGGATTTGTGCATGTCAGTTTTTCTCATCCGAGCATGGTCCCCCTGAGTATGGACAGCCCCCAGCACAGTCTTCCTCTTAAGTATGGTCCCCCAACGAGTATGGACCCCATGAGCATGGATCCTCCCTGCCCAGAACCATGGTCCCCTTGAGCAAAAATCTCCTAAGCACGGACTCCCTGAGTATGTTACTCCCTGAGCCCAACCTCTTTGCAAAACAGTCTCTATTCTAAGTAGAGACTTAGGAAAGTTAAACTTGTGAATTGATTTATTAACTCCAGCAACAACATAGTCACACACCTCTACAGAGTGACCTAGACCAGACTCCAGCAGAAAAATTAACATGGAATAGGAAAAAATATTCTAACAATTCTAAAAAAGACAGAAAGGGAGAAATAAAGCCATAAAAAATATAGGGACAAGCAAAACAAATAATAAATAAAGTAGTAAATATATCCAAACATATTAGTACTTAAATTAAATGTAAATGGCTTAAGCATATTAATTGAAAAAGGCAGATTATCAGATTGTATTAAAAAAGACCCAGCTATCTTGCCTCCAGGAAGCCTCCTTTAAACATAACGATGTGCCCGGCAAGCATCGATAAAGGAAAGGAAAACCGCAGGGGGTTACACTGATACCGACAAGTAGGCTTCAGAGCAAGGAAACCGTCAGTAAAGAAGGAGATGACGTAACAATAAACGGTCCATTTACCAATTTAAAATCCTAAACGAGTACACACTTACGTATACAAGATACATGGGCTACAACCTGATCGGTCTGAAAAAAGCGAGGAGTCAGTGAGCATAGATGCAGACATAAACACTCCTTTGTCGGTAACGGGAGAACTAGCAGGGAGACGATGCACCAGGACCAGCACCAAGAAGAGCAGAACCGAACCAGCAGCTGCACCTCTGAGACACGGAGGCAGCTCTGTACCAAGAGCAGCAGCCTTGGCGTGTATCGTTCTCAGGGGTACGCGAAATGTCCACGAAGTAAGCCACCTGCGGTTGTAACAGACTGTGATAAGTTTGAAAGACCTGAAATCATACAAAACATGTTTTCTGACCATAATATAATTGAAGTGAAGATTACGAAAAGAAAGATATTTAAAGAATCTGTAACTACTCGGAAATGAGATGACACACGTTGATAATCCACAGGGCAAAGGAGCCATTGTGAGGAAATGAGAAAATATTTTGAACTGTATGAAAATTGGGTACAGGAAGACAATAGAGAAAATGAATAAATCCAAAACAGATTTTTTGAAAATATTAACAGAATCAGTAAACCTCTAGCCTGAATGACAAAGAAAAAGAGAAGAATGTAACATGAGGACTCCGTGAGTGGTCACGGAGCCACGACGTTCGGGCGACAGCAGGAGCCTGTGAGCAGTGCCGCACCCGTGCTCCAGACAAGGTAGCGGGGACGGACGGTGCCTGAAGAGCTCCAGACCGTTAAGACACACTCAGGAAGACATTGAGAAACTGAATAGTCCTACATCTATTAAGGAAATGGATTTGGTCCTTAGAAATCTCCCAAAACATGAGCAGTTGGTTTCATTGGCGAATTGTTTTCCAGCACAACGATGTGTTTGAGCTCACACTGCGTGAGGCACAGATTTCTAGATCAGCCGTACAGACAATGGGGCCGTTCTTAGCAGCCCCTGATGGAGTTTCTTCCCTGTAATCTTCAAACTTTGATCTTCAGATGTCCTTAGGGTGTGTGATGGGAGATAGGTATCCCTGGAGATGCTCCCGTGCGAATCCCCAGATGCTGCGGCTGTTAGTCTGCACGACAGGGGAGAACAGGCTGCGCTAATGCTGTCCGTCAGCTGGCCTTAGGGAGACAGTCCCCCAATATCTGGGTGGATGTAAGGCCATCACCAGCGTCCTCAAATGTGCGTGTGGGGCGGGGGGTGGGTCTGAGTGTTGGGACGGGAAACAGGCTCCGTGGCTCTGAGGGCTTTGCAGGTGGAGGACAGGAGACAAGCCCCGTGGGCAGCGTCCAGCAGCCGGAGCAGATGATCTAAGGAAGGTCGTGCCCCAGCGGAGAAGCCCAGAGCTGCGGCCCCAGGTGTGAGCCTGCTGAGGTGCAGGTAGGACTTCTGGCTGCTGAACAAAGACACACCTTTGCCTTGTTGTGAGCCACAGAGTTGCTGTGACTTGACACGGTGTCCTACCGGCTCCCGGCTTCTCCGGATCCGGCCTCGAGCCCCCTCCTTGGCACCCTCAGCTGTGATGGGAAATGCAGGGCTCCAGCCCGGTGCAGACTTGGGGGGGTGGTCAGAAGCTCAAGGCCAGGACCCCAGAAAGGCAGGGTGGTTTCTGGCCCACCAGGAGGAGGGGCGTGGAGGGGGACGCGGCCCAGCCCCAGGAGTTCTCCAGGCCCACATCTCCGGGATCCAGAACAAATGACCCACAGCAGTGTTGTTTTCCTGTGAGATGATGAGAAAACCAACCTCAGTCCAGGGCCAGGCTGCGGTCTGTGACCAGGTCCACTGCTCACCCGCCTCCTATCCAAATGCAAGGTGTAGGCTTGCCCGTGGGCCGAAGACACAGTCACCACGGAGCACGTCTGCCTGCGAGAGGACATCTTCCCCACCCTGCAGTCACAGCCTGAGAGGGTCCCCCAGGCAGCTCGCAGAGACAGACGTGCCAGTCATGTCCCGGATGCCCCGGTCCCCCTGCGCCCTTCGGCTCCCGCCGCCTTCCCTCTCGAGTGTCCCTGCTGCGGCGTGCAGGGCTGATGGGGTGCAGAGCCTCGCTGCCAGATGGAGGGACCAGTTACCACTCCATCCCCTGAGGGAGAGCCTATCAGCCGTGTTCCGGAGCTCTAACGAGTGAGTTAGAAGGAAATGCCGCGCTCTGAACACCATGTTCTGCCCGCTCCCGTGAGCGGGTGATTTGTTAATTAAGCGCCAGGCTGGCAGGACGGCCCCGGTGGGTCACTGCAGTGTGCGCAGGCCCCCCAGCCGAGCAGGGAACCTTCTGGAATCTGTGGGCTGGGAAACATCCAGCACCTCCCACCAGAGGGACCACTTCTCCCTGTGGGGCGTGGGGGGCGTGCTGGTGGGGGACTTGGTGTCTAAATTCACTGAAATGGAAAGACAGCACCGAGACAGGTGTGGCAGCCAGACCCCTGCAGACGCTGAGGCTGCGGCAGGTGTGGGCAGAGCCGGGCAGGTGAGAACCAGGTGGGTCCCATGGCAGGGAGGGAATGATGGTTGAGGAGCGGAGGGCCGAGGAAGCTTTGTGTCCTGAGAGGGAGGACGCAGACTTTACTGTGGACTTCAGGACCCCACGCTGCTGGGGGAGCACGAGCTCCCTTCAAGCCCCGGGAGAGGAAGATGGGGTGCTCACCCCCCCAACCACGGTCAGTGACCCCGTCGGCCCCCCACCCGCCCACCCCCGGCTGGGCCGGCAGATGTCCCTCTCCACATCAGGCTTTCATCCTGGGCCTTCCTGTCTGGTGAAGGAGCTGGAATGTGAGCCGGAGTGAACTTTGAGAGACGCGAGTTGGTCGTGCTGCCCTCCAGCCTTGGAGCGTCCACAGGGCCCACGGCCCCTCTGCGGAGCCCGCCCCCTGGCTCCTCTGCTGGCCCTAGGGGAGCCCACCTCACAGTCAGGGGGTCTGCACACGCTGATTCACGGGAGCTCCTCTCCTGCATTTTCGGCTATGATAGGGTTTTGCACCGCACTCATCACCTCGTCTGCAAAGAATCATCTTTGTCTCTCTCCTGTTTTCAGGAACCCTTTCTTTCTCTTGTCTGTGCATCAGCGACTTGGTTTACACCACTGTGTCTTAGCCCGCGCTGATCGGATTTGGTTTCCTCACCTGGTGTAGCCTCTAAGTCAAATACACCAAGTTCCCCGCGACCTCCCAGTCCTCGGGGATGGGCATTCAGCCCGTCTTATACCCAACATTTTGGTATGATCTTGGTATTTTCATTATGTCGTTCTCCTGCCATCCACCCGGCCCCTGGTCATTCTGGCGGCGGTGGCCGGCTCCCTGAAGTTTACCGCCACCACGCAGCACACTCAGTGCCAAGGGCAGGGATCTGATAGGATCCATTCAACTCAGCAGCCACTGCCCTCTCTCCTTTCAGAATACTGTTTTTCCCACGACTGGAATATCAGGAGAGCTAAGGGTCTCTGTTGTAGTTAGATGCGATTTTGGAGCTGCAGAAAACATAACAATCTCCTTAAAAATGCACCTGCTCTGAATCTGGCTACACGTCACCCTATTCTTTTTGGACAGAGTGACACCACTGCCTGCACCCAGCTTCTCCCCTCCAGCAACCCTCAGTTTCTTTCCTGAGATGAAGAGTCTTTTATGGTTTATCTTCCTCCCTGGTCCCATCTTGTTTCATTTTTCCCCTCCCTACCCCTACAACACCCCCCCCCCCGCCCTGCCTCTCAAATTCCTCAGATCAGGGAGATCATATGATAATTGTCTTTCTCTGATTGACTTATTTCACTCAGCATAATACTCTCTAGTTCCCTCCACATCAATGCAAATAGCAAGATTTCATTTCTTTTGATGGCTGCATAGTATTCCATTGTGTATATACCACATCTTCTTTATCCATTCATCTGCTGATGGACATCTAGCCTTCTTCTGTAGTTTGGCTATCATGGACATTGCTGCTATAAACATTCGGGTGCACATGCCCCTTCATATCACTACATTTGTATCTTTAGGGTAAATACCCAGTAATGTGATTGCTGGGTCATAGGGTAGCTCTATTGTCAACTTTTTGAGGAACCTCCATGCTGTTTTCCAGAGTGGCTGCCCCAGCTTGCATTCCCACCAACAGTGTAGGAGGGTCCCCCTTTCTCCGCATCCTCACCAGCATCTGTCGTTTCCTGACTGGTTAATTTTAGCCATTCTGACTGGTGTGAGGTGGGATCGCATTGTGGTTTTGATTTGTATTTCCCTGATGCCGAGTGATATGGAGCACTTTTTCATGTGTCTGTTGGCCATCTGGATGTCTTCTTTGCAGAAATGTCTGTTCATGTCCTCTGTCCATTTCTTGATTAGATTATTTGTTCTTTGGGTGTTGAGTTTCATATGTTCATTATCGATTTTGAATACTAGCCCTTTATCTATCATTTCCAAGTATCTTCTCCCATTCTGTCAGTTGTCTTTTGGTTTTGTTGACTGTTTCCTTTGCTGTGCAAAAGCTTTTGATCTTGATGAAGTCCCAATAGTTCATTTTTGCCCTTGCTTCCCTTGCCTTTGGTGATGTTTCTAGGAAGCAGTCTGTGAGACAGAGGTCAAAGAGGTTGCTTCCTGTGTTCTCCTCAAGGATTTTGATGGATTCCTGCCTCACATTGAGGTCCTTCATCCATTTTGAGTCTATTTTTGTGTGTGGTGTAAGGAAATGTTTCATTTTTATGCATGTGGCTGTGCAGTTTTCCCAACACTGTTTGTTGAAGAGGCTTAGTCCATTGAATGTTCTTTCCTGCTTTGTCAAAGATTAGTTGACCATAGAGCTGAGGGTCTATTTCTGGGCTCTACATTCTGTTCCAATAATCTATGTGTCTGTTTTTGTGCCAGTACCATGCTGTCTTGATGATGACAGCTTTGTAATAGAGATTGAAGTCTAGAATTATGATGCTGCCAACTCTGGCTTTCTTTTTCAACATTCCTCTGGCTATTTGGGGTCTTTTCCATATAAACTTCAGGATTATTTGTTCCATTTCTTTGAAAAAAAATTAATGTTATTCTGATTAGGATTGCATTAAATGTGTAGATTGCTCTAGGTTAGCATAGACTTTTTTTTTTTTTTTTCACAATCTTTGTTCTTCCAGTCCATGAGCATGGAACATTTTTCCATTTCTTTGTGTCTTCTTTGGCTTCTTTCATAAGTACTTTATAATTTTTTGAGTACAGATTCTTTGTCTCTTCAGTTAGGTTTATTCCTAGGTATCTTATGGTTTTGGGTGCAATTGTGAATGGGATCAAGTCCTTAATTTCTCTTTCTTCTGTCTTGCTGTTGGTGAATAGAAATGCAACTGTATCTGTGCATTGATTTTATATCCTGACACTTTACTGAATTCCTGTACGAGTTCCAGCAGTCTGAATCTGCCATCAGCCAACTTTCATTTCTTTTTGTTGTCTGATTGCTCAGGCGAGGACTTCTAGTACTACGTTGAATAGCAGTGGTGATAGTGGACAGCCTTGTGTTCCTGACCTTAGGGGAAAAGCTCTCAGTTTTTCGCTATTGAGAATGATATTCACTGTGGATTTTTCATAGATAGCTTTGATGGTATTGAGGTATGTACACTCTATCCCTACACTTTGAAGAGTTTTGATCAAGAAAGGATGCTCTACTTTGTCAAATGCTTTTTCAGCATCTATTGAGAGTATCATATGGTTCTTGTTCTTTCTTTATTAATGCATTGTATCACATTGATTGATTTGCAGATGTTGAACCAACCTTGCAGCTCAGGAATAAATTCTACTTGGTCATGGTGAATAATCCTTTTAATGTACTGTTGGATCCTATTGGCTAGTGTTTAGGTGAGTATTTTTGCATCCATGTTCATTAAGGGTGTTGGTCTGTAATTCTCCTTTTTGATGGGAGTCTTTGTCTGGATTTGGGATCAAGGAAATGCTGGCCTCATACAATGAGTTTGGAAAATTTCCTTCCATTCCTATTTTTTGGGAACCGTTTCAGGAGAATAGGTATTAATTCTTTAAATATTTGGTAGAATTCCCCTGGGAAGCCGGCTGGCCCTGGGCTCTTGTTTGTTTGGAGATTTTTGATGACTGCTTCAATCTCCTTAATGGTTATGGGTCTGTTCAGGTTTTCTGTTTCTTCCTGGTTCACCTGTGGTAGTTTATGTGTCTCTAGGAATGCATCCATTTCTTCCAGATTGTCAGACTTGCTGGCATATAGTTGTTCATAATATGTTCTTATAATTGTATTTCTTTGGTGTTGGCTGTGATTGCTCCTGATTTTATGATTTATTATTTGGGTCCTTTCTGTTTTCTTTTGGTTAAGTCTGGCCAACGGTTTATCAATCTTATTAATTCTTTCAAAGAACCAGCTCCTACTTTCATTGACTTTTCTACTGTTCTTTTGGTTTCTGTTTCATTGATTTCTGCTCTGATCTTTACTTTTTCTCTTCTCCTGCTGGGCTTAGGTTCTTTCTCAGGCTCCTTTAAGTGTAGGGTTAGGTTATGTACTTGGGACCTTTCTTTTTCTTGAGAAAGGTTTGCATTGCTATGTACTTTCCTCTCAGGACCACCTTTGTTCTGTCCCAAAGATTTTGAACAGTTGTGTTTTCATTTTTATCTGTTTCTATGAACTTTTAAAATTCTTCTTTAATTTCCTGGTTGACCCATTCATTCTTTAGAAGGATGCTCTTTAGCATCCATGTATTTGAGTTCTTTCCAACTTTCCTCTTGTGATTGAGTACTAGCTTCAGAGCATTGTGGTCTGAAAATATGCAGGGAATGATCCCAATCTTTTGATACCGGTTGAGACCCGATTTGTGACCCAGGATGTGATCTGTTGTGGATAATGTTCCATGTGGACTAGAGAAGAATGTGTATTCTGTTGCTTTGGGATGGAATATTCTGAATATATCTGTGATGTCCATCTGGTCCAGTGTGCCGTTTAAAGCCTTTATTTCCTTGTTCATCTTTTGCTTGGATGATCTGTCCATTTCAGTGAAGAAGTGTTAAATTCCCCTACTATTATTGTATTATTGTCCATGTGTTTCTTTGATTTTGTTACTAATTGGTTTATATAGTTGGCTGCTCCTGTGCTAGGGGCATAGATTTTAAAATTGTTAGATCTTCTTGTTGGACAGATCATTTGAGTATGATATAGTGTCCTTCCTCATCTCTTATTATAGTCTTTGGCTTAAAATCTAATTGATCTGATATAAGGATTGCCACCCCAGCTTTCTTTTGATGTCCATTAACATGGTAAATTGTTTTGCACCCCCTCACTTTAAATCTGGGGTGTCTCAGTCTAAAATGAGTTTTTTTGTAGACAGAATATTGGTTTTTAAAATTTATTTATTATTTACTTATTTTTAAAGATTCTATTTATATGTCAGAAAGAAAGAGCACATAAGCAGGCAGAGAGGCAGGCAGAGGTGGAGAGAGAAGCAGGCTCCCTGCTGAGCAAGGAGCCCAATGCGGGACTCATTCCCAGGACGCTGGGATCATGACATGAGCCAAAGACAGTGGCTTAACCCACTGAGCCAGCCAGGCATCGCTGATGGTTTTTTAAAAAAATCCATTCTGATACCCTGTGTCTTTTGATTGGGGGCATTTAGCCCATGTACACTCAGGGTAATTATTGAAAGATATGAATTTAGTGCCATTGTATTGCATGTAAGATGACTTTTACTGTATATTGTTTCTGTTCCTTTCTGGCTCTCTCTTTGCTTAAAGGACCCCTTTCAATATTTCCTGTAGTGTTGGTTTTGTGTTTCTTTTAATTTTTATTTGTCCTGGAAGCTTTTAAATCTCTCCTTTTATTTTCAATGACAGCCTAACTGGAGTTAGTATTCTTGGCTGCATATTTTTCTCCTTTAGTGCTCTGAGTATATTATGCCAGTCCTTTCCGGCCTGCCAGGTCTCTGTGGATAGATCTAATCTTTCTAACATTGTATGTTATAGACCTCTTGTCCCAAGCTGCTTCCAGGATCTTCTCTTTGTCACTGAGACTTGTAAGTTTTACTATTAGATGATGAGGTGTGGGCCTATTTTTATTGATTTTGAAGGTGGTTCTCTTGTGTCCTAGGTTTTGATGATTGCTCCCTTCACCAAATTAGGGAGATTCTCTGTTATAATTTGCTCCAATATAGCTTCTTTCCACCACTTTTCTTCTTCTGGGATCCCAATTTTCTAATATTATTTCCTCTTATGGTATCACTTATCTCTTGAATCCCCCCCCCCACCCTCCGTGGTCCACTAGTTTGTCTCTCTTTTTCTCAACTTTATTCTCCATCATTTGGTGTTCCAGATCACTAATTCTCTCTTCTGCCTCATTTATCCTAGCAGAAACAGCCTCCATTTTTTATTGCCTTTCATTAATAGTTTTTTTTTTATATCAACCTCATTAGATTTTAGTTCTTTTATTTCTCCAGAAAGGGATTCTTTAGTATCTTCCATGCTTTTTCAAGCCCAGCTAGCACCCTGTGAATCATCATTCTGAACTCTAGTTCTGACATCTTACTAATGTCTGTATTGGTAGTTCCCTACCTGTTGGTACTGCCTCTTGTTCTTTTCATCGAGGTTAGTTTTTCCTCCTTGTCACTTTATCCAGATAAGCATAGATGGATAAGAGAACAAAATTCTAAAAGGTAGCAATGACCCCAGAAAAATATACACTAACCAAATCAGAAGAGACCCAAAACTGGGGGGAAAAGAGAGGAGGACAATATATAAAATATATTTTTAATTTATTAAGTATATATTTAATTCATATATAAATTAAATATTTATATTAAATATATATTATATAATATATAAATATAAATTAAATATATCATATATCATGATATAATCATGTATCATATACATAAAACATATTTAATTATATAAATTAAATAAATATGTAAATAAATGTATTAAATTTATATAATATATATTTAAATAAATCTATATTATATATCTAAAATTATCTGTATTATATTCATATTATATATAATATATATCTCTAAATATATAATATATATTATATATCTAAAATTATATGTATTATATTCATATTATATATATAAATATATATACATGTATATGTATATATATATACATATACATATATATATTAGACTGGCGAATAGAATTGAGCCACACACTTGATTTTGGGTGTATTTTGGCCTGTTAAAAAAGACTGCTTGCCCAAATTTTAAAGATAGAAAAACTTTATATATACACAAAAATAAGGTTAATCACGTGAAGGAATGGAATATGACTGTAAAGATGAAAATTCTAAAAGATGCTAAAAAAGGAATTGATAAGAAGCTGGTTCAAGGAAAAAAGAGAGGAAAGAATGCGATCAGGCTGGAGACTAGAACAAAGTCGTGTGCTACATTTCGCTACATTTTGATTTATGAGACGACACTGTATCCCAAACGGAAAGAAAGCAAAGCCTCATGTATGCCGAAAAATAACAGAATAGGACTACGACATGAAAATTAAAAAAGATTTTTTAAGACGGTAGAGATAAGACAAAATAGTTGAGAAAAGTTAGAATAAGAAAGAGGAAAATTTTACAAAATAGAAAAGGAAAGAAATAAAATCCGAACAACTGAACTTTGCAAGACTCAAGGATCAGGCGGAACAAGCCGTGGAGTCGTACGTGTTGCTTCCCCTCTGGGCCCGCAGCTCTCACCGACGGCGACCTCGGTCCTGGGTCCACGGTCCTGCCGGTGCTGCCGGTGCTGCGGGTCCTGCGGGGCAGCGGCCGCCGCGGCCGTCCCCACCACCCCGCGGACCTGCGCGGCTGGCCCGGCCCCACCAGGAGCCCGCGGGGGCTCGCGCTCGAAGCTTTTGTTCCCCGCGCGCTTTCCGTAGCGCGCTGGAGGCCGGGAACGAAGATGGCGGCCGCCGCGTCCGAGGCTCCGCAGCGCGCGCTCGGAGATGCGCGTCTGTCCCTCCGGGCTCCCCGTCTCGGCGCGGCCCCGCCTGGAGCCTCCGAACCCCGCCGGTTCCGGCCGCGCCCCCGCGCTGCGTCTCCCGGGGCCCGACGGCGAGTCTCCCGGATCCGGATCCGCCGCGTGTGCGCTCCCTGCGCGGGGCCGTGGCCGACGGCGCCTCGGCTCGGAGTTTCAGGCGGCGCCGAGCGGAGACGCCCCTCCTCGGCCCGGCCGTGCCCCGCGTCCCCGCGCCGCCGCCGCGCGCTCTGCCGCCCTCAGACACCCCCGCCTGGGGCCCGCGGACCCGAGCGCCGGCCCCGCCCCGCCCCGCCCCGCCGCGCCCTTAGAGACTCGGTCCCTGGCGTGGGCGCAGCGCTGGGCTCCCGGCGCCGTGTCCGTGGACAGCGGAGCTCGGGCCAGCCGCTGTGGCGGGACGCTGGCCACCTGGCCGTGGCTGCGGGTCCTGCCGCCCAGCGCGGCCCCCGCGCGGTCGCTGCTCCAGGATGTGCGCGGGCGGCGGCCGCCGGGCAAGACCGGGCCGTGCTCCGACCGACCTTCCCGGGGCTGCCCGCGCTCAGGGCCCCGCGCTGTCGGGAGAAGAGCCCGTCCGCCCCGGGGCTGTTGGGGCCGCCGATTCCCAGGTGCTCACGAGGCAAGCGTGGCCGGCTCCCCTGGAGGGACCGTCGGGGGACAAGGCCCCGCAGACCCTGAAGGAAGGCCCTGCTGGTCCGCAGGGAGGAGAGGGCAGGGCCGGGCAGGGCCGGGCTGGCCACGGCGGAGAGTAGGTCACGATCGGGGAGCGGCTGGGTGCGGCCCGGGTGTCCCTTCCACGAAGCGGGGGAGGAGGTGCCCCCCGCGGCTCCGACCCAGGCCCCGAGGCCCGGGACACCTCACAGCTGTTCCGCGTCCGTCTGTGGGGACCCGCGGGGGCCGAGGCTGAGCCGGGGCAGGGAGCGGACGAATGCGGAATCCATGCGACCGGCCGTGCGGAGGGCACAGTGTCGAGGCCGTGGACAGCGCACGGAGGACCCCTCAGGGCCCGTCTGGTCTCCAGGGGAGGCCGCGGGGCCCCTCTCCCTGTCCTCGCTCTGGAAAGACCCGCACTTGGGCTGGTTGCTGTCCCTCCCGGGCTTGGCCCTGCCCCCTTTCCCTCGAGTCACTCTGTGGTCCTCGGAAGCTGTGGCAGAGCCGGCGGCTTCCGAACTCGCGGGGTCCCCCGCTGGCTTTCTCACGCCGGTCCCTGTGCTTGTGCAAGGTCCCCACCGTTCTTCCAGGGGTCAGTGTGGAGGCCGACGTAGTCTAGGACCTGTCCCGAGGGCGCACGGACACGCTCTGTCTCTTGCCGGGGCCCGTGTCCCTTCCTCGTCTCTCTGGAAGGTCTCCGCGGTCCGCTCTCCTGTCTGCCGTTTCGTCTGGAATGGCTCGTCCCTGTGCCCACTGTGGGCGCATCAGTTCACCCTCTCCGACCCCAGGACACGGGGCCAGGCCCCCGGGAGGTGGGTCCACTCCCGGCCCGCGAGCATGGTGGCCAGCGCCGAACGTGGCACAGTGCCCTGTGGTGGGGTGCTGCGGTCTGGGCGGGAGAAGCCACAGGTCCAGTGGGATCCTGTGTCCCAGGACCCCGTCTCCCTGGGTGCTTGTCAGGAGAGGTGAGGGTGGTCTGTCCTGCATCTGCCCATGCCCCCTCCTCACGGTTGGGGGTCCCTGTGGTCATGCCCCCAGGGCAGGGCTTCTCCAGGGAGGAGTGCAGGGACGCAGGAACCGCACTGCTATCCACGGAGTGCACACGCCGACGTCCATTAAAAATAAAAATAATTAAAATGTGTTTTTTCTTGAGGAATGAGCCAAGGAGATACACACTTCGCAGGTCACAGACGACCCTCACGTTTTCTGGGGACTTCCTGCTTTGACGAAATGAGGCTCCCCGGAGCCCCCGTCTTTGCGAGCCCTTGGCTCTGCTCCTCCTCCTGGCGGACCCTCCCTGGCCTTCCCGACACCACGAGAGCTGAGCTCAGCCGCTGGCGTCCGCGCTTTGTGGTGCGCAGAGCCCCAGGGTGCAGTCAGGACAGGCACCGCCACGCTCCTGCCCTGCCCATGCGCCCTGGCAGGAGGCCAGTCCCGCGTGCCCCATGGGGCCTGTGATGTCACTTGGTCGCGTGTAACCAAGTCCCCAAGAAGAGTGAGCCGCAGCCCGAACCCGCTGCGTCTGACGGCGTTGCCTTCGCGCGTCGAAGCCGTCTGGACTCTGTCAGTTGGTCTTGGGCACAGAAAGGCACAGGAAGCTCATGGAGCGGTCATGGAGCCGCAGTGTCCGTCCTGACCCTCCCGCCCAGGTTCCTTCCTCCTCCCCGTCCCAGCCTTCCCCTTCCCTCCGGCTCGCTTCCCCTGGCAAACCTCCCACAGCGCGGCTGCGCCTTCTGTCAGCTGCCCCAGTGAGCAGGGCCCTGAGCTCACGGGGCACCGTCCGGTCCCTGCGGCATCCTCCCCCGGGCAGGCTTGACCTCATCCTGCCGTCTGTTGGGCGCAGGGCAGGGGCTGCACACGGAGGGGCAAGTGTCTGTGCAGGGACGTCCTTCCTTCCTTCCTGTGTCCCACAGCCGGGTCGCCGTGGGGGCCCCTGGAGGCTGCTGGGGAAACCGGAGGGTCGTCCGCGTGGACACGGAGCTCAGAACAGGTGGACACAGAGGTCACACGGAGGTCAGGTGCAGCAGCGACGGTAGCCCCTTCCTTCCCGAACCCTTTATCTTCAAGCTTTTCACTTTTCGAACGTGCCCCACGTAGAGCCAGAAGCACAGCGCATGCCGTCACCAGGTCCGGACGTGGCGGTGCTGTTTGGGCTTGGGCCATGCCCACGTGGTTTCTGAGGGGCGGATTTTAAAATCGATCCTGGCACCCACTTCTTTCATCTCCCTGACAAGTGAGTTGTTTGTAAGGAGCCCCCATGTCACTAGGTCATCGGAAACATAAGCCTGGCGGTGTAGGAACGTGCCCACACGTGGGCCACATGGCCCTCAGTCCCTCCCCGTCAACTCGGTTATTCTTCCCGAAGAAGTCTCCCCATCCTGGGCTTGGCTGATTGGACCCGCTGTGTTCTCTCTTCCGCGCTTCCTATAATTGAGTAGTTGGTGTGATCCGGGTCTGTCTCCGGCAGGAAGCCCTCAGGGGGTGCCCTCTGCTCCTTGTCATGCCAGGACGGGAGGTCGTGGGGACAGTCGGCGGGAGGTGGTCTCTGAACGAGACTCAAGTTGGACGCTGCTGCTTGCACGCGTGGGAGGTGCGTGTGTTCGCACACGGGCACAGCGCCCGAGGCCCTCCATCCACAGCAACGTGCTGAAGCCATGTCCCCCTGACCCCATTTCTGCCTCCACCAGAGCTGCCCTCTCCCTCTGCCCCCCGTCGTCCCGGCCGGCCGGCTGTTCCCCCGGCAGCAGACAGGCTGGCCCGCTTTCCCGCCGTGGCTGACGGTTCTAGAGACAAAGGCATTTACTCGCCTGTACTTCCTTCAGTGGACATCAAGGATCACCTTTGTTCAGGCGCCCGGTGGGCTGTGGACCCCATCCGTCAGGCAGCCTGTGCTCCCGTGTCCCCCTGACCCACCGCCTGGCCCTCTGTCTGGCTCCAGCCCTGTCGCCGCCACCGGGGCCTTGGGGAGCCCTCGCGGACAATCTGACAGGGTGCTGGGGACAGTGGTGTGGGGTCCACGTTCTCTCTTCGGAAGCTCTCCTCTCTCAGCCTCCGAGACGCTCCTCTCTGGGACCAAGCACTGTCCCTCACGGGTCCTCCTGCTGCCGTTTCCCCAGATCCTGTCCTCGGCCACCTCCCCTCCCTCCGTCCGTTCCTGGGGTTCTGACTGAGATCTACACTCCAGTGGCTCCCAAGTGCGTGTTCCTGCCCCAGGTCTCTCTCTTGAGCCCTGAGGTCTTCAGGAGTGCCGGATGTTGCTGCTTTGATAGCACCAGGCATCGTGAACGTAAAATGCCCGTTGTTGAAGTCACCAGCTTCCCCCTCGAGCTTGGCCCTTTGCTGGGTCCCACCTAGAGTGAGCACACGTTGGTATTTCGGTCATGGCTAGCCTTGTGGTCCTTGCAAACATACCCCACAGGTGTGGCCTGGGAGCCGAGAGCCTGGCCATGGTCTGTCCTCCAGGACGTGTGTCCGTGGAGACCGCGTCTAGGCTGGCCTGGCAGAGGGCAGCCACGCTGTGACAGGTCCCGAGGACTCATGTCCACTCCAACTCCCTCGCTGGCCGGGGCGTGGTGCCAAGGAGGAAATGCGCGGAGAGAACCGCATGCCTCAGGCCTAAACCCCCTGCCATTTGCGAAAGACGAGATGCCGTGGCCCAAGACGGGGGACCTGCGTGAAAGTCTCACTCCCCGCTGGTTTTGGAACCTTAGTTTGCCGCGTGTGGGGTGTAAGTCCCTGAAGCCACAGGGCTCTGCCGTGTCCCTCCGGGAATCTGGCCCACGATGCTGCTGGATTCTGTTGGACCCATACTGTCCGCTCTTTGTGGTGAAGAACCAGGATCTTGTGAAGGTAGAGGATCATCCCACAGATGAAACACGGAGACTGAAAACTGTCCCGTGAACTGACCGCTTCCTGAGTCTGCAGTCAGGTGTCTGCAAACCCTCACGGCGGGAGCACTTGTAGTTGAAGGCACGGCACTTCTGCTTAGCGTCTCAGGTTCAACGTGGCCCATCAAAGTCCTTCTCGATTTTTTAAATCTTTGTTTTTCTCACTGTTCGGCGCAACAGTCAGTTACGGGTCTGATGTTTTATAAACGCCACATGTGAGTGGGTTAACACAGCAGACATGAGACGTTGCAGACATGAGACGGCCGAGGTCATCTCAGGGGTCACAGGGGCTGGATCCTTCCAGAAGCTTTGGGGGGGAATCTGCGTCCTTGCTTTTCTGACATCTGGAGGCACCTGTGCTCTCTGCTTGTGGCCCCTCACCCACCCTCCAAGGGCAGCCCCACCTTTGCTTCCAGGGGAACCTGGCCCTCTCTGACAGGACCCTCCTGCCTGGTTCCTATGGGGTCGGACAGAGAACCCATCACCTCCCGACTGCAGGGCCCTTTACTTAATGCCCTCTGCCACATGCACTAACACAGTCATAGGTTCTGGGGATTTGGACTCGGATGGACCGGGGGGAGGGGCCACCACTCAGCCCACCACAGTTATCAAATGCAATAAAAACCAGCTCTATGACTTCACACCTCTTCAATAATACCGTGGCCTTAACGGGCTGGTCTCCACCTGCTCTGGGTTCCTCATACTTCCCTTGCTGCGGACTCTGCTTTCCCTTGATCACCCACCCGGTTTCTGGCTCCTTCTGCTTGTGCGCCTGGGTCCCCCATGGAGCTGGTCTGCACACAGTTGTTGCAGAAGGACTTTGGGGTCTTGGTCTAAATGCTCGGCACCCCACGGCCAAGGTGGCAGCTTTTGGTGTCCAGGAGCACGCCTGCAGCTTGCTTGGCCCAGCACTGCCCCACTGCCTCTGCCGGGCACGCCTGGCTGGCCCTCTGTCCCCTGTGCATGCGTGGGGGGGGACATCTCTCTTGTCCCTCCTGCGCTGTCCACAGAGCCCCCAGCTCTTTGTCCTGCGCTGGCTTCTTCAGCCTCACGTGGCCACGGGTCCCCTTTCCTTCTGGGATTCCTTGAAAGTCACTTTAATTCCCCGGTAGACACTGGCACCGAGGAGCGGAGGTGTGGGAGTACATCTGTGCACCTGCATCTCCCAGCGTGGCCATACGGGAATGAGGCCACGTCTTGGTCCGCTGCGGCCCTGCCTGGGGCCATCCTCGCCCCTGCGCCGAGCCCCCCGAAGAGCTCTCGCTTTGGCGTTCTGCTATTCCTTGGGTCTGCAGCCCCAGCCCCCGTTCCCCTGAGACTTCCTGCTGGTGCTGATGCTCTCACGCATCATAGGACGAACTCCTTGACCGTCTTCCAAAACAGGATGCTCGTCAGGTAGGGACACCCCACAGGAGGGCTGTAGGCTCTACAGAAATGATTCCTGCATCACACGCACAGTCATGTGTGTGTCCTGTGGATGTGTGCACGTGTTTGTGCAAGTCTGTGAGTGTGCACCTGCGGGTCTGCACGTGTATAAATGCAAGTGTGCATCTGCACACCCAGACCTGGGGCACATGTGCACGTATGCAAGCCTGTGTGTATGCTCTTGTGCTTGTGCACACGCAGGTCTGCGTGTGTATATGCATGTGCATATGTGCACACGTGTGTACACACCCATGTGCACACACACACACACGTTTCTTTGTGTGGACACACATGCGCGCGCACGGGTCTGGGCGTGCATATGCACATGCACATGCGTGCATTCACATACACACACATGTGCACGTGTGCGCACACGAGTCTGCATGTGCATGCGCACATACATGCTCCAGAGTGCTCGTCTCTGGGCGGGTGTGGGGCCATCATTGAATGCCCCAGACCTCTTGGCACCATGCCGTCATCCGACCCGGTGGGCAGGATCCTCCTGCTTCTAGGTCCCTTCACGCCAGTTTGAATTCTGTTCTCGACCTCCTCCTGGATCGTGTGTCTGAATGCTAACTGTGGACGGGCAGGAGGCTTTCCCAACGGAGCCCCTCTGTTCCCATGGAAATCAGGTCTGTACACAGAATAGTCGGAGGCGTGTGGGGTGCAGGTGGAGGCCCACGTGAACGGAGGGCACACTCCTGGCAGCACCGTTTGTCGGTGTGCTCCGTGATGGCGATGACACCGGGCACGTGTTCAGGCGGTTCTGATGGCCGGACCAGGCCTGCCTCACACCTGCTCCGATGAGCTAAAAGCAAATGAGCAAATGGACGGAATGGAAACCATAGAATTCAACGATACTGCTTTTGGAACAGACACGTCCATTCTCTACCCTTACCATGGGAACAGGAGGTGATGTTGAAAAATTGATTAAGTTAGGGCCTGGCATGGCCTGGACACCAGCCACACTGTGTGGAGGCCAAGCTGGTGCTGGCGAGCTGTCCGGTCTCACGCACAGAGCTGCTTCTCTCTGTGGTCAGGGCACCGTCCTCAGAGAGCTGTCCTTGGCAGGAAAACAGCACGACTGAAATCCTAGCAACGCTGGAGTCACCGTCGCTGAGAGTAGGTGCTGTTCAGTTCGGTGGTGGTAGGTCAGTGCGACTGGCTGTCCAGGAGTGCGTGTGCGGCGGTGCTTTCTGGCTGTCAGTGTGGGGCAGGCCCTGTGTGGCCAGCGTGGCACCTGGTATACCTGGTCTGAGTGTCGGCCAGGCAGGAACGGCGTCAGCTGTGCCTTCACTGTGTCTCCACGTGGCCTCTCCTAGGGTCTTGGGTTGTGGGCCTTTCGGAAGCCTGACCCCTGGACAGCCAGCTTACCCACCATGTTGATCAGAAGAACAGCAACAGGACGCACGGTGCGGGAACTATATGAGGGATAGGCACACGCGACTGTGGGGCTGGCCCGCCCAAGCCCCGCAGGATCTCAGGGTGACACCTTTGTGGCAGAAGGAGTCCTGTTTTCACGCCTAACACCTTCAGCGACTGGAGGAGGCCTCACAGCAGCGAGCGCCGTCGGCTCTACTTGAAGTCGACCGAGTGCGTTGATCACACCTGAAACCCTGTCCCAGCAACACCCAGACCAGCGTTGACCTAACGGGCACCACGGCTGGCCGAGTGGACCATAAAGTAACCGTGACTCCCTCTCGGGAGGCTTTCTTTGCGGTTGATGGGGTGCAGCAGGGGATGGGGTCGGACGAGTGAGCCGAGTCCACCTTCCCTCAGGAGAACAGGCCGCACAGCAAACTGCCCACATGTGACGGATTCTCCGTGTCCATGTGGCTAGGCCACGACACCAAGACACATAACTACACGTTATTGTGGATGATGTATTGCGGGTGTGTAAAGACGAGACTCACATTTAAATCACCAGACCGAGTCACGCGTTATCCTCCATGTGCGGGTGGGCCTCGCCCCATCAGTTGAAGACGCCCAGCGCAGCCTGAGGCGGGGTGTGGAGGGGATTCTCCCGCTGGGCTCCCTGGGGGGCTGGCAGCCCACCCTGCAGATTTCAGGGCAGCCAGCCCCTTAACCTCCCTCCTCCCTCCGCGCACGCACTCTCCATGGCACTGTCGTTCTGGAGAACCCTGGAAGTGGGGCTTGCGTTGACCCCAGGCTCCGTGCCAGTGCGGCGCAGCTGCCCTGCTTCTCCGCATCCCCGCAGCACTGGGCAGCAGGAGCCGGGTGCTGTCCTTGTACAGAGGAGACAGCTGAGTCGGGGGTGGGGTGCCCTCTGTGGAGACAGCAGCTCCCTTGGGCGACAGGTCTGGGTGCGGAGCTCCTGCCCTCCATGCTCTAGGCCTAGTACTTGGTGTGTGAACCACGGGTATCTCTCTGTGCAGGGCTGGACACAGGGCCTGTGAGAGCCGAAGGCCGGGCACTGGGGACTGCCGCTCGCTCGTTCGTTGCGCAGAAGAGGCCGCTGTCCCTCACACACTGCCCCGGGCACGCGGCCTGGGCCGGACCCCACGTCCGACGGGCAGCTCGTGTGCGGCTTGCGTGCGGTGGTCGGGCCCGAGGATGGAGACCCAGTGGTGGCGGTGAGGCCTCAGGCGTGAGCTTCGGGAGATGCGCGGACCCTGCCCAGCGGTGGCCGGTCCCCCTAAAGGGGACTCTCGAGGTCCCGCATTTAGTAACCCATGTATTCCTTTTCCTTTTTCCTTAGAGAACAAGAGGGAGGTGACGAGACTGTGGGACGAAGCCAGGCACGGCTGAGACGTACTTGCCGGGACTTTCCACAGGGCCCTTGCCCGTCGAGCGGTGCCCGGAGAGGACCCGCTGGATTCCGCCGGCGAGGCCTCCCCCTTGGACACGGCCTGCCCCCTGTGTGTCATGTGTCCCGCGCCCTTGGTAGTGGCCGAGTGAAGGGCGACCACCTCCTGCTGCGTGGAGAGCAACAGTCCGTGGGGAGAAAGGGCTTCCTAACAACGTGTGTCACGCTGAGTTCTGACAGGAGACCCTGAGCCGCCGGGATCAGCCCAACCCTCCGTTCCAGAGAAGTCACGGACTGTTTGTTGACTCAGGCAAGAATCTGGTGTCCTCAGGGTTTTGGGGACATAAAGATGAGGAAACCCAGAGAGCTGAAGTGAGGACTGGTTCTCTGAGGTCACAACGCATTCTTTGCTGCCCGGGCTCCGGTTTCTCAGGGAGGCCGAGGACACGGGCCTGTCACCAGCAGCCGCTGAGCCAGCCTCTTCTCACAGCTCTGCGCTTCCCCTTCCTCCGGGGGACTCTGCACGTTCCCAGGGCGCCAGCCAGACCTCTCCATGCCTCCAGCTGTCCAACGACAGGGTGCCCGCAGCGCACGACAGCGCACCTCACCATAGCACACAAGGCCTCCCCAGACCTCAGACCACACCACACCTCACCTCGCCACTCAGCACCGCGCTCAGTACCCGAGCACACCTCGCCACACAACGCATCGGCCCCCACCCTGTGCTCCTCCAACCGCAGCCCAGCAGTGCACTACCTGTGAGGACGTGCTGGGACCACCAGGGCTCCCAGGAGGGGGTGGCCCCCCGCCAGCTGGAGGAAGAAACAATGTTTGTTTGCACAGTCGGCATCCGCTGCCTCTACAGCCTCTTCGGACTGGCGAGAGCTGTAATGTACACAGAAAGTCCTGCTCCTGGCGCGGCCCTAAATATTTACGCGGCGCGCAAACAAGGCCGAGGAATTCCCTCCAGCCGCATAGTGACTTAATAAACACGGGGCCATTAGGTAGTGTTTGTGTTGGTCACGCATGACAAGTTACTGATTACGGGAAAGTGACATCTGAAGGCCAAGACTGCCAGACCCAGAGTTCGACTCAGCGGGCCGCGGCGAGGGGGATGCTCTCGGCACCGTTAGTCTCAGGTCGCAGATGGCGGACAACGGGGCCCCGGCCTCCCCACGCAGCTGGACGGGGAGCAGCTCAGCCTCGCGCGTGTGGCGGCTGCGTCCTGTTCTGCACGGGGACTCGCCTTGTGCCCTGGGGCCACGGAGGGTCCCCGAAGCACCGCCTCCCCTGTGTCCCCCATCAGCGACTTCCTGGGCTCCCCACAGAGAGAACCGGGAGACGACGATTCCTTCTCCGGGCTCGGCATTCTGGCCGCTTCCCTGTCGGTCTCCGCTATCTTTAGCGACAAGAGGAAAGCAAACAGAGTTTCGCTTCTTCCCACAAAAAGGTTTAGATATTTCCGAGTGCGTGTTGCATTTTAAGATTGTTTGTCTCCGGGAGTGAGGAAGAGCCCAATGAGCCCAGAGAAGCAGCAGCGCCTCCCGCACTCAGCCCCGAGAGCGGCTTCCGGAAGCCTCCCGTGCGCCGGCTCGGGGTGCCCGGCCACAGGCTTCTCTGGCCGTCGTGTTGGGCAGGACGTCCACGTGCAGCGGCCGCACAGCAGGCTCCGGAGAACGGCAAGCTGGCGACAGCCACGCGCCTCCCTGAAGGACGGGGGCAGGAGGAGGTGCGGTGCACAGACCGAAGCGCCCACGTCGGAGGTCGGGGGCAGCCGGCCTCTCTGGTCCTGCTCCTGAGCATGAGGACGCACGCCTGCCGCCGGGAGACGGCAGCGGGGCCGGGCGGGGGATGGGTGCGACCACACCCAGGCACCCCAGGAGCGCTCCGGTCCTGCCCTGCGCTTTTGGGGCTGCCTCAAGGCTGCCGCTCACGAGCGTGTCCACGCCCCCGCCTGTCACCGTCTGACCGCAGGGGCTGCGCCTGGTCCCCGGCCCCACCATGCACAGAGCGCGGCCCGGCCCAGCGGGATGGGGTCACTCGCAGCTTCGAAGTGCCGGGGCTGTAAAGTGCGGCTCACTCTCCCTCCCACATGGCCACCGGCTCTTCCGGCTCATTGTCACCCCCGCCGCCCTCCTGGCCTGGCCGCTTCTCCTGCGGGGCAGGAACTGACACGGGACGCAGGCAGACGGTGCCCAGAGCTGGGTCCCCCTGACCTCGAGGACGTCTCTTCCCGTTTATTCACAGGTGCCCCTTCCACGCGGGTGGGACTTGCCCGCAAACTTGCCCCACGCCGTTGTGTCAAAGCATTCAAGTCCTCGTTTGTGGACGGAACGCACACGTTCACATGCATGTGGGGTTCAGCTGTGCGTGGGGGATCTGGGCCCGGCTACCCACTCACGCGGCCGGCCTGGCCAGTCTGCCCGCCCAGATGTCTGTGCTCTCACCGTGCAGTGGCGAGGCCGGCGGGGCCAGAGTGCGCCGCCCTGGGAGAGGGAGGCCTGCTGGGCTTCGGGATGGGGACACGAGAGCCTCCGCGGCATCGTTAGCGCCTGCGACCTGCTCCGGGCTCTTGCCCTGCTCCCGGGGAACCCTTGGAGCCTTGTCTCGGGGTTGGGAGGACCTCACCCACCGAGCCTCAATGAGCCAGGCCCCAAGCTGTCCTGCAAAGCTAGTGACTTGCTGGGCGGGAGGGGGTGAGTGTGAGCTGTGGCCGGCGCTACACGCCCCAGTTCCAGAGTCTCCCGCCCACGGAGCAGCGCCGCCTTCCCCCGGCAAACGGACGGGACCCACGCTGGACAGGCTGGACAGGCTCCTTGGGCTCTAAAGTGGAATGACAGAAGCAGCCTTGGGAGGGTGGATTTAACCTCAAGGGGCCCTACATGTGGGCCAGGGCAAGTGCAAAAGGAGGCGTGTGTGGCGCAGGCCTTCATCCTGGAGGGTGGTAAGCGGAATGAACAAGCTGTGCAATAAAATGCTTCCGCCTGTCTACTCGGACAAGAGGGTCACAGAGCGAATTAAAAATGTGTAAAATTGTGGTTATTATTTCATAAAAATTGGCAAAATATCAAAGACAACTGAATTCGATTATCATGTATGCTTGGGTTTTCTGTTGATGGCTCGTTAATGTTTCGATTATATAAAACCAGAGGCATATGACATTCATAAAGTCATACAGTTTGTCACTGTTGTTAAAAGTCAAGATTTCCCTGCTATTTATAGTCTATTACCATTAAAGATCTAATTTATGTAAAAAAAGTACTTTCAAGTGTCATGTCCAAAATGCATAAACATCAAAAAAACAGATTGAATATAAAGAAACAAAACATTTTAAAAATTTTGCCTTAAAATATGTATTTTTTCCAAATATGCAAAATGATATTATAAAATTAGAGGCAATGCCAGTTAATCATATTTAATTAATATCAAAATTTAGGTTCAAATTTACCCAACTAAAGCTACATTTTAATTTAATTTTAAAAAATGTCAAGTGGGTCTTATTAAATATTTGGAAAATAAAGCTTCGTAGTTAGCCAGAGTGCTGGTCCCACGTGTCCTCCGTGGGCCTCTGGAACCATGGGTTCGAGTATCGGGTTGTTCGTACGGCCTGTCCCACGGAGTCAGTGTATGCCGAGCCCATTCCCAAGGAGGTCCTTCTGGAACTGGGAACAGAACCCAAACGGGTGAGGACATGGATCTGGGAGCGACTGACAAAGCAGGTTCTGGTTCTGCCGAGGTCGGACCCACTGGGTCTCTGACACCGAAGTGAAAGGACCAGACACCTTCACCTTCTTTTCTTAAACCCGACGACTCCTGCGGCTTCAATCGGAACCTCCCCAGCCACCTGGGGTGAAGACCAGAGATTTCAAAATCTTACTTTCTATTTGTTGTTCACTTTTGAAAAGTACAGGAAAGAGAAGTTCCTAGGAAAATGAAGTGAAAAACAAAGACGAGGCAAGCTCCCACATCTGTGGGCATCGACAGACCTAACGTTGCCTTCCGCAGCCCGAAGCCGCTCCAGGGCCTCCTTTCTGTGTCCGTGCTTCTGTGGAGTGGCCCCGTGGGCCGTGTCCTCCCTGCGGTGGGACACAGCTGCCTTCCTGCCGGCCGCAGGACGGGGACTCGCGTCTGCCGTGCTGGGACTGTGGCCGGTTCGTGAGGGAGCGGGTGTGCGGGGCTGGGTGGTGCTGGACTCGACCCGCGGTGGCGCAGGCGGCCCCGTCGACTCCACTCGGGCCTGTCCCGTCCCGAGTCCGTGATCCGCGGACCCCACCCACGGGGCAGTCTTCTCCCCAGCCAGCATCCCATGTTCTCGTCGGCTCTCCCTGCCCCTCTCTAGACCTTGGCCGCTGGCTTCCCTGTGTCCCGCGGAAGCCCACTGTGTGTTGGAAGCTCTGACACACAGGACTGTGCCCCCCAGGGCCCCACACGAGGTGGGGGGGATGCGCGGCTGGTTCACAGCTGGGCGGCCTTGCACCAGGCTGGCCTTGGGCTTCTCTGAGCCACCTTCCCCAGCTGTCCGTGCCTTCCCAGGAAGTGGGACCGTGTCCCCCCCAGTGCTGGGTCCTCTGGGCCACTCCAAGCTGGCGTTACCTTTTTACTTCGGCGGACAGCTCTCGGTGAGAAACCTGCTCTCCCGCACGGTGGTTCAAAGCGAGAAAGCCAGGATGGGCCGTCACTCCTTGTAAAACATGCTTTTCCTTCGAGGAGTGTGAGTACGTGTTTGCCTGTGCCTCGTAGGGAGTGGGCACGCTCGTTTCCGCGGCGTGAACGGCACACACCGTTCGCACCAAAACTCCTGGAGCGCACGCATGGATGGGTCTGGAAAGTAGAGCATCCAAGATTGGCGTGGAAACGCCGGCTTTGTCTCCAGAGTGGACGCTGGTCAGGGTGGCATCTCGGTCAGGCTTGCGACAAACCCAGCAGACGCGACAGCTTCCATGGGGTGGGTACTGGCGGACCGCACACGTGGCTGGGGCAGGTTTCGGCAAGCACCTGTCGTCTCTGGCTGAGGAGGGGCAAACAGTGAGGAGGAGACTGTCCTCGTCCAGCACCAGGCCCCGCCACCTACGCTGTGAGTCTGAGGCCACCCCAGCCCCTCGTCGCGTCTGCTCATTGGCCCCGCTCAGGATCCACGTCGCCGTCCGCCCGTGAGTGGCCCGAGGAAGTCCTGCCCCCGCCGCACGAGAGGTGCCACAGAGAGCCGAGGAGCCGCGTCTCCACGTTGCCATCTTTGTGGATGTGCCCATGGAAAGATGAAAGACAAACCTCGGGTTTAGGAAAAAAGAAGCATTTCTTCTCAGAACCAGGGAAAAAATACCCAAATGCCATTGCCCAGAGGCACAGATACCCATTATGTGTTTTAAGCTTGTCCCCAGGTGTGCGTCCTGAATTCAAGCTTGGGCTCTGGTGCCAAGCACACCCGGTTCAAAGCCCACAGCAGTCTCGCGCTGCTGGGGACCATGCATTTTGGGTCCTCGGTCCCAGGCTGGGATGTGAACTTGGGGATCATGCCTTTCGGGTGCTAGGTCCCAGGCTGGTGCTGTGACCTCGGGGACCACTTGTTTTGGGTCCTCGGTCCTGGGCCAGGCTGGTCTGTAGCTGCTGTGCGTTGGTTGGGGCAATGGGGCTTTGCACGCAGCTCTCTGCCCTGACTGAGGAGCTAAGGGACCGCAGCCTGGACGCTTCACTCTGGGTTTTCCCCTGCTGAAGCGAGTCATTCCACTGCACAGCAGCTGGAGGATTCTATACAGGAACACGCATGGAATGGGACCCCGACACAGGGTCAAGGGCCTGATGGAGGAGGGGAAGGAAGACCCGAGGGTCTCCTTGGTGACGGGGAGGCCGAGCACACAGCACTCACGCAGAAGCTCTCCACTTCCTCTGCGCCTGGTTAAAGGCCCGGTTTACGCTGGGGGTGCCCCCGCCTGACGCTCTCAAGACTAACCTGCAATTCTTTACAACCTACACACGCCTCTTGGGTTTCCCATGCTCAAATGCTTGCGGAAAGCCATTCTTGATTATTTTAATACGTGTTCATTGTGTGCCGAGTGTGTGCTAAGGCCTGGGTATGAAGACAAGGAAGAACCGGGCTGTGCAGAAATGTCTGATGCCCGCGGGAGGGCTGGTCAGATGCCGTGGCCGGAGGGGCCCCCAGCGGGTCTCCCTGCCCCCGGCATCTCTCCTGCGGGAACCGTCCTCTCGTGGGGCCCCTCGGGGGACCGCGCGACCAGGGTGTGGGACTGGAGCAGCGTGACCGGGCGTGGCAGTGCGTGGAGCCAGAGGCTGCCTCCTTTCAGTGGCTCCAACGGGCTGAAATATGACCATTTCTGGAAGCTTTATGTTCCCAGATGCTTTTTATGGGTTAATAAAGTGACTCCTCCGTTCAAAAAAGGATGTGTTTAGGAAGTTAAACGTCGTTTTTTTTGAAATGAGTGATCTATTTTACAGAGCTTAAAAGGATGTCCAGCCTCCCGCAGTAAATCCTTCCCCAGCCGTAATGGATAATGTAAGCACCGTGGCTGCCGTTTAGACAGGGCTGGGGCCGGGGGGGCACAGGCAGCACCGTTTGAAACGCCTCTGTCATTCTAAACAGAAGCAGATGTCTCCGCGGCGGAGCTGCGCAGAAGTCATTCTTCAAACAGTAGATTAAAACATCTGTCAGCAGGGCCTAGAGGGGCCCGGCCCACAGCAGCCGCCGCAGCTGGGCCTGCCAGTCACGGCGTCCGGGGGGAGCTGGGTGCGCAGAGGGGGCCGGGAGGAAGCCGCGACGCCCTGTCCCCTTTCAGCGGCTTTTGAGCTCACTGTCAGGGGTCACAGTGCTCTGCCGGCTGGCCCCTACTCCACAGCCTGGTCCCTGTCCATCCCCAGCCCCTGTCCACCCCCAAATCCTGTCCCTCAGCCCCGCCCCGTCCACTCCCCCCACCCCCCGTGCACCCTACCAGCCCCTCTCTACCCACCCCTGACCCTGTCCGCTGCCCGGGCTCTTGTCCCACTGGTCTCCGTGACCCCGCTGGCCTCCCTTGGGTACTCCTCAACATGTTCTTTCCCTGTCCTCAGGGCCCCCTGTTGCTGCGCTCCTGGCCGGTCTCTCTGTCCCTGGCATTGTGTGGGGACCCTGGGGGCTGAGTCCTGAAGGCGTCAGTGTGGCATGGTGACCTTCCGGAAGTGTGGCCCAGGGGCCTGGTTCCATCATGTTGTGGCCCAGTGTCTTAAACCCACCAGAAGAGACGGTGGCTCCCACCTGTGGCCCGGCATGAAGGCCAGGATTCCCGGAGTCGGGGCAGGGCTCAGGAAAAAGTGTGTGGGGGCTGCTTGGAGCCGAAGACACCTCCTTTCCTGCCTGCTGCCTCTCCCCGGGCGTGGCCCCACACCGGCCAGTGTGTCCTCCTGCCACGGCCGGAGGTCCGGGCATGGGGGCCCTCCGGCCTGTCAGCGGGTCCACAGTAGCCCAGCGGGAAGGCGTGGGCGGGACGAAGCCCCCCGGCAGGTGGTCCCTGTACCCCTCCTGGGTCCGCACTGGCAGCCTGAGGTCGTGCTGCCCTGCCAGGATCACGGGAAGCGGCTTCACAGTGTCCCAGGGCTGAACTTTCTGGCTTTATTTCTGTTGTATCGTGGAAGTATGTTTGGGTAGGAAAAGATACAGGCTTTCTTTCCAGTGGACAACTTCTTCTTTGCCTTTTAAATAATCAGCTGCTGTGACACCTTCAGGCAGCTGGACTTGGAGGCCTCAGGGGGATGGGCAGGGGGAGGATGTGGGAGATCACCCCGGGAGCAGGCCACACCCCATCCCATGCGGACTTTCGAGGGGCTGGGCGGTCACTTGAAGGGTTGCCTCCCGCCTCACCGTGTCTCCTCCAAACCCTGTGTAGTTAAGACTGAAAATCGTGCTCTGACACACAAAGAGGACAAAATGCTCGTGAGACACAGAACCAGAGACTCAGTGCTGGGGAGAGAACGTGCTCGGGCCCGCCGGCCCGCCCAGTCCTGCTGTTATTCTTTCCTCATGTCCTCTGCTGCTCCCTTCCCTGAGTGCAGCTGGAAATGAAACCTAGAGAAGCAGTGGGGCTGGTCAACAACAGCCTCCAGCCCTGGGGAATATGTTAGGTCATATTAGCAAATGTATTGGGTCCCAAAGAAAGGAGGTGAGAGAACCGTTTTTTTCTACACTCAGGCAACTCCTGGAGCATTGTGTTCAGCTGTGGTCAATACAGAAGAAGGACACAGTCAGTTTCCTGGAGACCAGACCTGGTCATTCTCATACATCCAAAGTCTCCTACACCTGGTGTGGTGTTGGCAAAGGGATACTCACTCGTTCACTCAGTCCCTCACTCTTTTGTTGATGAAATGTATCCAAAATATGTTTTTGATCATGAGCTATGGATGAGGTAATGTTGCAGGTCCTGAAATAATAATCACGGGGAAAAGACTGACGGTGATTCGTTGCGTGAACATAGGAGCATGTTCAGAGAGAGATAGACAGAAATTTATCTCATGAAATTGTGGAGTCTATCAGGCCTGAAATTTGCAGGATGTGCCAGGAGGCTGGAGACCCAGGAAGAGTAGATGCTGGAGTGCGACCTTCGGGAGGGGACTTCCTTCCTCCCAACACCTCCTTTTTTACCTCTTGGTATCTTCAACTGCTTAGATGTGGCCCACCACACGACAGTGGGTCGTGAGCTTGCTCAGAGTTGACTGATTTAAATATTAATCTTACCTCAAAATACCCTCACAGGGACATCTAGACAGGGATTTGACCAAACCCTGTGTGCTGTGGCCTAGCCAAGTGGACAAATGAACTAACCGACCCCAGGGTGTAAGAGCTTATTAGTAAGATTACAGTAGTCAGCTACATAGCAGGACCAGACTTGTTTCGTGTGTGTCCAGGTGTTAAAGTGGGCCAGGAGCAGAGGTCATGCGGTTCCTGGGGCTCCGGTTGTCTGAGGGCAGCCGGTGACAGGACCTGCAGGGTCTGGGAGCCGTTCTGCATTATTTGTGAAAACCTCCCTGGGCTTTTGAGTGGAGGCGGTAGAGGAACGTCGGAGAACAGAGGATGCTCAGGCCGTGAGTCAGGCTGGACGGGGCCTGGCGTGGCCTGGTGTCCAGAAGAGGAGGAGGGATGGGGCCGTGGGCGGTGTCTCAGAGGCAGTGTCCCTCCAGATACCAGCTCCGAAGGTGGAGTCTTGTCTTGCAACAATGGCAGAGGGACTCAGGAGGAGAGGGAGCCCCCGAGACACTCACGGCCACAGTGCAGGGCGCCCCTCCTTCACCGTCTCTCCCCAGTCCCCGTCTCCCTGGCGGGCCAGGGTCAGCGCCCATGCAGCATGGACCCATGTTGCGGTGGGTGGCAGGCCACTTTCAAGGGGGCTTTCCTGGGGTCTGCGGGTCCGCTCAGTGGGCTGTGCTCTGGCCTGAGCTGCGCTGATCCCGCCACCGGTCACGCCATGGTGGGAACAGTGGCCGGAGCGGGGTCTGGACGCCTCCTCCCCCTGTCGGACGCACTCATCTTCCCTGGGGAAGCTGGGCTGGGTCTACTGCCTCTTGGAGGATCTTGTTTGGGGGAGGGAGGGTGCTATCCGTGGGCTCCCCGGAGAGCAGGGTGGGTTAGCCCAAGTACAGACCAGGTGCCCCCCAGGCTGTGAGGACCCTGACTGGGCATGGCCAGGGTCTGGGAGCTTCCAGGCTTGAGCTCGAGCTTGGGGGTCTGAGCAGCAGCGGTCAGGCGGCCACAGGCCCTGTTCCTGGGCTGGGCAAACCCAGATGCCTGTGTAGCTGGGGCCTGAGCTGCCGAGGGCCAGGCCTGCAGTCGGCTCTGCTGACCCTGTGGATGGGTGACGGCACAGGCCGGCCCCTCACCCCTTCTGCCAGCGGCGTGTGTGGTGGCCCTGGGTGGTCACTGTGGCCTCAGCCCCAGGGCCCGGGCACCCACCCTTGCTGCAGACAACAGCCCCACTCCATCCCGTGGGCCCCCGGCGCCGGACACCACCCTGGTCCCTGGCTCCTGGGCTCAGCAGGTCCTGGCCGGGCTCTAGCAGATCCGGTGATCCCAGCCCTGTCCGGCCCTGTGCACTGCAGAGCTGGGGCTGCTGCCGGAGCACAGGACCGAACAGGACTTTCCTCTGATCCCCTGTGTCATACCTATTTCCTCACCTTTGCAGAAAACAAGCCACGGTGTCCAGGCAGCTGTCCCGCTTCCCTGGGACTCTCCTCCATGTGTAAGTGTGGGCTCCTGGGTCAGCCACCAAAGCCGCTTGGGTTGAACTGCCCACGGCTCCTTGTTGCCAGCCCTGTGGCCCGATTCTCGCCCCCAGCTGTGTTCATACAACCCCCCGCACCCTTCCCCGTGTGGCCATCAGGACAACAGATGCCACCCTGCGCATTTAGAGACCCCCCTTTATAGGGGATTACAGAACTCTCGGCAGAACCGGGGAAGGTAGTGGGTCTGGGGATGGGCAACGGTGGGGAGGCCTGGTGCTCTTGGTGGGCCTCCCAGCCCGAGGGGCCCGTGTCAGCTGCCTGCCCCCAAGGACACATCACCCCAAGGAGCCCACCTCCAGAGCCCAGCGCCCCCAGGTGCCCACTCCAGGAACCCCTCCCCCCAGGGACCCAGTCCGCAGATGCCCCCAGAGGCTGGGAGCCCCATCAGGATTACTGCTGCCCCGAGTGGGCTGCATGCTGGAGGCTGGCCACATTCTGACCTTGCGTGGTGTCTGCACTGGCTAGCCGCCGGGAGAGGGCTGAGGAAAAGGCACTTCCAGGGTCTGACCGTGTGACCGGGGCCTGGAGTGCGTGTGACTGTGGTGGCGCAGAGTCCCCCCTTCCTCCGCACAGCTCCCTGAGGGGCTCTGGGTTCAGGCTCCCCTGCTCTCCCCCTTCACGGAGGCCTGTGTTGGCAGCATTCGCTCGGACTCTGGCCGGGTCTCCACACATCTCAGGCCAATAGAATCAAAGGTCCTTCTCGCTGGGACTGTGCCTTTTCCAAGCGCCCCGAGCCCTGCGGCCCATCAGGAGCAGCGGCCCCATTCCTGCCTCTGGCTTCTCTACTGCCTCCCTCCTTTAGAATCCTGAATCCCCGAGCCGGCGGCTCTCTCCAGCTTGCCCTGGCCAGATGCAGACCTCCCTGCCAGCATGGGCTCCTTTGGAGGTTGGCCCTACCCTCCTGGCCATCCTGATGCCCCCCATGTCCACACCGTGGCCAGCTGCGCCCCAAATGCCATCATGTTACTCCTTCGCTCAGAACACCCCGTGGTCACATCCCGCGTCTCCAGGTGAACCTGACCTGTGGGAAGAGACATTGCTGGCCATGACTCCTCGCCCGAGGGTGCCCTTGTGTCTACACTCAAGCCACACCGAGCACCTCCCAGCTCCTCGACCCAGCTGTGCTGGCTCTGGCCCCTGCGTCGTTATCTGAGGCCCTGCCGACCCTGGTGCCGGTTGGCTAACTGACCCTCCACACCCATCCATGCCCAGAAATCTCTTCCCACGAGGACTTCCGGGCCCCCAGCTCTGGGTGTGTCCTTCCGTGTGGACACGCCCGGCGCAAGGTGACCACGTCCCTCAGTGGCCGCACCAACGCTCCGTGGCAGCCGTGGGCAGCTCTCGGCTCCTGAGGCCCTGCCCCTGCACCCAGTGCGGGTGGGCCGCAGCGGGCAGTGAGCCGCTGTGAACGCTGACCAGGGAGATCAGAGTGTCGGAGGAAGCGACCAAGCCGCGAGGAGGATTTGATCCACGATTCTCGGGGAGTGAAGGCTCTCGGCCTCGTCTCGCTCGGCTTTGAGAAGAGCCTGCTCGGGCGCCCAGCACGTGTCTCTTCCTCCACGGGCTTTCCTGGACTCCTGGATTCGGCCCCCTGCCCCGCTTCCCGGGGCCTCTCGCCTCCATGACGCAGCCCAAGCTGTCTTGGAGACAGGACTCCGCCAGGGACCCCTGTCTGTGTGTCCGTCTGCCGCCATTGTCAGTCCTGCTTCTGCTCTCACAAATCCGCCGCCGATCTACGTGACGCTGGGACCCTCTTGGAGAGCCCTTGGGGACGCGGGATGGCGCGGTGCTCGTTCAGAACCACCAGTGTCTCACAAGAGCAGCTCGCAGGCGTCGTCTATCTGCTGCGTCTGCTGACCCTGAACCCGCAGGGGCTGGCGAGTCCGAGGCCTAACACTGTCCACACGTGCCCCCGAAAGGCCTGACGGCGCCCGCAGGAGGGGCGCAGGAGAGAATGGCCGTGCGCGGTCTCCAGAAAGAGAAAGCCCTTTTGGGCGAGCATCGCGCCAGGACCGCGGGGCCCTGTGGACACAGCCCAGAATGTGGTGGAGGAATGACCAGGTGACGCTGAGATGTCCTCCAAAACGGGATCGCATGCTTGGCTCTCATCAGAAAGAGGGGTGTCCCCGCCGCCCCGGGGCCAGCCACGACAATCCCTCCTAGCGTCCTAGCCGTGGCCTCCAGGTGCGCCCAAGCGCTCAGGACCCACTGGTGGCCGCCACCATGGCTGATGCCCACTTCGTAGTTTGTGTGGCTCCCCGCTGCCCTGAGCCCGAGGACGCACGGGACGCTTGGCACGGTTTCCGCTGAGGCAACAAGCTCAGAAAGGCGTCAGCTGCCGGAAGAGCGCGGGCCGGGGGGCCCCAGGCATCGGGGGCCCCGGGTGGCTCTCAGGCAGCATGAGGGGCAGCCCCCGTGCCCTCCCCCTGCACCTCGCGCCCCAGCCTGACCTTTCCAGACCAGGAGGGTGCAGCGTCTGTCAGGTCAGGATGGTCATAGGTTCTGGCTGTGTTTGGGGCCCTCGCGGCGAGCTGGCTCGGAGAGCCGGCTTCCTGCCTTCAGCCGCGCGGCCGGCCTGGGGGGCACAGCTGTGGTTGTTCGGCCGACGATAGAAAGGACAAACAATGGGGGGAAGTGCCCACTGACCTGCCTTCTTCCTTAGTTATCACTGAAAAAATACCCTCCAAGCCCGCGGGGAATGCCCAGGGACGCCACGCGCTCCAGGCCTGCTCACGGGGCTCGCGCTGTGCTCCGAGCCCCCACAGGGGCCCAGGCGGGAAGACTCTGGTTTTAGCTCCATGATGCTCCGTGAAAACGCTTTTCCTCATCTCCGGGTTCTCCCGTCCAGGCAGCCTCCTAGGCCCCACTTAATGTGCCCCAGGCCCCAGGATGGGGTGATCCTGCCCTCTCTCAGGACCCTTGGGGCACGTGTCCGATGTGCTCCCCTCTCCTGCCTCCCTCTGATCACACGTGTGGCCCCGCGGGCCTGGGGCAGTGTACATCCCGCACCCTGAGCCCCTACACCAGGCGGACTGGCTCTTCTGTCTCTCTGGGGCTGCCTGGAGTGTTGGGGGCTCGGAGCCGCTGCCATGGGGCTGGCACACCTCCCAGCCTTGGGCGTGGATCCTCCGGGTGCCAGGCTCCCAGGGGCCCTGTGCTCACCCCTCTGCCAGTGTGGATGCCCAGGGCGGGCTGTGGCAGCTGCTACAGGGCGTGTGCCTGTGGCCGTGGCGATGGGTGGGAGCTGGAGGGGCTAAGGCTCCTCTCTCTGCTGGGCAGAATGGGCCCCTTGGATAAAACTGGGCTCCTGTCAGGCTGCAAAGCGCCGAGGCCACCCCTGATCCATTTCCAGCCGAGGATCCAGACACCCTGCCTCGTCTCTGGCCCGGACTCCGAGCTCGCCCCGCCCCGGTCTTGGTGGAAACCCCGCTGCCCTATGGTACCTGACGGTGCTCCATCGGGGTCCCGGCCCTCGCCCCACTTCTTCATCGGCCTATGCAGGCCCTCCATGCACGTGCCGGCCAGACTCGGCGGAGGAGGCGCCTCTGAGGCCTGGTATCCTGCTCTGTCCCGAGCCCTGACCCCAGCCACGGTGCACGTCTCACAGGAGGAGCTGGTGATTTGGGCATGTTTGGGGGTCTGGAGTTTGGGGGCTGATGTGGTGGGAGGAGGTAGGTGGAGGGGTGACCGCTGACCCCTCTCTGCCATGGGAATGACCCCTGACCTCCCCCTGCCGCGGGAAGTCCTGGTCCCTGCGCAGCCTGAGTGAGGTCGCCGACCGGGCATTGGTGGGGTTGAGCTGGGAGCCGGGACCACGGTGGCGGGTCACTGAGCTCGCGTCACAGCCCACGCTGCAGCGTCCCCAGTGAAGGCGAGGGCCATGGTCCCCGGGCAGCACACCCTCCTCTGGGACGGCGAGGGCTGTCGTGACGCTGCCTTGAGCAGGAGAAGGACCAGACGAGCAACAGAGCTCCGTACTGAAGAGCAGATCCATGCGTGGGGGCGTGGGAGCCGGCGCCCTGCACACGCCGGCCCCAGTCTGGTCCCCAGAGCGATGCAGGCCCTGCTCGCCCAGGACCTGGGACATGTGGCTCTCTGGAGGGCGTGGGGACAGAGCTCGGCGGCCCCGCAGCTGCTGTCCTGCTCCAGCTACCCAGACCCCGGCGCAGGTGCGGCTGGAGGGGTCCCAGGCAGCTGACCCGGGACAGGGAGGTTCCCCGGGTGGCCTGGCACCCCGGGAGCAGCGTTGTCCCGGGCAGGTGGCTGCCGCAGAAGCCAGGACCTCCCTGCGCACGTCTGCTTATGGGCGGTTGAGCCAGGCTACAAGCGGAGGGCCGTCCCCGTGGAGATCAGGAGCCTGGAGCGGAGGGGGCCCCGGCCCCATGCCCTGGGGCGAGGATTCCCCCCAGCACAAGAGAGCAGCGTGGTCTCAGCCTGCTGAGAGCCTGGTGTGGAGTCACCCCGTGGGGAGCCCTGGCTGCTGGCTTGCGCGCCCTGGTGACCATGGTGCCGGCTCTGGTCCCACGGGGCAGCCTGGGGCAGACATCGGGGGCCCTGGGTGGCTTGGCTTCGTCCGTCCCCTGGCTTTGGAGGGTGACACTGTACGTCCAGCACGGCCCAGGGTGCGCTGAGCGCCAGCAGGTGGCAGGACCGCCACGGGCCCCACAGGGAGCCGCCGCACACGCTTCCACTGGGCTGTCCGTCACCCCGCGCTGAGTCACCGCTGGAGGGGGTGGGAAGCCCTGGGCACACCACACACACTCACGGGGAGCCCCTGCAAACGTGCGTGTTGGGGAGCAGCTTTAGCCAGGTTGCCGCTGACCTTGGTCTTGACCCGAACGGGCGGCCGACCAGCACAAACACTCTCTGATGGAATCAACGTGTGACTCAGGCCCTTTGCAGGGCGGTTCCTGTGCTGACGGAACAAAAAGAGGCCTTGAAAAGCGGCCAGTGGAAAAGCGTGTGTCACAGCTGAAGGTCTCCACACCCTGCCCTGGGTAGCCTGCAGTGTGGACATCCGCGTCCTCCTGGGGCAGCCCGTGGTGTGGACGTCCACGTCCTCCCGGGACAGCCCGTGGTGTGGACGTCCATGTCGTCTCGGGGAAGCCCGTGGTGTGGACGTCCACGTCCTCTCGGGGCAGCCCGTGGTGTGGACGTCCATGTCGTCTCGGGGAAGCCCGTGGTGTGGACGTCCATGTCGTCTCGGGGAAGCCCGTGGTGTGGACGTCCATGTCCTCCCGGGGCAGCCCGTGGTGTGGACGTCCATGTCCTCCCGGCTTACAGGGAGGCCGTCTGTGTCGGTCACTCTGTGGTCAGGACGTGGTCAGCACCCACATATCACCTGAAGCTTACACACTCATGGTCCCACGAAGCGGGTTGGCGCCAGGTGGGAGCCCCTGGACGTGATGCTGGAGCCTCCCAGGTGGCCTCACATGCCCCTCGTCCCCGTGTCCTTCAGGAGACTTAACCCCGTGACCCCAATCCTGCTGTGCTCCATCCTGAGGCCATTCTTACGGACTTCTTCATTCTAGTGACTGGACATTGCTTTCTTCCTGCGCAGGCCGAGTAGTGTGAAACCCCGAAGGTCTGTGGTGTCTGGGGTCTGTGGGGGCTTGGCCGAGTCGTTTCTCCTCCAGCGCAGACCCCGCTGCCTGGGACGCTGAAGCCCTCGGAGGACGCCTGCGCGAGGCTGAGGGCGTCACCTCTGTGGAGTGGGCTCCGAGGCAGATGGGTGCGTCGGGGGGCGTCTCTTCCCACCCCACCCCAGTCATTCCTTTGGAAGCCCAGCCCATAGCGACGCCGGAGTGGCGGTCCCTGGGGCCACCAGCGGCAGCTCCAGTCCTCACTTCAGCCGAGAGTCCACACTTGCCTTCCAGAGCTTTCCCAGTGCCAGGACCTTTCTGAGCGTCAGGCATGTCGGGGTCGACAAGCAGCACCTTTCTTCCCGGACCAAGCGTCCCTCTGGAGACACAGACATGAGCCCCACGGACACACAGGTCATTTATGTGTTGGCCGGGATGGGCACAGGGAGCAGCTCGCATGCTCAGCTGGTGTCCGTCTCACGTAATGGAGAGAAGAAGAAGCCGCAGAGTAAGGTGTCATTGGCACCTTCGAAGCCTGGGGGCCGAGGGCAGAGTTGGAGCGGAACCCTGGAAACAGAGGGGCTCTGCCCAGCCGGACGGTCCATCTTCAGCCGGAGAGACTGAGGTTTCCAGACAGAGCAACTTTCTTGAGCTTGAACCTCTGGAGGAATGGTCTGCTGCCCAAAGCACCACACAGAAAGGGTTTTACCTCAGAAATGGGTTTGCCTAAACCCCTATCCTGAAGGTTTTATCATCGTCCTGAGCCTACAAGAGTGACAGCGCTCGGCATCCCCCAGTGCTTGGGTCCCGACCCATGACCAGGAAGAAAGCGGGTGAGGCTCAGGTCATGGTCTGCATGAAGAGAGGTCTTTCCGGGTGGCATCTGCAGGAGGGACAGATGACAGCCCTGCCCACAGCTGGGAGCCAGCATTGTTAGGAGTGCAGCCAGGACCAGGGAGACCCACGGGCTCCCATAGCCCCTGCTCCAGGGTGAGTCCCCCCAGCCTCTGTAAGGCCAGAGCTCTGGGTCGCACTGGAAGGAACAGGGCTGCCCCCGTGGTCCTGCTGGGCGGGCGGAAGGGGTAAGGCACTGGAGAGGCTTTCTGGGTCTGGGTGGGAGCCCGGCCAATGCTTGTTCAGACATGGGAGCCCCCAGCCTCCTCCCTCTTGAAGTCCCAGGTAACCAGGGGGCAGGAGAGCCCCAGGGCTTGCAGACTCTCTGTGCTGTGTGGAGTGGGGATGAGTGGTACCCATTTCGGTCGTGCAGGAGGACGGTAGGGATCGACGTCCTCGAGGAATCAAAGACCGTCTCTAAGCACTTTCCAGGATCTAGAGTAAGAACAGGCCTCCTGAGACCTGTGGCTTGGACCCACAGCCCCCGAGAGACTGGTGGACTGTGTCCTCGTACCTTGGTGGATGCCGGGGACATACAGCCTTGTTTCCCCCAGGCCAGCCTCCCCAAGCACTGCAGACGGCCAGCGGCAGGCTGACCCCCTCCCTGCTCAGCTGCGCTCTGGAGAGCCGGCCCCCAGGAAACCACCTGCTGAGGGACGTCACTGAGTTGAACCCCTGGCTGGCTTGAGTTCAGGGTCCGCAGTCCAGTGTGGGTCCGGACACCACAGTGTACACACCCGCAGATTGGTGCAGGGTCTGGAGGCTCCCCGGAGAGGCTGACTCGGGGCTCTGGTTCTGCTGCTATTCCTGCACCCCGGGGTGCACAAGGCCCCGCGTCCCCCAGGCTGCCTCACTTGGGAGCCGGGACCCGGGCCTGGGACAGAGCCCCCGCCCTCATCGTGGGGGTATGCCCAGGTACCAGGCCCCCCAGCCGGGCACCGGCGGAGCAGAACCTGTCCCCACTGTGCTGCTGTGAGGGACCCCATGACCGGGCTCCGCTGCAGAATGAAGCCCGTGGCTGCGGATCCTGGGGAGCAGAATCAGGCCGTGACATGGGGTCTTATCGGGTCCTCACAAAGGAGGCCAAGGGCCATTCTGCACGGGGACCAGACGTGGTGGCCAGCTGCAGGGACTCCATGCTTTGTGGCCCCTGGAAGGTGCTATTCCCTCCGCCTACCTGGGGAGGTGGCCATCGGATCAGGACTTAGGAGAAGCAGACCACATCCACACTCACACATGCACATGCCGCACATGTCCACACGGGCTTGTGAACACACGTGTGCCACAGGACACACGTGTGTGCACACATGCTCATAGAGTACATGCACACACATGCTCACAAGGGCTTGTACACAGGACACATGTGCTACGGGGCACACGTGTGCATACAAGGACACACAGCAATGCACATACATGTCCTAGGACATGCGTGTGCACATATACGTGTCACAGGACACATGTGTGCACACACAGGGTACAGGAACACACATGCACACGTGGCTTCTACACAGGACATGTGTGTCACAGGACACAATGCTTGGACACGTGTACACACAGCATGTGCACACATGTGGCACAGGACACATACGTGTGCACACATGCTCATGGAGTACATGCACACACGTGTTCACATGGGCTTGTACACAGGACACATGTGCCACAGGAGACACGCACGTGCACATGTGTACACACAGCACATGCACACACACGATCACACGTGTACACACAGCAATGCACACACACGATCAAACCAAAGGAAACGTTCCAGCTTCATCCTCAGTGACGCTCGTGCGATGTGGACCACGTGCCGTGGGGAGGGACGCGTGCATGGTACTTTGCTGTCACCGCAGGTACTTTGTTGGACAACAGATCCCTGGAACTTACTCATCCGTATAGTTGATCTGTTTTAAAGAAAATTCTGGTTTAAGTTTAGGGAAGATTCTAGGATTTTATGCATTATGAGAAGTTATTTTTTCTGTTTATTAAAACAAACTATTTGACACAAATAAATGTGGATGGCCTCCCCGTGGGCACACATCATGATAACACAGTGAACCCCAAGGGCCCTGCAGCCCCGAACCAGAACGGAGCCCCACTGGGTCTGCCTGTGCGATCCTGGCCTCGTCCTGCTCACAGGGCCCCTCCGCAAACCTGCTGTCATAGTCTCATCGTTTGAAACCGCTCGTCCCGTCCGCGTGTGCGTCTGAGCGTGTGGCGGTGGCGGATGGCGCTACCCTCCGTGTTCTGCTCCAGAGATCGGTGGGACAAAGGAGAGGTCTCAGGAAGAGCCCCGATGGATGGAAATGTCCTGCACAACGACCTTCAACACAGCGGCAGAAGCGTGAACATGAGGGCACAAGGTTTTAGGGGCGTCTGTGGGGCCGTCTCAGGATGGGCAACTTTGGCACAGACGCCAAGCCTGGGGCCAGAAAGCTGAGTGGTCGGGTGACAGAACTTCTCCCATAAAATGGCGCCGTAACCCAAGGCAGCCAAAGTTGGGGGTGAAGAGGACAGTGTCCGGTCTGGGAAGAGGGTCAGCAAGTGCATTAGCTTGGGACAAACCACCCAATAGGAGCAAACGGACAGAGGTCAGCACGGCGACTGTCGGGCGAACCTGGGCACGCCGTGAAGACTCGGAACACACAACCGAGGCAGCATGAGACATCACCCCACACCCACCGGTGAGAACCAAGACAGGGCCTGGCCACCACCAAGGGGCAATCCCAGCCCGGAGGGCGCCAGGCCCCCAGCGGGGCCTCATAGAGAGGACAGCCTTGGCGCAGGCGGAGCAACGAGTGGTGGGCAGACCAGAAGACCCTCTACCCCCAACTCAGGGCGCATCTGCCTCAGGGAAGTGGAAGGTTGGCTGGGCTCGTGTCAGCAGCCAGTGTGCGACCATCACTCCGGTGACGGGACCTGTCCCAGACGAGGCCAGCTTCCGGCCATCGCTCTGGTGATGGGACCTGTCCCAGTGGACAGGAACACATTAAGTGAGGAAAACAAAGACACTGCAGACGAGACACGATGCCGTTCTCTGTCTCGGACCAGGTACACACAGCCTCCACGTGCACACGTACGTGTGCCCACGTGTGTTACTGCATGAGGCTCATGGAATCGGGGGAAAGCCCGGAGCACATCTGAGGTGCAGGTGCAGGGGAAGGTGGACCCGAGGCTGATCACGGCTTTCTGGGAGACTCCTGCGGCCGTGATGACATCTCCATGGGCAACGCTGTCCTGTCTGCGTGGTGGTGTGCACGTGCGTGTGCGCTGATGCGTAAGTGCTGGTCATCGAGTGGCTTGCCATAGTTACGGATTTCTGGTGACTTTTTCTTTCTCATACCTTAAAGCTTTGTTAGAATTTTTATACAAATTTTTTTTTAATTTGTTACCAAAATAGAACAATAAGGCCATTTTACTGTGGGGGAAACAGCCATATAGGAGGTGAAGCTTGTGAGGTGCTGGCCCACGCCTGCTGTGGACATGGCTTTATCTGCATGGACAGCCATGGACATGGGCTCAGCTGTGTGGACGGGCATGGACGGGTGTGGACATGGGCTCAGCTGTGTGGATAGTCGTGGACACAGGCTCAGCTGCGTGGGTGGGTGTGGACACTGGCTCAGCTGCGTGGACAGGAGTGGACACAGGCTCAGCTGTATGGACGGGCATGGACAGGCTCGGACACGGGCTCAGCTGTGTCTACACGGCTCAGTTGTATGGATGGTCACGGAAGGTGCTGCCTGCAACCGGGCTTACCGGCTGCACAGATGAGACCATGTCTCAGAAAGCCCATCCTGAGTCATCCCAAATGTGCTGGCCAAGCCCAGGACCACGCTCCTCTGTGTGACGTTCCCGATCTGAGGGCATGTCACCCCCTGGTTAAGGACAGGCTGCGTGCCCTCCCCGAGAGGATCTGCTCTGCGTGGGACAGTGTTTGCCCTCACACGCCCAGGGCCGGGCGCGCTTCAGACGACTGCTGTGCTCTCCCAAGCACACCTACGTTACAGAAGGGACAAGGGGCTGCTGCGTCTTCTTGGGTCTTTCTGGGTGTTGTCAACTCCCCAAATCCCATTTTCTGTATGTTACTAACTTACTAGTACTGAAAACGACCACGGAACACTGTACGAAATGAAGGGTTATTTAATCCAGACGCTACATAGGCCAGTTTTCTTCCTTTCATTACCGGTGGGCCCCACGGAATCAGGAGGACTTTGGCCTGTTGGAGGCGTTACTGGGCGGCGCTCCTTTCTAGGCCGTCACAGACACGGAGCCCCCGACCGCTGCTCGAGGCGCACACAGAGCGGAGGGTCTCCTCTCTCAGCTGGGAGCCCCACGGCCTTGCGGGCGAGCCAGTGGCACGCGTCCGGCGCACACACGCCAACAGGTAGAGAGGATGGAGGGAGCGTCGACAGGTGCACAGCCAGGGACGGTTAGAGCGGGGCCAGGTCACAGCTCCTCCAAGTGCGTGTCCAGGACCATCTGCGAGACCGACTGCCGCCCTCACCAGAGCTTCGGTTTGAGCTCGTCTCCATCTCCCTTCCCGGCCCTTCCATTCTTCCCTTCTGGGGTCCAACACCGCCAACTGTGACTGCATCGTGTTCCCCTGACGCCAGCGTGAACGGCCTTGTCTTGGGGACACAGCCACGCAGCCACGTTTCCAGCCAGCGAAGGGCAGCATTCTTCGGTGTGTCCACAGAGCTTTCTGGTCGACATGGCCCGGTAGGTGGAGGCCGACACGGCCCGTCCCACGCGTCGTGACGTCCTGGCACGACCACGTTCTCCCCCTGGCCTCGTGCGCGAGTGCGTGTGCTGAGTTTGGAACGCGGCCACGGTCGGCTGGAGCAGGAGTCAGCCGGGTCAGCCTCTGTGAAGTCCAGATAAAGCCTCAAGCTTTGCACAAAGTGAGAACGGCAGATAAATAGCAACCTGGAAGATAATGGGTTTGCCTGGCATTGTTGGGCCTGTGAATCAACACAAGACTTTACAAGATGCAGGAAGTCCGGGAATTCGCAGCTCCCCCCGGTTCATGATCCCCGCTTAAAGCTCAGGGTGTAGACTGCTTGAAAGTAGAGTCGGGACCCGTTCTTAACTCATGAGAGTCACCTCCCTTTTACTACTTTTCAGAACGAACAGGAAAGAAAAATTTTCAAAAAACAGAAAACCAAAAGGCACAAAACCTAGGAATTAACATATGTCTCCCTGGACAGACCGGAGTGAGTGAGTGACACGTCTGTGCCTGAGACAGGCCACGTCCCGTGGGCGAGTCCCAAGGTGGGGTCAGCCGACCCTGCCTCAGCGACGCGTCACCCACACAAGCCGCACCGCGTCACCGGAAGGGCTGTAGGTGAGATCCGCGGTGAAGGCATTCAGCGTAGTCCTTGCGACCAGACGGAAGGGCAAAGAAGCCACAACCAATCCGGAGCCAGAGGAGACGGGAGCAGAGCCGTGCGTGAGCAGGTGTGCGTGTGAGCTCATGTGTGGGGACACGTGTGTGTACATGCGGTGGCACGTTTGTGTGCACGCGTGCGTGTGTGTGGGCACGTAGGCACGCACACCTGAGAGACGGATGACATGCACTCGTCTCCTGCCCGGCCAGGAGGGGTGGTCCTGGCTGAGGGCCACGGCAGGCCGATGGGTGTGAGCAAGGCTGAAGGCGCCCCACCGTGCAGGGCGGAGTCCTGGGGCTCACAGCGCCACGCTGGGCTCAGACTCGGGGACATGGCGCGGCACCGGAATAGAAGCGAAGCCACCATCGCCTGCAGAACAAGAGTTCTGTGCCTTGGGAGCCAGCTCGGCCGCGCGGCTCACAAGGGGTCATGCGTGCGTGAGTCCTCAGGCGTCTTTCCGTCCCTCGAGCACACGAGGGCCCGGGTGTTCAGCGGGGCAGGACAGTCACTGTGCCCACATCCCGGCTTCCGTGGGAAAATGGCTGGGGTGTGACCCCTGTGTGAGTACGCGCCCTGGTCCCGTGGCGTGGCGTCAAGCCGGCCACGCTGTCCCGAGGGATCTGGAAGATTCTGCAGTCAGTCTGACCTGCGATGCTGGCGGGTCCCGACGCCCAGCCGGCAGATGGCAGTGCGGGCCCAGACACGCACGCCTGCACTACCGGGTGTTTGATCGGAACGAGCACTAGGACTGGCACCGTGGGCTCAGCGGACTCAGCCGTGTCCTAGACGGGTGGACTGGAGGGAAGCTCAGAGGGGCGGACGCAGTGGTGGCCGGGGTCCCAGCGGTGACACGCTGCTCCGTGAGCCGTCGGATGCGGGGCGTGAGGTCTAACAAGAGCAATCCCGAGATCGCACTGGCTCTGAGACCTGAGGAAAAGTGGCCTCAGCCGCCGGAGACGGGTCAAGGGCTGGAGAAGGTTCCGGATGCCGGCGGGTGTGAGCGCAGAGCCTCGAGCCGGGACTCAGAGCACACGGCCAGCCGAGACCCGTGCGCGCGTGTGAGGAGACGTGTTCCGTAAGCGGTTTCTCTGCGGCTGGAGGACTGCGCCGCCTTAGGAGGCAGCCCCCGGAGGACACAGGCTACCCCTTCCTTCTCTGTAGTACGCGGCACACTGCGTACTTCTTGTGTACGCCATGCGTGTTCAGAGAATGTGTATCCAGTGGGAATCTGGACCCCCAAGTAGTAGCTGCTAAAGGTCCTAATTCTTTTCCTCAACACCCATTGTCTCATTGGCTCACTGGTCTGTCCCCAGAGGGACAGACCCGTGGCTGTGGCCTCCCATCCACAGGACATCCCACGGCTGCTTCCTCGCGCCTGTCACAGCCCGCCGGTGTCGGGGGTGTGTCTGCGGGTGTGCACGCCCCCGGGCCCCATAGCAGCCGGGTTCCAAAGGCGGCACAGGCTCAGTATTTGTTGTTTTGAACAGAATTGCATCATTTCCTGGGTTAGGGAGAGAATGAACTTGGGATTTTAACGCTGTAAGCTTGGCTTTGGGAATTAAGCGCTGAGTGCAAGGCAAACACTTCTGTTCTCACTGCTGGAATTCCCCCGCCTACTGAGGCGCAGTCGGGGCCAACAGAACCTTTGAAACAGCACTGACATCTTCTTTGGTCCCTAAGATCCAGAAAAGGAACCATTTTGACATGAAGTCGAGGAAGAAGGTTGCAACATTTGGGCAGACCTGAAAGTAGATCCTTCCTGGAATAACTGAGCTGAGCCCGGTGGAAGGAAGCTTCTCTGCTTGTTTCCGTCAGTGTCCTTGCTCCCAGCGCTTGTGACCAGGCATGGAGCTGTCATCAAAGACCTTCGCTCTGGTCTGCAGGAGGCCACCTGTACGGACAGACATGGAAATGCTCACAGTCACCTACGAGCTCCTCCGAACCCCAACCGCGAATGCCACCTGTGAAGATTTGCTGTCACACACGTGCCTTTGACAGCTGAGCCTGGTGTGCTGGGCCGAGCTGTGCCCAGCCTTCCAGAAGGAGCGTGTCTGCTGCTTCAAACGGAAATCTGCCCAGCCCCATGACCCACACCTTTTGGTAAATGTGGCTTGGGGGTTGCTGCTCACGGTGACCTTTGGATCACAAGAGTTGCCGGACAGGGATCCTCTCTTCCTCATCCCCAAATGCCCGCTGCCAGCTGTGTGCTTCACACGTGAGCTGCCCGGGGAGGCCATCCACAAATCCGTACACGAGCGGGTGTGTTTTGGGGATTGTCACATTGGTGGGAGGGCCGCTCCTGTCCCTGGAGCCCTGATGTCGTCCATGAACCTGGGGAGTCAATGACTGTGTGTTGAGAGCACAAGTGAGCACAGACGCCCATCCCGGGCCTACTTGCACACACAGACTTTGCACACGTGGGGTGTGATGTCCTGAGCTGGGCGTGTCCCACGCAGAGGGACCGTCAGGTGAGAAATTGAAGGGACAAGCCTGGCCTCCACAGCCTGCGGCTCCTCCTGACCCTGGGAAGAGGGTCCCACTGCCGTCGGACAGGGCCCTCCGACAACAACTTTTAATTTCACGGATCAGGGGCCCTCCACGTAGGCCTCCTGGTGCACTGTCACCTGCGCAGACCGCAGCAGACTCCCTGTCCTGGGAACATTCCCTGCACGTCAAAGGGAGTGGGGAGCAGACGAGCCGTCCCCACCCGGAAAGCAGGGAGGCCCAGGAGTTGTTACCAGCAGCAATGCCCACAGGCAGCCCGACTGGTGATTCTTGGGTGGACCCATCTCCCCGGGGTCAGGCGGAGCCGTCGGAACCCTCCTATTGAGGAGGCCTGCCGCACGTGGCCCGCTTGGGCCGGGGGGAGTTCGTCACAGCCCGAAGATAGGGCACTCGTGTTACCTGGGCTTGGTGGGGGGTCATCTCCCAACACAGACCAACACTGAATCAGCACACCACACGCCTCACTGACACGCTCTGGGTCAACTATGCGTCGCTTAAAAGCAAGCGAACAAAGAAATGAGCAGATAAATCCAGACGAGACATTCATCTCTTGCTGCTTCATCTGCTGATGGTTGTGATGCCGCCTGGGACGGGACCCCAAACGTGCCCCTTCCCGGCCTTGGCCATGCTAGGATAAACCAAGGCACAGACGGTTTCCTTCTGAGGCCTGGGCTGAGAGTTGAACTGGGAAATCCACAGGCAGAGCTTAGCAGGGCACTGGAATGGACACCGTGGGGTTCCCGGGAGCTGCCTTGCCAGGAGCAGCTGTGGGGACCCCTAAGCACAGTCAGGGAGAGCCGCTGAAGCACGGTGTGGCCGGCCCGCTTGGTGAGCACCCGGGACAGCGGGCTCCTGGCATCAAGGCCGCGTGCCCGGCCCCTGGGGGCTGTGTCCTGCTCGGACAGGCCCTGCGAGGGAGGAGGCAAACGTCCCACTGGGAGACAGAACAGGCAGGTCTGGGAGGTGACAGAGCCCCGGGGCCCCCACAGGCCACCGTGCGAGCCCTCTAGGCATGATGGCCGCGGCGAGGAGCGCAGCAAGCCGGCGGCCTGGAGCCCGCGCTGGGCGAGGGCACCCATCATCGGCAGTGACGGTGCTGGGGGTGCCACGGGGAGGAAGGAGTGGCCAGGGAGGGAGGCTCCGCCGGAGCCCAGGAAGTTTGTTTTACGGCTCGCTTTTACACACTTGTTTAATCTGTTACCAAGGGTCACTGGTCAGGCAGCCACGCCTCCCTGCGGCGCCCGTTCCCAGAACCGGCCGCCTGGAGGAGGAAGAAAGGACTTTCCAGAGACTCAGCAAAGAGGAGGTGCCCTGGACACGTGACCTGAAGGCGCTCCCAGGACACGGGTGCTCACCCCGCAGTGTTGGGGTCAGGAAATTGCTCTCGTCCTGTGGCAGTTCTGCTCAGTGTCCGCGTCCCTGTGCTCAGGCCCCGGAGAGTGCCCCCGGCGTGGCTCCGGGGGATGCCCCGGGCACCTGTGGCAGCCACTTCCTTGGCTGGGATCTGACTCTGGTCAGCTAAGATGAGGGAGGAAGCTGCTGATCCAACACGAGGAGGGTCCTCGGTTGTCCTGTTGCCTGAACGAGCTCGTTGAAATTTTAAGGAAAGTCACACACATCAGGTAACACATTTTCTGAAAACATAAATACTTACTTTCAAAGATTTCAAGACAGGGTCAGCATTTTTTGTTGTTACTGGAGCCTCACATCATTTTCCACACACAGACCCCCATAGTTACGCCTCGACCAGGACTCCAGCTTCACTTCCATTACAGTGTGTCGTGGGCACGGGGCACTTGTGGAACAGCCTGAGCCAGGGCCCCATGACTTATGGGCAACACCCCCCACCATGTCAGTTTTGACATTTCTGACATATGCACTTTTAAAAGGTCATTTTAAATACATCCACATTACCTCTCATAGGAACAAGTCTTTTTTCTTTCCACACTCATATAACAATGTTTTGTGTAACTTGTTAACTCAAAGAATATTTACTGCCTCCTGTGTGTCACACAAAATAAGAAATTTATACAGTTCTCCAAGGCATAAACTGGTTTGGGACAAACACACACACATGACTTTACTTGGGGGCAGGCACACAGGGGCACTGGAGGGAAGCCCAAAGATGTGAGGGTTCCAGAGTCCTAACAGCACTGGAAGCTGGGCAGAGGAGAGGAGCTGACAAGGGACACTAATTAAAAGTTTATGTTGAAAAAGTAATAAGATATAAAATAAAAGAGTTTATGCTGTCCTCATCACTATCACACCATCAAAACCATCACAACTATCACAATCATCACCACCACCACCATCATCATCATCATCATCATCATCACCATCATCACCACCATCACCATCACCATCATCACCATCACCACCATCACCACCGTCACTATCACCATCATCACCATCATCATCAACACCATCACCATCATCACCATTGCCACCATCATCACCGTCATCACCACCACCACCATCACCACCACCACCACCACCACCACCACCATCACCACCACCACCACCACCACCATCATCATCATCATTACCATCACCACTGGCGTCAACATTATCACATCATTGCCATCATAAAGGCTAAGAGTTTTGAGCATTTAAATTAGGTTCCATGTTGAGAACATCACATGCACTATGTCATCTAATCCTCCTGCAACTCGATGGCAAAGATTTTGTATATTGTTTCCATTTTAGATATTGGCGCTTGAATTCAGATAGGCCAAGTGACTTACCCCAAAGTGTGTAACCAGTAGGTGAGGAGTGGAGTTGAAGCCAAGCTGACCTGTGTGATACTCTCTCTCCAAGTGCTGCTGCCACAGTCCCACGGTTTGAGCAACTGGATCACAGATAAGCCAGGCACCTTGCTGGCTTGTTGCACAGCTGGGAGGTGAGGGAGCTGGGATCAGAGGCAGCTTGGTCTGACCATAGGACCCGCAGTCTCTATACCCGGCCTCCTGTTTCATGCAGCTGTTCCCTGTTGGAAGGATTCTCAGACCCTGAGCTCCCTGAAGCTCCTGCCCAGCCTCTCAAGGCCCTGTGAACCCCACCCCTCCCTTAGCACAAAGATGCATCAACTGGCTCGAAGGGGCCAGCCCTGCCCAGGGGGGACCAGGGCCCTGGAAAAGGGCTGTAAGGATCATGCTGGGCCAGCAGCCATCAGAGCTAACTGTGAGTCTGGCTCGGTCTCAGGGTAGTTATGCATGTTACTCACGAACCATCCATTCCTTCGGGATCAATTTTAATTTCACATATGAGAAAGGAGGAGAAAGAGCCACCCTACAGCAGGGCTGGCGCACTCACCCAGCTCTCTCTGACTTCAGTGCCTCTGCTCCTCGCTGTGGCTGCTGCATTTCCAACCCGTGGAAGGGCTGCGGTTGTCCTCTGGAGCCCAGGTCTCACAGAAGGGGGGAAGCAGAACTGCATCAGGGTAATTTCCCAGCGGGAGGTTGGATAAGCCTCACGTTTCCCTGTGGCATCTGAGTAAAGCATTTCTTGTGTCCACCGTGTTGGCTCCGTCAGTAGGAGGAACCTTTGCATCTTCTTGGTCCAACCGAAAATCTGAGATTTGAAGTGAAGGCTGAGTCCAGACCAGACTCCAAGATCCTTATCTGGGCACTGCCACCCTGCCAGCTCCCCTGAATTTGGACCTGTGCCCTATACCCTCCAGCTGCTGTGTCTGTCATGGACAAGGAGATGACAGGCCGTTCACAGCTTTGTTGCCACTGCCCTCCAGACATGGACTGTTTCCCACTAATGGCCTCTCTCACTGCCCTCCTGCGTCTACACGAGTCTCCCCACCAAGGCTTGAGAGAACCACGCCTGACCCAGCTCCAGCGAGCCCTTCAGTGCACACCCCTTGGACCCAATCCCGCTGTCCTGGCTTCTTCCTCCACCATACACTCACCCACGTATCCGCAGTCACACCCAGGAACACTCGCACAACTACAAACACACGTGTAATCACTTATGCTCATGCCCGCACACATTCAGACACACAGTGACACTCTTCCTCACACATGCCGTCATGCCAACCACCACATACACGCACACGTGCAAATACACGTGTGTGCGCACACACCCGTGCACACTTCTCTAGAGCAGGCAGCCCTATCACATATCACAGGTGCTCAGGAAGTCATCGTTGAGCCAAAATGGCTGAAGTGATGAGTTATCTTAAATAAACATTTATAAAGTTAGATGCTCAAATGAGTATCTTTCCAAACACCGTCTTTTCAGAAAGTCAACTGCTTGGCCCAGTGGCAGCCAAGACACTTCTGGAATTCACGGAGGGCGCCGTCACTGTCCACGCTGGGCCGGCTGTCCACAGCTCGTTACCATCCCACAAACGCGGGCTGAGCACAGGGGTCTGTGGTCAGTTCTCTGGCGGCAGCTCAGCTGGGCCATCTGGCCCCCCGCCGAGCACCGGGCTCTCCTCTGGCAGCCCGTGGGCTCTTGGCAGGACGTGGGTGCTGGAGGGATATCAGTCAAGGCTCTCGCTGGTTGTTGGCCTCAGGCTGCCTTCAGTTCCCGGCTAAGGACACCTCCCCATCTTGGCTGCTTTGGTTGAAATCAGCATAGAGAATACCTTGGCAGGATAGACAGGACGACTGTACATAACATGACCACAGAAATGCTAGCCCCTTCCCATGGCCAAATCCTGTTGGTTGGAAGCAGGTCACAGGGAAGGGTCCCTTCAAGGGGATTCTGCCCGAGAGAGCCGCCGTGGTGGGCCTTTGGCCTTCAGACACACAGTGACACTCAGCCTGGCACCTGGAAGGCGTTTGGGAGTGGGGCCGGGTCTCTCCAGGGAGCTGGCTGCTTCTGACTGGCTGTGTGACTCGGGACAAGGTCAGCGGCCTTCCTGCCCCGAGCCCTGAATCAGGGCGATGACACCTGTTTCGGGTTTGAAGCAGCGTCTCGGCAGGAATCCCCATGTCTAGTGCCCTGCGTGGCCCTCAGGACGTCTTCCTGGTACCCCTGGGGTCCTAGCCAGCCCCCTTGGGTGCTGCTGCCGCCTGAGGTGTCCTGCAGGGACCTGAGTCAGGGGGACACCCAGCGGGCATCTGCTGTGTTCTCCAGCGTCAGTTCTCGCCTTACTTAACTGTCGCGGGGCCCGTGAGCGTTCCAGGGAACCGAGGTCACCCTCTTGCACACCTCAGAGGCATCTCGTGTGTTTACTGGATGCTTAATTCATCAACAGTGTGACTTCCATTTTTCCTTTATTTGTTTCTTTAAGTTTTCATTTATGTAAACGTTACGCTTGATGTGGGGCTGGAACCCGTGACCCTGAGATCAAGAGTCACGAGCCCCCCAGACTGAGCCCGTCAGGCACCACAGTGTGACTTTTACAACACTTTTTTTAAACCCGTAAGTGTGACTTACACATTCCAATTTACTTGTGAATACAGGAATTTCATATTAAAATGAGAGTACTCTTTTTCTCTGGGTCATTTATATTCAGCTATAAATTTTGAAGATAAAGTTCAAACAAAAGTTGTGCTTTGAATGACTGCCTTTCTCCAGATGCCATGGTCCAGACCATCAGTGTAAATCTGACATACCTGGTTTCCTTGGACATTTTAAACTCTTCTAAGAAAGATGTATGAATCTCATAAAATAGAGGTCGTGTTCGTGGGGCTCTCAGTTCATCTCGGGTCTAACGGGAATTCGGGGTAGAGGATCCATCTGCTACAGGACAGCCCTGGGCTCCCGGGAGCGGCAGTTCTGAGCACAGCCTCTGCCTGCGTCGCCGGGTTAGGACCCACAAGGTCAGGCCAGGCTCGGCCTCCGGTTCCCACAGCCCTCCACCTCCGTCCCTCCCCCCACACCTCCCTGGGCGCACTGCTCTCTCCTCCCCTCGCCAGGGAGAGAACGGACTTTCCCCCGACAAGCCCCATAGGAATCCTCGTCCTGGGTGAGCAGACGGGCCCATCTAGCTGGGCTCTCGCCTCGGCTCGCGGCGGGATGCCTGACGGAGCCCCCGGTGCACGCTCCACGGACGAGGACCCTGATTTTGGCGACGGCGGTGGCGTCTGTGGGGGACGGTGGAGGCATTCCACGTCCTGGGACTCGTTCGCTGGACCTCCTGTCGGTGAGGAACGTCACCCGGAGACAGCCTCCCCGAAGTCTGGTGGACGCGCGTAGGAGCCTGCCCCAGACAAAACCCTGTTGGCAGACGGGATACCCAGACGGGGCTTCTCCCAAGTCCCCAGCCGATGCCGCCGAGCGAGGGAAGGAGCAGCACTGTAGGACCTTCCGTTCACCTAATGTGGGCTCCCGAGCAGCCCTGGGGGTTCTCTGTGTTCTGCTCGGTGGGATGCGGAGGCACGTGGCAGCCGGGCACGCAGGACTCGGGGCAGGAGGCGGCACAGAGCAGGAGCCATGGAATCTGGGACGCCTGCGACCGGGTCCCGCTCAACCTCAGCTGGGTTCCTCTGGCGTCGGACCTTCCCCGCGACCCAAGCTGCAGTCCCTGCCCCTGCACGCTGCGTTCCCGACGTAGATGTGCGAGACCCGTGGAGGCAGCCGGGAGGGAGCCGGCACTGAGGCCACGGAAACCCGCTCCACACGCAACCGTGGCAGTCTGTGCACCCCACCCTGCCTCAGGGCCATGGTGGAACCAGAGAAGACTCCGGAAGGAAGTGTCAGTGCTGTTTCTGTAGAGCGAATCGTGGCCCCCTCACCCCCCACGATTCATGGCATGAGGCCCCCAGCCTGCGCGCACTGGTGTTGGGAGATCGGCCGTCCTCTGCCCTCCGGGCCGCTACAGCACGATGCAGAACGCTCGGAGGAGTTCATTTCACTGGAGACCTGGTGCCCGAGGCGGAGGCCGGCTGAGCCGGGGTCTGGGGGACCCATCCTGGCATCAGAGTCGGTCACCTTCTCGCTGGGTCCTCACACGGTGGGACGGACGAGGTCACATCTCTGGGACCCCTTTATAAGGACACTGATCTCGTTCCTGAAGGTCCCCCTCACAGCCGAATCACCTCCCTGTGCCCTACCTCAAACACCCTCACTCTGGGGCCAGGGCCTAAACGTGCGAGTTTGAGGGCACAGACGTCCGTCTCTGGCAGCTTACATGAGGTCAGAGGGTGGCCCTGACGGCATCCACGTCCTTGTAAGGTTTGCCAGAGCGAATCTCTCCTCCTTGGGGGACCAGCAAGAAGGCAGGGTCAGCCAGCCAGGCAGCGGGGTCTCCCCAGAACTGCCCGTGCTGTCCCCCGACCTTGGTCTGCCAGCTTCCAGACGGTGAGGAACACATGCCGTTGTTTAGGCGGCCAGCACGTGGCGTTCCTGACGGCAGCTGAGCACTTGGAGACCACGGTCCTCATCAGTCAGGGAAAGCGAGGGGGCCAGGAACCCACAAGGCCCACATGGACCTAATGGCCCTGGTTCTGCACAGGTCAGTGACCTTGCTTCATGGCAGGCAAGAAGCACAGCCCGACATTTAGGAGTAAAGATGGGCTGAGCTCTCCACGCCGGGGGGGAGGTGACCCGGCCGGGGGAAGCTGGGGCAGGAGGGGTCCACCTCCTTCTGGTCCTGTAGGGCCATCAGGCTCTGCCCCCGAGCAAAAAGTCTTTGCGTCCTGACACTGTCAGTCTTGGGAAGCGTTTTCGTAGCCACTGCTGTGACTCATGGTCGTGGAAAACCGTTTCCCAAGCGCACACCGCTTCCAGCCTCGGCCTCCTCGTGTGCACACAGTGCGGTGGGTCCGCGGTCCAGTTTACTTCTGTAGAGAAGGCGTGTGCGTGCCCGGCTGCGTGCGGCCTTGAGCAGTGGCCACCCCACCGTCCTCACGGCCACTGACCGTGCCGTGTGAGCCCACCGTGCGTGACTGACTAGATTCTGACCTACCGTGGGTGAACCCGTAGCCCCTGAGAACCTCACACCAGAGAGTGGCTTTCGGGCATGTCTGAGCCCCAGGCACGTGGACGCGGCAAACTCCCCCTCTTCTGAGACACGCGGGCGGGCGAGAGTGCAAACACGCCCCGGCGAGCCCCAGGCCCCGCACGCGGCCTCCGGGAGTGGGGGGCGTGTAGGTGCCGCAGGAGGCGGCCGAGGGCTTGCAGGGGTGGGCGCTCCGGCCGGCAGGCTCTGGGCTGGGCGCGCCCCCCACCCCCCTCGCGAGCCGCTGTTCTGCCCCCGCTGAGAGGGAGGCTGCGGTCTGACCCTGTGGGCATGGGGGCCGGGGGTGCACCCCACAGCCTGGATGCCCCGCTGGGAGGCCCCCGCCCCCCACCCCGGCCCAGCCCTCCCGCAAAGCAGATGCGTCTACTGCGCAGGAAGGGACGACAGGATGTGAGGCTTCCTGGGGCGGCTGGGCCAGGCCCCGTGTGCAGGAAACGGAGCGGCCCGTGGCGGGAGGGCCCGAGTGCAGGGTGGAGGCCGGCCCGCCCTGGCTGACCCCGGCTCTGGTTTGCTCTCCGGCTCTCCCCATTCATACTGGTCCAGCGAATCCGGGGAGGAGCCGGGGGACGTTCGGGAACGCCCGGTTAGAGGTGCCGCCGCCATGCCGACTCTGTGCCCTGGGGAGCCTCTGGGGGGGCCGGGCATGTTTCAGGCTACCCCTTGCCCCCGTCCCGCTGATTCTGCCCGTTCCCTGACCTCTGAGCAGGAGGAGCACGGGCCAGGGGGCATCTGACCGTGACCTCGTGGGCAGGGACGTGGTGGGAATCGAGGCCAAGCAGCCGCAGGCCCCGGCCAGGCTGGAGCACCGTGACGTGCCGGGAGACGCAGGGACCCACCTCCCAGAGGCTGGGCTACAGAGCACGCCCAGGACGCGAGCATGGTGGGTGCGGGCAGGAGTAGAGGGACCTCCAACGCCCAAGATAAAAAATGAAGATAAATGGGGCGACGTGCGAACCCGGGAGCTCGAGCTGATTCCCTTCTCCAACGGCCGGTGGGAAAGTGCTGGGCGGTGCTGGGCGTGGCGTCCACACGAGTGCAGACCCACTGGCGTCGGTGCATGAGGGACAGAGAGCAGAGAGGAGGAAGGAGGCTGGGCCTCTGGCGTGGGCACCAAATCCCCTTTCCCTCCGGGAACAGGAGAGGAGCCGGGCAGTGAGGTCCTGCTGGCTCAGAGGTCCAGGACCCCTGGGCAGATCTCGCGGCTCGTCGCATAGGCTTTGTCACCGTTTGTGTCCCATTCATCAGCTGCCGGCACGGGTGGGCTCTTCCTTCCACGGGGCCCCCTTCCCAGCGGAGCTGACCACGGCTCTTCCCGCCACGGGCCTGGCAGTGGACTTTGCCGGGAGGAGGGGCCGTCCCAGGGAGAGGCCAGCCGTCAGCGGCACGGGCCCCGCCATCTCCGGGGCACAAAGCCCTCTTGCTGAGCCGGGCCTGCTCCCCCTTCCCGTCGTGGCGATCTTTCCTCGCGTGTTGGAAATCCCACGGTGCGGATATAGTGTCCGCCCGGGAGTGGCCGCCGAGACATCAGGGGGTTCTCACACGGAGAGGCCGTGTTTAGTTCTGGGCCGCTCTGGTGCGGCTGGGCCTGCCCGTGGTGCGAGACAGGTGCACGGCCAGGCGACCCGTGATGGGGCCGACACCGTCTCTATTCACAGTCCTGTGATGTCGGTGCGGACGCTGAGCTAGGAGCCGCTCCTCTGGGTCGCGCAGCCGTGACCCCAGCTGGATGTAAACACCGGCTTCTGGCTCCCTGCTCGACGCCCCTCCTGGGAAGGTGCCCCACCAGGCAGCCAAGGGAGGAGGCTCTCCCTCTGGGGACCTGCTGCCCACAGTCCCAGGCCCCGTGGGCAGGGCCACTTCCATGGGACATAATGACTGGCTCTCGGTCTGCACGCCCTGGAGCGGAGGGTCCCTGCGGGGCTGCTGCTTTGCAGGCCCATAGGTAGGCTGTGTGCCCATTTGGTAGACAGGAAAGTGGAGTCTCGGGGACCGGCAGTGTATGACGGACAGCACGAGGGGGCATGTGGGGTCGGGCTGAGGCGCCGCGTGAAGCCGGCTTGGCTCTCCCCAGCACCCGGCTCTCAAGAACAAGCATCCCGGGCAAACCTAGGAGGGACCTTCCCGAGGTTGCTGCGTGGGCGCCGAGCGCTGCGGCCAGTGAGCACAGCAGTGCGGGACCAAGCTTGCTCACAGACACCCCAGGTCACCGGCCCATGTGCCCCCTGGGCCCCCCGGCCCCCCGGAGCAAAGGCCTCTCCTGCAGGGTCTCCAGGCTCAGATCCCTGGTGCAAGGAGCCCAGGCCAGCCCCAGCTCCGCAGGCCCCGGGTGGGGGATGGGGCTCCAGAGAAGGGGCGCACTGAGCGGCAGCCACGGTCCCTGGGCCACAGGGTGGGAGGCCCCGTCTGCTGCCACCTTGGCGTACCTCGGCCTCAGGTTCCCCCACATGATAATGTTCTTTCTAGCACGGGCCGCAGAGCAAGTGAGAACTTCCCAACCACGCCTGGCCCTAGTCTGAGACAGTCCCGGGGTTGCAGACGTGGTCTCTGAGCACCCGGCCATTCCTGCCCGTGTCTTCTCCGGGTCCCCTCTGGGGTGCATGGTCACATGCCAGGGGCACGTGGTGCCTGGCGGCATTGGCCACACTCACTTCTATCTGGGTACCTGCTTTTCCACGGTCCAGGCAAACCGCCCTGGCCCGGCCTCTGGGATCAGGGGGCCGTGGCCATGTACATGGCCTGGCCTCATGCTTCTTGGGGCTCAAAGCCAGACGGTAGCTGAGGGGACAGTGGAGATGTGCTCTGGCGGGAGAGTGATGGGCTGGATGGGGGGTCAGTGACTTGGCCTGGAGCCGCGGGACAGGACAGGCTTTCCATGTGACCCAGGACACCCACGCACCCACAGGCACAAAATCCAAAAGCTTCGTGGGAAGACAGCGACTCCACCGGGGGGAGGCATTCTGATAGTTTCTCTTCTGTTTAATTTCATAAAAACAACAACAAAAAAACACCAAATGCCCACTGGCCCTAACCCGCTCAATTCTCCATGATTTTCTAGCCACTGTTCGAGAGCGTGGCCAGGAGGTCCTCAGAGGAGGTGATACAGAGGCTGACATCCACGGGAGCCCTGCAGCCTGGGGTCGTCTGTGCAAAGGGCCTGTGGCTAGAGCGGTCTGGGTGTGTTTGTGTTCCAGATGGGGCTGGAGCAGGCGAGGCAGAGCCGCTAAGGGACCCCGATGGGAAGGGGGTCGAGCTGAGTGTTCTGGAAGTGATCCGGTCTGGGGGCCGTGTTCAGAGGCCACACCGACCGCCACTTTCTGTTGAGCCCCCCGGGAAGGGGTCATCTCTCTTTCACTCACTGACGCGTTACCATGTGCCTTCTGCATGGCAGGGCAGCTCCAGGGCCTGGGACTAGGGCAGTGGACAAATCTGGTGGGTTTGCCCATTCCTGGGAAGCACACATCCTCAAGGAGGGTAGAACACACAGAACCCTCATGAGGAGAACCTTAGGCCTAGTACACGGTGACCAGGACTCCAGGACAGAGACCCCATCGTGAGTTCAGGGGTCTCTTGGCTGACCAACTTGCTGGACCCTGGGCCCCTGACCAGGAAGACTCCTGCTTCTCCCCGTCCTGTCCTCTGGGCCCTTCCTGAGGGTGGTGGGGCTCCCCTGCTCACACTCCATCAGCCCCTCGAGGCTGTCATGTTGCCCTGATGGGTGTAGCTCTTGGCTCTAAGCTCAAACAGCCATGCTGGTGGGCATCTGGTGGGCACCCCAGACTCAGCCCGGTGGGGTCCAGTCATCCTAGGGATCCTGTTCTCCAGGCAAATGTCCCTGCGGTCAGCTTCCTGTCCTTCGCTGGGGGAGACCCGGGGTCTGTGGAGGGCTCTTCCTCTGGTTGCCTGCTGCCACCCCAGAGACACCCCCAGCAGAGAGCAGAAGGCAGGAAGGGCTCCAAGGTCCTCGGTGGTGGCTGCCCCCCACGCGGGGGCCTCCCCAGGCAATGAGCTGCTGGGGGCACTTCTGATGGGACGCGTCGGCGGTGCTCTCTTCTCGCAAGGGTCTCCCGCAAGCAGCTGTGACGGGGAGGGGCCGCGGGGGAGGGCAGGACCGTCTGAGCCGAGATTTCATTCCGCGGTCCCAGGCTTGTTTGTCTGGTGCGCTTGCCTCTCACACAGCAGCGTGGCGGTGCTGGTTTCCTGCTGTTCCGGTGACGGTGGACTAGGTGGCCTGTCCCCAACACCCGCGCTCTCCTGAGCAGCGGCGAGATCGCCTTTATGACGCGCCTTCAGACTGTTCACACTTGAACTTCACAGAGAGCTCTTGTGTGACTTCCCAGAAACACGAACTCCTCGCGTCCTCTCGTAACAGGGACACGGGCAGATGTCTGCCAAGTGGCCCCCGGGACACCAGCACCGTCCCTTTGCTGCCACATCTTCCTCCGGGAAAATACGGAGACAACTTACGTTCTACGCTGGAGGTAATGCTTCCCGATGGTTTATTTAACCTTCCCCTTAACGTTGTGTGTCTGGGCGAGCCCAGGAGCCCACACGCGTGTGGTCACAGCACTGGGCTCAAGCGCCTTTGGGCTAAGACCCTTATTTTGTTCTTGGACTGATTTAATCCCACGATGCTCTGAGGCCATCCCTGAGTGACCAGTGGGGAGACTTCTGCCCAGGGGACCAGGTAGCTTGCTGGGTGTGGCTGTCTCCCGGGGCCACCGCGATGGTTGCCTGCCACCCGGCTGAAGTCCATCCTCCCACAGTTGCGGGCGGAAGTGTGAGATCAGGCACAGGGAGGACTGGCTCCTTCCGGAGCCCCGGACCCCCCATCCCCTGGCTTCTGGAGTTTCCTCGGCGGTGGCAGAATGACTGTGTTGTCCACGCAGCGTCCTTCACGCATGCACGTCTGTGTCCAGGTGTCCCCCTTCACAGGGACGCAATCGTACTGATCAGGACCACCTCATGGCAGCGTGACCTCACCGTAACCAACACCTCCCGCAGGACCCCATTTCTAATAAGGGTGCTAGCTGGGGTGCTGGCAGCAAGGGCCCCACAGTTTGACCATGGGGGACACAACCGACCCCTGAGACCTGCAGACTTGGGGGCTGAGGCCGTCGGTCTGCCCTGGACGGGAGCGGGGGTCACATGGACCACCACCTGCCCGTCACTACGGTACTCCGGAGGGGCACAGACACCTGGGCCTGCCTACCGCCGCTCCCCGGGGCTCATCTTTCCGGGGGTCCACTCACTGCTGTTCGCGGGTCGATCTCTGGAACTCTGTGCATGTCAGCCTTCAGGGCCGCGGGCAGGCAGCGAGGTGTCTCCGTGGGAGTTTGCACGAGGTACCAGGCTGGGGATGTCTTCTCCAGACCATCTACCTGATTTGTTTTTCCAAAAGGAAACCAAAAACGGTGAAGGCGTCAGGTCCGGGACCACAGAAGAAGCCAGAAGGAGGTGGAAGTCATGCGGCATGACCCTGCCCACTGGCTCCGGGGTTACTTGGTCAAAACCTCATCGAAGGAGATAAACCTGTAGAAATCAGCACGTGAAATCACACTCAACGTCCCTAGCGATTACGGAAATTCAAGTTCAGACGCATGAGGTTCTCCACGCCCGAGGAGGAACGGGCCGCTCGGGGGTGTGGTTGCACGTGCGGAGCGAGGGACCCCCACGGCGGCTGAGGAAGATGCAGAGGGTACAGAGCCGCGAAGCCCCGGCAGGCTCCCGTGCGGCCCTCTCCCCGCTCGTGTGCCCGTGAGGCGGGTGAGTTGCACGTTCCCACGCAGGCGGCCTTGGTGGACACAAGACAGAGCGGGACGAGGGGCGGCGGCGTGAGCAGCGGTGTGGACACGTCTGGAATGTTCTTCTGCACGAGGGGCCGGGCGCCGAGGACCACTCGCTGCGGATCCGTTGACGTGATGCTCCGCTGGGCTCGGGGCGGGGACCGGCCGGAAGGGGCTGGAGGGGACGGGGCGCAGACACGCGAAGGTGCTATTTCTGAAACGCCGTGGAGGCCGCACTGAGGACTGCGATGCTCCCTGTGCTCCGTCACACTCTGTAAAACGGATTTCTAAGGCCGTGAACCATCTGTGGGAGCTCAGCTCCGACCCGCGTCTCCGCCCACCCTTCCACCCTCGCCTCCTCTGGGCGGCCGCCGAGGGGCCGCAGCTGGCCCCGGTCCTGGCCGTGGGCAGGGAGGTGGGGTCCGCGTTTACGGCTCCGCAGTCACAGCGGTTGCTCCCTCTACTGCATACAGGGCTGTGTGCGCAAGAGCACGTGTGTGCACATGATGTGTGTGTGCACACGGACACACGCATGTGTTCTGTGTGGGGTGGACACATACGTGTGTGCACACACGTGTGTGTCCCACAGAACTGTGGAACAGACTCTGTCTGAGCCCGCTGGGTGGCCGGCAGGAGGCCTGCCCGTCGTCGGTCACCAGGGTCACCTCATGCTGGCGCAGCCACGCCAATATTCAGTGGGTGGCCATTACCCGTCTGGCCTCAAGGTCAGACACACACAGGTGCCCCCTTGGACCTACTCAGCCACGCCAGCAGTCCGAGCTGATGGGACAGAGATGGGGTGAGACAGGACGTCGTGGAGCCTCCGGGGGGACCACGGGCTATTCTGGAGAACATGTGTCTTCTTCAAGACGGGGAAGAAAGACCCCAAGGGCAAATCAGAGACCACCCGGCTCCCTCCCTGTGTTGGGGGACGTCTCCATCCCACTGGGCTGGGCAGCTGCTGCTTCAGGGCGCTGCCCAGAGGCTTGAGGGCTCAAGCCCACGGCAGAGCCACGGGGACAGAGCTGGCGCCGCAGAGGCTCACTAGCAGGCTTTTGGATCTAGGGAAATTTGCCTTCCCAGGTTTTGGGTTTTTTTGTTTATTATTATTGTTATGTTTGTTAGCCAGCATATAGTACATCGTTAGGTTTGATGTAGTGGCCAAGGACTTGTTAGTTATGTCTGACACCCAGTGCCCATCAGCACATGTACCCTCCGGAACACCCACCCCCGGTCACCGCGTCCCCCACCCTCCTCCCTCTGAAACCCTGTTTGGTTCCCGCCTTCCTAGGTTCACACTGGCTTAGAACCCAGTGGCCCTCTCTCCCTTTGGACATGGCAGTGCGTACCCCACGCCTGTCCCACCACTGTATTTTGGATACATGTAATGTGCTGTCTTCACAGGATCACTTCTGCAGAGGACTCGGCCTCAGGGTGAATCTACCCTGAGTGTTACCCAAGCCTGCTTTACACAGAGTTCAGAGGTGTCTCCGGCTTCCAGCTGTTGGGCTGGAGTGAGCGTGTTTGTAAGAAGGCTGTGAGCTTGGGGGGCAGGCATGGAATGTTGTGAGCCGGATGTTTGTGTCCCTAGATTCATATGTTGATGCACCAACTCCCAGGGGGACTGTGCTTGGGGGCAGTGTCTTTGGGAGGTACCTGGGCTTATATGAGGTCCTGAAGGGAAGACCGTCATGCCGGTGTTAGTGCCGTCACTACGGGAGGAGAAAGGTCTGCTTTTCACATGCGTGCATGGTAAGAAACCGCTGCTTACCAGACAAGACAGAGCCGCACAACCAACCAAATTTGCCGGTATCTTGATCACAGAGTCTTAGCCTCCAAACTGAGACAGACTGAACCACCCGGTCTGTGGTAGTTTGAAATGGCAGCCAGAGAGGATGGAGACACAGCCCAAATGCTGGCCAGCTGACGGACGGACGGACGGAATGAGGCCCCTCTACACGGTGCGGCATTCCTCAGCCACGTGAGAGGGTGAGGCGCTGACACACGCCACAACAGGGACCAGCCCTGAGAACCTTGTGCTCAGGAGAGAAGCCAGAAGCAGAAGACTGCACGTTGTCCACATCTCTTCACACAGAGTGTCCAGAATAGGCAAATCCACAGAGAGAGACATTAGTGGTTCTTGACTGGTGGCGTGGGTGGGAAAAAGGCCACAGGGTTTCCTTTAAGGTGATGATGTTCCAGAACCAGACAGAGGTGGACGTACTAACTGTCCCTGGATTGTTCACTTTGACATGGTTAATTTCATGCAGTATGAACTTCATCTCAAAAAATTATTTTAAGAAGTTTTAAATACATGGGTCAAAACTCAGATTTGCTGCCCACTGACCGTGGTCTTTGGGCATTGTGACACCTGACTGTGCTGGTCCCTCCATAGATGGGATGCTCCGGAGACTGCCGCCCTGTGCCCCTGCCTGAACTCCACCATCAGCCCTGCTCCTGTCCTCTCTGCACCCCTGCCCGAGCTCCCCTACCACTCCTGCCCTGCCCCCTGCACTCCTCCACCCCTTCAGAGCCTGCTCTGTTCTGGGGCGCAGCTGAAGGTGAGCGCAGGCTGGGGCGGGCGGTTCGGAGATCTCTGACGATCCCGCCTACGTGGGCACCCAGCTGGGATGCCCCTGGGATCCGCAGAGCCCTTCAGGGAGGTCTGGGCTGCGCTCAGCCTCAAAGATGTTTCCGCAAAAATCTAATACAAAGGCAAGGCCGGGCGGGAGGGGGAAGGGGCGGAGCTGCCTCAGGGCCTCCCTGTCGGGGCAGGAAGCCGGTGGCCTGGCCTGCCCCCGGCTGAGACCACCAACCTCCAGGACTGGAGATTCCAGGCCACTTCTCCATCCAGCGCGGAAGGTGGCCCAAACGTCCCACCAGTCAGTCACTGGGACGGAGCGATACATAATTGATCTTCGAGCCCAATCATCGACTAACCTCTCTGACCTTGAGGGAAAATTGAAGACGCAGCCTCCACAGCCTCCGGTTGTCAACCTTTAGACCAGTCCGAGCTAATCACCCAGGGCCGCTGGAGTCATTAGCCTGTGGGACCGAGCTCTGCGCTCATCTGTGGGGAGCGTCCCCACGCACAGAAGGGAGAGCAGGCCTCGGAGCAGGAGAGTCCAGGGACGAGGCCCCGTGGCCGGCTCCGAGCCGGCTGGTCTCCCACTTGTGGGGCTCCCCAGGAGCGTCCGAGAACATCCGCGGAACAGAGAGAGGGTTCAGAGCAGCTTAATTACACACGTCTGTGTGTGTCCTAAAACATGATTAGCAGAGTGCAATTAGAGAGAATTCAATTTTGATCAATTTGGCAGAACTTTACTGAGTGCCCACTCCAAAGAAGGTTGTGAAAAGGCGCAGAGGAACCGCTTGTAAAGAAATGTATGTTCTTTTGAATTTCAAATGATTGGTTTGGTGCTGGGAACAATAGGAATTCTGTTATCGCTTGTCCAAATAATCAGAAGTAATTCAGGGTTTGATGGCAAACAGTCAATTGGTGAGCCAAAAACATGAGAAATGATCAAGCATGACAAGAAATGCAGTTACGTTTAACTTGTGCCATTTACAAAAACAAAGGAGAAGCTTCGTCTGGAAGGCTCAGTCATTCCAGAACAAACGGTGCTTTCCTGGGCCTAAGGAGCTCATTGCGCTGGAGCCCCTCCCCTGAGGGAAGCCCGCAGCTCCCGGGAGGGGGGGGTAGCGACCCCCCCCCCCCCAGTGAGACGAGCTGGTCATTCTCAGCCACGATCCTCTGACATTTATTTTTAAAAACAAGCTTGAATAAAACATGGTTCTTTTTCCACTTCAGTTTTAAGTACCAGGTATTTCTCCTCCCAAACGTGGTTAGGGTGCCGTGGTGACTGGTGAGAGGGACAGCCAGCCTGGCCAGTGAGAGGAGCCACGATGCAGCAGGACAGCTGGCGGGCATAGGCCCGTGGTCCTCAGGGGCCACGTCCCGGCCGTTTTCCCAGCAGCACCCGGACTCCTTGTGCAGAGTGGCCGCTCTCACTGTGGACGGTCCAACCGGGGTGCCCTCCCAGGCTCTGGCCGGCCAGTGGGGTTGTCCCAGGACTCAGGCACCCTTGGTCCTGTCTCAGGGGTCCCTGGGTCCCTCTCGGAGGACCTGACCCCATGTGAGCAGGGCTGTGATGTTCTCATCTGCCTCAGTACCCCCAGGTCTCAGAGCCGTGTTGACTCCCCGGGCGCACTCGACAGAGAGGGTGAGGCCCTCCTGGGTCTGTCCCACCTCGGAACTACATTCTGCTTCCCACACCAACCCCTCCCCCCACCTGTGCTCCATTGACACACGTTTGCTCCAGATCCCGTCCAGGGGTCCTGACAGCGGGTCCCACCTGGGAGGTCCTGTTTCTGACTTGAATCCCACGCGCTGTCAGAGCCCCGTCCGGCCCTCGTCTCTGCGATGACTACCCAGGCACGAGCTCGTGCATGTATGTGTGGCCCGTACCCGAGTGTGTGCAGGTGCCCGAGCATGAGTGTGTGTGAGTGTGTGTGAGTGTGCGTGAGTGTGCGTAGGCCACTAGCCAGGATGAACCACAAGAGTCGGGGCCGAGCAGGGAAGATGACGGAGCAGCTGTGTGACCAGCAGCCTGGATTCCGAGGCCGTTGCCCAGGTGGCATCCCCAGGCCACAGGCTGGGGCTTTGCAGCAGCCAGCCCCCCCCCCCCCCCCCCGACTCACGGAGCTGCTGGCTCTGCCCCTCCCGAGGCCCGAGGCTGTGTGGGCTCCAGCAGCCGTCTCTCTCTTTGTCCCCCGGGGCCATCTGGCTGCTGCGCCCGGGCTTGTCCACTGCCTCCCGTGCGGGCAGCCTCAGTGCTGGGCTGGGCGCTGGGCTGTGTGTCATTGGGGACCTGAAATGGGAGCGCGGTCCTGAGCCCTGACTCTGCCCCAGGGTGCTCTGGAGCTCCGGGGCTCCCCTGGGGCCCTCTCTCCCGCTAGTCTTAGCCGATCGATTCTGAAAAGTCACGTTCAAAATTTATTTTGGGAACTATAAAGCAAAAACTAACCTAGAATAGAGAAGATACATCCCAGGATGGAGGACGTTGGTGGTTCAAGATGCATAAACACAGACAGCCCAACACACAGGCGAGTCTGGGAGATGACAGCGACTTTTCTAAGCCAAACCCCTTCCCTCCGAAGGAATGTAGGCCTGGGCATTTGAGCCTGGGCCCTGATGGTCAGTGCCAATGTCAGGGGCAGAAGACCCCGCAGGCAGCAGCACCCGAGGAAGTGGGGCAAGCAAGCTGCCCTCTGAATGTTGGAGCACGGGCGAGCAGGGATGTGGCCAGCGTCTCTCTCTGGGCAGGCCTTGGCTCACTGCCCACGGAGGGCTGAGACCAGAGGCCCCATCAGAGGCTGCGCCCTGGACAAAGCCTGTTGTAGGAGGAGACACCTGACTGCTTTTCCTCATGGGGACACGCAGGCATCAGCAGACCCTTTGCACGGCCATCAGACACTCGCCCACTGCCGGACGGTGGTCTCCACGGGCGCAGGGAGGGACATGGGCAAGAGAGGGACAGCCCTGCCTGCTGGGGGCCTGCAGGGGCAACGGGCCTAACAGCGGGTGCGTTTGGGTCCAGAGCCAAGGCGAAAGGCTGAGACTGAAAGACTCCGCTTCCCGGAGGCTGGGAGGCGCCCGACGCAGAGGACAGCACTTCGGTCCACGGCGCCCCCCACCCCGTCCCCAAAGATGGCAGGACTGGGCAGCGAGACGCAGGGCCCAAAGGACATGAAAGGAGCTCCCAAGTCCTGGGGAATAAGGTGTTTCCAGAGACACGGGCTCTGGGGAGGCGTCTTGTCTCGGGTTCCAAAGACCGCACAGGCCTCCCTCAGGAGAAGCTCTGCGAACGTCTCCCCAGGAATCCGGGCTTCTGTGTAGACAGGGTCACTCTCCGCTGCCAGGGGAGGACGAGGCCGTGTCGTGCCTGCTTCCGGTCTCTCTCTGAGGACCCTGGGTTGAACAGAGAGCTGGCGCCCAAGGGCCCGGCACAGCGTCTCTGCTCAGTGTGAGCCGTTGGGAAAACGGGGCTGCGGTTCCTCCTTCTCTCGGGGTCTCCCGTGGAGGTGGCCTTGGCTTTCCCACCAGGGAATCCAGCCAAACCTCACATGTGGGGAACTCAACCCGAGCAGCTGCCCTGAGCCACAAAGTGGCCACAGGACAGACGTCACTTCTGAGAGGACAGCTCTTGTAGGTGTGTCTCAGCCTCTGTCAGACTCTGTCTGTCTCTCTGTCAGGACGTAAGGACCCTGGGGCGGCCATGGACAGGCCCATATGGTGGGGACTGGGGCTGCCAGCAGCCATGTGAGGGGCTTGGAGTGGAGTCTCGTCCCCACGGGAGCCCTGGGCTGCAGAAGAGCCTCCTGGGTGGTGGGCATCCCCGAGCTGGTCCCACGGGGGTGGGCGTCCCCCAGCTGGTCCCAGTGGCTGCGTATGCAACCGTATGTGGCTTATCACTCGTCGGTTGCCCCCGAGGGACCGTTGGCTGAGGTGGTGGGACCAACTCGGGGAAAGCATGGCTCGGTGTGGTTCTTAAAATCTCCCGCGGGGACTCCATGGGCGGGAGAGGCGCAGGGCACCAGGACGCACTAGGACAGGTCGCAGAGTGAGCGGACTCTTCTCCTGCGGGGTTGAGCGCCAGACGGGCAGACTCGGCGCACACACACAGTGCAGGTCAGAAGAAGCCCGCGTGAGGAGTCGGTGTGGACCATCGAGGTTTGCCTTGGAGAGGACAGCAGGGGCTGGGTTCCCGGGCAGGACACCCGGCGGTCAGCGCGGCGAGGGGACAGGCTGGAGGCAGCGTTCTGGGGCCCGAGGCCAAGAGCTTGTGGGGTCACGGCCAGCAGAGTCCCCAGAGGAATGGGCCTGGCCGTCCTCCGCAGCTCCACCAGAGAACTGCCGGGCGGCACCTGTCTGCCGTGCCGTGTCCACTGGCACGTGGGTCCTCGCCGTGGCTGGGCGTCTGAGAGAAGACCACACGCTGGGCTCTCTTCGGCCCCACCTTGACCTCATCTGCACCTGGCTTACCTCCAACCCGATGCACAAAGTCTCTGTCCCCAAGTCTTTCCTGCAGTGAGGCGTGCTGTCCCCGCTCACGACTGCCTTTCTGTGGCGCTGTGACCCGCCGGACACCCGGCCCAGGACGCTGGAAGTGCCACCAGAGCTCATCAGAGGCACTTCTGTCGACACTGCAAATGTCTGGTCACGAGGAATCATCTCCCAGCCGGAGACCGGGTCAAGAGTCTGCGGGATGTGGAGTGACCGGTGTCGTCACTGGGGATGACGAAGGTGTGAACCCAGCTGCACGAGGCACAAATGTGAAAAATAGAGAGCAGTGTCACAGCTCCTGAAGTAGAACTAAATCCACTAATCACCGAAAAACAAAAGAAAGCGTAGTCGCTATTAAAAGCCTGTACTTGGATGTCTCCGAATCTCAGACCGTGTGAGCCTGGACTCTGGCCCTGTCTGGCCTCACCCTGAGACCTGCTGCCCTCTGGGGCCGCCAGGCCGCCCACCCCGGCCGCCCATCCGTTCCGCCTGCGACCTCCCCACCAACACGGTCCTTCGCCGCGCGGGGTCTCTGGCTGTGGTGCACGACCCAGAGCTTGAATCAGGAGGGCTGGGTCAGCGGTCTGGGAGGCCTCTGTGGCGGCCGTCGCCCCTGGCAGGTGGGAGCACGGGTGGCGGCCTCGCACAAGCAGGAGGCCGGAGGAGAAGGCTCCCAAGGACTCTGCAAGCCTCGGGGCTCCCTCAGGGAGGAGGCGTGGGCACCCTGAGGTCAATGCCCCCAGGAAGCCCCGGGTTTGCTCCGTGTTGAGAGTGGAGAAGAGGGGAAGTTTGGATCCAGCCGGCAGGCTTGAAGTCAGAATCTGTGCCAGGCTTCCTTGTGCTCTGGACACGTCACCCGTGGCCACAGCGGATCCAACCCCTTGGCCTTCTCCAGCCCCAGGGCAGTTCTCTCCACGGAGCCCGTCGTCCTGCCGGTCACCTGCAGAAAGGAGTCGCCGCGGCAGCTGCTTCCAATGGACTAACTCGGGGCCTCTGGCACGCGTCGTGCTCCTGGGCTGGTGGCCGCGGCCCTCGCTGGTGGACGACGCGCTCCTTCTCCCTTGCTAGGCCTTCCTTTGCGTGTGGCCCCCAAGCTCGGCTCCTTCGGGTTTGGTTTCTTCCCCGCTCCCCCCTCGGGGTTGGCTCTGCGAATCCTGGAGGCTGTGTGGGGCTGGGAGTGCCGGTCTGCGGGGCGCTGAGGAAAGCAGGTGGGGTGGCGAGTGGGGTCTGGGTACAGGACGAGGGAGACCCTCGGGCACGGGCACCACCTGCCACACATCTTTGGGGACAGTGTCTGCAAAGGACCCGTAGGTGTGCCCTTTGTGGACTTGCTAATGGCCCCGAATCACCCACTTTCCACAGGGGAAGGCGAGCACAAGAGAGGCACAACGGTGGCCGCCCTGGGCCGTCAGGCCACCTTGCTGTGCCGGCTGTCACGTCTGCTATCACACGAGGAGCCCATGGTCCCCAAGGAGACACAGCCCAGTGGGGTTGGGGTGAGCCGGCCTGGCAGCACAGGTGGCTGGAGGGGCAGGCGGGGACCACGTGTTGTTGGGAAGAGGGGTCTCCCCGGACCTGCACCCTGGCCCCCCAGGCCCCAGCGACGTTTGGACGTCTCTGTCAGGCTGAATGAGAACCGCTGGTCTGTGAAAGATGGAAACCCGCTCCTGACTCTCTGGTCAGGCCTGTGGAGGGGACGGCCTGCCTCCTACCGCCATGGCTGGTGTCCACTGCCAGACTCCCGTGACAGTGGCCCAGACCTGTCCCCTGGAGGGACACTGGAGAGCCACCTTCCCTCCAGTGGCTCCTGGGCCAGGCCGCGGACGGCTGGCCTCGGACCGTCTGGACAGCCTCCACGTGACACAGGGCCGTAAGCTGCCTGGTTTTCTCTTGTTCTCAATGCGTTTGTGCCGTACCGTGTTTTGTTTTGTTTTGTTTTTGTTTTTGTTTTTAAGGTTTTGTCTGTCTGAGAGAGAGTACACACAAGCATGGGGAGCAGCAGAAGGAGAAGGAAGCAGGCTCCTCGCTGCGCCAGGAGCCCGATGCAGGACTCGATCCCAGCACCCCGATATCATGACCTGAGCCAAAGGCAGATGCATCACCAGTGGAGCCCCCCAGGCGCCCCTCCTGTGTCCATGTTTAAGAACAAACCATGAGAATCCAAGAGACCTGTGATGCCCGCACTTGACCCCAGAGCATTCCTACCCCAGCTTCTCCCAGTGTCCTGCCCCGACACCTGGGGCACCTCCCGGCAGGCCGCTGCCCTGGGACGACATGCTGTCCCCTCTGACGGGGAAGTCTTGCTGTGCAGGGCTGTGTGACCATGTCCTCGGGCCGCAGCCGCGTGGGGTGAGTGGGCTGCTTGGCCCCTGACCACACACTCGACCCTGCTCCTGGAGGCTGGGAAGGAGGCCCTGTGAGCCTCTGTGGGGCGCCTGCCACCTCCTTCTGGCCAGGGGCTGGTTAACGGGCACCAGCAAGATGCCCCTTTGGGTGGGGCCTTTGCTCTGGTGGGGACAGAGCTGCCATCTGTCTGAGGAGCAGATAGAGCACAGATGGGGGAGGCTATTCAGGGAAGGGGAAGGCCGCGGAGGGGCTGGTCAGCTCAGGACCAAGAACAGACAGCGCAGCGAGCCGTGCGCCGGGGGGCCCTCCCACGTCCCCCAGGCCCATCCAGGCCCACCTGCTCCCTGGAAGGCTCCTTAGGGGGCAGGAAAGAGGGTAGGCCTGGGGCTGGCTGGGCGGAGGCCCGCGGACACCCCACTGCGTGGCTGGGGGCCAGGAGCTTTCCCCAGATGGGCAGTGTGGCCTCTGTGCCCCCAGAGCCACTCTGTGGCTGCTGCGTCGAAGCCTCGGGACCCGCAGAGCCTGTGGCCGAGGTGGGGGGCCGTTCACGGAGCCGTGCTTACCGCATGTGACGCTTTCCCACTGGCCTCAGCTTTGCCTCCTGGACGGGCTCACCATCGCTTTCCATCTGTGTAGTTTTTTTCTTCATCAAATATGTTGATGGTGCTGGGCCTGGAGAGCGCTGATGGGGAATGGAGCCGCCGCTAGCGGTGACACAGTGCGGGCGCGGGGGGGCGGGGCTCTCTCCTCAGACCCAGGGCAGCCCTGCCGGGGAGCCCACCCCTGGCTTCTGCCGCCACATCGCGGGTGGCTTCCTCTGGGTCCCACGGAGCCTGGGCCATCCGGGCCTCAGCCGCGTTCTCCGGGGCCCGGCTGTCCTGGGCGGGGGTTCCTCAGCAACTGCCATTTGCCTAGTCCCGCTGCCCGCCGCGGGGGGCCATGTCCTAAGTCCGAGATGTCCTGCTGAGCAGCTTCCTCCTCTCATTCACACCTCAGAGCCCCCCCGCCCCCCCCCCCCCCGTGCCGTGAGGTTGGCGTCACCCTGGGTTATGCGTGATCGCTGGGGCCCTGGGGCCTGGCGTTCTGTCCCTAGAGGGCGGCGATGCCCCTAGGGGTGACTGTCGATGACTGGCCAGCTCCCAGGCCTGAGTCACAAACGGGCTGCTGCGGTCCCCCCGCTGCTGCCTCTGTCGTGTCCCTGGCTTTGTGTCTGAGCGAGGACTGGACGGTGACCACCGGCAGGAGGCCGGCTCAGCTGCCTGTGGGGATGCCAGCAGCTGAGGCTGTCCCTCCTCCTGGGCCTTGGCTTCCTACCTTCAAAGACAAGCACATTGAAGAGGAAGAAGGCCTGAATCTGCAGCATCTTTGCCTTCTGGAGCGTCATAGATGGTTCTAGTTAATGAGAAAATGCACTTTGGAGAAGAGACAGCCATGAAACTCTCAGGCCTCCTGGGGACAAGCTCAGGAGAGCCGCTCTTCGGCCTTGCGAGTGAGCCTGCTGCCAGGGTGCCAGTCTCGGGGAGGGAGAGCCAGAAGGGTGACGGGAGGCTGTGCCCGCACGGCAGGGCCGTCACTCACGTGGGCCGTGCAGAGCTGACACCTCGGGCGGGCGGCCCCGGCATCCGGGTCATCCAGCTGTGCTGGGACAGCACGTCCCTGGGTACAGGCCATGTGGGCAGGCCTGCGGGGCTGGTGTTCCAGGAAGCCAGGCTAGCAGGTGGCCAGACAAAGGACACGGGTGCTGGGACACCGCCCATGGACGTGCCTACGCGACAAGCCTGACTCAGGACTGGTGCGGGCGTGCCCAGCCAGGCAGCTCAGCGTCCTCACGTGGCCAGGAAATCCCCGTACCCAGAACCTCCTAGAACCCAGCACTCCCTGGGCTGGCCCCCGATAGTCCCCGGGCCGACAGGCCACCCAGCAGGGGACCATGCTCCTCCACTCAGTCATGGAGCTGGGGCCGAGACTCCTGCTTCCCTCACAGGACAACTGGGGGAGATTGGTGCCCGAGCTTAGTGTGACGTGGCTGTGTCCTGTGTGTGTGTGTGGCGGGCATGTCCTGTGGGACTGTGCGTGGCGGCTGTGCCCTGTGGGACTACGTGAGGCAGGCCGGTCCAGTAAGACTGTGCGTGGCGGCTGTGTCTACTCCTGCAGACTGCGGTATCCTGCCAGTAATTACTAGTTGTTTTATTTTTATAGCTACCTTCTGTTTGCGGAAAGATGAACATTTGTCGTGACGATACGAGATCCATTCTTAACATACATTCGAGTAGAATCTGTACAGCGATGAGGTGAGAACATGGACTCTGTACAAGATGGCCCGGAAGTCATCAGCGAGGGCAGGTGTCCCGGGCAGGAAGGGTGCCAGGAGTGTGTGGCCCCACCCTCCGCCGCTGCCGCTGCCCTGGCCACCGGCGACTGTCACATACTTCTTCTACGTCCCAGAGAACGTGTGATGCGCTTGGAGGGCCCTGGTCCTTCCGTGGCTCCCCCGTGCAGTGTGCGGCTCCCAGCGCCTCCGGGGCAGGGACAGGGCTAGACTGGCAGCCGAGAGAAGAGGACCATGGTGTCTGTGTGAAGAACCCCCCTCGGGCAGCTCTGTGCACTCGCTGCCACAGACACAGAAATAATTTTCTCTTGACCAAAAACAAGCCAGCACCTAAGTGCTCTTGGGGACCGTGGCTGACGGCAGAGCAGATTCTGTGCCTGTCCCTCTGGGGGACCCCTGGGTTCTAGTCGAGTGTCCACCCTTGGACGGCTTGTGGGAGAGAGAGGGAAATGGGGGGGCTCTCCGGCAGGGCACGTGAGGAAGGGGCAGCCCCTGAGCCCTGGCCGTGCCTGCACATCCCCGACTTGCCAGCACGCTGCCGCTCTGGGCGGTGGGATGTCGCTGAGCCGCGTGGCCGGCTCAGGCCCCAGGCTTGCCTGCTGTGGTGCACCCGTGAGCGCAAACTTTCTCTCCGTCTGAGCCGGAGCACCAGGCTCTTCAGGGCCGGAGGGAGCAGAGTTGCCTCAAACACGCCCTGCAGCGTCTGGATTCACAACTCTGCGCGTGCATGAGTACGTGTGTGCACACAGAGGAGGGGCCCGGGAATGACACATGTCTGTCCGTCTGTCCGTCACACACGTCGGAGCACCTTCTCATCAGCCACCTTTGCTGAGTCTCTACAGGCTGCAGGGGGCAGGCAACTCCCTTTCCTGGCTCTGGGGTCTCTTATAGACGCTGGATCATGCCGCAGGCTCCGGCTTTCCCACACCCGCACCTTCACTTCAAGCCTGGTTGCGCAGCAAAGCATTTTCAGCTCAGAGACACTGGTTCGGTTGTGCTGGGAAGCCCCGGTGCCCTCCCCAGTGCGTCCTGCATGGGATCCCGGCGTGGGACGATCAGAGGCTCCAGATAAAGACCCTCACAGGCTTGCCGGGCGGCTGAGCTTCCCGTCTTCTCCACAGATGAACACCCAGGCTCCTTGTCCAGGGGAAAAACAGGCTCAAATTGAAGCCCTGTGGGAGGGGAAAGGGCCCCAACATCCAGACAAGTCCTCCACGTCCCACGCGCCAGGCAGGACGGCTGTCCCGGGTTGTCCTCGGTGGACAGAGATGCCCCTGAGGGGGGAGCCTCGTTCTGCCCCTACTTGTCCTCGTGCCCGCTGTGGGGTCTGAGTTATTCGAGGACCCCAGGTGAGGTTGGTGGAACTCTGCTCTGCTCCCTCCGAAGAGCAAGTCCGTGAGGAAACCCTCTGCCCCGGGTCTGACGCCAACAAAACCACCAGAACTTCGGGTCCCAAGGATCCAGTTTGGAATTTGAGATTCAGCGTGAAATTTTACATGTCTTTACCTATCTTTCTCCTCTCCTCTGGAAAGAAAGCTGGCCTAGGTGGAAGAGAGCTGTGGGGGTTTGAGAGAATCTGCTGGAGGGAAAGCAGCCCAGCAGAAGGCCGGCAAGCCAGGTCCTTCTCACAGAGGTCGTACCTGTGCCCCCCAGAGCCCTGGGACCCGTGGGGAAGGGCCGTCTGCTCGCAGGATCCTCAGGGCCAAATTAACCTGAGAGGTCACGGGCTGTCAGGTGCGTCCCAGAAAGGGCAGCCGCTGTGTCCTTGCCTCAGTTTCTCCCTCTGTGAAGTCAAGGCACAGGGCTCCCCATGACCCACCAGGGCCGGATCAGGGAAAGCAAGCCCGACCCCCCGGGAACAGGTGCAGCAGCCCTGCTTCCGGCGGCGCTCAGAGAGGACAGCGACCCGCAGCCGTGCCGACCAGTGTCCGCGCACTTCTGCAGGGCTGTCCCAGGAGCCCCGGCGGGCGGGAGAGAGGCTGGGGCGCCGGGTCCGCCGGTGCTGGAAGCCCAAGGACCAGAAGCGGGTCTGGGCCTCCAGGGTGACTGCAAGTCCAGTCTGGTCCCAAGCCCAAGTCTGACACCCACAGCTCTGGGGTTCAGCGAGGCTTGGGCAGGACACCCCGTGGGCTGACCTTCTCTACCCCTGCCTCCATCATCCCGGAGCCGGGCCGCCAAGCCCTGCCCCGCCCCAGGAGACACAGAAGACACGCAGGCATTTGAAGTGAGGGGCAGGAGGCCAGGGGGGTGGGCCGGGGCGACAGCTGGTGAGCTGCGGCCACCTCTGTGGAAGCCATCAGCCCGGAGGAGGGAGGTAAATCAGGATCCCCGAGGTCAGACGCCGGTGCGTCCAGGAAGGCCAGCAAACGCCCATGTGTCCTCGTCACTCAAAGGGCCCCGGCCCCTGGAGGCAGGGGGGCCAGAGCGACTGACCGCCCGGGAACACGAAACCCGCAGGAAGCTGCCGCAAGTGCTGGTGGAGTCCGGGGGGATTTAGATCAAAGGGTTGCGGCTGGGTGCGGCGCGGGGGCGGGCGTGAGCAGCTGAGCGGGGCTCAGCCCAGGGTGCGCCTTGGGAGGCCTCCCCACGGCCCGGCCCCGCACGTCCCTCCTGCTGGAGGGTCCCTGGCGTGTGGTGGGGGGGCTCCTTCCCCCGTGCCGGGAACCTGAGCTGTTAGGCCCCCTGGATGCCCAGCCTGCCCTACGGTGGGGACTTTGTCCCTGGGACATCAGCACAGCCTGAAAAGGCGACACTCCCTTGCAGGGAGACTATGAAGCCAGAGAACCCCAGGCCTCTTTTAGGGGGTGGCAGAAGTCCCTCAGACACCAGGGTGGTGTGTGGCAAGGGGCCCCGGGCTCTCTGTCTGGTGCCAGGAAGGAGCACTAGGGAGGAACGACATTAGTTACTTCCTTGGAGACTCGGTTCTGGACTCCGTGAAATCAGCTCATCAAGAGTATGCAGTGGCCACCCAAGTCCTCCCAGGAGCCGAGAGCCAGGCCTGGGCGGCATGAGGGGCCCGGGATGAGGGACCCCTGCCGACACAGGTCCCTCGTTGGAGCCAGCGTGAGTAGCAGGGACAGCATCTGGTTCGAGGCTGTGAGTCTGGCTCCCGTGTCCAGGCCTCAGGGGCCCGGGGAAGCAGCAGCTGAGGGTTCCTCCTCAGAGGGCTGACCGTCTGCTGGCACCACAGCCAGGGCACGGTGACCGTGGCATCCCTGAGCCGCACCGTGCAGGGTGCTCTGGGGCCACGGAACGCCGCCAGGGTGGGTGGATGCGGCTGGAGGCTGGGCAGGGAAGGATGGGGGCACCCGGTGGATGGAGGACATGGGGCGAGTCTCCGGGCAGGGGCCCCTCTGTTCAGGGGACCAGCGTGGAAGGCTGGGCTCAGGGAACAGTCTCCCCACAGCTCACAGACACCCGGTAGAGGTCATGGGGAGAGCCCTGCCTAGGGGTCTGGAGGCCCGAGGCTGCCTCACAGCCCCCACTTGGGGGCTCTCCAGCCTCTGTCACAGAGGCCAGACTGGGGCCCGTGAGGTGGGCCACGTCCTCCGGAGGCCCCCAGGAACCCCACTGCGGGCTCAGATGATAGAACACAGCCAGGAACCACTGCCTGGGTCCTTGTCTGACCATAAAGCTGGGAACAAGGAGGTTTTCCAGTGGTGTGTCCAGCCCTGCGAGAGGCCGAGCTGGCCGGGCCTGGCCAGATGCTGCAATGTCAGGACAGACACAGGAGGGCCCGGCTACCCCGTCCACGCCCCACCTGAGACCTGACGGATGGTCCATGAGCAAGGCCATCTGTGTGTTCCCGACCAGAAGCCCCAGACCTCAGCCTTCTCTGCGCGGAGGTGACTTCCTGTGGTCTGGTCCCTGCTGGGTCTCCTGAACCCTGGGCTGGGTCTCAGTTTACCCGCTTTTGGGATAATGCCAGGTGTCCTCAGGCTTCCTGAGAGCAGGGGCCGCGTGCCCTGGATGGGGACTTGTCCCTTTCGGCATGTCCTTTCCTTCCCACTTCTTTCTAGAACCCACCTTGGTGGAAGTCTGGCGGGATAGAGGGCTCGGAGGCTCCCTCCTGGCAGCTCTGTCTGCGTTACTGTTTCCATTATCTTTCTGGATTCCACAGTTCCTCCCTCCCCTGTGGATGTGGACGCTGCCTGCCTGCCAAGGCCACTGCCCTGTGAGCTAAGTGACCACACTTGGGTCACGTCCCACAGGCCTGGGCCATGGTCCCAGCAGCCCTGAACGCAGCTGGCGCTCTGGTCGCCGTGTCCCCTTCTGATCGGAGCCCAGATGCGCCCCCCTTCAGGACTGCCGTGCCACAGAGCCTGTGGCCAGCTGGTGATCGTGCCCCCAGAGGCCGGGAGATCCGCTGGCGCAAGAATCCAGAAAGTTCCCCAGACCTCAGGCTGCCATGCGGACCACGGTGTCACAGCAGCATTTGGGAGACACACTCTGCGCTCTCCCATCTCGATTATGTCCAGAACCGTGCGGCGGCCCTGGTGTCTAGACTCCGTGAGAGGCGTGCGGTCAGGTGGGTGCTGGACCCAGCGCTGGCCCCCCATCCTGGGACCTGGGGCGTACCTCTGCCCGTCGCTCCTGCAGGATGTGCTCTGCCTGCCCAGGCTGGGAGGGTGCGACGGGGCAGCTGTGGGCGCTGCGCACGTTCCAAACACATGTCCTGACCTTTGGCCCACTTGAATCCAAGGACCAGGGCCTTTGGAAAGTCGTGGGAGGGCTTGGGGCCCACCCTCAACCCCCCTCAACTTCTCTCCATGAAGCGAGCCCGTGGCCCCTGCTCTCCAGCTCTCATGGGGGCTGTGGATGCCCACCGGGTCCCGCCGGCCACCAGGGGCTCCGCAGCCCAGTCTCAGGAGCGGGAGGGAACAGACACAGCCAGGCGCCGTGTCGCTACGGGTGTCCTGTCCTGGCCCCAGGGCACTCAGCCCCGCAGACCTGCCGTGGGAGAGAGCACCCCCACCCTGCCTCTTGCCGGCCGCCACTCAGGCCTTCATGTGCCCCTGCTCCCTCCTCCTGCGGACGCCGGTCACCGGCCCCTGGCATCCACTCCCCTCCGGGCTCCACTTGAGGGGCAGCCTGTCCCCGTGGCCGTGCTCACTCCAGCCTCTGGCAGCCGGCTGCGCCTTCCCCGCCTGCCAGGGCGCGGTTCACTGCCTGCTGCCCGACTGCGTGACACGCCATGCACCTCCTCCCACACGGAGCTGACACCGGATGTCCACGCCGTGTGTCTGTTCACGTGTGTGTGCAAGGGGGTACTGCCCGTGACTGTAGTGCTGGGCTCCCGTGACTCAAGAAAGATACACCCAGGCGCTTCCCGCCCTCACACAGCCAGAAGGGTCGCCAGGACGCCACACCATGGACGGCTCCCTGGAACCAGACAGACGGTCCCAGGTGGCATGGGAGGCAGTGTCTCCTGGAATCCGCTCCTTGCCCAGGATGCCCGGAGGAGGTGGGGCCCCGAGACCAGCCCAACTGTGCCCCCAGGAACCGTCCCCTCTTCCAGCAGTGGGAAGGCAATGGGACTGGCTCCTGCCCTCATACCCCGAGACTTGCAGGGCATCAAGGGGCTGCCCCCAAGAGCACTGGGCTGCTCGGCCTGGATGCCGGCGGGCGGGAGGTGAGGGGGTGCCCTTCTCCCTGACACACACGGGCGCCCTGCGGCACAGACATGGCGGAGAAACTGCAGGATGCGGTGACAAGGGTGTTAATTGCTCCGGCGACATCCAGCTGGTGGTCCGTGTCTCCCCAGATAGCACTGACGTCCTCATTCTCTCCTGGCCGTCCGGGCCCGGACCCCTGCGGGAAGGGCCGGCGGGCGCTGTGTCTCCATGGCAGCGGGCGATCTGGCGGGAGGGCTGCAGCCGAGAGCGGTGGTGACAAAGGCATCTTTGGTGCAGGGGCCGTGCAGAGGGACGGGGTCCAGGAAGCCCATTTCTAAAGGCTGCCCAACCTCCAGACGGAGGCTCTTGGTTCAGCCTCTGAGCTGGCTTTTGTTGCCTGGGCTGCGGAGGCCCTGCCGCCCGGTCACGTGGGCTCCGTGCTCTGTCTGCGAGCCAGGCCTTTTGTGCAGGTCACCTGCCTGGCTCTGCTGGCACGGCCCGCTGCCGCCGCGTACAGAGGCCAATTTAGCTCCTCGCCGGCACAGGGTGGAAGCAGGGGGCCCCCCGCGGCAGCTCTGGCTGTCCTCCTGCACGGCCACCAGTGTGCTCAGCACTGAGAATGGGAATCGCCACCCAGCAGCTCCTCCTCCTGAGACCCCGTGTCCCTGCTCGGCCAGGACGAGGTTCAGATCGTGTCCAGTGCCCCGCGCAGCCCCGAGAGCACCGCCTGCAGAACAGAGCCATCCCCTGTGGACGCCAGAGCCCCACGTCTCCCTCCCGGGCTCCCTCACTCCTGTTGGCACAGCCCAGCTCCCGCCTTCCTGCGTCCGTATGAGAGGCTTCCCTGATGGAGTTGTGCTGTAGCTCTGGGAGCCGAGAGCCCCGTGACCTTTTCGCTGGGAGGCAGGACCCCCCCTGAAGTGCTGTCCGTGACAGTTCATGGAGCGTGACCGTCTCCAGGAATGGAGAGGTGCCAGCCTGGGCCACAGAGCAGGGTGGATGTGCCCCAGCAGGCGGGGGAAGGGCTGGGAGGCTCTGGAGCAGGTGCATGGAGAAGGCCTGTGAAGCCCCAGACGGGGTTGCTGAGGGCCAGGCAAGTGGCAATGGGGGGGCTGGACCCACGGGGTTCCCAGCCTCCCCAGCATCGGAGAAGGAGCAGGGTCCAGGCAAGAGCTGGACTTTCAGGTCCTGAACTCACGGCTGGGGATGCCGGGCCATGTGAAGGGGTCCTGGGACCGGACTGTGTGGTGGGTGACCCAGGGAAAGCCGTTGAGGTCCCAGGCTGAGCTGGCGCCAGGACACAGGAAGCTCCTGGCTGGGGTCCTCTGGGGTTGGGGAAGCGTTTGGGGTGACATGCAGACGGAGATGCCCGAGGGACAGGCACTGGGCGGGTGCACGTGCTCCCGGAAGAGAGCGAGCGCTGGCTGCCGTCGGGTCGGATGCGGGGGATGGAGCGGTCAGGGCGTGCCCGGGAGGAGAGAGACGGGGAGTCGGAGGGAGACGAAGAGATGCCGACGGGCGCTTGGAGGCAGAGGACCCTTCAGATGGGCAGAGGGCGCGGAGGTGGAAGGAGCTGCGGAGCGTGTCTCCCAGGAGACCAGCTTCAGCGGCATCCCTGAGCGTCCCATGCCTCGGGTGCCTGTGAGTGGGACGTGCCCTTCAAAAGCAACAGTAACATCTGCCGTGTCCCCGAGTACAGGATCCGTTTCTGATCAGCCCGGAGGAATGGCCCTGGTGTTCACATACACGGTCCCGGGGGCCAGCCCTGCACCAGCCTCCGTCCCCTGCTCGGCGCCATGGGTCTCTGGAGCCCGGGTGGGCCTCTCCCGGCCCTGGCCAGAGGCGCTTCCTGCCTGAGCCCCCTACCCCCCACCACAGGCCCCTGCAGACCCTCCAGATGCGTGAGGAGGAGGACCGTTGTTCGGCTGCAAAATGCCGGGCTCCCCTTGGTTTCGCTCTTGGCAGAGTGAGCTCTGGTACGCCGGTGGGACTTCCTGAGCCTCAGGTCGGACCTGCAGCACAGAGACGCCAGTAAGGAAGACCCCAGGGCGGGCGTCAGGGAGCTCCCCACTTCAGTAAACCTCAGCTCGGGCTGCTCAGAGCGGCTGTGCCCACGGGGCCCCAAGCCGGCCCGGAGCCGTGACAGACAGGGAGCCCTGACCAGCGCAGCCCTGGCCCCGTCAGGGACGCCCCCCAGAGGCCCCCCGCACGATGGCGCTGCAGGGCGGGAGGCGGCAGCATCACGCGACCTGGCGGGGGCGTCTTCGAGGCCTTCATTCCTCCGTCTGTATTTCCGCACGGGAAGCCCGGCAGCCGGGCCGGAGGGCTCGGGGGTGGGTTTCGGGCCTGGCGGCGTCCACCTCGACCACCACCCACTTCCCCAGCACCAGGGACCCTCCCTCGTTTCTGGCTCAGCTCTTGACCTCGAGGCCTGCTCGTTCCTGGGTTTAGTTCCCGCCTTTCAGCTCACGCCGTCGGGTCACTCTGGGACCTGGGGTGACTCTGCAGCTCTTACTCAGGGCAAACACTGTAACCCCCGAGAGACGTCTGTGTGGGTAGCCCGGCCTCTGGGCAGCAGCGCGGGGAGCTGTCCCACTGACACTCCCTCTGGCCTGCATTCTCCTCAGGAAAAGCTGCAGAGCACTGGATCTGGCCGGCGCCATCGCCACCCGGACACGCGGTGCAGGGCACGGCACGGGCTTTACCTGGACGTGCTCTGTGCACAACGAATCGTCCAGGAGCGATGAGACCCTCGGGCCCAGGGAGGCTGACCTGCCCTAGCAGCCACCGTCTTTCTCGGAAACCCGTGCCCGGAGAGGCTCTGCCTGCGTCAGCATCTCTCTCACCTCCACAAACCGCTCCAACGGGAGGGACAGAAAGGCCGTCCACAGACCTACGAGGGGCAGCTGCTGGACTCTGAGCCTGCCCGCCCACACTTCCTGCCTCGCAAAGGTCGGGCCCAGCGTGCTCAGCGGAGGGGAAGGGGCCTCGTGCTCTCCGCTCACTATTGATGGCCTCAATGTGCGGAACGAGATTCCGGCCGGGGAGGAGGGGCGTGGCCCGGCAGAACCCTTGTGCAGGCTGGACCGGGCAGGCCTGCCTGGTGGGCACTGAGCCTCTGGCCCCCTTTAGCTGAGGGCAAGCGGGCAGAGAATGGCCGTGGAGCTGGAGCTCCAGTGAACTATAGAGTTCTCTGCCCTCCGGGCCTCTGCCCGTTCCTGGTCATGGTCCCAGACTGGCACAGAGGGCCGGGCAGTGGGAGGCTCAGACAAGGTCAGGGCCCAGGTGTGGCTCTCACCCAGGCTCCACCCTTCCATCCCGAGGTCACGGTTCCTCATCTGCCATCTGGGCTTCTTCTTGAGGTAAACAGAGCAGACACCTGTCCCTCCAGCCCAAGGACCAGCCGTGCAAGGCCTTGCCTCTCCAGAGACCCTGAGCCCTGGGCTCAGCGCTCCACTGACCCCCACCCCCAGCTTTCTCTCTCCTCCTCTCCTAGGCTGGGTCCCACCCAGCGGGGCCATGGGCCGGATACGTCCAGGGGAAACACATCTTGAAGACCAAACCCTGTGCCCTGCAGAGCTGTTTAAAGTGGAGAGTGTGGCCGTGTCCACAGCCGTGTGGGCATTTTGTGAGTGACCCCAGTGCAGGTCCCTGGCAGGAGAAGAGGCTAAAGCCTCCGCCCACATCCTCTTGCTCTCTTGGGGTCCCAGGGAGGAGCCCCGCCAGTTTTGCCTGTGGGGCCTCAGCTGCCAGGGTGAGTCCTGCTGCCCTCAGCACCCTGACCCATCCCTGATAGGAGGGAGGCTCTGTGGTTGGCGGGGGCCCAGTGTAGCTTCAGGAGCGTCAGGGAGCCCAGCCAGGTGCCCGTGGGAAACCCACACCCCAGCAAGGAGCCGCAGTCCCGCCAAGACAACAGCCCGAGTCCTTCAAAGCGGGGAGAGAACGAAGACCAGGACACCCTCACAGAACGTCCGCGGCTACAGGACGGGGCGGGGCAGCAGCGGGCGGGCGAGGGCCGCGCGGGCAGCAGCGGGCAGGAGGGGGGACCTCGGCGCCCCAGGCCCTGCTTGGCGACAGGATCTGACAGTTTCTAAGGAGGGATTAGGCCTTCGAGAGCCTCTTTAGTCTGGCTGCTGTTCCTGCTATGGCGGTCCTGGAGCCTCCCCAGGGCTCCACCCAGCGGTGTCTTCTCTCAGCCCCCGTGGGACCGGCGAGCCGCCACCCAGGTACAGACCCTACTGGGCAGAGCGCCGCCCCTGCTGGCCTGCACAGCCCGCGAACAATTCTTCTTTGAGTCAGGCTTCTGTGGTGCGCTTAAGTGTATTAACTTTTATTTATGTCACAGTATTAAAAACAGATGAAACATCAATTGATTCAGTGGGGTGTCCTTTGGGGTCACACACACAATATTTTGAAAGGACTTTTTAAATGTCTTTTAACTAAAGTGCCAGATGGTAGTTAAAGACGGGTTGAGGGGAGTCTGTGTAAATCAAAAGGGCAACAACAAAACACAACAACAAAAGAAACACATGCACGAATCTGTGTCATGATTCGTTTATTCCTTAATGCAAAGAACATGTCTCCGCAGCAGGAGAGTCGGGCAAGCGCCCCATGCCCAGTTCCACCTGTGCACCCCAGACTTCTCCTTTGTAAAGGGCAGAAAATGGGGTCCTTGGCAGGGCTATTCGGACATTTAAAAGACAATGACTAGCTAAGAAGGAGGCAAGTTTTCATTTATAACATCAGCCTAAAAATAATACAAACGTGCTTGGCCCACGTCAACTCTCTGTATCTCCAAGACGACCACCGCAAGTATCACGTTTGCTTGAAGGTGACCGACTGCCTGTCCACAAACAGTCAAAACTAACTAATGTATTCAGCAAAGTTGCAGTAATGAGACCAACACACAAACATCAGTTATGTTTCCATAGTGACAACAGACAGTTCAAAAATAAATAAATAAAAACATCCATTTTTAATATCATCAAAAAGGAATAAACAACCTGAGAATAAAACTAGCCAAGGAGGTAAAAGACTTAGACACTGAAAACTGTAAAACATTGCTCAAAGAAAGCAAAGATGGAACCTAAATTGACAGAAAGAGGCATCAGTGTTTATGGAGGTACAAAACCAACTTGTCAAAATGTCAGTACAGGGGTGCCTGGAGGGCTCCCTGGGTTGAGCCTCTGCCTTCCGCTCAGGTCATGGTCTCAGGGTCCTGGGATCGAGCCCCACATCGGGCTCTCTGCCCCGCGGGGAGCCTATTTCCCCTCTCTGCCTGCCTCTCTGTCTACTTGTGATCTTGGTCTGTGAAATAAATAAATAAATAAAATAAAAATTAAAATGTCAGTACTACCCAAGGCGACCCACAGATTCAATGCAATCTTGATCAAAATCTAAAGGAAAAATCTACCCTCAAATTCATGTAGAATCACAAACCCCAAAGAACTAAAATAATGCTAAAAAAGAAGAACAAACCAGAGGACTGACACTTCCTGATTTCAGAACTTACTACAAAGTTGCAGAAATCAAAACAGTGTCGCTCTGGCAAGAACCCCGAGCGATGCAGAAGGGGACATGCGGGGGAGGCCTCGCGGGCACGGCCTCACGACCTCCGACAAGGGGGACCCCTCGCGGGCACGGTCTCACGACCTCCGACAAGGGGATCCTTGGTGGGCACATCTCATGACCTCCGACTAGGGCACCGGGAAAGCGCCGGGAAAACCGACAGCCACATGCCCAGGAACGAAGCTGGTTCCCCACAGTACTCCACGTACAAAAATTAACTCAAATGGATCAAAGACCTAAAAATAAGACTCCAGAGTATGAGACTCTCAGAAGAAAACATGGACCAAAGACATTGGATTCGGCAAGAATTTCCTGGACTTCACACCGAAAGCAGAGACTACAAAAGTTGAAAATAGGAAAGTTGGATTTCATCAGAACTGAAGACTGCGCATCGGGGGCCGCTGTCAACAAAGTGCAGAGAAACTGAAAGGCCGTGCAGACTGGGAGCAAACACTCGCTGGTGGCGCGTCTGGTGGAAGGTCAGCATCCAGAGCAGGTAACAGCATGTACAGCCCAACAACAACAAACCACGATAACCTCATTTAAAAATGGACAAAGACCTACATAGACATTTCTCAAGGAAAACACGGACGTGGCCGACAAACCCAGGAAAAGGTGCTCAACGTCGCTCATCACAAGGAAGTGCAAACAAGGCTGCGGTGAGGTGCCCCTCCCCTGCCGGGATGACTCCTCCCAAATACCCAGGAGATCGCACGCGTCTTGAACGCAGAGAATCTGGAGCCTTGTGGCCGCCGTGGGAACGCTGAGCGGCGCGGGGCTTGTGGAAAACAGCACGACAGTTTCTCAAAAGATCAACCATGGAATTACCATAGATCCCGCCGTTTCGCTGCTAGGTACGTCCCCAAATCAATGAAACGGGGGTCTCAAGCGGGCATTGGTCCACCGTGCTCCTGACAACATTATTCCCAGCCGCTGAAACACAGAAGCCCCCCCGTGTCCAGGGATGGGCGAGTTGATAGCAAAATTCGCAGAACAGAAAACCATCCAGGAACGTTAACACGGAAGGGAACCTGCCCACGTCACAGCAGGGCCAGATGAGAACACTATGCTAAGTGAACTACGCCGGGCACACACACACGTGAGCAGGACACGCAGGGCTTCCACTCCCGCGAGCCACGTCGGTTAGTCAAGCTCATGGAAACAGAAAGCAGGACGGTGGTTGCCGCGGCTGCGGACGAGGGGCGCGGACGGGACCTCCCTGAACGGTGCCCCTAGAAACAGGTAAGACGGTACATTTCATATTGCGCATCTTTTAGCACAAAGAAATCATTGAATGTCCGTAAAAGGTACTGGGTGTAGCCACAAGGAAATCATTCCCACCTTCAAGGGACGTAGGGAAAGCTGGTGTAGACGTGGACTACGGCTCTGGCGCTCCCTGTGAAGTCTCCGTTGTCAGCTGTCACAGGCCGTGAACAGGGTCAGCCAGCCGACTGCGGCTTCTCCTCATTTTGTCCCTTGAAGGACGGCAGCACTTCTCAGTGACCAACGGCACCCAGAGCATCCTCCCCAGAACCTCCTTCGGCCCGTCTCTGCACGACTGTCCCAGAACGAGCCCCGGAGACGTAGCCCTGCGGGAACAAGAGAGCCATCGCAGACGTTGTGCCGAGAGGCTGCGGGTGTCGTCCTGGGAGCTGCCTGCCGTCTCCAGCCTTTGAGGAAGGTTGGGAGCCGGCGATGTCACCCTTCAGTTAGGGATGACTGTCACGGGGACAGAACTCCCCAGCACCTGGGCTGGACATGCAGCATGGCTCCCCGGAGGACCCGGGCACCAGGCCGAGGGGGGACGCCAGGAAGGCTGGGCTGGCGCAGACTTGGTTTCTTCTGCCCCGTGTCCCTGCTGCTCTGCAGCGCGGGGTCCCTTCCTCACCAGGCCACGCCCGGAGGCCGGGTCAAGGGCTCAACCTCGAGCGCCCGGAAGACTGTCCAGGAGGCGGCTTCCCTCTTGTGTGCCCGGAGATGGAGCCGTGAGAGGGATCCCACACTTTTTGTCCCGCCATCTTCGGGGCCTGGCTGCTCAGCTCCTGGAGCGTGTCCCTGACTGCGGGCGACCTCGACAAAAGCCTCTGCCCGGTGCCAGCCCGTTCCAAGGGCCGGGGAGTGTCGGGAAGAACCCGTGCTCCAGCCCGGGCACATTTCGCACTTGAAAGCACAGCATGGTCCATGGCCCCGGGGAGACGCTCCCGAAGGCGAGAGTGAGATGCCCTCCTGTCCTCTTACCTTGAGGTCCGTGGGGGTCAGTCCCTCGGAACCCGGCTGCGTGTCTTTTCCAAACACCGTGGGTAAACGGAGACGGACACGGTTTGTCTCACATAAAAGCTCGGCGTTTGCGAATCCCGCCAGTTAGCTCACGTCCGCGCATCGATGGTCTCTCAAGACCGTTCCTCGTAAGCCACCTGCCGTGGGTCCGGGATGCACGGGAACAAGGGTCGCGCCGTCGCTGGACGGGTGTCCCCACTCTGCGCCCGTCTGTGGCGCACGGAGACGCGAAGCTACGGATGGACTGTGCGTCGCGCCCGGGAGCCGTCGAGGCAGCGGCACCTCGGAGCCTGAGCTCCGGCTCCTGCGGCGCTGAATTCTGCGGGTCCTGCGTCACGCCCTCCTGCGCTTCCGCAGCGGCACTCACGATGCAACTGGGGACCTTCCGAAAGAGAAGTCACAGAGGTTTTCTTGAAAAGAAGGCAGGCATGAGCGTCTGGGGGCCTCTGTCGGTGAAGCGTCTGCCTTGGGCTCAGGTCATGACCCTGGGATCCCGAGTTCGAGTCCCATGGGGGCTCCCTGCTCAGAGGGGGGCCTGCTTCTCCCTCTGCCCCTCCCCCTGGCTCGGGCTCCCCTCTTGTTCTCTGTCTCTCCCTCTGGCAAATGTAAAAAAAAAAAAAAAAAAATCTTTAAAAAGAGGAAGACAACGAGCTCAGGGACGTGATGAGCGCGGCTCTATCCTTGTCGGAAGACGCCAGGAGCCTCTCCAGCTTTGCTCCCTGTCCACTGTCCTCTATGTGACCAAATAAAGCTCCTTAGGTTTTATTTTCTTCCCTTAGGTCTTTAAAAGGCAAGACGTCTTGCCGCTCTGGATATTACCGAAGACAGAATTTAAACTCCCAAAACGTGTAGGAATCACCGTCTTGTGTTTGTTCCGAAGCCACTGGGAATCTAGGTGTCCCGGGCCTTCGCGGTTCATGGAGAAACAAGGAATCGTGGCCCATCAGCAACTTCTTCAGCCGCTATTTTTAAAGATGTATGTTGAATCACTGAAGAGTAAAGGGGCTCAGGGCCGTCCCCGCGTGGCCGGCTCTGCCTGTCCGCCTGCACCGGCCGCACCGCGACTCCCCAGCCACTGCCGTCCATGCCGGCCTGGGCCCCCCACGTGGAGTGTGGACACGGGGCTGACTGGTCCGGACGGCCCGCTCCTCCCTCTGCGCCCCTGCAGCTCCCCCGGGACCACCCTCAGGGGCGAGTGAGTTGGGGCTCTGACTGGGGACGGGGGTGGGTCCTTCCTGTGTGCTTGGTCCCAGCAGGCCTACCTCAATATTCCACCGTAGGGGCTGCCCCCTTCTTCCTCAGGTCCATCACTTTGATTCCAGGGGCGGAAGGACTGACCCTGGGGGATGCCTGGGGTCCCCCCTCTCCTGGGGCGCACCGCACGTCTGCGGTCAGGGAAGGGGCCGTGGCTGCCAGGGCTGCTCTGCTCTGCTCCCTTCTGGCCAAGCAGGTGCTCCAGGACTTGGGCAGGGGTAGCCTGGTGACCACGGTTCCTCCTCAGGCCCCGGGACCACAGGTTCCAGGCACTTTGGGCAGGCCTCCCGTCGGCCCTGTTTTACCAGGAGGTCAGCAGTGCGGTCTGGTCTGTGGGGGGCCTCGGGGCACAGACAGTGTGCAGAGGAGAGGGGCACCCACACCCGCCCTCGATCTGCCAGGCCTGGAAGAGAGGGTGCCTGGGTCTGTACGGGCACGTGCCTCCCACACCGTTGATACACCACACCGGTTGATTCTGGAGGATTTGTTTCCAAACGTCTCACTCCTGTGCCTGCTGACTCGCTCACCTGAGGAGCGTGGGGTCAGGAGCTCAGGGGTCCTGGATCTCGGCGTCGCCAACTTGGAAACCCTTGAAGGACACTCAAGGGCGTTGAGCCCAAAGGTGTGGGACGCCCACGCATGCTCTTCCTGGCATTAATCACAACTCTGCACGCACCACTGGAAGAGCCGAGAGCTCGCCAGAGGACCAGCTTGTCGGGATGCTGAGGGTTTCCATGAGCTGAGTCAGTGAGTCTTAGAGGAGAAAACCTACAGCTGGTAGGTCCACCAGAAGCCCTGGCTGGGCCCAGGCTTTGAGAAGATGGACATTCCTGGGAAGAGAGGGTCACTGAGAAGGAAAAGCTGGTCACAGTGAATCAGGGCTGGGTGGCTGGGAGCGGTTTGCTCCCACATTTGCTGAGTTTCTAATGACATAAAAGAGGTTTCTGGAATCCCTGGAGTCAGAATGGGCCATGCAGACCGGGTCGGAGCCCCTCCAGCTTCCCTCCCAGAGCTCAGGGCCCGTCAGAGCTGGGTGCCACAGAACCCCTCCTCTCAGAATTAAGGTTTTTAAAATTAAATTGAGTGAATGCATTGAATTCAGACCATAAGAAAAATTTCTTCTAAACCGTATTTTGTGTCACTTTCTTTTGGGTGAAATATCATCATTTGGGGAAGTATCGAGCGAGTGCTCAGAAGAGTGGGTGCGTCCGAGAGGGAAGTCGAGGCCCACCCACGTTTGGCTGCGGTAAGGACCCCTTGTTTCACTGATAGTCCAGAAATTATCTGTAAGCACAGATGGTTTGGGCCCCAATAGATTCTTCTTCCCTGTAATTTCTGCTCCAGGTCCCCAAATGGCTGAAATCTTAGTCACCAGAACACCAACCTCATGAGAAGGACTTGGTCATTCTTATCAGATGCGTGTCCTCAGTTCCTAAGACCTGATAATCACTCAGCAAACATTACTGAGGGAGTGAGTGAGGCACATGAACCCCACACACGCACACGCACACGCACACGCGCACACGCACCACACACACACACACGCACGCTCACGCAGTGGGACGTCTCTCTAGGCCGCTTCTGTGTAGGACGTGCAGAGAGGGAACAGCCTGCCCAGCCCAGCCCGTGCAGACGTTTATGGACTAGAAGTGGTTCTTGGGCTTCGTTCTAGAATCTATTCTCAACGAGCCGCAGCTGTAAGTTGTTCATACGACCACACACAGCCCAGATACCCCGGAGAAGAGACATCCCGGTGCCGCGGAGCTCAGCAGAGTTTCCGTCCCCAGTCCTGGCTGTTGGTGTTTTGTAACTTCTGCCTTCGTCCTGGGAAGTCAGGTGCACGTGACCGGGGTGTCCTGCCCCTCCAGAAGCCAGCGGGCCCACCGCCGGCCCAGGCCCATGTCCCACACCCAAGCTGCCCGCCACTCCCCCACGTTTCCCGTCAGGCATGGAGGTTCCCTGCCTGGGAACTCAGCGTGGACCTCGCCGCGCCCCCAGGTCCCAGAGGCTAAGCCTGTGAGCGAGGCCCCAGGAGGAGCTCCGCCTGGCTGGGCAGACGGATTCAGGCCCCTTTCTCCGGCCGTCCAGCCTCTGCTTCCTCCCCTCTGCGGCACATCTTTGTCAGCACTTTGGTCCTGGTCCTGCAGCTCTGTGACCTGGGACAGGAAGGGAGGGGAGGAAGCAGAGAGGATGAGGAAGGGGTGGGCGGAGGGAGCGGAGGGGGGAGGGGGAGGGGGGAGGAGGGAGGCGGAACCGAGGAGGAGCCGTCCCCTTGGCCAGTCCTCGGAGCCGGTCCTGCAGGGCGGCCCCCACCTTCCTCCCACCTAGCGGCTTCCCAAACGCACAGCTTCGTGACCCAGAGGCGAGATCCGGAGGTGGAGGAGGGGCCCAGAGGGGCTTCTGCACTGACCCGAGACCCCGGGCTCTCGGAGCCTCCCCCAGGTACCGACAGGAACCAGGAACGCCTGAGACAAAGAATAAGGAACGTCAGGGTCCAGGGTCGAGGCCCCACCCCTGAGGGTAGGGACAACTGACCCGCTTGGGGCCATGCGCGGCCCCGGGAGGGCGCGTCCTTCCCCACCCGTTCCGCAGTGACTCCGCAGTGACGCGGGACCGTCCTCAAGGACGCACAGCACAGCAGGAAGCCGCGGTCAGTGGGCCGGAGAGGTCACGGGGTGCAGGGTGAGGCCCGCCGGCGGCACCGGGGCCCCCCCTGACGGAGGAAGCTGCTCCCTTCCACTGTGTCGCTCCCAGAACCTTCCTGCTCGGCGCTGGCAGAGAGACAGCGGCCCGCGGTGCCGCCAAGTGGGGCGAGTAGAGCAGCGTCTCGAGAGGCCGAGGATGCCGGTTTCTGCTCTGCCGTGTGGGAGCTCCAAGGGCGGCTCTCGTAGCCGGCGGAGGGACAGAGCTGGTGCGGCCTGGGACGGCCGCCGGAGCACACGCCTGAGCCCTACGCCAGGACGTGAGGCGGCCGGGCAAAGGGGCTGAGCCAGCAGCAGCCATTGTCCTCGCTGGCGATGAGTCATCCACGTCCACAGGGACGGGCTGGCGCATCCCATGAGCACTCACAGGACACGGGGACGTCCTCGAGCACGACCGACCTGGGCCACAGCCGGCCCAGGAACCTACGGAGACGTGGCCTCCTCCGTGAGTCCTCCCCAGCCCGGGAAGACGGATTCTACTTCCTGAGTGACTGGGGAGGAGGAGGGGCTGCCCTCCCGGAGGACAGGGACCCCCCCCCCGCATAACTGTGGAAGACAGGCGTCCTCCCCGAGTGACTGTGGGAACAGGGACTCTCCTCCCCGAGTGACGGGACGCAGGGGCTCTACCCACTCGCCGTGGAGGAGTTTCTGACATGGCCCAGCGCAGACAGTCTGAGAAGAGCCCCAGGTCGCAAGCGTGTGTTGGGTCTTGCTGGAGGGATTGCTGGCTCTGGTCAGAAGAAGGATCATTGTCAGCGGCCAGGGGCCCCCAGTCTATGTGCCCTGGGACTTGGGGGTGAACCAGAATAGAGGGTTGAGCAGTGGATGGGGACGAGCCAGGTGGGCTGCAGCCCCTGGGAGCCTTCTGCACGGGGCCGGGACCGCCCGCCACCGGCTTCTCCCAACCAGGAGGAAGGTTTCTAGGACCGAGAGCTCTGCATCCAGGCGAAGGAGGCATGAGGGCTCCTGAGGGCTGCGGCGGAAGCGGCTCCCCCCGGTTCCAGGGGAGCAGAACTTCTAGACGGATGGAGAAGAACCACGCGGAGCACATTCTTTTCGCTCCTGGGACCTTGGTTGAAGCGAGCCCTGACAGAATCTGACAGAAAGTGTGATGGCGCGTAAGGACAATGGCTAACTCCGGAGCGACGGACGGACGGACTCCCGAGTCCCGATTCCGTCTCCACGACGTATCGCGCCAGTTCTCTGCCTGGTTTCAGCTTGGTCGTCTGCAAGCCTGTGGTGAGGGACGTCCGTGCCCAGGCCCGCTGGGAGGACGCATCGGGACGGAGCTCGTGAAGCTCGCAGAAGCCCGCTGATGCCGTACCAGGCACGCAGTGAGGGTCAGTCGCGAAATCCTCGGTCCCCAGAGAGGCTGGTTCGAGTGCGGTGGACCCAGACGTAACGGCCTCTTTCCTTAAGAACGCTGCTGGAGGCCCGGCCGAGGTTTCCCGCAGACCCGCGTCCAAGCAAACTGGACTTGAGGTTGGGTCCACGGCCGTTCTCCGATGCTGGGCCAGCCGGGCGAGACAGAGACCAGCGCCATTCCTCGAGCCAGTGCTCCCCGATTCCGGGTTTCAGGGGGTTCCTCCGAAGACCCAGCACCTTGACCCCCTCGGGTCACCGCTGCTGAGCGGCCGCCGGTTCCCGCCATGGAAGCGTTGGGAATCTGTTGTGTGCGAACACACGAAGCTGTCCACGCTAGACGCAGGCTTCCCGGCATGTAACCCTTCCAAGCCCGGAGATGGCACACCCCTCCGGTTTCCCAGTCAGGTAGGAACCCACAAGGGTGACTGTGGCCACAGGCCCAGGGCAGGAAGAGGCTGGTGTGCAGACAGGCCCTGGCCTGCTCCCACGGGCCACTGACGTCGGCCTCCGGCCACATGACCCCGCAGTGCAGAGCGGACGTCCCGACACGCCTGTGCAGAGGGGCTTCCACTAGAGCCTCGTGCCCTACAAGATCACACCACGCCTAGGTCAGTCGCAGCAAATCTTCATCCTACAGAGCAGGCGGTTGGATATCGGTGATGGTGTGCGGCTCCTGTCTCGCCGCAGTGTGAACATTCAGGCTCTGCAAGGAGCTTCCTGCCCACGCTGTCTCGGCCTCCGCGACCGCACTGGAGAGCGAGCACCACGCCTCGTCAGCGCAGACTCCTTCCCACCTCGCAGGCACGGGGGCTGCGGGCCGCCTTCTCACGGGCGGGGACGTCTGATTCCAAACGTGCAGCTCCTGCTCTTAAGTCCGAGGGACTGGCAGCCTCTGGGCTTTGCTCCCTCCGGCGGCCGGCTGACCGGGACCCGGGCTCTGGGCAGCCCTGTGCTCTCAGGCCAAGCCAGGCCCGGGTGAGGGCACGCAGGGACCTTGGACCCGCCCACTGCTCCTTGGGATCAGGTCTCCTAGTGGGGAGACCTCTCCCGTGTGCTAACACCCGCCCCCACCCACCCCCTGCCCACAGGAGCCGCCCCTCGTCACGCATCATGACCCCTCCCCACCCTGCCGAGACCTCACAGACTCCCCACCTCGCATGAAGGCCACCTCCATGCATCGTCACCTTGGCCTGAAGAGAAGTTGACGCAACCCTCCCCAGGCGAGATGGACACATGGGTCCGAAAGGCCGGCGCCACACCTGGGAGCCCATCCTGTGCACCAGATGTCTTTCTGCTGCGTCTCCTGCAAGTCGTGCATTCAGTGGTGCTGACCCAGCTACTCCCCGAGAGCCCTGGAGCGGACGAGGGGACGGGGCAGCTCCGGAGGGGACAGGGGGACAAGGTGAGACAAGGCAGCTCCGGAGCGGACGGCAGGGACAGGGGCAGCAGGACGTGAACCTCAGCCCCACGGAGCTGCGTGCTCGAAGCCGTCCCGGCGGCACATTGTGTGTTGTGTGCACTTCACCCCAGTCCAAAGTTTGAGGGAAAGAAGAGCTAACGCTGGCGTCGTGAGGCGTCTAGCTACGCCTGTGGCCCTTTCTTCCCGTCTGCGAGGCATAACGAACCCTTCCGTGTTGACCAGAAGACCAGCGAGGGAGCAGCTGTGTGACTGTGGGTCAGCTTCCGAGTCTCGTGTCTTCAAGAGCATCACGGGGATACGACAGCCTCTCCCCAGGACGAGGGCACAGCACAAACCGCGTGGGAAGGCGCGGCTTTGGTAGCTGCAGATGGCGAGGTTTGCTTCAGGACCGAAGCGCCGGCCTGCCCGCGGGCTTCTCGCGGTGGCGTGCTGGCCCCGACGCCGCCGTCTCTCTCGAGGAGCTCCGGCCGGCCTGCAGCTGGGTTGGGAGGAAGCACGGTTCCTGGTCCTTGGTGCTGTCGGTCCAGCTTGCGTTTGGTCCTTGGTGCTGTCGGTTAAGGAGCGTCTCGAGCTCATGTTTGCTCTCGGGTTTTCCACGTAAATCTCTGGGAGAAAGGGAGATGTCGGAAGCCCCCTCGCCGAGCACAGAGGCCTCCCCGAGCAGAGCGTGCGTGAGGGACGACTTCGGGCCTAACTGTCATTCCCTCGAGAGGCCCGGGCTTCCCGCACCCGCCAGCCCCTGCCCGGCAAACAGGGAGCTCGGTCTGCTCGCGGGTGTGGACCTGAGAGGCAGGCCTCAGCACCTGGGGCTCCAGGAGGGGGCGCGAGGCCTGGAGCCCGGCAGGGGTCTGGGAGAGGGGGGCAGGGGGCTGGTGGGCGAGGCCGGGCCTGGGGGCCCCGTACGCAGCTGCTGAGGTGTAGACATAGGTTTGGAGAGCCTTAACTTTCGTCTACAAAATGGGCGACAATCTCTACCACATACCCACGTGCGACTTCCTAAACCCCACGAGCACGTGCACGGGGGTGACTGTCCCGGGCAACGCCTCGTCCCTCTGAACGTGTCTGGAGTTCGCTCCTGGGCAGAGAACTACACTGTCGAGCCCGGCCCCCGGGGCGCTGCCTGGCCTGGACTCCCCATGGCCCCGCGGGCCGCGCGGCAGGGCCCCTGCGGGCGAGCAGCTTCGACTCCTGCTCATCTCCGGGCTCAGAAGCTGTAAGATATTTGGGTTTTGTTTTGCTCCTCCGTCTTCCCAGCAGGAGCGTGGGAGCAGGGACAAGCGTGGTCCCCCTGGAGGGGGACGCCCACACCGCTTCCCCTCAACTCCCCCAGCGAAGCCCGGCTAAGGGTGGGGCGGGCTCCAGGGCTCTTTACTTGCGGGTGGGTCTGCCTCCAACAAGGGGCCAGAGGCCTGTGTCCCCTTGTCTAGAAGCTTCCAGCAGCTGGGAAAAGCGTGCCCCATGGGAAGTCTCAGGCCGACTGTGCTGACCTAGATGGACTCCGTGCCTGAGCGCCCAGATCTGAGGCCTCCGCGGCAGTGCCCGCCACACCACACACAAGCCGCCGGACCTGCCTGCTCAGGGGAGGGCAACCAAGTGCTCACGCGCCTGCACATGGTGGCGAGGAGGTGCCCCTCCCCCATCCGCTGTGGGCATAGGTGTGAGCTAGAGCCTTCGGACGTGTGTCATGCATGCGGGATATGCCGTGGACACATGCGCACGGTCGACTAAGGTGGAACCTGACCTGGAGCTTCCCCAAGACGCTAAGTCTTCAGCGCGCTTTCAGGGTCACAATCTCGGCATCCCCGTCTCTCCTTGAGGCCTGCTCTGGGCAGGTGACTTGTTGCGTCTCCTCTCTCGACATTTGAAGAAACTGAGGGTGTGCACAGCCGCGGCTGCACGTCCCGGCCGTGGCGGCCGACGAGCGTGGCGCAGGCCAGCTGGCCCTGGGTGACCGGACGTGTCCTGCTGCCTCACAAAGGAAGACCGCCACCGCCGACGGGCTCTCGTGGCGGCCAGGCCCAGGCGCATCACGTCGCCACCTGGACAGACGCACCGGGATGGGTCGGACCCCGGGTCCAAGTCACACACACACGGTGGCCCGCCAGTGCTGCGGGTGAAGCCAGGAGGGACCTCGGCCTCGGAGCAGGCTCGTCGCTGAGTAGGGTGACGTGTCACAGAAAGGACGGCTTGGACGAGCCGCACTGTGCAGGAGACCAAGGACGCGGCGCCTGCCACCAGGCATGGGACCCGACCGAGCAGCGTCCTTCATGAGAAAGGACCTCCCTGTGCAGGCAACTCACGTTCTGCTAACGCCCGGCAAGTCTCCGTGAGCGGCTCAGACACAAGTCAGTCAGGCTGGTAACGCAGCTGAATTAACCAGAAGGGTTCAATGTCGCAAAACTGGCATTTTGGCCCGGCCGCTTGCCCCAATCTGCGCTTTCTGTGGAAGGCCTGATTGAGGCAGAAGTTGATCTTGTGGAAACTAAGAAAAGTACATTTTTGTTGTATTTTTTTCCAGTTGGCTGTTACATGGAACCGTGCGTGTGCAGAACACGGCCCTGACGGATGGGAAAGGGGGCTAGTAGAGCGAGCGGACCCGTCCCAGGGAGAGGAGGGCCAGCCCCCCGCCCCCCGCAGCCGGAGCTGTGTCCCGCTCCCGCGGGAGGGAGATTCCGGGCCGGGCAGGGGGCAGCGGGGCAGCCGTGACAGGGTGGGGACCCACGCGGGACAGGCTGCGCCGTTCACTCTCACTTAAGGAGCCTGCAACCCAAACCCGACGGCCGGACTCCACAGACACGCGTGCCTGGCGGGGCCTTCTCTGCTCTGCCAGAAGCTTCTGGATGCGGAAGCGGGAGTGAGTCAGGCCCTCTCAGGACACTGCACTGGGCAGCTCCGGGGACTGGGAGTTAGGTTTTCAAAGAAACTATTTGAGGCTTCAGGGAGACACTCTCGCGAAGTGAGGGCGGGCGTCAGACGTGGGGCATCTGTGGCTCCACACGCTCCCCCAGATTCCAGGGTCGGAGGAGGCCCGGCTGCTCCTGCTTCACCGCACCCTCACTGACCCTGGGCCCTCCCGGAACCACCCCTTCCTGCCAGACTGTGGCCCTCTGCTCTCCTGCTGGCTCAGGGCCCAGCGCACGCTGCCCTCCCCTCGGGATCCCAGATCCTGGCACTCTGCAAGGCGTCCGTGCGTGTTCACGTGCGTGTTCACACGTGTGTGCACACTCGAGCACATGCTGCCACGCTGCGGACCACACGCTACAGACCCATGTGCTGCGTACGCACGCGTGCACGCACACACACACACACTGCACACACACACCATGCACGCACACTGCACACACACGCACACAGCGCACACACTCTGAACATACACACCGCGCACGCACACACGCGCGCACACACACACACTGTGCACACACACTGCACGCACACACTGCACGCACACACACACCACACACACCGCACACACAACGCGCGCACACACACACCATGCACACACACAGTGCACACACACACCGTGCACACACACACACACCGCACACACACAACACGCACACACACACACCATGCACACATACACCGTGCACACACACACACCGCACACACACAACGCGCACACACACACAACATGCACACACACACACAACGTGTGCACATGCACACCGCATACACACCACGCACGCACACTGCACACATACACACTGTGCACACACACACCACACACACACACAACACACACACACACCATGCACACACACACACTGCACACACACACAACGTGTGCACATGCACACCGCACACACACACACACACACTGTGCACACGCCACCACCAGTCTCTCATTACAGGCCCTTGAAGGACAGGGACTCCCTGGGCCCCACGAGGAAACCCTCCTGGCTGAGCGCCGTGTGCCCTCCGGCAGCCCCCCCAGAGCCTCCCCTTTGGGCTCTGCCCCCCCTTGCCCCCGGCCTGCAGGCTGTGCCTCCCAGTGTGGGGGCAGCAGACACCCTACAACTCCTCTTCTAAAGGGGACCCGAGGCAGGAACTGAGCTAAGCCGTTGGGGTGCAGCTGGGGCGAATCGGCCGGGCCTCTACGGCCCCACCCACCCTCCAGGGCCCGTCCCTCCATCCCCCTGCGGCCTGGATGCAGAGGCCTGGGCGAGGCCTCCTCCCTCAGACCCCAGGCTGCCTCTGACGTTTAACTTTCTGGAACTTGCCACCTTGTGTGTCCGGGACCTCCTGTGGCAGGCGGTGAGCTCTCAGGAGCCGGCCCGGCGGACGCTCGCTTCTGCGCAGCTGGGGGAGCACAGCGGCCCCGCACAGACACGCTTCCCGCAGGACTGGTGCCACAGGAGTTCCCAGGGGGCCAGGGGCTGGGCACAACCACGTGCCGACCGTCCAGAGGCAGCCCTCACCCCTGCAGCCAGCCGGATCCCGAGAGACACCGAGGGCTCGGTCCCACGTCTGAGCACACCTTTGTTTTCACATCATTCACATTCCCTCTACTGGGGAGTCTGTTGCAGTCCAGGAAGGCCTCGCACGCCACCCCCCTGCAGCCATGGGGCGCCTCTGAGCCCTTGGGGAGGGGCTGGCTGAGCTCCAGGGGCCCCTTTCCTGTCGGCCTGTGAATCTGCATCTACTGGGCCGGGTCGGACAGACATGGGCATGGGGACCACGTGCTGAGTTGAGAGTCAGCATCTGTCATTAGTGGGGTGACAGTCACCTGTGTCACTGGGACTTACTGGAGGAAGGTCACGGGAACCCTGGCAGCCACCCGAGGCCCCACCAGGTGAAGCAGGAGAACAGCCTCCCCAGGGCTGGATGTCGTCCGGCCACACCCAGCAGCCAGGATGTGAGGGCTCGGCTCAGGGCCCTCTCTGAGCAGCGGGAAGAGAGGAGGGGTCCCAAGTCTGGAGGTGGCCCTGCCCTCTGCTGTGGCTCTCATGGCCGGCAACCTGTGAGAAGAGGCGTTTCTGTGGCTCAGGCCGTGATCGGCTGTTGCAAGTGTCCAGCCACGGGAGCTGCTTCAGAGGCGGCAGCCAGAAACATGGACGTTTGCAGTGATCAGGACGCAGGGCGAGGAGGTGGCTGGAGAGAGGGCCTCTGTCTTCTTAGAGAGTGTGTGGCCCTGAGCGTGGCGGCACTGGAGACCATGGGACAACATGTGCAGACAGCACACGGGCGGCGAGACTGTCCGGCTGACACCATCCGCGTGGCCCCTGGTGGGCGGTGGGGGGAGGGTGCCTCGCTGGGGGGGAGGGGTGTCTCCAGGGCCCGGAAGTGACAAAGGACAAGACAGAAAACAAACCCAACGGAGTTCTGGCCAGAACCAGCGGCAGGAAGTGCTGGGGAGCAGCCCTCAGGCGGGGGCTGCATACGCACACACGTGTGCCCCGAGCTGGGGTCCAGTCTCACATGGTGCAGGGCAGGTTAGGGCTAGAGGCATCTCCTCAGAACGTCCCACCAGGGCCGCCGCCTGGCCTCATGCTGTCCGGACCCCTTCTCGACCTGTTGCCTCTGCATGAATCAAGGCAGAAATTGGAGCAAACAGGAGTTTTCAAGTTTCCTGTGAGCAGGACCCCATCCCCGGGGCACATGGTCCCATCAGCTGCCCGTGGCCCTGCCGACTGGGGCCGGGACAGGGTGGGGACACACACAGAAAGGCCGACAACAGGGACCCTGTTCTGTCCAGCAGGCTCCATTCAGAGCGCACATGCGGGGCCGTGCACTGGCTGCCGTAGCCGCCGAGCCCCCCGCGTGCCCCTCATGCTCACCTGTGGGCTCCCGGCGCTGGGATTTGGTACAGAAGCCATCCGTTCCGAGTGCTCTCAAGTGACGAGTGACCTCTGTTAAGGATCTGTTACTACGACCGATTGTGCCCTTACATTTGTTTAAACACGACCCTCAACGGTGTTCACACACGTTCTTCCTTTCGGCACAGACGTCAGGGTAACTTTGCTTTCAGCTGGGGATGTGACAAAACTAAAACCCACGCGTCCTCAGTAAATGCAATGTCAGTCATTGTGCTGTGTTCGCTCGGGGGCTCGATGTGTATTAAAGTATGGAATCATTTTCATGATCACCTCAAATGGCTGTTGTGATTGAAAGTTCAGGTTTTTTTCACGCAAAGCTTTTAAAGCACAGCAGACCTGCTTCTGTGTGGATATCTGGTCCCCACATGATACAAGGGGTTTGGAGACACTCCTGGAAGCTCTTCCTTGCAAACAACATATGTGAGAACAATGAGCGAAAAGCAGGATGGACGGCAGCTCCCGCTGCATTTCCCTTTTCTTTCATCTGCTCTCGAGGGAGAACAGGCATCTGCCGTGTTTGTTGTACGGGATTTTTGTGAACGAATGTCACTCTATTCATCCTTATAGTCCTTTGCGGAATTGCTACATTTTTTTAATGTTTGTCATTTTTCCTTACACTTCCTGAATAGCCACTATCTATTTAACTGAATTAAATAATACATTTTAAAATATTTTGTTTATTTATTGGACAGACAGAGATCACAAGTAGGCAGAGAGGCAGGCAGAGAGAGAGGAGGAAGCAGGCTCCCCGCTGAGCAGAGAGCCCGATGCGGGACTCGATCCCAGGACCCTGAGATCATGACCTGAGCCGAAGGCAGAGGTTTTAAACCACTGAGCCATCCATGCGCCCCTAAATAATACATTTTTATCACAAAAACTCCTTAAAATTGAGTAAGAGTGAAGACAGACCTGTGGCCCCGAGGCCCCCCACACAGAGAATGCTGGTGTGACAGAACCACACACGCCTCTGGCCCCCAAGAACTCCGCGCGTGGCAGGTCTCAAAGCGGCTCCTTGAAAAGGAAACCGCGCTGGGAGACGATGTGTGTGAGCAGAGACCGAAACATTCGTCTTTCTCGGAAGCGCCTGGGACCCCCCGAGTGCACAGAGGATGCGCCCGTCCCCGTCCTGAGCTCCTGGGGATTCACAGACACCGCCAGGGAAGCTGTTCTTTTTCGAGTCCGGCGTCACTGTCGCATTGAGACCCGGCGCTGTGAGGGTCCCATGAGGGAAACATCCGGGGAGGCTTCTCAGGGCTCACGAGTTCCTTGCTGTCGGCCACTGGCCCGTCCTCCTGCCACGGGACATCGGCGTCTCGGGCAGCTCCGGCAGGACCCCTACACCTGCACCTTCCGCCACCCAGGAGACACGGATCACCTTCCAGCCCGCCGGGGCCCGACCCCTTCCACCTTCCACCCGCCGTGGGGCCTGCACCCAGGAGTCCCGAGGAGCCACGCATGCCCCCGAGGTGCTGAGGGGCCTCGGCAGGAAGCCGCGGGGCGTGGGTCGCTCCTGACGCCCGCACGAAGCTGCTCCTGGTTAGAAGCTCATCGCGGTTTGGCGACTCTTCTCATCGCCAAAGCTTTTCAGTCCCTCATTTTCCAGCAAATGAGACATTATGAAAAGTCTTGTTTATCTTAGCTAAATATCTCAATTAAAACATTCCATTCCAAAAACATGACCCAGCGTTTGGCACATTCATGGTTGCATGAAACAGCTGGTCCTCCCCCCAGCAGCCACCGAGAAGCAGCTTCCTGCCACTCTGTCACTGTCACGGGGGGACAGACGAGCCCGAGCTGTCCCTGCATGAACTGGAGGCATCTCTCCCCGAGGGGGACGGGGTGACCTGTAGGGCGCTCTGCATGCTGGCCTGGCAGGGCTTCTGACGAGGGCCCCCAGGCCGGCTCATGCCTCCCAGCTTGCCCCGCGACCACCATTCCTGGGGAAGCAGGGGTGTGCATCCGGCCCCGACTTCTGTCCCAGGACCGGGAGACGTCTGCTCAGTGTCTGTGCAAACTGTGGAAACAAACTCTGCATGTCTCTGCTTGGGAGCGTTTGCCTCGAACAGTCAAAGTCAGGGTCAGAAGTCCTGGGGGCACGAGAGCGCGGCAGGACCCATGGCGGAGAGTGCAGGAGAGCTCTTGAAGGAGGGGCAGGCAGTTGGCGTCGTGCTGCGACACGAGGGTGAGGGGAAGGAGGGGCCGGTGGGGACTCAGGGGTCTGTCGCGGGCGCCTGGGCAGGCGGTGGTGCCGACGAGCTGGGAGCCGGACACAGAGCTTTGGAAGGCTGAGCCAATGTCGGGAGCACTCCCGGGGCTCGGTGAGGGGGGGCTGTGGCTGTCCAGGACCAGTGAAGATGAAGATCCCAGAAGGGAAGAGAAGGAAGGGGTCAAGGCCTGAGCCCCGGGTGCGGCGCCTCCGTGGAAAGAGAAACCCGAAAATCTGAGGGGAGAGAGACCAGGACAGTGAGTCCCACCAAAGCCAAAGGGAAGAGGCCTTCCCAGAGGAGTGGTCAGCGGGACCTCACCCCCGGAGGACGCCCGCGTGGGAGGGTTCTGGCTCGGGTGCGGGTCGGGGGAGCTGTGCACTTTGCTGTGAAGGGCAGCGGCTCACGGGGGGCCTTGGGCCTGGGTGTGAGGACTCCCGACAGCGCACGTGGACCCTGGGGGCCAGGGCCGTGCTGTACTCCCAGACGCCTCCCTCAGCGCCCAGCGCCAGGGCTGCGGGTCTCGGTTCTCAGGGCTGGGGCTCCTGACTCTGTCCCCCGGGTGTGGCTTACAAGTGGTTGACATTCCCGGAAACGTGTGCGCCGACCGACCTCTCTAATCCGACCAGATCCTCTCGGTGGGTTTTCTCAGAGGGTTGTTCCTTCGGCTGGGGACTCTGCTCCCCGGAATCACCTCAGTGATCCAGGCCCGGGCGCCGAGGGGAGGCCTGGGGAGGCCCAGGCGACAGCAGGCCCAGGAAGCCCGGGGCCGTTCGCGGGAGCACAGCGTTGGGCCGGACGTCCACACTGCCCTCACGCTCCAGGGATCTGGATTCAGGAACCGGGTTCACGAGCAGAAGGTGCCGGCATGTCCCTCCCACTGTAGCCGCGTGGAAGCTGGGGCACGTGTCTCGGCGTCTGGTCGACAGGAAAACCATTCTGAGTGGTGTCAGACACGTCCTTGTTTTGTGTTTTTAACTTTTAATTTCTAACCAATTTCCGTTTTACAAGGGTCACGATGGTGACGCGGCCCTCGAGCCCCCGGGCGCTGCCTGTCCCGCCAGCACCTGACGTGGCCGCCAGCGGGGTCGGGGGTGACGCGGAGCAGGTCACCACCACACGCCCACAGCTCCTGCTCGGACGACTTCCGCGGGGCCCCCACGCCCTCCTGCGAGCGGCCGCCTCTCGTCTGGGGCTTCCCTTCCTCTCGCCACCTGGACCCTTTGGAAGGGGGACGGTCACTTACTCGGTTCACTGTCCCCGTGTGTGTCGGTCTGGGGGTTCTCACGGCCTGAGGGGAGCCCCGGGCTGCATCCGACCCGTGCAGGGGCCGTGGGCTCTGAGCGTCCGCATGGCTCATCGCGGAGGACCTGATCTCGATCTCCGGGTGAAGGCCGTGGCTCCGTGGGGGACTGTGCACGGCTCCTGTGCACGCATCGTGGGCGCCGACAGGGGCCGGCCTCGCTTTGGACGGGTTCCCAAGAACGGGGCCGCAGGGGGGCGTAGGGCGGGGAGTCTGCACCCCGGCGGGAGGGGCACCGCAGGGACGAGGTCTCGCTTTCGGCGAGAAGAGCGAGCCGGCCGAGCGCGCCGGACGATGGGTTCGCCTCCCCCGAAGACGGTCTGGCTCAGGTGCACGGCCGAGTGGCCCTTTGGGAGTAGGGGCGGCGAGCGGAGCGCGGCTCCCGGGCCGAGTCCTCCCGCGACGGACACGCCGCCGCACCTGCTTGCTCACCGTCCCTGAGGGGAGCGTGATGACGCCCGCGTGAGCCTGCGGTCCTGCCCGCGGAAACGCCGGAGGCCCCCGCCGCTGGGCCGCGCGCCAGGATCGCAGCCTCACCGCACGCCGCCCTCCGGGAGACCGGGGATGCGGGAAGCTGCTCGACTCAGAGTCGCCCACCCCTTCGGGCTCTGCCGCTGCCCCGCGGAGGCGACATGGACGTGAACGAACGGGTGAGCGCGGCCGTGACCGGTAAAACCTTATTTGCAAACAAGTGGCCAGCAGGATGGGTCACGATGGACTTCCCAGCCTTGCACTCGCCGGGCCGCTGCCCAAAGCTGCCCCGTCTCCCCTGCAGAGTGCAAGGGAAAGGCCACACTTCCTTTTTTTTTTTTTTTTTTTAAGATTTCATTTATTTTTTTATGGGGAAGGGGTGGAGAGAGAGAGAGAGAGGGCACGAGCAGGGGAGCGGCAGCGGCAGAGGGAGCCGCAGGCTCCCCGCTGAGAAGAGAGCTGGGTCCTGGGACCCCAGGATCATGACCGGAGCTGAAGGCAGTCGCTTAACCAGGTGAGGCCCCCAGATGTCCCAGGAAAGGTCACAAATTTTTTTTTCCCAAAGATTTTATTTATTTATCCGACAGACAGAGATCACAAGCAGGCAGAGAGGCAGAGAGAGAGGGGGAAGCAGGCTCCGCGCCGAGCAGAGAGCCCGATGCGGGGCTCGATCCCAGGACCCCGAGATCATGACCTGAGCCAAAGGCAGAGGCTTCACCCACTGTGGCCCCCAGGCGCCCCGGGAAGGGTCACATTTCCAAACGCAGCGTAGGAAGCCGGATCGCTGCCTCGTCCCGGAAATCTGATTCAAGTGTAAGTGCCGCGTGGGCACGAGCGCGGGCGCCGGCGTCTCTGCAGGTGACCAGGCCACGCGCTCTACGTCTCCTCTTTTTCTTTTTTCCAGATAAAACCGGGGCTTGAAGAATTCACTGACTTCCTCACATCCTCCTGTGTTTTAGTGAGCAGAGCGGGGAGCGAAACACGAAGGCCCCGTTTGCCCTGTCCCGGGCCGTCCCTCCTCCTGGAGAACCCGGAGCCCCGTGCCGGCCGCCTAGGGCTCCCGCAGCAAACCGTGCGGGGCAGCGCGGCCGCGGAAGCCGAGTCGCTCACGGCCACGGGGCTGGAGCTCGGAGACCAGGGTGTCGGCGGGGACGGCTCACCTGCGGCCTCTCGCCTCGGCTTGGGGTTGAGGTGAGGTGGGATGAAGTGAGGGTGTGTAAGGTGGGGGGGCGGGGCCGGGCGGGTCAGGTGAAAGGGGGCGGGGTCAGGTGAGAGGGGGCGGGGCCGGGCGGGTCAGGTGAGAGGGGGCGGGGCTGGGTGGGTCAGGTGAGAGGGGGCGGGGTCAAGTGAGAGGGGGCGGGGTCAGGTGAGAGGGGGCGGGGCCGGGTGGGTCAGGTGAGAGGGGGCGGGGTCAGGTGAGAGCGGGCGGGGCCGGGTGGGGTCAGGTGAGAGGGGGCGGGGTCAGGTGAGAGGGGGCGGGGCCGGGTGGGTCAGGTGAGAGGGGGCGGGGTCAGGTGAGAGGGGGCGGGGCCGGGTGGGTCAGGTGAGAGGGGGCGGGGTCAGGTGAGACGAGGCGGGGTCAGGCGGCGTCAGGCGGGCGAGGTCCTGAGAGAGGCAGTGGACAGAGTGAAAGGCGCGCGGGGGCTTCCTCTCGGGGGACTGTGGCTGCGCCACCAGGCTGGAGCTGGGAGCTGCAGAAGCACCAGGGACACTCGGTGGTCCCAGCGCTCGAGAGCCCGGCCCGCACCCCGCAGGCGCACTGTGAGGCCATCAAGGACTCTGGGGACCATTTTCCCTCCGGGCGCCCCGCACGTGTGAAGCGGCCGCGGACAGGACAGGACAGGACAGGAGACGGAGCGGCCCCGGCCAAGGAGCAGGAGCGCATCCGCGTGGGCGATGACGCCGGAGCCGGCCGGGCCAGGAGTCGGGAGGCAGACGCGCTTGTGGACGGAGAAAAGGGAAGGTTTCCCACGGGATTCCCAGGAGACAGGCTCTCGTCACCTCGGGACAGCCCGGGGAGCCCGTGGGGAGGCCGTTGCCTGGGGGATCCTGAGGGAGGGCAGGGGCGGCCGCGAGGGGCGGTCAGGGAGCCGCGGGTGCCGCGGGCGGGGGGCGCCCGGTGGCCGAGGTCAGACGTCGGAGAGCAGGAGGCCGGGTCCACAACGCACGGCGACCCGCACACACGAAACACGCCCCGGCTGCCGGTCGAGCCTTCCGCTTTGGGGTCTCGCAAAAGTCACTCTTGCAAATACGTGATTCCGGGTTCTTCTGGGAAACGCAGCCGCGTGTTTCCATCCGTCCTGCCGCGAGGCCAGAGAACACCGGGACTTGGGGCTTCCCTTTCCATCCCAGTTTCATCACGAAAGGAAAGCGATGTAGTTGAAAGGGAACACGGGAGTGGAAGAAAAACAGAAAAGGAAGAAGAACAAAAAGGGGGAAAACCCAGCTTTTTCAAGTTTGCTTGAAATACTGAAGCGACTCGGGACAATCTCGCGCCGAGACAGTGACGCCCGTCAGGACCTTGCAGATGGGCCCGCGAGGGCAGCCGGTCCACAGCCCGCCGCGAGGAGGGCCGGACGCTGGCACGGGGCCCGTCTGGGCGCACCGTCTGCCTCGTCCACGACCGGTCTGGAGTCCGTTCTTACAAAGGCCTCCCGTGTCCGCTGCAGAGAACTGAGACAGGAGGGTCGGTCGCGAGGAGAGTACAGACCGTTCCCAGGACCTCGGCACCCGGGAGAGTGACCCTGAATGCCTTTCTGGCCCGGCCCGTCCAGGATTTTGTACGCGGTCTTCGGACGCATCGGCGCACAGTCTTCAGAAACACAATCGTGCGCGTGTGACCTCATGCCCTGTTTCCTCGCCCGATGTGTCACGGCGGCAGCTTGGTGCGCCAGGCACGGTTCCGAGAGCTTTCTGGGCACGCGGCAGCCCCGGCCCCCGAAGGGGCTGCGGCACAGAGAGGCTATGTGACTCGCCTGGGGTCCCACAGAACGAAGTGGTGGTCTGGCTCCAGCCTCTGAGGCGTGACCCTCTTCTCAGGTTGCTTCACAACATTTTAATGACTTCATAGTATTTCGTCATATCAAGATGCAATAATTTGTTGAAATATTTATTTCTCGCTTCAGATTTTTCCCTGTTATGAAGCACACTGCAACAAGCACCTTACAGTCTTCCAGCCGAGTTTTTGTCTACAAACCGTGTGATTTCCTCACACCTGCTGACCACCCAGTTCCAGCGGGAACCCCGCCCAACGCGCTCCGAGGGTTTGGAATATGTGCGGACAAGTGCTTCCCAGAGGGGGTTCCGATCCCACCCACCACGAGGGAAGATGCCCCCCACCCTCACAGACCCTCTTCCAAGACGGAAAAGGCAGCTCCCGGCACAGCCGGCAGCACATGCTGTTTCTGCTCTACATCCCCGGCCACGTGCGTGGCTGAGGACAGTGAGGATTTTCCTCGCGTCTTGGAGTGCTCGCCGGTGACACTGGCCAGTAATTAACGTCTCTGCGTCACCGAGGCTTTGACACACTCTCCTCTTCAGTGGTCCTGGTCCAGCCAAACTGTGAAGCTGGCGGAAACGCAGGACAAAATCGAGACGTTAGCTCTTTCCTTTTGAGAAATTACAGTTTATGACACGAGAATTGTTGAGCTCCCATGAAGGGCGCCCGGGTCTGGGAGCTCGTGCTACAGGCATCAGCACAGAAGGAAGGGCCGTGACCTCCTATGCGCTGGGCTCTCAAAGAGTTTTGCGGATGCACATGCACTGTGTGAAATGAGTTCTTGTGTGGGGTTGGGGTGGCCTCGCCCACCGGGGTGCCTCCCACGCCCGTGCCCGCGCGTCCCCGGTGTGGTGGACTGTCCCCGCGCCACCGGATGGGTCAGCCGCTCGGAGTAGCACGATACTCCCGGCCCCTTCAGGTGAGGGCCAGGGGTGGCTGGAGCTCGAGGAGCCAGGGGACGCCCTGATGAGTCTGGGCCGGGGGAGCCCCAGTGTCCTGCTGGGAGGACCGTGGGCAGCAGGTCCCCGAAGGCCGGGACTGCTCTCGGCACCTACCTGACCCGGGAGGGCGGGAGCGTCCTGACACACCCCCACCGGCCTCTCCTCCCGGGAGAGCAGGCGTCCATAGAGCTCAGCATCTCGGCAGCTCACTGCGCAACCCTATGGAAGAGAAGACTGTGCCTCTCTAGGAGCCCCTGTGGGCCTGGGCACTCTCCTGGTCAGCTCAGCTCAGGACGCAGTGCCCTGCAGTGAAGGCCAGCAGGAGACCAGGACCCAGAGCAGGTGACCCCAGGACACCTGTTGCAGGCTCTGGCTTCAGGACGGCCGTGCCGACCCCGTACCCGAGAGGCTGTTTCTTCTGCTGCACAAGAGAGACCACGGCAGGAGTCATGGGCCACAGTGAGGACTGGACGGGCGGCCCAGGCAGAGATGAACCTGGGACCTAGTGCTTAGGAAGGACTTCATAAGTGCCACACGGCAGGGCAATTGTAGGTGACCTATCGCTCATAAAACGAATGCAAATTCGGAACACAGAGGCAGGGGTTCTTAGAACTCAGGGTGTCTCCCCCAAGCAGAAAGCTCGTCCACTCCACGAGCAGGGTCTCTGCTCTGTGTGTTCAATCCCTGCTTGTTTGGGCCCAAATGTGACTGGAGGTGGCTGGTCAGTCTTTCTCTTCAGAAGACCAGCGGCTCCAGGGCTCAGCACTTGCGGAGGGAGCGTCTGCCGTCACCCAGGGAAGCCAGGGCGCAGACACTCGGTTGTCCAGGAATCAGTGACGTGTGTTGCCTGTTCTTGGAATCCAGGGAGCAGAAAGTCCCTAGTGGGTTCCCAGAACCTTCCTGCCCTCCTATCCCACTCGAGCAGGGAAGTTCCGGATTCTGTGGTGGAAATGATTCATCTGCTGGACCGAGGGCTCTAGACCCAGCTTCTCAATTGGAGAGCAGTGAGTGCTTGCACATCTGGGAAGCCTTAGGGTCCCAGCTCACTTGGCCAGGCTCTGTGTTTGGACACAGAACCACATTTCGGCTGAGCTCGTGATCCCAGGGGGACTGAGCATGTGTCTCTGGGCGGCGGGAGTTACCCGCTCCCCTGGCTTCGCAGGATCAAGACGCTCCTTACGCAATGAGTGTTTCCCACACTTGCCAGATTACCAGATTTCTGCTTAGAACAGCAGTGCAGGGGCTGCCTGGAGTCTCTGGGGCGGTGGGTCGGTGTGTGCCTGGGAACAGAAGCAGCCGTGCAACGAGCTTGTTCACAAATTCTCACTGTCAGGGCAGAATGGCCAGGGGCCAGGGCGACAGCAGGACCTTGAGGCCAGCCCCACCTCCTGGCCCGCCCATCACATGGCTGCACAGGCCACACTCCTCCAGGAAACTGACTCTGGCCTCTGACCCCAGACCCTCACCTTCCCCTTGCCCCCGGGACTCAGTTACTAGGCCACCCAGCCTGGTACTGGCGCATCCACGGGGTGTGGCCCTGTGGTGGACACCTGGGCTGGCAGCGGCCTCAAGGAGCTCTGTGTGACCAGGACTGCAGCTCGAAAGCTACTTCCCCGAGACAGGTCAGCATGTGCAAAAGCCCAGCATCTGTGAGTCTGAGCACTTAGTTCAGCCCTTGACTCTGTCCCAAGACCAAGATGACAGCAGCCGGTCCCTGTCCGCCTGTGGGCACAGCGCTCACTGCCAGGGCCCCTCAGAGCTGGCTCCCGGCTCAGGGGCCTGCTCCAGCTGCCGCCGGGTGTGCGGCTCCTGGAGCCCCCGGCCGTGGAGGGCAGCCGGTCCCTGCACTGGGGCAGCTTGGCAGGACAGGTGCTGAGAACATGGGGGGCGGGGGGCGAGGACTCAGGTATCAGAGGCTGAAGGGGCCTCAGGGTGACCGTGGGCAGGAGCCGGAGAACCGGGGACAGCAGGTGGTGTCTTACAGAGGTGGACCTCACGACCCAAAGTCTGAGATGACGGATTTGAATCCAAACCAACCGGAATCAATGGCTCCGCGAGTAAATAAAGGCCTGGGAGCAGCGCGTGCCCTCCGCCGTCTTCCTGCGGATGCTCTGCCCTGGGGAGTGAGCACGGCTCCTCCCCGACATGGCTGCTTCGCTACCTCCCGGCAAGGGGGTCGCTCTCGGTGGAGACCTGAGCCCTCCGCTGGGCAGTCAGGTTCCCTTGGAGGAGCAGGGCCCTTCTGGGTGCTCCGTCAGCAGACGGGCTGTGCCGTGGCCGGGAGGCAGCCTGGGGAGTGGGGTCCCACGTCCAGAACCGCACACCCACACGTGTCCTCTGTAGGGTAGACAGACACTCTGCGAGGGGCTCGGAGCGGCCCCAGCCCCGGCCCCGGCCACGGTGTGCACTGACGGGAGGCAGGGTGGCCTCACAGCACCAGGGAATGGGCCGCGGGCTCCTGTCGCGTGCGAGCGCGCTCTGGCTCAGCTTGGGCAGCAGGGCGGTACCCTAACCGTATTTGCACTGGGCTGTCCCTCAAATGAGTTTTCATCCCTGAGCGGAGCTGCCCAGCGGCACTGGGAGAGCACGAATGTGCGGGGACGAGGGAGTGAGGTCTTGCTCCAGATGAATGATCTGTAAAGACTATTTTTGGCCCAGAATCAGAGTCAGCTGCATTCAAAATCAGCCTGAGGCCTCTTTGTCTAAAACACACTTCACTGGTGTCCAAACCAACCAGGTCCAACGGACGAGTCTCTTATCGGGTCTTTCCACCGGAGGAGGGACCTCGCAGTGCCCGACGCAGCTTCTCAGGAAGCAGGACACCAACAGAAGCCGTCTGACCCAGGGGTCCCGGGACCCAGGTCTGTGCTGCACAGGGAGCCCGGAGCCAGCTCTCGGCAGAGGCAGGCAGGAGGGCACACACGCTTGCGGCGTCGCAGGCCTGGTCGGGGCTGCCCGGGGCCTCAAATGCACGTCCTGCGAGTGAGCGGTCAGAAGGGCAGATTGAGACGGTGGTTCCTCTCCTTACTCCTTCCACTCGAACACAGACACTAACGGGGTGGCTGCAGGCTTGAGGTCAGACAGCAGAAGCAGCAGTCCGGGGTGCGGCTGAGTAACCCCATCTGAGGTATCAAGATTTGGGCAGAGACCCCTGCCAGTTAGGACTCAAGGATGGTGTGAAAACACCAACTAATTTCACTCTGGATTAAAGGACCCTCAGACCGTCCACCTTCAATCTCAGAAGGGTTAAATGTGCCGTAGAACGTTTCTCTCGTTGGGTGTTGTCGTGTTCAGGGCTCATAAAGCAGATCAGACAACGTTCTTCCGAAGCTGACAATAGCGGCTCCTTCCCGTGCTCTCCGCCTGCGAGCTCTCGGCAGCCTGGGGGAACCTCGAAGTGTCCTGAACACACAGCCCTGGGCCAGGCCAGAGGCACTCATCCGCTTCTCCCCAGGAAGCAGCCTCCGTGTGTCCACCTGACATGGGTAATATCGAGGCCAGAGCCAATTCCAGTTACTGCCAGCAGCGCTGGGAGCCGGGCCTCAAGTGTGTCATTGCCGAGCCTGGTAAAGCTCACGGCCACGGCAGCAGCCACGGCGCCGCGCTCGGCATTTCTGTGTGGATAGAACGCAGACATGCACACCCACAGGCTTCCTTTCCCAGCACGCCGATCCCCTAGCCACAGCAACCACCGCAAACCTGGGGACATCAGGGGACACAGTATTCTCACCGTGCTGTGCAGGGGACGTCCTGACGCCCAGGGGCAGAGAAGTTATCCGCTGTGGCCAGTGGTCAGCCAGGATCCCCGAGAGAGGGAGGCGGGAAGACAAGCCCCGACTTGAGTTGTGACCACTTGTCCTTTGGACATGACCAGATGTGACCAGACGCTTAGCCTTGCTGTCCTCCTGTTTGCCCTGTGCAGGTGAGGGAGCGGGACACCGGGTGCTGTGGCTGAGACCGCAGAGACGTGAGCGTGTGAGGGGCACTGCACCACTCCGGTCGAGCCCAGACGCTGAACCTCTGATTTCACGCTGGGCACCGTGCAGAGCCCCACACCAGTAAGAGTGGAGGCTCACAGACGTTTCTAGGAGGTACAGGTCAGGAGCTATGGATAATCAGTTCTTTTCCCACGACCCAGCATGTACTCATCCTCCCTTTTTTGGGGAACCCATGGCGCCCTTTCTTACGCCCAAGTTCACACTTCCATGGAACACGGGACCTTCCGTCAGGCTGCACCTTCCGGCACGAAGCGGGACACACGGCATGGGTGTCCCTTCTGACCTTGGGCACACATGGACACCGTGTAGGTGAGTGTCCGCGAGGGTCCCCTCTGACCTCTGGAAGGGGTGAATTTCTGGCCGTGCTGCTTCTCTCCCGCCACGAGGGGGTTTGTCCTTAGCATCCGAGAGCAGGCGAGCCAGGGCCGTGCCATAGGCTGCGGGTTTTCCACCTGAACTATTTCAAAACTCTCGGTTCCATTTTCAAAATACACAGCTTAAAACCCGGAGCTGCGGTGAAGGGATGTGCTGAGTCCGAGCGGGAGAAACCGCACGTCAGCTGCTGCCACGACGCAGGACGGGGCCACCAGTGGACGAGCAGGGCCCACTGATTCCTTGCGCCAGGCCTGGTGGGTCTGGGGCCGCCCTTTCTCCACCGCTGCCGCCGCACAGCTGCCGGTCCCAGAGGCTGCTCGCCTGACAGGAATGGCATCTGGTTCCAAAACGGAACTTTCTTGCTGACTCTTTCCTCAAAAACATCCTCGCCCTGCGTCCATCACCATCCGTCCGTCACTGCCCGTCACCGCCTTCACCGCCACGGTCCCCAGGAGGGTCTAGGGGCCCCCCACCCACTTGCCCCCTGACGGCCCTGCCGGCCCCTGACCACACTTCTGCTCCGGCCTGAGAGGATCCAACCCAGGCCCCAGGTCTACCAACCCCTGTCCTGCTGGAGGCTCCCCCAACGGACACAGACTACAGGGCCTGATGTCTGGTGCTTCCACTGGCCTTCACCGTTCCCTGCTTAGGCGTCCACCACCACTCTGCACCGTCCAAATCCATGCCAGGGTCCTGGAGCAGCCCCTTGAGGCACAAGTACAGAATCCCTCTGTGTCCCCAGAGCGGGGTTCCTTGCTGGGACCCATGCACCCTGAGGTCCGGGCCTAGAGGCTGGGGGGCACACCCTTCCTATGACCTCACCCAGAGCCCAGGGCCCTGGCCAGTGACCTCTAGTAGCCGACCTCCCCCCCGGGGGGGGGGGCTTCTCCACTCTCAGGAGAGACCAGCCAGTCCCCCAAAAGTCCACATGGATCGCGTGGCTCTCCTAAGTAAAATGTTTGCCAGGTTCGTGATCACTTTCAGGGCAAAGCTCGGGTCAGAGGCCTCCGGACCCAGCTCTGGGGGGTCAGTGGTCCTTGGCTCTAGCCATCCCCACCCTCATGGCCCTGCCCGAGTGCCCTTTCCCTCGTGCCCTGCTGACGGCAGTGGCTGATTCTAGGAGTTTCCCTCTGCCCTGCGGGGGCCTGGCCTGGGCCCCGCACTGTGTTTTCTGTTGCCCTACCACCTCCAAGCAGCTGCCCCGGGTCACCTGCAGGCCCAGCCCCTCCGAATTCCTGGTCCCCAGGACAGCAGGTGTGAGTCAGGACAGTCTCTGGGCAGAGACACACATGCTGCCCACACATCTGAACCCACCGCAGGGACCACAAACCCGCACCTTTGCGCTTGTGTCTGCACTGCTGACGGAGGAAATGAGGTGTCAGACTGCTCCCCCCGCAAAACCATAGGGCATGCAGGCCCCAGAGCCCAGGCGTCTTCACGGACGGCGTCTCGCGGACCGACCTGTCTCATCACCCCCGTCCTCCCTCCACACCCTGGCCGTTGGAGCTTCCCTGCTGCCCGCGGCCCCGCGGAGGTGGGGACAGCCTCTGGACACACGCACGCTCCACGCTGCTTCCCTCCCGACTGCTTCCGTCTGCAGCAAGGAGTCGAGCCTGGTTCCTGATCACTTACGGCAAAGCTCATGTCCTGAGCTCTGCGTGAGGTCATAGGAAGGGTGTGCCCCCCAGCCTCCAGGCCCAGACCTCAGGGTGCATGGGTCCCGGCAAGGAACCCCGCTCTGGGGACACAGAGGGATTCTGCACTCGTGCCTCAAGGGGCTGCTGCAGCGTGTCCACATTTGCCGACGCAGGCGTGGCTGTGGGAAAGCTCGGGGGAAGCTGTGCTCCTTCCAAACGCACACCGGGTTTCCCGGGGTCGCACTTCTCTGGGTGATGGCCTGAGACAAGACCTGTCTTCCGTGCGCTCCGGGGGGGAGGAGAGAGGGCCGCAGACCCCCACGGTGTCCTCCGCACCCGTGCTGCAGCCCACGGCCACTCTCAGGGCTCCCCGCGGTGCCCTCCGCACCCGTGCTGCAGCCCACGGCCACTCTCAGGGCTCCCCGCGGTGTCCTCCGCACCCGTGCTGCAGCCCACGGCCACTCTCAGGGCTCCCCGCGGTGTCCTCCGCACCCGTGCTGCAGCCCACGGCCACTCTCAGGGCTCCCCGCGGTGTCCTCCGCACCCGTGCTGCAGCCCACGGCCACTCTCAGGGCTCCCCGCGGTGTCCTCCGCACCCGTGCTGCAGCCCCACAGCCACTCTCAGGGCTCCCCGAGGTGTCCTCTGCACCCGTGCTGCAGCCCCACGGCCACTCTCAGGGCTCCCCGAGGTGCCCGCGTGGACGCCCAGAGGCCCCTCACTCTGCCTTCCGGCCACCTCCAGCTCCGGTCACCCCCCTGCCTCCACGCCCTCCGAGCCCAGCACCTCCCCAGGACAGCGGGCTTTGTCCTGGCTTCTGGCTGGAAGCCCATGTCCAGAGCACGTGGGCACGTCTCCCCAGGTCTCCCCGAGACCTGGAAGGGCACCGTTTGACCCAGCAATTCCCGTCTGACCGTGTCCCCACACCCGGGAGACGTGCGCGCAGACATGGAGCAAGGGCATCCCCGGAGCCCTGCTGCTGACAGACACACTGGAAACAAATAAATGCCCCCACCGGGGCCAGGAGCCAGACCCAAGGCACCCATGGCTGGCGCCAAGCTGTTGGAGAGACGGATACACGGACGGCGTCCGCGCCACCCGGACAGCGGCCTCTGGATCGGGCGAAGCCACACCCGCCGTGGACAACGCTCTGCGTGCAGACACCTGCTCTCCCGTCTAAACGGCTCTGAGTCACCGTCCTCTGCCAAGCCCGTTCGTTTACTTGTACAACGTCAGGACTGAGGATGCTTTGCTGTCAAATAAGATCGTTGTCGACACAGCCCAAACCAGTGTAGACACTCCCCTCCTCTGCCCCAGGCCCTCACCTCTGGGGCCCTGGACTCTTGGGCGCTCACTTCCAGGCGACAAGGGTTCCCGGGCTGTTAGAAACACCGTCTATGCAGTAACATTCATGCGCCCGACGGTGTAGACTTAGTCCGCCTCCCGCTTCCTCATCCTGATGGTCTGAGTGTGCATGAATGTGTGTGCCCGTGCGTGTGTCTCCATGTGAGTGTGCACGTGCCTGTGCTTACAGCTCAGCTGTGTGCTGTGCCGCTTCCCTTCAGGGTCGTGGGGCGTGTCTGCATGGAACCTTCCCCGACCACCCAGGGGAGACAACACACAGCTGTCTTCCCTCCTGCAAGAGCCTCGGTCTCTTTTCTGGAGGCCTCTGGAACCGTCTGGGCTGAAAGAGAAGGGCGGGTAGAGCCCACCTGTGCAGGCCCAGGCCCGGGCGGAGGCGAGGCTGGGACCAGGCCCCAGCTCCAAGGGTGAGCAGTGTTGGCATGTGAGGGTCTAGCAGAGCAGCAGGTCCCCGTCAAGACCCTCAGGAAGCTCTGAGGACCCCTCCTAGCCCCAGTGGGCAGCCAGCTGTGGAGTCTGTGTGCCTGTGACAGGGAAGTGGACGGGGCCCCCGGGCTAGCCCCGTGTCGCATGGGTGCTGCTCTCACTGCAGCTCTTCTGTGGGTGTCAGCACCTCCAAGTCCTCCGGCAGCTGCTGAGGTGCTTGCTGGCCTCTCTCCCCCTTGCCAGCCCTTGCGCGCCTGTGTTTCTCTAAGTCATGGACTGTTAACCCCTTGAGGTCTCGCAGCCCTGTGGGGTCTCGACGGAGCAGCCAGTGCTGGGAACTGCCCGAGGTTGGACAGCACCGGGCCTGGGAGCAGCTCCGCGGGGAGGGCCTAGCAACACTTGCACAGAGTGGGGCCGGGGACTGCTGTGGGCCGGGCGCCTCCTGTGTGCCCTGTGCTTTCCACCACAGCTGTGCTCTCGGTGGGTTTAAAGGTCCCATGTCACAAATGAATGGGTGGAGGTTGACAGATGTGGACGGACAAGCCCAGGCTCAGGGGCCGTGATCAGGCAGGTGTGCCGGGGCAGGCAAGACCCAGGTTGTGCGATCCGGTTCTGAGTGTCCAGCCCTCCCCTTGCAAGGCAGCTCCCTCCTCCTGGTCCAGCGGTCCCTGGAAATTCTGTGGCAGCGTCAGGGCCCCTCGGCAGGGACGCCCTGCTGGGGGAATGGCCGAGAGAGAAGCAGGATGACGTCACCCAAGCCGGACAAGCCCAGCTGGCCCTCTGGAGTCTGAGATCCCATTTGGCTCTGGGCAGCCAGAGAGAACATGTCAGACAGCACAGGTGAGGCCTCCAGGTCTAGGATGGATGCAACCGGCCCTGTCCGGGCTTCCCAACACAGGCAGGCGCCTGAGGTCACGGCACCTGCCTGACCTGAGCTTACCACACCCAGCCGCACCAGACCCAGAGTCCACAGTGCCGGTCTAGGGCCTGGCCACCCACCTCAGACCCCAGCTGGTCCTACACCAGGCCCGGCCCAGGCGCCCGCCCTTGGAGCTCTCTGCAGACACTGTGTCACCCCCACACCTGTGGCCCCTGCTCCCCCCGTGAGCCACGTCCCTGAGGAGCAGCCCCGCCTCACCCTGGCCACCCGGGGGCCGCAGGGGCAGCACCAGCTGGGGACGACTTGCTGCCGGGAGTATAAAGTGGTTTGGGCCTCTGAGAAGATACCCAGCTCACGAGACGCCTTCATGGGGTCCTAACCCCACCATGGTGCACTGGAGAGATGCTCCTTGCCCGGGACACAGGGTGCGTCATGGTCGGGTCCGGGCCCCATCAATCCACTGGCCCAGAGCCTGAGGGGAACAGTCGGTCAGGCCAAGGCCAGGAAGATGGGGCAGAACGACAGCCAGACCCTCACAGCCACCTTCGTCTCTGTGCCCCTGGAAGGCCCCACGCTGAGCGGCTGCCTGGCATCCCCTTCGTTAACAGGCCCAAGACCCGCCGTCGGTAGCCGCACATCCCTGTGCCCTTGTGATCTGTGTCTGGGCAGAGCGCCCGCTGCAGGTGGGAAACTCAGTTTCGGGCGTCCTTTCTAGAACGGGCCCTGCAGACGCTCATCGGCACGGAGCTAAGCACTAAGCCGCTTCCTTTAGGGTCCAGAGCTCTGAGCCGAGAGCAGTGTTTATTCTCCCCGAAGGACTATGTCCTGCATCGCCACCCCACCCCCTGCAAATAAGAAGCTGCATAGTCTGGAGCTCAGGGCCAGGGAACGGAGGGAGATCCAGGCCTGGGTCTGGGGGCTCCAAGGGAGAAACGACCTCCGTGCACTTACACACAGTCCTCTGGGGTGGTCTCCGATACCCTGACCCACCCAGGCAAAGCCCCTGCTGTGGTGTATGGCCCAACATGCTGCTGGGACCCCCACCCCACCCCACCCCGCGCCAAGACCTAGCTCTGTGTCCTGCTGGCCACCATCTAAGAACACAGACCAAGACTGCCGGCTAGTGGGAGCGTCCTCTCCGGTCTCCCTCGCCTACACCACGTAGGGCCCCTCCGTGCCAGTGGCTGCTGGGGCTGCCCCACAGGCTGGTGTAGATGGTCACCAGCTGAGCCCGGCTGGCTCAACCTTCCACGCGGCCGCACTTCAGCACTGGTTACACAGGACCAGGGAGCTTGTGGAAAGGCAGGGCCACCACTGAGCTCTGGTGACCCTCAGCCCCGGGTTGGACAGCAGCCCCCAAAGTCAAGGCCTTTCCGGAAATCAAGCACGAGACCCTTCTCGGAAACAGGGCCACTGCAGATGTCACGAGTCTAGATGAGGTCGTCCGAAGGGAGGCTGAGCCTTCGGTGCCCTATAAGACAGGGCCCCTACCACAGGGAGCAGCCACAGGACAGCGGAGGCCAACTGAGATGGACAACCACAAGCCACAGCCCCACGGCCACTGGCAGCCACCAGCAGCCCAGAGAAAGGCGTGGACCAGATGGCCCATAGGGACAAGCTGACCTCAGACTCCTGCCCCCAGAACCAGGAGAAAGTAAATCTCTGTGGGTGATACCCAGTCCGTGGCTTGTGCTGCCACAGCTGTGGGAAGCCAGGAAGCCCCTGGGTGGTCCCAGAGCTGCCGTCTGTCTCACGTCCTCTGGGTCCCCCACGAGGAGCCCTGTGCACCCCTGAGGATGGTGGCCTGGGCCTGCGTCATCCCAGGACACTTACCCGTGAGGCGTCTCTCAGCAGTCTGGCCCCGGGGCTCCCGTGGCGGGAGCGGAGGCCCCTGGCCACCACCACCCGCGTCCTCACTGGACTTTCCCTTCATTTCCGCAAAGTTGTTGTGAACGTTCTGGGTCCTTCCCGTTCCGGGTGAAGTTTAGAATCGGCCCGTCCCTTCCTACAAGCAGACCTGCTGAGGTCCCCGGGCGGCATCCAGGTGGTGCCAGATCGAGGGCTCAGTCTGAGGAGAGCTGGGCCCCAGCACAAGCGCGTCTCCCGGCTCCGCAGGGCACCTTCCTCATCAGCCACACGGGCACTTTCGGCTGGACGTGCCGGCTGCTCCTCACTCAGCACGGCGCCCCGCGCGGTTTAGAACCGAGCCAGAGCGCGCGGGCTCTCGGGCCCCAGCCCCTGCGCTGGACGTCCAGCCCCCGCGGCCGCCGTGCTGAAAGGAGCGAGCAGGTGCCCCAGACCACAGCCCAGGCGGGTCTAAGCTTGCGAACGGGGGACCCTCCCGGTCACTCCGCAGCGCAGCCAGTCAAGCCTTCTCCGCTCCGACATTCCTGGATGCGGCGGAGCTGAAGCCGGCCGCCCCGCCGTGCCCTGTCCAGACGCCGCGCGGAGTCCGGGGTTGCGAGAGGACCGCAAACCAGTCTGCGCCGCGTCCCGCTTCGAGCCTTAGCGCAGCAGCCTGGCGGCCCCCCGAGGTGGGACGCGGAGTCCCAGCGACCCGGAGCGTCGGCCGCAGGAGCGCCGGAGCCGAGCGCACCCGCACGAGCCACACACGCGGCGCGGCACGCGGGCTATGAGGACACAAACGCGGAGACCTGGGAGCCGCCCAGTGGGCCTGAGGAAGGGGCGCGGGAGCCGAGGGCCGTCCGCACTGTGGAACCCGGTTCGGCAACAGGAAGGGGCGGGCGGCTGACCCCTGCCCCCTGGGGGACCCGGAAAGCAGCATGCTGAGGGCAAGCGGGTCGCACAGGCCACGTACCATGACTGCGTGGATAGGAAACGTCCAGAATGCAGAAAGCCGTACGACCAGAAATAGATTATTCATTCCTTAGGGCTGCGGTCTGGGGAGGCGATGAGTTCAGGGCCGTCCAGGACGACGGGAACATGCTACGGTAGGTGGGGGTGACGGTTTCGCAGCTCGGGGACTAGACTGAAAACCGCTGGACTGTGAACCGTGGCTGCCTCAGCGAAGACCTTGCAACAGGTTTCCGCCCCTCAGATGAGCTACGTTCATTTTCCTCATGGAGCTCCCCCGCTCTGCCTCCCTCTGAAGCTCAGCTCCTTCCCGCCTGGCCCCGAGCGCCTCACGGGGCCAGCTGAGGTCCGTCCCGGGGGCGTGACCCTTGCCCTCGCGCAGGGCACACTCCTCACGCGGACTGTCACTGGCTTGTCCCGTCCCCCACGTGCATCTCGACCAAGCACCACTTTCACAGTGCGGTCTTCCCCGAGGATCAGAGGGCGCGCCGTCTGCAGGGCCCCGAGCCCCCTTCCCTTCCTCCCGGGCGCACAGCCCCGCCCACGGCAGCACGGCCCGTCCCCTGGGGCAGGGCCTGGCCCATCTCTCGCGGTAGCACCCTGTGGCCCTTCGTCCTGGCTCTGGGATCAAAAGGGCATTAAGTCGGCCTCGAGGAAACCCAGCCCGGTGAGAGAGGAGCCGCGGCAGACACTGACCTCTCCCCGCCTCGACGGCTGCTCGGAAACATGCTTTTCGTCTCGTTTTCAAAAGGTCTGTCTGGGCATCGTTCACTGAGAACGTTCACTGGGGATCCACCACTGTGCAACTGGATACATGTTTTGCAGAGAAAAACCTCAAGAAATGTGTTTCTTATAATCAATTAGCATTAATTGAGCAGAATCACAACGATCAAACTGCACAGGAACGCAACACATGCACTGGGAACGTGGCCGTCTCCCCGGCACCCTCTGCTCGGCCGACTGCTCGCGAGGGGCAAAGACTCAGGTTAGGACCCCACGGAGGGCCGTCTTGGCCACACTCTCCCATCAGCCATCTTTGCTGGGGGCCAAATGTCTGAGCTAAAGGGGGTGCATTCTAGACCCTCAGAAGAGGAATTCAGACGGTCCCCAAATCGGCTTCTCTCCAGCTCCTGATTCCTGCCATGGACTGTTCGCTGACCGGCCAAAGTCACGTTTGTCCACACTGTGCAGCACACACTTACACACACCACATTCCACACACACAGATGCATTCGTGGACACACACATGTGCAAGAACCTAAGGCAGCCCCAGGCCTTATTCCTGTCCCCTTGTGATCAGCCGTCTTGGCTCAGACCGGGTTGCTGTGCGGGCTAATCCTTACTCCTGGCCCTGACCTTGTCCTGGTGACCAAGGCTGGGCTCTATGGCCTGCGGAACAGGCCATGATCCTCAGCCTCCTGTTACACCCTCAGGGTCAGACTACCCTCCTGTCTTCCCCAAAGCCATCAGATGAATGCTGTGCTGTTCTCGGTCAAGTAGCTTTTAGTAGACACGATCTTATGCACATCACTGAACTTATTTCACGATGACTTCTAAGCAGAGGGCGCGGATAGCACGGCACTCCAGCCGGATCCGCTCCACAGGAACACCCCTCCTGAGCTCCAGGCTCTGGTCAGTCTGCCTTTGAGGACAGACGGCTAAAAAAACCTCACAGAATTACCTAGACAGTATTTTGGTTCAGGAAATGACCTTGCCTTTGGTGAGTGCAGATGAAGTTTCTCTGAAACACCCCATTTACTCTTTTTTTTAAAAGATTTTATTTCTTTATTTGAGACAGAGAGAGCATGAGGAGTGGGGACAGGCAGAGAGAGGAAGAGGCAGGCTCCCCACTAAGCAGGGAGCCCAAAGCAGGGCTCGATCCCAGGACACCGGGATTATGACCTGAGCCGAAGGCGGACGCTTCACCGACGGAGCCCCCGATGTCCCTCCCCCACCGTCCCGTTTATTTTTCTGATTCTGATGTTGCAAATGGGAAAATCATGTCATGGGCAGAGAGACACAAATAGACTTTATTATTCTGTTACTGGTTTCCTAGCATCAGGACCATTCTGCACTTACCCTAACTGCTTTTCCCCCAGAAGCTGCCCTACCCCGTCAAATCCATGGACAACACTTCCCCAGAGCGGGGCGAGGCTGGTGAGGACGGAAAGTCAAGGGCGTGCCAGCCTTGCAGAGAGGAGTGTCTGCGGTCGCTCACAGCGGTGAGAAGGGTCCCCGCCGACCACAGCGGTGAGAAGGGTCCCCGCCGATCACAGCGGTGAGAAGGGTCCCCGCCGACCACAGCGGTGAGAAGGGTCCCACACCGAGGCTGGGAGCTGGAACAGAACATGCATTAACATTTCTAAAGAGATCTTCAGAGTAAGGCAAATCCTGCTGCCAAGATGTCATCAACAAAGAGAGAGAAAATGAGCTTCTGCTTGCCATGACACACTGCTCTCCAGGCTGCTCTCCTTCCTCCTGTGGGACCACTGAGGTCCCTGCATCCCGACGCCTGCCTGACCCCGGTGGTCACCTCCAGTCAGCCCCTCACACAACCCGCCTCCGGAACCTTCCCCAAGCCGTCTCGGCCCAGAGAAGAACCACTCAGTGACCTCCCCGCCCTCCTAGGCTCCCGTGGGCCCGGAGCGGACGGGCCCGGGGGCTGCCTTTTAGGCTTGGCCCTGCACCCCAAACCAGGGCCCCCTGCCGTCCAGGAGCTCCTGACTGTCCCTGGGGACGCGTTCCCATGCGTCTGTCTCAGCTCTCTGGATGAAGGCAGACCTGGGTCCTCTGAGCGGTCCCCATGCCAATACCCAGTCTGTCGTTGTTGTTAGTTGTCTGGAGCACGTGAGCCAGCGACCGTCGGGGGCCACAGCTCACTTATCTTTGGCCCCAGGATCTAGGCGTGCTGGGCGTGGCAGAGACCCTCCAGCCGTGGGAGTGGAAGGGAAGGACCCGCGCTGGTCTCCCAGACACGAGGCTCGGCCTTCAGACTCACGGGGCGGGGGGCACTTTACAGAAAAGGTTTTAGAACCCAGAAAGCCTCTGTGTTGCCTTGAGTTTTCCTCAGCACTTGAGGTTAAGAACAGGCCACGAGGGCACTGGGTGCTGGGTTGGACTCGGTTTGCAGCTAGGGTAAACCCCCCCCCACCGTGGGTGCCAGTGCCGGGTCTGCACACATGGCTGGGTGAGCCAGTCCGTGGGGCCCTGCACAGGCCGGGCCAGGGAGTGCACGCTGGGAAGGTGGGGGCTCACGCTGCCGGGGGGAGGCTCACTGGAAGGCACCGTGGGGCGGCCTGAAGAATGAGCCCAGGACGTCCCTTGCTCCTTAAGAGCAGGACAGAGCCAGGCTCGGGGCAGAGGCGTGGTGCGGGCTGCCAACAGGAGGAGACCTCGGGCTTCCGACACCTGACATAGGAGTCTGTCCGGATTAGTCTGTCCAGGGGACAGTCTGAAACCCGGGACCAGGAGAATCTGCATGGCCGCCATCCCCACGGGGCCTCATCTGACCCGGTTACCTCCCCAGGAGCTCACCTCCAAACAGCAGCATGTGAACTTTGGGGGACACAGTCCAGGCCACAGCTTTGGGGACAGAGGAGGGACTGGGCAAAGCAGAAATGCAGCCTGGAGTCTGGGCACCATGTCCCCTCTCCCTCCTGGGTCCCCCACGCTGATAGGCGTCAGAGCTCCAGGCTTGAGCAGGGCTGGGCAGTAAGGGGTCAGCACCCGGAGCTCTCCCGACAGCGGTCATCCAGACGACCCCTGAGGAGGGCCGCCCCCAACCTCCGAGAGCGAGGGCAGGAGAGGGCGTGTAGACAGGCATCGCTGGCTGGTGGCCCCGTGGGAAGCCCCGTGTTCCTGTGGACGGCAGTCGCTTCCGGAGCCAGCTGTCTGGTGTCCCGGCCTGCGGGACAGGCTCCTGGCGTCCTGAGCCACATTTGCTGTTTCTGTTTCTGCAGAGAGAGAGCAGCGTGTGGTGGGGCTGCGGGTGCGGGGGAAGGGGGGCCGGGGTGAGGGGCCGTCCCCGCCCTGCGGTTTAGATGCTGCCACGCTAGGAAGAGCTGCAGACGAACTTCTCAAAAGAAAAAGACAAGATGTTCCTTCAACTTCAGAAGTGGTTTTCGCTTGTTTAATTTTTGCTGGCTGGGGTTCAAGGGTGAAAGGTCAGGGCGTCCTCACCTACCCCAATCCGATGGGCTCGCCCCTCGGGACGCCTTTGAGAAAACACCGTGGGACTATTTTAGAACTTGGTAAAGCCTCCTGGGTTTTGAATTCTGGACTAATCAGGAGTATCTTGGTGTTTGATTTGGTTTACTCTCAAGAGAAAACAAAGCTCCGTTTCCTGTTTTGAAATAAATTCTTTCATAAACTTCATGAAGACACTCAGAAAACACTCTCAGCGAGAGGCATGGAGAGGCTTTGAGGAAGCACCAGACGGGCCATCCACAGAGCACAGCCTGTGACTCCCCCGTCCCCACGTTTCTGGTCAGATCCCTTCACAGCTCAGGACTGTGCGGAAGCATCTCGGGCTTGGCCTCTCCACGGAGCTGCTGGCTGCCGCGGCCCCTTCCGCTCAGCGATCCAACAGCCTGCGGGGTCTGGGCGGCCATGCCCATTTCAGAGATGAGGAAACAGAGTCCCAGGCGTGCTGAAGGCGAGCAGGAGGGCCGGCGTGCACCGTGGGAGACACGATTTTCTCTACCCTCCATCGCTGGGTGCCGCAGCCTGTGCTTCCGGTGCGGTCCCGTCTGCGGGAGGCCGATGCCACGGGGTGGCCCGACCGCCGTCTCCTGCTGGCCTGCGTGCTCCATGGGGCCCCTCACCCACCCACCCAGCTAGCAGAGCGCAGTGGCCCCACAAGCACGTGGCACCTGGACCCCAGCTCAGTCGTCGTCCGTCAGTGCAGCCCCGAACTGGAGTGCAGGACACTGCTGTGGCTCCAGAGGGAGGACAGAGGTCGGCCTGAGGAGCTGGGCTTCACCTGCTTCCCTGCAAGAAGCGTCAGACGTGGACACCTGCGCTCTCCTTCGGTACCACCCACACGTGGGAGACTGTTTTCTCCTCCCCGGCCCTTGTTAGAGCAGAGGGGGACGCCGTCCCCTCCACGGCCTCAGTCCCACCAAACCAGCAAGGGAAGCAAAATCCGAGCTTATTTGTCACCCAAGAGACCTGTTCACACGGTACCGTTAGGTGGGCACAGATGGACATTGAATCAGAAACTGGCGTCTGATCCACAATATTCCGTTCAGCTCTGATCGCGGGTCCGCCACGTCGTGAGGGGTCGGGAGCTCTCTGCAGCGCTCGGCCACACCTGCACCTTCACGAACTGTGCAGAGCCTGCCTGAGTTCTCCACTTTCCTCCGCTACATCTGTCCCGATTTTACTGTTTGAAACATAGTTTCATATCTGCTGAATACAGTAATAAAATTGGGAACCTGTACCTTTTATCTTTGTATTTTTAATTTCATTTCTGTTGTGCCTTGTTTCTGTCCTTTTATACATGAGTATCGACGGACAGGAGGTTGAAATGCTCAGTGTCCTTCCTCAGCAGTGGTGGTGAGGTTGCCAGAGAGGAAAGCAAGTTGGAGGCGTGGGGGTTGGGGGCTGGGTCGGGTCTGAGGACACGGGGTCGAGGCCCCTGATGTGTGGCCACAGCTCGGGACCTGACCCCTGGGAAGCAATGGCGGATGCCACTGCGTGTTTCCCCACCTGCCTCTGCCTTCCCGCATCCGTGCCAGGTCCAACAGCCACACTGGACAGCACCACGTCGCAGAGGAAATGCCCAGGACACGTCCAGTCCCTGCTGCTGCCTCTTTGGGCGTTGCCTGGCCGGTGGACAGCCCCAATCCATGGGGGCAGATGTCAACCTGCCTGAGGCCTGAGCCCCAGAAACAGCCTTGCACAGCCAGGGGAAGGGGTGAGGCAGGCAGAGCCGCCCTTCTCTGGCTCGGCCGCCTTCCATGCCCCGCGGCGATGTGCCAGGAAACACACCCGGCGCTCCAGCGGAGAGGCGGAGACGGGGGGGATGGAGGAGGGGCGGAGGGGAAGCGGGGGAGGGGAGGGGACAGATTCCATCAAGCCGATCTGAGTCGCCCGCCGCGTGGACGGGTCCTCCCTGGAAACAAGGGTCCTGTTGTGAACACAGCCGACCCAACGCCCCGCGGCCTGAGCCCGGCCTGGTGGCCTCCGGGCGGCCTCCGGGCAGAGGACACACAGCGCTGCCTGGTCCTCGGACGTCCAAGCTGGCCGTGGGGCAGCGCTGCCTCCAGCCGCGGCTTTCACGAAGTCGCCTGTGAGAGAGAGGTGGGGCGGCCTCGCTGCACAGATGGCTCTTTGTCCCCGCTGACACCGGCCATCTGCTTGTTTGTCTGAATGATGGTGGAGGGGCAGGGGGCTCCCAATCTGCTGCCCGGGCCCCTCCCGCCAGCAGCGACCTCCTGACCTCTGGGCCAGACAGGTCTTCAGAGTCTGTTCTTCCCGCACAACGGTGCTGCCCTCCCCAACGCCCAGCTCTCTTCAGCATGGGAGCTCAGCACCAGGACGGCAGGAGCAGGGGTGGAGGCAGAGGGGAGGGAGGAGGGGGATGGGAAGAGAGGAGGGGTGGGGACGAGAGGGACAGAGTGGGAGGGAGAGAAGGAGGGACAAGGGAGGGGAGTGAAGGAGCAGCAGCCGCAGGGGGAGCAGCCGCCGCCAGGGGAGCAGCAGGAGCAGGGGGAGCAGCAGCCGCCGGGGGAGTAGCAGGAGCAGGGGGAGCAGCAGCCGCCGGGGGAGTAGCAGGAGCAGGGGGAGCAGCAGCCGCTGGGGGAGTAGCAGGAGCAGGGGGAGCAGCCACCGCCGGGGGAGCAGCAGCCACTGAGGGAGCAACAGCCGGAGCGGGAGTAGCAGGAGCAGGGGGAGCAGCAGCCGCCGGGGGAGCAGCAGCCACTGAGGGAGCAACAGCCGGAGCGGGAGTAGCAGGAGCAGGGGGAGCAGCAGCCGCCGGGGGAGCAGCAGCCGCAGGGGGAGCAGCTGCAGCCACCGAAAGCCTCATGGGGTCCTCCTGGTCTGAGCACCAGGCTGGAAGCCCCCATTGCACACCTGTCGTGAAGAGAACGTCACCTGCAGGGGGCTTGCTTTGTGGGGACAGAGTTCACAGAGCAAAGGCTGCAGCCACATCTGGCCAGAGGACAGCAGTCATGGGCCAGGCCTGGCTCTGCCTCTGCTTCTTGACAGATTTGGGGGGTGTGGGAAATTGGTTTTGACTCTGTGGGAACGTGGCAAGTAATACAAAGGTGCTCTAGCGGTGCTGTGTGTTGTCCCAGCTGATCCAAGAAGCAGTTCCACGGGGCTGACATCGCCACCCCTTGCCAGCGCAGAGGCCAGGGCTCTGTAAAGGCGCTTATCGGCGCTGACTCCTCCATCTCCCGGCTGTGCCTCTCGGGTCGTGAGAGGGGAAAGCATGGAGCCCCACCTCAAGTGCGGGACCGCCAAGCAGACAGGTCCCTAACTGCGTGCTGAAGCAGCATGAGCTCCTGAGATCAGGCAGGTCCACGTGCCACAGGCCCACACTATCCCCGGCTGCTGAGAGGGGCTCAGAACAGCCAGGGTCCCCCAGCGGGGCGCTGAGACCTTGCCAAGCTTCCAACCTGCACCCACAGGTGCCCCTGGTAGGTCACAGCTCCTGCTCTGCCCTCCCCCAAGAAAGCACACTCAGCTTCTCAGATCACAGAGGGGAAGAGTCGTCCCCAGGGCCTGCCTCGCCCTCTCCGCATGGGACAGGCACGGACACCTGGCTTACCTCTTTCCCTAAGCGAAAGCCAAAACCTGAGCCGGCACACAGCTAAAACGGACCCTGCTCTAACACGGGCATTGAGGCTGACAGATCTTTCAGGGGGAAATGTCCTAAGATGAGCTCAGACCTCCCTCTAGTCACCAGCCATCGGGGCCGAGCACGGATGAGGATCCACACTGGCCTCGCTCCCATCCCTGTGAAGCATTATTTTCCCTCTTGTTTGTCTGATGAAGAGGCAGAAACGTGAGGGGGTCCCCCAGGGAGGCCCAGGGCTGCCGGGGCCAGTCGCCATCGCCTGTGGGCCCAGGGGAGCTGGACTTCATTGTCCCAAATGCATGATTTGTGTGTAACTTTCAGCATCTTTACCAAATCCCTCGATTTTCAAGCCTTGGACCAAAAGGTTTGCCTGCTTTATTTCTAATTCCATTTTCCACATCAATGTTCCTCGGCGTGTTTCTCCGGCATGTGTGCACCTCCTGCGGAACCTGGAAGCGTCAGGCTGCTGGCAGCGGGACCATCAGCCCTGCCCATGTGGGGCAGCTGCTCCCACACCTGCAGGCCATGTACGGGGGGTGGACAGTGACATGTCCTACACGTGCAGGAAGTTCACCTGTAAAGAATCAGACTTTAGCTCTGAACAACCAGCAGCTTGTCCGTGGACTGGCTGGAAACGGTTGGAGACAGTCACTGTCGCACATTTATTTACAGGTTTTCTTCTTCGGAGTGCCTGGGAAGCTCAGACATCGGGGGACCCAGGGCGTTAATGAGGAGTTTGGGCTGGGGCGCCGGAGAGCTGTCGGAGAGCCGGCTCAAAGGAGAGTCCCTCCCAGACAATCAGGCTTGAATAAGGCAAGAAGTAGACGGCTCAGCATGAGGCCACGGAGTTCTCAGGGTCGACTGGAGAGGAAAGATTGTGCTGCAAAACCAGGAGGGGCCCTTGGACCGATTGCAACAGGAAAAGTGCTTTTTAGGCTGGTGGTCCCCGCCCGAGCCCATCCGCAGCGGCCAACCAGCACCCTCGACAGGTGGGCCTTCAGGTCTCTGGGTGCCTCCACCATGGCTTCTGGACCCTCAGCGGTTGGAAGAGAAGCAAACGCTGCGTTTTCACATCCTCAACATCACCACTGCGTCTGGCCCTCTGAAGTGAATCCGTTCGTGGGTTGGACACAAACCACAAAGAAGGCTTGTCCTACCCAGCGTCTGGGCTCCCGCTTCCGGGGAGACAAGCCTGGCCTCTGTGTCCTGCGCGTTAGCACCGTCGGTCCCCAGAGGCCCTGCGAGGGGCTCCTACCATCTCCCCGCTTCTCAGACGGGAGGGCTGAGGTGTGCAAACGGCCCAGCCGGGACAGCCCAGGTGCGTCTCCGCCGGCGGAGAAATAAGAGCTTCTGGACTCGAGGGAAAGGCGCCTGGAAGACCCCGGTGTGACCCTGGAGAGAAAATGGGGCACACGTGTGTCGGGAACAGCGCGCAGACCTTGCTCTGAGTCACCAGCTGTCCTCCGTGTTCCGAGAACGTCTTGGGACGTCACTGCTGGTGTCTGCTGTGTGGTCCTGTCAGGCAATGACACACCTTGAAATCACTCTGTGGTGAGAGCTGAGCGACTCCATTACACCTGGAAGTTCCAGGAAAGCACAATAGTCCCGTTACCAACGTCACCAACCGTCTGTGGGAACGGCTCGTGGGCTGGGGGTGGGTCTACGCGCATCACTCCCAGGCGGGCGAGCGCTGCAGGGCTGACCCCAGACCCGCTCCACCGGCTGCTGGCGTACAGGCGCGGCCAAGGCCTCACGGCGAAGCCTCCAGAAGGGTCCCACTGCCCTGACCCACGCGTGCTGGCGTGGGCTGTCCCAGGGGGATGGCACCCCAGATCCTAGGATGCCCCGTGGAGCCAGTCGTGGGAACAGAAAGCTCTTCTGCGTTCGGCAGCGCAGGCCCCAGCGCTCGCTTCCAAACACGCGTGCAGCAAGCGCGGCCGCAGGGGCACATGAGGGCGAACGTGGTGCCCCTGTCCTCACGGCCGGCCCCGTCGGCTCTGCGCCCGGCATCCCTGCCCTGCATCCACGCCGACCCCCCAGCCCTTCGGGAGCCTCCCGCACCGGGCCTCCCTCACCCCCCAGACCCCACGCGGCCGCCCCAGCTCCCGCTGTCACTTCCACAGTCGCTGCTCGACACGGCACTTGTGGTCCTTGTTCTGTCTCTGCTGTCTCCCAACCGCTGCACGGGTTTCTCAAGATCCAGGACCCGGTTCTGAACCCACGTGCCAGGCCCAGCATAGACACCAGCAAACACACGTCCAGCAGAAGAGCCGAGAAGACTCGGGCCCCTGTCCTTGTCTCTCTGTGAAACCGAGTCTTTATCCAAGATTTAAAGACATTTGGATTAAAATGCTTCCCGAATTTCTCTGCGCCTGGGCTCTTGCGAAATCACTGTGCTTGATTTCGGACGACCCGCTTGTTCTCCTCCGGCCCAAGACATCGAGAGGCCACCGCAGAGACACGGCCGGGAACGAATCTTCCATTGCTGAGAAGAGAATACAACTTCGGTAATATTTTTGAGCAGTTGCTGGTGCCCAGCACAATGTGGTTAATCTCTGCATTTTCAGTGAAGTGTTTCCAACTGTCTGTCTACTAATTACACATATTTACAGATCATGGAGGGCTTCACACAGAAAACCACAGGAACTACAGCCTTTGCCCAGCCTGGGGATGGTGGCGAGAGCCCTGCTCTCGTGGGAAGCAGGAGGCGGGCCTACCGAAAGATGCCGCAGCCTGGGCCAGACGTGGGCCAGACGTGGGCCAGAAGCAGCGTGCACGCAGTGGCCCTGCCCGTGCGGGCGGACACCTGCCCTGTCCTGCGAGCTGGGTGCCAGGGGCCTGTGGCTCCTTCCCACGGCTGCCCGGTAGCACCTCAGCCTCGGGGGAACGGGTCCCACGGGCACATCCCTCACCTCCTGCGCTGTGGCCGGTGCATCCAGCAGCCCACCAGGATTGGAGCTATTCCAAGAGCCACTGGACAGGCCACGGAGGCCCAGGATGGCCTTACCCTCGGGACGTTTGCCGTCAGCCAAAGAAAAACGCAGGGAGCGCAGACAAGGGTGGCCGCTGGTCTAGAGTCCCCTGGCCAGTGGCTCCCGGCGAGCCTGAGCCTGGGGGCATGAGGGACCAGCGGTGGGAGCGGGTCCACAGGAGGCCTGAGAGTGTGGGGGCCACGTCCGGAGCTGCAGGGGTGAAACAGGGGCTCCTGGACTGGGGAGCGCGGCACCAAGACAGAGTCCGAGACCAGGGGCCGTTTCTGGAGGCCGGGGGGGCAGGCTTGTTGTGGCTTCGGAGAAACGGAGGAACCCTGAAGAGGGCCTTGCGGTGCCACACAGGAAGGCCTGGGGCGCGGAGCCCGCACTAGGCGAGCTGGTTTGGGGCACCAAGGCCTCCGCCAGGCCAGAGCTCAGACGTGGGGCAGTGAGAGCAGAGAGCCTCCGTGGCACGGGGAGGGGGTGCTCGCCGGCTGGCCCCCAGCAGCAAGCGGGGCTGGAGGCTCTGCAGGCCACAGCCACGGCTCGCTGAGCGGACACCCCTGGGGGCGTGGGGGGCAGGGCGGCTCATGGAGCTGCAGGGACACACTTGGGTGGTCTCCACACCCAGAGGCAGGAGGCCGGGCTGTCCAGGAGGCCCTGCGCTTCAGGGGGCCCCGTCCACATGGAACTCACCTCGGGAGACACACAGCAGAGCCCGAGCCAGGGCCCAGCCTTGCTGTGAGCCGCCCATGCCCCCAACCTGTCAGCCCTCTGTAGCCGGCTGTGGGCCCCACAGAGGGTCAGCAGCTGCCGGCGTTTCTCAGCGCCTGCCCTGAGGCACACACGTGTCCACGTGGACCAGCTGTGAGGTGCTTGGGCCCCGGCTCGGCAGTCCTGGCAGCCGCAGCCGTGGGCAGCGAGGCCGGCCCCACAGGACCGGCGGTGACAGGCAGGACGTTCGCAGCCTGACGCCGTGCTCTCTCCTCCACGCGTGGTGGCTCTGAAAGCCCTCTGTCCCGTCCACTGTGGCTACACGTCCACGCACACACACGAGCGGCCTCCGAGCACAGGCTCCTGTTTCCATTTCCCACATTTTTATTAAAAAGGATTTCAAGGATTGTCATTTGATATAAAAACCAGCTACAAACAGGTGTGGGCCCTGCAGGAGGGCAGAACCAGGAGCAGGACCGGGCGCCGCGCTCTGTGGGGCCTGGTGCCCGTGACCACCGTGTGTCCGTGCTCTGCCCCCCACCGGAGGCTGGTGAAGACGGACAGCGGCGTCCCGGGCTGCTAGGCTCACCCACCCTCCTGGGGCCACATGGATGTGGTCGCTGCCGGTGGCCCGTGCCCCGAAGGGCCTGGGGACGTGGGTACTGAGGGCTTTTTCTGTCACACATGTCACCCTCCTGGGAGCCAGTGGGTGGTCCCCACCAGGGCGCTTCTGGGAAGTCCAGGCCTGTGCCGCAGGCCAATAAAATCGGGAACTGAATCTAGGGGTGGAAAAGGAGTAACAGAAACTTTTAAATGAAGATGTTGCCACGACGTTTAAATGTGCTGCTCTCACTGCTCAGTCCTTCTCTGCCGACGCGGAATGAGTGTGTCTGTCTCCAAACCCGCCGGGCCTGGAAATCAGGACCGGAGAGATGGAGATCTCTGAGTTTCAAACAAAACCCATGACAGCAGTAAATTGTTTAAAGCAACATGGGGAGCGACTGCTAATTCTTCACCCAATACCAGAAAGTTTTAGCCAAGAAGCCTAGACAAGAGAATTGATTATAAACATCTAAAAATATTAAAAATGCCATTTTAATGTCTATTAAATCTATGATGCATACTTTTAAGAGGCTGTGATACACCAAATATTTGGGTGAAATTATTTTATTGTTAATTTCTAAGTCCGTTTCAGACAAGCCCCCCCAGCGCGGCCAGGCCCACGGTCTCCCCCGCAGCCACGGCGGGAGTAGCTTCGCCCGTGGCCAGACCGCCTTCGCTCCTGGGCGTCTCCCGCTGCGTGGGGCTCTGCGCGCGTTCCCGCAGGGCTCGGTGGGAGGAAGGGCGCAGGGGTCGGGGAGCGTGTGCGGCTTAAACTCGGTGCCTGGTGCCCGCCGGCCCCCGGATGCCTGTCCCGAGGCACCATCTTCTGAAAGGGTTTGAGAGGCCCCCACGGACGGCTCAGTCTCGCTTTCCTCCTCCTCCCGAGAGGGGGATCTGCCTTCCCCGCCGTGTCCTCCGAGCTCCTGCGATGCGGCTGCTCCCGAACGTTCGTGGGTCACGCGCGTTTCTGCTCTGGTGAATCAGTCGTGTCGATTTGGCCGTTTCCTGGTTGACGCTGCGTTTCTTCCTCCTGAGGTGTAGGACGTATCTCTCTCCGGCCCCGAGCCGAGGGGCGTCCGGACCCCGTCCACACTGGCCTCGTTCTGTGGCTGCTCTGCCTACGCTACCGAAGCAGAAATTCAGCCGCGTCCTTCCTGCCGCCCAGCTCCGTCGTCCGCGTGTAAAGGGCGCCCGACCCCCAGGGCCGCACGGAGACTCTCCTGCTTCTCCTGCTCTTGAACTCTTCTTTTTCTGCTCAGGCCTCTCACTTCTGCCTCAGACCCACCTAGGGCTGCTGCCCTGGGCTGAACTCTGCCCTCCACAAAACCCTCCATGGCTGGGGCCAGAGTGGTCCGAGTTTGCCCACTGCCCACGTGCCCGCTGCTGCCCCACCAGACGCCCCGGCTGCCGGAAGCCGCCCTGAACCAGACCCTCCTCCAGGATCCCTTGCTTCTCACGGAAACCTCAAAGTCACCTTCCCGGTTACCCGCGTGAGACCAGACGCTGCAGGACCCCCTCCAGGGCTGTGGTCAAGGGCTGGGGTGGGGGTGGGGAGGCTGGCGCCCACAGTGGCCTGCTAAGACCCAGACCCATTTACGGGGTGTGTTTTCCTGGACGATTCCCACGACCTTCCCCCGGGCTCATACCCAGATCTCAGGCCTTCAGGGGCAGGAGCGGCCCCCCACACCCCAGCTGTTCTGCTCCATGTTTTCTATTTTTGTCCTCTGGGACTTGCCTTACAAGACGAAACATGCCAATATGGGTTATAATTTGCCTCAGTCCTTAGTACCTGGGCAGAGCGGAGTCGAGTATCGGGGTTGGCAACGCAGTTTTGAGGAGATGTTTAATGTCCCTCAAAGGAAAAGCCGAACACGAGAAGGCGTTCGAGAGTGCGGCCGAGTGGGGAGTGGGTGCCGTGGGCGTCGTGGAAGTCCGGCCGTCCCCACAAGACATGCCTGTCACACCCCTCCCCGGTGGACTCTGCCCGGGGCCGGAGCCCCGTCGCGTCCATCCGTCCCGGTGCCCGCCCGCCCGCGGCCCGCTCGCGGCACCGCGGTTAACGGGGCCGGTTCACTCCTCAAATCGCCCCGACCCCCGCGTTGTTCACGACCCGCACAGCTGTGAGGCGCAGAGGGAGAGGCCGGCGCGTCCGCGTGAGGAGACGCCGTCACTGCGGGGGAGACCCAGAGGAGCCAGTGGAGCCGGTGGCCGGGAAGAAGGCCCAGTGTGCCTGCGTGTCAGGAGCCAGGCCGGCGGCTTCTCAAGCTCTGCCGTGGTCTGAGCTCTCACGCCAGCGGAACCCGGCCTCCCTCCCTCGGGGGTCTCCCCGGAGGCCCCTCCCCAGCCGCCCCGCAGCATTCTCCAAGGTCGTGCTCCGTTGGTTACGTAAATCCAAGAATGACAGGCTGATGGTGGGTGTCAAACTCCATCTGGGTCCTTCGGGGGCGGCCCTGGGCTGAGGTGCACGCAGGGCAGGCCTGTGACGGCTGCCCCAGTTCCCCCGTCTGTGCCACAAACCCTGCGTGGGCAGTGGCTGCAACGTGCCGCGCGCAGTCTCGGGTTCTGCGGCCTGCAGCGGGGGCTCAGCAGGCACCTGCTCTCAAGGCCTCTGTGATGGTTTTGCTGGGCTGGGGGTCTCACCCGGACGTTTCCATGCAGGACGCCTCCAAGCCCCTTGGGTTGGCAGGATTACTTCCCTGCAGCCATAGGACCAGAGACCACCCAGTCCCCATGAGGGCTTCCCCTCAGCATCCGGAGAGCCGTGAGCTGCAGGGTGCGTCTCGCGAACCCAGCCTAAGGTCAGCAGCATGTTCTGGGCCGGCCCATACCCCCAGCAAGGACCTTAATCGGAAATGCAGCTCTGAGCCCGGACGGCCTGGGGCTGGTGTGTCCCTGGGGTGGTCTGCAGCCCCCAGGAGCTCTGTCGTCTGGGTAATGCCAGGCAGATGGCCACAGGAGGCTCTAAACAGCATCGTGGTGCAAGTCTTCTGGGGTATCTCCGAGACACTCAGAAACTGCAAAGGGCAGCTCCCTCCGGGTCATCGTCTGTGTCCAGCCTTGTCTGTGTTTGCATGAGGACCCCTTCCCCTCCTGTGTTCCCAGCCAAGCACTCTGAGGCCACACTGTGCTTGCTCTGGTCCCTACTCGCGGGGCCCCGCTCTGTCCCTGCCACGCCTCCCTGATCCGCTCCCCTTCCTGGCACTCCCCCCAGCCAGGACCCCTCTGTGCCTGTCCTCCGGGCTCAGACCTTAATCCTGCCCCGGCTGCCTTGTGCTCTTATCGTGACTGTCCTGCTCTTAGATTCTGTTTTCTCCAGCTCTGCCGCCAATGCTGATTGTCCCGAACAGGAAATAGACTTTCTTTCTCTCCCATTATCGGCTTTGCCATCACACTGGTCCTTTTCCTGTTCTGAACAAAATTTACTGCATCTCCGCTGAGCCTTTCCCCCAACTTCCCTGCCTTTGCAAAGTTAATTGCAACCTTTAACATCCAACAGTCTGAAAAAACACACCTTCTTCGTTTTATACCCCACCACATCCGCACTTCTCTGTAAAAATATTACGATAGTTCAGCTCCCTCCTTCCCTTCCTTGGCACTTGTGAGCCGGGAAGCGTGGGTTCTCACCACGGCTTCTCAGGGAGCAACAGAACCTTTCCCGGCTCACTGGGCTCCTCTGCCGTCAGCCCTCTCCATGGTGCGGGCCTGGCGTCCAGCTCACAGAAAGGCGCCTCCCTAAAACACCCTCCATCCAACAAAGCCCTCTGTCCTAGCTGGGTGTCGTCTGCCTGCTTCTGAGGGAACCACAGAGCGGGGACCGGTGGCCAGGCACAAGAGTGTCTGAGGAAAAGGGGGTGCGGGGTCTGGGCCGGTCCAGCCCCCAGAGAAGGCCTTAATCAAAATGCAGCTTCTAGCTCCTTCCCACGTGCCCGAGCAGATGCTGCTGGCTCTGGAGTGCACCTCCCAGAACGGCCCTCGGTTTCTGAACCAGGGCGCTGTCCTGGCAGCCACCCTGGTGGTCCCTCTCACCCCTGGGCCCCACGACATTCCCACTGGGGCCTCTCCAGTCCCAGACAGCCTGGCACCTCCCTGCTCAATGGGCACAAATGCACCCCTACCCCCCTGCACCCCCAAATCACCCACACCCCTCACCACCTGCACCTCACAGATAACCACAGGAACCCCATGTGCCAAATGACAAAAAAGCTACCGGTGCTTCCAGAAAACCTTGCTCCCAACACAAAACACTATCCCTTTCCTGTGTTTTGATTCTTTCTGCTTAGGAGGGAGAGGCCTCTGTTCAGGGCTGTTTTCTAGCACTTTCCAGTTTCTTCAAGGCCTCACAGAGACCTGGGCCTGGGAAGAGCCTGTCCTAACAGACTGAAATCTGTTTTGCATTGTGTCCAGCACAGACAGTGGTGGAAAGTGGGTCTGGGCATGACTGGTGGGTTTTGTTTGTTTGTTTTAAGATTATTTATTTATTTATTTATTTGACAGAGATCACAAGTAGGCAGAGAGGCAGGCAGAGAGAGAGGAAGAAGCAGGCTCCCCGCTGAGCAGAGAGCCAGATTTGGGGCTCGATCCCAGGACCCTGAGATCATGACCTGAGCCGAAGGCAGAGGCTTAACCCACTGAGCCACCCAGGCCCCTGGACTGGTATTTTAAAGCAACACCTGATCTCCTAATCTTCAGTGAAAAATCAACCACATCCATGAAGTAGAATTTACCGAGTGCCTCTGATGTGTTTTACTATCTCCACCACCCTCTGAGCACATTTTTGTGAACACGGCAGCAAGGGCTCAGACAGACCTGCTCAGCGGCCAGCTGGGACACACGCTTGGCTCCCAGGGGCCGACTGGGAGAGATCCTGCCGTGTCTCGAGGAGGAAGAGCCTGGACTCCGCAGGCCAGGCACACGGCTGCTAGGGAGCCCCTCGGCCCCCCAGCTGCTGGCCTTCCACCGTGTGGCATCGGGCCCAGGCGGCCAGAATCCCACAACCGACGCCAAGCGCCCAGCTGAGCTCCAGGTGAGCAGAAAGTCGCTGAGAAGAGGGAGCTCGGGGGGCCCCGGTGTTCCCCAGGGTCCCGAGGGAGCGCTAGGCTGTGGGCGGGAGGGGCCGCGTCCTGCAGACACGCTGCGTGCGGCGGCCTGGCACACACGCGGCCGGGGGCTATGGCAAACACACTGTTGGTTGCCTCATTTCGGACGAGGCCGAAAAAGCCTAAGGATGTTGCTCAGCATCACATGGCTCCCTGGGGACCAAGGGAGACTCACGGAGGGTGACGAAGCTTGCGCCCGTCCCTCTTAGCCGAGTCTGCTGCTCAGGTTCTCGTCCTGAGGGAGAACGTGGCTCGGGGCCGGTCCTCCGAGAGGAGTGCGGACCTGGGCGGAGAGCACCCGTGGGGGGTGTGGGGGCTCGTCTCCCTAATGCTGGTGGGGCTTGAAGACCTTCTCTGCCCTTGTGGGTCAGACTTGGGTCTAACTCTTCCCGGGTGACCTTGAGAGTGACCACGGATGGGACCAAGGCCGACGTCCCTTCCCTGATAGACGCAACCTCGTTTTGTGCAGAATCTCACGTGGGGGAAGAAGTATATCCAAGAGCCTGGCTGGGGTCCTGGCAGCCCCTCATGGGCAGAAGGAAGGGGCTCACGGTGGTCCCGGGACAGAGCCCCTGACTGAGGTGGGCTCTCACTCTCTAGGTTGCTTTCGTGAGTCCTCAGCGTCCCCTTCACCCTGCCTCCCCTCCTGGCCCTTCTCACCTGTGAGGCTCTGCTCCTTCCGGAAGGAGATCCTCTCAGAACTGGGCTGGTCCCACGCAGGCAAGCACAGATGATGCCCGCCTGTGCCCAAGGTCCCCACAGGGGTGTCTGTTTCCCAGGTCAGCGGAGGGCATGGAGGGGTCATGCTCTGACCCTCTCCTGAATCCAAGCGCCTCCTGTGCCCACCATCGTTTCTCAAGCGGCCCGACCCTGCCCCAGAGCCAGAGCCGAGCCCCCACGGCTGCTCCAGGGTGAGCCTGTTCTGGGGTCCCAGCGCGGAGGTAAGGCCCAGCTTCCTGCACCCCCAGCTCTCTTCGGGGCCCTCCCAGAGCACCAGTTCTCTCTGTCCGTAATGCCCAGCGCTGACCCACACCGGCCAGACCTGGTAATCCCCCTGAAATGGGGTACATTTCCCCTGAATTCTTTAGGCTGTCAGCATGTCTTTGATAAGGGTCCTGCCTTGCTGGTGACGAGGAAACGCACCATGGGCTCAGGTCCGGCTTGGTGGGCCACATTGAGCGTGAATTCAACCCCGCTCAGGTAAAGCGGGCAGGGAGGGGCCAGGGCAGACCCGCACTCGCCTTCCACCCCTGCAGGCGGTGAGAGGACCCCCCCCCCCCGCGGTCCCACGCTGCCCCCAGGAGCCTCGGGGAGGCCAGGCTCTGGTTTCTCCTCCTTCTGACCGGCCTCTCTGGGGGACACATGGTCTCCCGCGCCTGCTGAGGAAGCCCAGACTCCGGCAGTGACCAAGGCCCCCTGAGTGCGCAGCCCAGGAGGGTCCACTCAGCACAGGGGCCTGCTCAGGTCGGGCCCACAGCAGGGAGGCCTGGGGCCAGCTCCCTGCTCCAGCCGCCGGAGCCCAGGCCTCCTCGTGGCCTCGCCCCGTGAGGTACGGGCCCACCCGTGGTCGCGAGGAAGGTGCGGTCTGAGGGACGGGGCGCCCCTCCCCAGCGGCAGCGGGGCCCCCCTTCCGCACAGCGCGGACCGGCTCCATCCATCTTCCCTGCCTTCCAGAACGAGCCGCCCAGGGCAGAGACGCCTCCCGGCCCTTGTCTGTGGTGCATTCACCACGGGGGACAATCACTGCACTTGAAGAAGCCCTATCATCAGCGAGAGAAAAAGACTATTTTCTGCAGCCTGTGAATTCAGCTTTTATAACTGAATGACAACTTGAATCTTCAAGCCCTAATCATTACCATTTGCTTCCTAAAAATAACTGTCTCCTTGTCCATATTTAGAACAGAAAACACTGAGCCTGGAAGCCTCAGCTGCCCCAGAGGAAGGCGCCTCTTTCCAGGGCCCGCCTGCCTCCAACTGGCGCTTAACCCCTTCCTGGCTGTGGCCGGCTAGCTCTGCTCCCCTCCCCGTGGCGTGGCAAGTGAAACACAAGGTCACCGGGCACCACCGGCCCCTCAGACATGGCCCGAGGGCCTGCACAAGTCGCCGGACCCTTCTGGGCCTCGGTTTCGAACAAGTAAAACGAGGTTCTGAGAAATTCTGCTCCGCGCAGGTCCTGTGCTGGAGGAGAGGGAGCTCCCTGGGGGCAGGAGTCTCCGAGATGCAGATGTGGGAGGGCCTGACAAAGGTGCTGCCGCTGCAGAACATGGTCCTCAGATGCCAGCATGAAGCTCTCCAGCGAGGCTCCTGAAGGACGTCCTCAGGCACCGCTGCCGCTTCCGCTCCCTGGTGCCTCCCCAGGAAATGGCCATGCTGACTCAAGGCATGACTCGCGCTCTGGAATGGGCTGTCCTCACAGATCTGTGCCTTCCTGGCAGCAGGAGGGACCGGGCAAGTGGCCCAGACTGACCGGCACGTGCTCCCGCAGGAGAGAGGGATGGACCCTCTACGGAGTACCCAAACCCAGAGGCGAGTGGCCAGCACGGCAAGGGCATGGCAGGGGGCACGTCCTCCAACTACAGTGGGCCCTCCCCGGGGGGCCCAGTCTCCCTAGTGCACCCAGGACGGAGCAGGAGCACTTGGGGGCCCCCGGGAACCTGGGACAGCAGACAGTCCCAGCACCACAGTACATGGCCCCGGATTAGGCTGACCTCCACCCGGAAGGACAGCAGGGACCCTGTCAGAGTTGTGACATCATCACAGGTGCATGGCAGGCGTCGTGTGCTTTTCCACCTGCCCGGAATTTCAGACAGCCGCAGCGTGGCCAGGACCGTGAGAAGTCTGAGATGTCGCCCACCTACGAGCTGGCGGGAGAAGCTGCCGCAGTCCAGGGACGTTGGCGGAAGGCAGGAGACGCCCAGCTCAGACACGGAGAACTGCTGAGATGCTTGGTGTTCTCGGGCACCGAACCCCAAGCCCTTCCCCCCGACCAGACCCTTTCCCTCAGGCGCGTAGACGCTTCTAACATGGGTTCCGGGCGAGGACCTGCGGCCCTGACAAACATGCCCGGCCTTGCTCTCTGGGGAGGCGTGTGCCTTGCAGGGCTTCTCTGCACGCCACCTCCCGGAGGGCAAGAACACTGAGACCGGGGAGCCTCATCTCGGCCAGATCGCCGTTTCCCAACGCCACACGGAAACCCTGAGCGCAGCCCGAAGGCACAGGGAGCTGTTCCACAAACGCAGTCGCTCCCATGCCGTGGACTTTTTGTGGCCGTGAAAAATTGGGTTGTGGAAGTATATTTACTACTATTTACTAGTCCACAGCCCAGAAATGTCACCAAAACCCACTTGGAAGTGAAAAAATAGATTACAAGTTTATGCCACAGATTTCCACTCTGGAAGGAGAAGAGGTGTGCAAACAAGCATCGAAAACAAAACTCTAGGGGCGCCTGGGTGGCTCAGTGGGTTAAGCCTCTGCCTTTGGCTCAGGTCATGATCTCAGGGTCCTGGAATCGAGCCCTGCATCGGGCTCTCTGTTCAGAGGGGAGCCTGCTCCCCGCCCCCCGCCTGCCCCTCTGCCTACTTGTGATCTCTGTCAAATGAATAAATAAAATCTTTAAAAAAAAACAAACAAAATGATAAATGATAACAATAATTACCTTGGGTGATGGGTTTCTGAGTGATTCCCATCATTTACCTTTTGCCTATCTATATTTTATATGCTAGTAAAGTCCATTAAAATGCATTAATCTTGGAAAAACCAGGTAAAAAAAGTGAATGTGTTTAAAGACAGAATGCTGGCTCTCTCACCAGGACGGAGCCGCTGCCTCGAGGACCCCGAGCCCGGCCTCCACCCACCTCTCCACGGCTCAACCCCGAACAAGGAGCAGAGCCGAAGAGGAGACGGCGGTGTCAGTCCTGCTGGGGGCTCCGGAGACCCTGCTCCTCCCAGGATCGCACCGGCCTCGGCCCCATCACAGCCCAGGTGTGGCCCCTCCGACATGCAGCCCCAGCGGCCTGGGGTCCCAGCACCAAGGACGCAGCTCCTGGCTGCTGCCCAGTGTGCCGCTGGCATTCTGGGAGAGTGGGGACCAAAAGCGACGTTTCTTCCTCTCCCAACCGCTCATCCTCTAGCTGCCAACAATCATTTTAGCTAAGCACAGACCCGTCGGTCCAGAATTTGGAAGAAAATGTGCTGAAGATAGAACTTCATGGGGAAATCCTGGGGTATTCACAAGAGGTGGGAAAACTGCCTGGAACTGGACTTGGAGCTGCCGCGTCCTCCTGCAGAAGGAGGGTCGCCGGAGCCCGTCCCTCCACGTTTCACCTTCTCTCCGGGCAGCGCTGCCTTCCCAGTCCCTGGTGGTCCCAGGCCCTCGTCCTCCTCCAGCGGACCCAGGTCTCTCGGCTCCCGACCCTGAACCAACAATCCCAATCTGAGATGTTTACCCAGGAGTGATGAGGGCTGTATGTCCGAAAGTGCCTGTAGGGAAACGCTCTTTAACAGCTTTACTCATAATCGTGGGAGCTGGACGCAGCCCACACAGCATCTCTAGGACGGGGACAGGGGGTACGTCTGTTCCACAGACACAGCTCTGCCAGGGACGCGTGCCCAGCTACCGAGGAGCTGTGCGGACAAGTCACAGGGATGTGTGGCTCTTGCCTTTACAGCCACACGCCCGCAGTTTACACACTAGTGCGAGCGAAAACAGACCTGTGCTAGAGAAGAATCCAGGAGCATCAGACAGAGACGGACTGGGGGGGGGGGGGCTCGGGCCTGTCACCACCTGTTGACCCCGTCTTCACCTACCTACCCTGAGCTCAGCCGGGGAACTCGGTGATGGGGCAGCCAGCTCTGTGAAGACGGCCACTCTTGAAAAGCAAACAGTCTGTGGTCTACCTTGGCCTCAATTGGATTTTCAAGGTCATGGTCAGTCCCGAGGCTTGATGAGGTCTTGCTGTGACACTTACTGCTGCGCTGGGAAGGCCAAAGTCCTCCTCTCTTTAAAATGCATGCCCTGGGCACCTGGGTGGCTCAGTGGGTTAAGCCGCTGCCTTCGGCTCAGGTCATGATCCCAGCATCCTGGGATCGAGTCCCACATCGGGCTCCTTGCTCAGCAGGGAGTCTGCTTCTCCCTCTGCCTCTGCCTGCCACTTGACCTGCTTGTGCATGCTCTCTCTCTCTCTGGCAAATAAATAAATAAAATCTTTAAAAAAAAAAAAAAGAAATTTTTAAAATGCATGCCCTGGAACTGCCCTTGGTCTGCACCAGCTGTGAATTGGATTGGCCCAACAAGATCACAGCCCCTCCCTGGTCAGCGCAGCCAGAGGAGCTGCTTTGGCCAATGAGATGTGAGAGCTGGCAGGGACCTCCTCCTGTCTGGTGTCTACGAACTGACATGCGAGACCAAGGTTCTTCTTCCCACAGCAGCCCAGATAAGTGCTCTCCAATGGGCTGTCTCCTGCACAGCCGGCCCCCAGCAATCCCCGTGGAGCCTCACAGGAAACCAGCCGGTGGTGTGGGAGGCAGGGGAGATCTGGGGTCACCAGATATCATGGCACAACCTGTTCCATGCGGGGTCGCCTGATGTCCCAGCACAACCTGTTCTATCAATCCAAAAAACCAGCAAGAAACCCCTGGAACTAATAAAGCAGTCATGACCTTATAGCTACAAGTTTAATATATGAAAGTCAATCACCTTCCTCTACGCCAGGAATGAGTTAGTAGAATTTGAAATTAAAGACGTAACACCTTTTACATCAGCACCTCCGAAACAAAATACTTGGGTATAAATCCAACAAATTATGTACAAGATCGTTATGAGGACAACTACCAAGCTCTGAGGAAGGAAACACAGAAACTAGATAAATGGAGAGAAAGTCCACGCGTACGGATAAGAGGACTTGATGTTGTCAAGATGTCATTTTTTTCTCAACTTGACCTCTAGATTCCCAGGCAAAACCCCAGCAAGGTATTTTGTGGATACGGATGATCCTACTCTAAAGTTCATGTGGGGCGAAGAGCAGAGCAGCCCACGGTTAGACAGTGAAGGAGACGCCTGGCTTCAGGGCTCGCTGTCAAGCTACAGCTATTGAGACAGTGTGGTATCAGCAGAAGAACGGACAAACTGATCGGTTGAACAGGAGAGAGCCAGAAACAGACCCACAGAAGTCAGCCAACGGGTCCTTAAGAAAGAAGCTGAAGAAACACAATGGAGCAAAGATGGTTTCTTCAACCAACGGCGCTGAACCGACTGGATGTTCACATACAGAAAGATGAAGCTCAACAAAGCCCTCATGAAAACTAGTTCAAAATGAATCACAGATCCAAACGCAAAATGCAAAACCATAAAATTCCCAGAAGAGAACACAGGAGGAAATGCAGATGACAAGGGTGTGGCCTTGACCCTTTAGATCCAATAGCAAAGTCACGCTCAATTTAGAACCTTCTGCCTCGCAAAGACCAAGTCTAAGAGGATGAGACAGACTACAAACGGGGAGAAAATAGCTGCACAAGACACATCTGGTAAAGGACTCGTATCCAACATATACAAAGAACTCTCACAGCTCAACAAAAAGAAAACAACCACTTAAAGAATGAGCCACAGACCATCACAGACACCTCCCCAGGGAAGATGTACGGAGGACAAGAAAGCAAACTGCACGCCATCTGCTACGCACCTGCTAACGGGTCGGCTCCAAAGCACGGAGAGCTCCCCGTGCTGGTGCAGACGCCGAGCGCCCGGCTCGCGCACTTGGTGCCGGTGCAAGTGAGCCCAGGGCAGCCACCACGCAAGTCAGTCTGGCAGTTTCCTACAAAACTGAGCAGCCTCTCACCACACGGCCCAGCACTTACACCTGTTAGGCCTCTACCTAAAGGAAGTGAGAACCGTCCACACAAAACACCGTGTGTCATAGAACGTAAGTACGTGTCATCACACGTTTCCTCAAACCCACAGAATGCAGGACGGCCGGAGCAAAGCCCTGTGGACTTGGGGCGACAGGGATCGGCTCTAGCAAACGTGGCCTCCAAGGAGTGACGCGATGACAAGGGACCACGTGGCCCTGGGGGGGGGGGAGGACACAGGAAACCCCAGTGCCTTCCCCTCGATTTTGTTGTGATCCTAAAATTGCTTTAAAACAAATAATCTTGTGGGGAGGGGTCCACGTCGGAAGGGCCTGTCTCTGCCCCTGATGTGTCTAACTCACTGTCTGAACCGCTTTCTCCCCACGAAGCCAGCACAAGGAGTAACACGGAACAGTGCAAGTCAGCAAAAGAGAAAAACCGGGCCTCAGACGGGCGACGCTGGGCACGTCCGCTGCAGGCACTTTACCCCTCCCCTGCTCCCCTCCCCCGCCCCTCCTCACTACGCGGGGTTCGAGAGCCCACAGCAGGCGGGAAGGACAGCCGGCTGTCTAGAGGGACTCCCACGAGCGCCTCAGCGGGGATGGGGGACAGGCTAACCCCGGAGACAAATCCCCGCTCCTTCTGGCTGAAGGAAATGCCGCATCTCCCCCCAGGCTGATGAGCCGGAGCGGGACGGCTGAGCGCCGGGCGAACAGGCGGCTGTGTGGGGGTGACCTTGGACGAGGGCTTCCTGCTGGACGGCTGCCCCACAGTGTGCCCCACAGCAGACCCACAGCAGGAAATGTGTGTTTTTTTAAAGATTTTTATTTATTCACTGGACAGAGAGAGAGAGGGCAGCAGGCAGAGGCAGAGGGAGACGCGGACTCTCCGCCAAGCAGGGAGCCTGACACGGGGCTCAGGCCCAGGACCCTGAGATTGTGACTTGAGCCGAAGGCGGACGCTTCACCAATGGAGCCCCACCCAGGCGCCCCAACTTCTCTTGAGATTCTGGCCTTTGTTGCCTCATGACTGTGGTGTTTGTTCACAAGCGGTGACCCCAGGCAGGTGGGGCTGTGTCTCCCTCATCTTTCTGGACGGAAGCAAGTATTTATCAAACCAATATGGCGCCAAACCCAAAGCATAATTTCAAATTTCCCTTCAAGATGCCTCCCAGCCTTGCTTGGGCCACGCCGGAGAACGTCGGTTTGGCTGGGACAGTAATCCCAGTGCCCCGCTGACCACCCAGGGGCCTGGGGGCACCTCCACACCCGGCAGGGGAGCAGTTGGACCAAATTGGCACTTCCTAAACTTGGGTGTGAGTCAGCTGGGGCCTGTCAAAATGCAGACTCTGATTCAGGAACTCTGGGGTGAGATTTTGCGTTTCCAATGAGCACCCAGGTAGCACCAGGGCAGCGGGCCCAGGGACCACACTTGGAGTCGTAAGGGACCTTCTAGAACTTTCCAGAGCTCACAATCCACAGCAGATACAATAAAGCGGTGGCCAAGATACCCGCAGAACCCGTGCCGTCAGGCCCGGTGACCTCGGGAAGCCATCGAGCAACCTAGGCCACAAGGCTCTTCCTGGAAATGGGGTTTAGATCTGTGCCTTGTTCTCACAGTGGCTCGGTTATGTGGAGACGATGCACATAAAGACTGGCCCCGCGCCTGCTCAGAAATGCCTCCACTGGCCGGCTCTTATCTTGATTTTGGGAAATCCCTATCCTGGCAGACTCCTTAGGGTCCCAGGGTCCCGGGGCACAGACGAGGCACACCCTCCACCCCCAGCCAGTCTCAGGGGCTGCCGGCGAATTCGGAGCCACCAGCCATTGGCCTCCTTGTCACCTTTGGACCAGAATGTCTGTCCTTTGTCAGCCTCTCCACCCGGCAGCATCGCCATCCTGGGCAAGAGATCAAGACGTGCAGGGACAGGAAGAGCAGAAGATGTCCTGTTGTGCAAACACTGCTCAAGGGTTAGGAAAGACCCAGTCCCCCGTTCAATACCGTCGAAGCGCGTGGTTTCCACAAGCCCACTGTCCCGCCGCTGTGCGTCCGACGCCACCTCTCTCCACTGGCAGGAGAGTGAAGACCAGCTCTGGTGCAGCGCAAATGCACAGTGAAACTTAGCAAAACATTCCGGAGATCCTGCCTGAGATCGCAGGCCTCTCCAGGGTGCTTGTGCCAGGAAGACGACAAGGCGTCACCGAGCCCCCAGGACTAGCGTGTGCGGCTTCTGGGGGTGCTGGCCCACGGGAACAGTGACCTGAGACAGGACGCCTGGATCTAGTAGGTCCTCAATAAGCAAGAGAGCAGTAAGAAGGTGTAACACAAGAACAGTTAGTGTCGTCCACTTAAACTGGTGCTCGCCTGGTCCAGGCTGCCGGTCAGCTCTGCTTATGCCCATGCGGCAGGAAAGCGGCTGTTTCTCTCGCTGTGCCAAGCCAGAAGCTCGGGTCTCAGGGTCCTGGGGTCCACCTCACGGCCCATCTCCCAGGGAGGCGGTGGTGATGGGGGCAGCACCCTTCCTCCCGGCTTTCCCAGGCTGGCCCAGGCTGCGGGCTGCTCAGAAAGGGCCACTGAAGCAGCTCTGCATGTCCATGACCCACAAGGGGCAGAGCTCCAGGCAGAGCGGAGAAGGGAACATGCTGTGAGGAAGGGCTGCTGGGTTTCGGGGACCCTGAGCCTCCCCAGATGAATGCAGACAACATGGGGACCGGCCTCTGGGCTGTTCGGGTGATGGTGGCAGCTTCAGGAATCTGGCAGCACCAGGAATGGGGAAGGGCCCCATTCCGAAGAGGAGAGGTGCTTTCTGAGGGTCAGGCTGGAGGCTGGGCCTGGGGTCAGCAGCAGAAGCCACTGTTCTTGGCCGAAGCAGACGGTTTTCCATTGACTGTAAGTTTTCCAAGCATTTTCCATGCACACCCCCACAGAGGCTATTTCTGTCAAATGAACTGAGTATTTCCTCCACTTAACCATCCAAAATGAGGTGCCCTTACCCCTCTGAGCACTCATCGTCCCAGCCGCACTCGCGGGGCTTTCCAGGGCCCGGACCCAGCGTCAGGACCCGGAGCGGGGGCGGCTCACAGCCCTCCTCCCGCAAGACGCCGGGAGTCTGCTCCGTGTCAGCAAGATGAGGTCCGGCGGAGCCTGCAGCGCAGGGAGAGAGTGCTGCCTCCGAGGGCTCGACAGCCCTCCAAGCCTGCCGCCCTTCCGAGCAGAACCAAGGTCCAGCCCTGCCCTTGGCCGGGCCCCTTCCACACTGTCCTTCCCAAGGGCACCCTGGGTGTGCCCCTGGGGGGGGCTGGGCTTCCTGCTGTTTTCAGCACCAGCCTGACCCTCCAGCACCGCTCATGACTTTCACTGCAGTATAAGCCTGAGTAAGCACCCAGCACCCAGCCCCCAGCACTCAGCCCTAGCACCCAGCACCCAGCCCAGGCACCCAGCCCCAGCACCCAGCCCCAGCACCCAGCCCCAGCACCCAGCACCCAGCCCCAGCCCCAGCACCCAGCCCCAGCACCCAGCAACCAGCCCCAGCACCCAGCTCCAGCAAACAGCCCTAGCACCCATCCCTAGCACCCAGCACCCAGCACCAGCGCCCAGCACCCAGCCCCAGTATCCAGCACCCAGCACCCAGCCCCCAGGACCCAGCCCCAGCACCCAGTACCCAGCTGCCAGCACCCAGCCCCAGCACCCAGCCCCAGCACCCAGCACCCAGCCCCAGCACCCAGCAACCAGCCCCAGCACCCAGCCCCAGCACCCAGCACCCAGCCCCAGCAAACAGCCCTAGCACCCATCCCTAGCACCCAGCACCCAGCACCAGTGCCCAGCACCCAGCCCCAGCATCCAGCACCCAGCACCCAGCCCCAGCACCCAGCAACCAGCCCCAGCACCCAGCAACCAGCCCCAGCACCCAGCCCCAGCACCCAGCACCCAGCCCCAGCACCCATCCCTAGCACCCAGCACCCACCACCAGCGCGCAGCACCCAGCCCCAGCACCCAGCACCCAGCACCCAGCCCTAGCACCCAGCACCCAGCACCAGCACCCAGCACCCAGCCCTAGCACCCAGCACCCAGCACCAGCACCCAACCCCAGCACCCAGCACCCAGCCCCAGCACCCAACCCTAGCCCCCAGGGCAGCCCCCATGTCACACAAACACAACCCAGCCCATACCCCCCAAGTGTTTCTCTGGTTCTGACCTCTGCCTTATTGGGGCAAATGGAATACTTCCCATCTCACCTTTGGATCTGGATTCTTTCCTTCAGCAGAGGTCTTGCTCTCCCTCCACACGAGCCTCTCACGGCCCAGCGGTGCTCCACGGCTTGGACTACGGTGGGTTGGTCCATTCAGCCTTGAAGGAACATTGGAGTTATTTCTGGTTCTTGCCAATTGTGAGAACAGGGACTGTAGATATTCGTGTGCAAGTGCTGGGGTGAAGGTCACGTCTCACTCCTGGCGTGAGAGTGGCGCTGCTGTGCCGTGGGCAGTGGGCGTGGCTGACCCGCTGGAATGGTGCCCACATTCCCGCCCGGGGCACGTGAGTCCTGAGAGCTCCGCACCCATGTCTGCACTTGGGGTTGCTGGTTTTATTTTAACCATCTGGGCTGCAACGGGCACCGCCCTAGGAGCCGATGATGTTGAGCGCCCCCCAAGCGCCAGTTTCCGTCTTTGCATCCTCGGACGCACTCACATAGTCTGCCTGTTTCTAACTGCTGCTTCTTTCTCAGTACTGAGCGTCCTCTCCGCCGGGCACAACCCTTTCTACCTGTAGTTTGCCAGTGGCCTGTCTGGCTTGTCTTCTCCTCTGGCAACAGTGTCTCTCACAAAATGGGAAGCTTTCGTTTTAATGCAGTTTAGTTTTCTTAGGGAGTGTGCTGCTGGTGTGACATCTGTCCACTGAACTGTCTTTGAGCCACTGATTCACGCAGCCACACCTGCGTGATTCTGCTTCCAGGCCACGACTCTGCTCTGTGGTTCCCTGTGTCTGTCTTGGTTAGTACTGTGCTGTCTTACCTACACCAACTTTCAGTACCAGTTACTGCATCTGCTTCAACTTTATTCTTCTTTTTCAGGACTGTTTCCACTATTCTAATTTTGCTGTTCTATGTAAAATTTAAAATCAGTTTCTCTACATATACATGCTAAATCTATTTAGGATTTTTACTGGAATTTCATTTAATATGCAGGTTAACTTGGAGGTAGTTGAGTGTTATTGAGTAGGGATGAGTTTCCCAATGAACAAACCTCATTTGTGTGGGTGTTTGATTACTTCCATTAGCATTTTGTAATTTTCAGCACATGAACTCTGTACGTGTGCTGTCGGATTACAACTAAATATTTCATGTTTTGGTGCTCTTACAAGTGGTAGTCTGGTTTTAATTTCAGCTTCCATTACTGATCGCTTTATAGATTAAGACTGATTTTTATATATTGATCTTGTATTTTACAAATTTGTTAAACTCACAATTAGCTCTAGGAGGTTATTGTGGGTGTGTCTTCAGGGCTCGTAGGGGGACAATCGTGCTGTCTATGGACACTTCAGCTCTTCCCCAACCTGCACACCTGTTGCTGGGAGCGCTTCCAGCGGGAGGCTGCTGGGAACGGAGAGTAGAATCCTCCACTTCTTCCGCTGGAAGCATCAGTCTTTCACCTTGAGGCATGAGGTCAGCCGGAGGGTGTTTTGTAGCTGCCTGTTATGAAGATGAGGAAGTCCCTGCTGGTCCTGGTTCCAGGGATTTTTATTTTTTTGTTTTATAATGAGTGGATGTTAATGCCAAAAGTCCCTCTCGCAGCGGTTGACGCGATGGTGTGGGTGTTCCGCAGACAGTCCGTACGGCGGCTCTGTGGGCCCAGCACCCCTGAGTCCCAGCCTGGGGGTGCACACACCACAAGACTCACCGCCATCCTGTTGGTATTTCTGAACCTGTGTTCGTGGGGACCATGACCTGTGGTTTCTAACACTTCCTGGTTTGGGCTCCCGGTCCAGGTTAGAGTGGCCTCATAAAGGAGGTGAGTGAACTCCCTTCATCTTCTGTTTTCCGGGAGATATTCTGTAGTATTGATGTTACGACTCCTGAACGGCTTTTGTAGAATTTGCCAGTGAGGTCCTCTGTGCCTGGAGCTGGTGGAGTCCCCTCGTCACCCCTCACGTCTGCACCTGCATTCGACCCCCTCGTGTGTTCCTGATATTGGAGATGTCTTCCCTCTGCCTCTGTTCTTCTGTCCATACTGCAAGAGTGTCAATCAGGTGACCATCCCAAAGGACCGGCTTCAAGGCCATTGGTTTTTCTAAATTGTTTTTATGTTTTCAGTCTCATTTCTGCACCTATATTAATTCCTTGAGTTCATCTGCTCTTTCTTCTGATTTGTAAGATTTAAGGCTTAGATTATTATTTTGAGTCCTTTTTTGTTTTATGACATGAGTGTTTAATTTATACTTTTTCCTCTGAGCATCGGCTGCAACCCATAAAGTCTGAGACAATACAGGCTCACCGTCTTAGAGTTCTCTACGTGTTCTCTGATTTCTCTTGAGACTCCCTCTTTCGAGCCGAGGGTTGTTGGGCAGTGTTCTGTTTGATCTCACGTATTTGGGGATTCTCATGTCATCTCTTTGTTTTGATTTCTAGTTTAATACCTTTAAGGTCAGAGAACACGTGTGATTTCAACTCTGTTCAATGTCTTATGGGGTTTTTTAAAGATTTATTTATTTATTTGAGAGAGAGAGCATGGGGGTTGGGGGAAGGGCAGAGGGAGCCAGGGAATCTCAGTCAGACCTTACGCAGGGCTCGGTCTTGTGCCCCTGATGTCACAGCCTGAGCTGAAACCAGGAATCGGATGCTTACTGATGGTGTGAGCCAGGCGCCCCTCCTACGGTTTGTTTCAACCCAGGACACAGCCTCTCTTGGTCGCTGCCACACCAGCACCGACAGAGCTTGTATTCCGTTGCTTGGAGACGCTCGGCCAAGGCCAAGCAGATCCCGTGGACAGCTGGGGCTGCTGCTCTGTTCTCAGATTTTCTGTCCACTCTCAGTTTCTGCGCCAAGAGTCCTGAGGTCTCTGACTGTAAATGCAGAGGGTCTGTGTCTCTTTTCAGTTCTGTCAGTTTTTACTTCACATATTTTGAACCTGTAATTGGGTACACACTACGGATTGTTGTGTCCTCTTGGTGAATTGGGTTTTTTATTGTGATGTGATGCTCCTCTTTGTCTCTGGAAATTGTCTCTGCTCAGAAGCCTGTGCTGTGTGATGGTAGCGCGGCCATACCAGCGGCCTTTAAACTGCTTGCACCGTTCTCTCAAAGGGTGCTTCCTGCAGACCATGCACAGTTGGCTGTGTTGCACACTCTTCCTCACGGTCCTTTAACTGATGTGTTTAGATCACTAACGTTTAATTATTGATACTTTTGGATTTAGACCTCCTAGTTTGTCCTTGTTTTCTGTCTCTTTTCTCTGCTCCTCATCCTCCGCTGCCGTGTTCCCGCCTTCTTGAACTCCAGTTTAATCTGGCCGTGGTGTTGTCACTGTCTTCTCGACCAGTGCTAGTAGTGGTTGCTGTAGGAGTTCCAGTGTGCACACTCAGCTTTCTGTGGTCCTCTAAGAATGACTATTGTGCCGTGGGGGCAGAAATCCCACCACCACACGTCTCCCTCCACTATACTCCGTGCCATGGACATCTACACACTGCGAGGACCCCAGGTTTGCTTTTGTAAAACGTATTCCAAATAACACCTGAGGAGGAAAGGAATGTAGTGTGTGCCCAGGCGCATTTCCTCAGGAGCTGGGGTCCCGACTTCCTTCTGGAGCATCTCCTTTTTGTCCACAGTGACTCCTGAGCAGACCCGTCTGCATCTTCCTTCATGGAGACTGACTTTTTCTCACCTCCATTGCGGCAGGACCAGAGCTCTGTGTTGGTGTTTCTTTCCTTTCAGGGCTCGGAAGATGCTCCTCTGCTCCCCTTCTATCCTGGGCTTCCCGGTGAGAGGCCACGGTGTGGACAGCTTCGCCCTGACACTTTTCTCCGGCTAACTTCTGCAGCTTTTGTCTTGAGTTTTCAGATAACTAAATTAGGCTGTATCTTGGCATGGATCTCTCTGAGTTTATCTTCTCGGAGTTCATTCATCCTCTTGAATGTGTAGGTCTGTGTTTCTTGCCCAATGTGAGGCGTTCTTGGTCAATATGTGTACAGCCGGCAGGACTCTAACATGCCCAGTTCCCACAGTTCAGTCAGACATCAATCTGGGTGCATCTGGGAAGCAGTTTTGAGATGAAATAAAGGTCCAAGTCAATTGACTTTAAGAAAGGAAGACTATGCAGTATGAGCATGACCCAGTAAGTGAGTGTTTGGAGAGGAAGTGGGCTCTCCCTAGAGTCAGGACAGCTTTGACGAGAGGCAGCCACCCGATGCTGGCTCTGAGCACAGGCAAGGGAGGACCCAGGTCACCTCCCACACGGACACAGACTCAGCAGGCATCCCGAGGGGAGGGGGACCGGGGACCACGGCTGTGGGAGACTGAATGCTGCCCCCTGCTGTGGCCACCCAAGGGCTGGCGCCTGAGCTGTTATCAGTCCCATCCAAGAGAGGGTTCAGTCTTGTTTCGTTCAAGCTGATGTGTTTCCATTCTCAAGAGCCTATGAAGTTCTTTGCATCTTCTGTCTCTTTGCAGAGACTCGGGACCTTTCCATTCTTAAGTGTCATCTTCACTTGAAGAATTTCCCGACAGCTGCTTGGGAGTCTTTCTCAGCCGTTCCAACACCTACGGGAGCTTCGGGGTCCATGACCGCACTTCCCCAGGAATAGTGGTGACTTTCCTGGTTGTTCGCATGCCGGCTACTTTCTGAATATTCTGTCCTTGGATGCAGGGTCACCTTTCAGTCCTGCGGCAGGAGAGCCATCTGGCAGGATTCTAGCTGCAAACTCCACTCTGACTTCCGTGGTTTGTGGCTCCGGTGTCAGCTCCGTGCTGACCAGACCTCCCCCAAGGGCACCCCACATGGGCCAGGTGGGGGTCATGTGCCCTCCTGAGACCTCAGCCCTCCTGTCAGAGAGGAGAGCCCCACCTCCGGCACTGGGCCTTAAGGCTCCACGTGCTACTGCAGGAGCCTCGTGGGGGAGCTTGGGGCCAAGACACAGGACACAGAGAAACAAGGAAAAGAAGGAAAATGGGCTCCCCACTCTGAGTGGACATTAGGATCCCCCCTCCCGCTCATGGGCCAGGACCAGAGCCGCTCCTACATTCACTCCGTCTGCTCCCTACCCACTGGGCTTGAGGCCATATTTGGTGCAGCCAGGGACACTAGAGGGCAAGAAGGTAAACTCACTACCAGCTAAGTGACACTTGGGGCTCGGGTCTCCTCCAGGCAGTCTGCCATGACTTACTCTTCAGAAGCCCGGGGCTGCTCCATGCCCTTGTCAAGGTTTTCAGGGTGCAATCCATTAGTCTTCTCACATGTAGGTTTGAAAACTGGAAGCGGGAGGCATTGTATTATTTTCTCATTGAGTGCCTTTATTTTCAGTTCTGCTCAGCCTGTAAGTAGACGGATGCCAAAGGTTTCAGCTTGGTTTCTCCATCTCTCAGGCAGAAAATCGACATTCACATGTGTTGAAAACAGTTCTTTCTTTAACAAAACCCTGATGAATCCTTTTGTAAAGCAAAAATCAATTTAATGTGAATAATCACAGCCTAATCCATTTTGCACATTTAAACATCTAAGTCAAAAAAGGCTGAGGCAGTCATCTCCCTCTGTAATGAAGTAGGTCTTTCTAGCTGAGAGAAAGTCGATCTCATGCACATTCTCTAGTTTGCGCATGGACATCCTGTTAGGCAAGGGGGTATCCCAACAGTGTATAGCAGAAGTCAGAAAACTATAGTGTTCAAGCAAGTTGGCCAGCAGCCTATTTTTGTAAATAAAATATGATCAGAGCCCACATTCCTGACAACAGCGGCTCTCAGCTTACAGCAGAGTTGATGGCTCACAAAACCTAAAATATTTCCTCTCTACTCCTTCACAGATAAAAATGTGCCAGTTCCTGGCCACAGAATATAACAAAGGTAAACAGAATTTTCTGATCCAGGATATCAACATCTAGTAAGCAGAGCACGTGCCTCAGATTCCCACACCCAACACAGACATTGCTAATCCCCTCTGCTCTCTTTCTGGGAAGCAGTAACCCCCCCACCCCACCCCACCCCCGCCGAATCCTGAATTCAGCACTCCAGGTAGCTCCAGTATGTGATTTAAAATTAACACAAGATGAAACCCAGCTGCTGTGTCTATTCTGGGCTGTGGTTGAAAGAAGGAATCTAGGCACCTTAAAAAAAAAAAATCTAAAAGTGATTTCCTCACCAAAAAGGCAGGAGCAGATGTTGATTTGGGAGCACATGAAACAGATAGAATTTGGGAGCTCCCTTGTTAAGAAAATTCAAAATTATGATTATAAAATCACCATAGGGCCTTAGAAAGGACCTGAGAAGTGAAAATTTCCTCAGATGTGCGAGGCCATGCAAATTCAAATGCTGGCCCACCCGAGATACACACATAAACCCAGCAGGACAGGGGAGAATGTGTGCTACATTGCTCCTAACTGTGAAACTGATGCAAGTAACCACTTACAAAATGAAATACAATGTAGCCTTGAGAGTTAGACAGACCATCTGTTACAATATTAAAAGAGAGCACAGTCATGAGAAAGAAAAGTTGTAACCAATGTGTAACGTACTGTGTCTCTAAAACAGATAAATCATGTGTGATTGTTCAGCAAAGAAAAGTCGGAAAGGAGACCCACCAACTGTCAACAGTGATCGGACGGAGGGGGCAGACAGTACTTTTCATTTTCTTCCTTTCAGAGAAGTTTGAGTGTTTTACATGAAGCATGCTTATCTCTACAGTCAGAAAGTGAGCCCATAATAGAATAAAATCTATAAGTGATGTCATTTCTTAATTTTTAATTTGTATTTTACATGTACATTAAAAAATCTGAAATATAATATTTGAGAATTTTTTTTTCCTAGTGTGAGATTTTGGAGGATTTGAGTTCTTTTGCAATGGTCAGATGTTATTAAAAAAAAAATTTTTTTAAAAATGAATGCCCAGATAATTACATAGTAGAGGCCCTAAATTCAGTGGCAAATTTCTTCATTGTTATTCTTCTATTCAAGTAAGCAGATAACCTCAATTGTAGGGTGTGCATTTTTCCATGAGCTTAATAAAGATATTTTCATTCTGAATAAACATAAAAAGTGACATTTTATTTTTCCTGACCTGACCCCTGCAGAAAGCTGGTTCTCACCACTGAGCAGAGGCAGAAACAGAGCTGGGGTCCCACGGCTTCCATTACAGTTTTGCATGGCCCTGTGGTCCAACTACGGATGCTTATTTACAGAGAAACCCTTGCAATGCTGGAGACCCATTTGCTAGAAAACACACCCTGATGTCAAAGAGCAGGCGCTGGAGGGGGAGGGGCGGCCGCGTAGCCGCAAGGAGACAGGAAGGAGAGTGAGGACACAGGCTCGCTCAGAGTTCCCGGAGACCCACGGCCAGGGCGGTGGCACTCAGAGGGGCGCAGAGCTGGGGTCAGGCCCTGTGAGGACACACGGAAGACCAGGCGTCTCTACAGCCAGAGATGCAGTGGGTCTTAGAAGCCCCTGCTGGCACCGCAGAAGAACCAGCCGGATCAGGTGCCTATGGCCAGACCCCAGAGCCCCTGCCCCCAGAGACAGAGAGTAGGACAGGCCCACTCTCTCAGCAGAGGTCTGGCCTCATGTGGGGGCACCAGGCCCGCCCTGCAGAGCCTGGAGGGTCCTCTCCGCTGTGTGACAACAGTGTGCTCCCTCAGGACACCGCAGGCGGCATGGACGGTCCCTCGGGGCTTGTGCTCTAGTGACCTAGAGCGGGAAGGCGGGATGTCCTCTGAGCCCCATCCCAGCACCCAGCAAACAGGCCCCACCTGAGGCTGTGACATTAACATGTCGCTGTCAGGAGCCCATGTCCAGGAGTACAGTCCGTTCCCCTCGAGCCAAGCCCACACCTCTCAGAGCAAAGGGCGTCTGGATCCGAGGCCCAGTGGTCCAGAGGGCTCTCTGGTACAGGTCTCTGCTCTTGGCTTCCCCTGGGACAAGGAGGAGTGAACCCACCTGCTCCGGCGGGTCCAAAATGTCCCGCCCCAGGGGACCAGCCCCCGAAGCTGTGGCCACAGAGCGCCCCCTCTGCCCACAGATGTGCCGCCCACGGCCTTTCCTGTGTCCCTGAACTCTTTTCTTCTCCAGAATTCCCTGTGATCACATTGCTGCCTCACTTCACATGTGGGGCCCGTGGTGCTCTCCAGAGCACTCTGCGAAGGAGCCAGGACGGAGGGCCAGGGCCAGTCCCAGCCCTGAGTGAGGGGCTCCGTGTCCTCTGTCCCCCCAAGAGTCCCTGGGCATCCATTCACCCACCCCCTCTCCTGCCCCGTCCCTCCCCAGGAACAGGATGTCCCTCACCCATCAGGGGCTGTCATGGAGACACTCGGGATCCAGACCTGGTCCTGCCCTGTGTGGCCTCCTGAGTCAAGACAAACCTGAAGGCCCTGAGATCTGCTTTCTCGTGCCTCCCGCCCCATCTTGCAAGGGAGAACCGGTCCCGCAGAGGGCCCGGGAAGGGGCTCCCCTCCTCTGTGGCCATGTCTGAGGGGCTTTCTCGGGCATTCCCAGGCCTCCCTGCCCCTATGCCCTCTGCCTGCAGCCCCGAACACACATTCTACCTGCAGGGCCCAGCAAGTGGCTGGCTTGTCGGGCGGCGAGCAAGCTCGGAGCCGGTGCCCAGAGCGAAGGCAGCCTGGTGGGCAGGTGGCCCAGTCGCTCTGGTGTGAAGCATTGGCGGGCTGCCCAGGGGAGCAGGCAGCTAAAAGTAGCTCCCATTGACGGGGATGGTTCTGGACTACAAACCTTGGCCCTCTCCCCTTCCCCGCTCCCCACCCTGTGCTGTCTGCTAGGAAAGCTACTTGGGGGTCACTCATACAGGCTCCAGAGCAGCTAAGGGGCAGTCTGCTCTCCCCTGTCCTTCAACACTCCGGCTGAGGGGCCTGCTGGGCCATGACACCTGTGCCTGGCAACAGGGAGAGGCTCTGGGAGTAAGTTGGGGGCCCCTGGGAGGCCCAGGACCTGTGCCCTCTAGTTAGCGCTCTCCCGCTCAGGAAACAGGCCGTGCACACACAGGCTGCCCGCACACGCCGCTACCCAAGCGCGGAGTTACCCTGAGCCAGGCTCCACTCCCGTGGTCCCAGGTGAGTGCTTGGAGCTCCCCAAGCCACAGAGGAGGGAGCTGAAGCATGAGCCTGTGTCCAGCATCCCCGGGGACATGCCAGAGGGACTTGTTACAAGTGTCTCATGCCTGAGTCCAAGCCTAGCCCCTGGCCACGTCCGGGAGCTTCCTGAGTACCTGGACGACCTTGTGAGTGTGAGGCCGACGCACCAGCCGCTCCCACTTGGGGTGAGTCCATTCGGCAAGACCCGTGGCCTGTGGGAGGCCAGTGGCCAGCCCAAGGTAGGCCACCCCCAGCCGAGCCCGCACAGCTCAGCAGAGCCTGGGCCAGCTCCTGTGGGAATCAAGCCCACAGAGGAAAACCCAGATTGCACAACGGACAACCAGGGTGCATTGGGAGAGCACATTCACGGAGCCAAGGCTGTGGGGCCCGGCCTGGGAGGCCTGGCCTCCGTGGGAGGAGCCGCACCGCCCCTTCCCAGGGCGCAGGTGAGAAAGGAGCCGTGGGAGGGTCGCAGGGTGGGCTGGGGGCAGGAGCTGGGCCCCGATGCCCTGGACCGCCAACAGGTGGCTCTGGCGGGGGCAGCGTAGGAGCTCACTGACGCTTCTTCCGGCTGTCGCCCTGGGCCAGGCACGGAGCCTGGGCCTGACTGCTCCTCTGCTGGCCCTCGAGGACACGATGGGCTGGGGCGGGCACTTGCTCGTGGCCCTGTGAACACGAGGGAATCGAGCCTCGGGGCTGCCGCGGGGCTGTTTGGAGGGTCACACGGAGCTGGTGCGACCCCACGTCGGCCTGGGCCGCCTCACCTGCAAGCCAAGGGGCCAGCTGGCTCACAGGCACGCCAGGACCTTCCCGGGAAGGAGGCGCACTCTGCAGACCACCTGAGCCTCGTGGGGACGTTGTGGGGCTTCCCGGCGCTGTCAGGCCCTGCTTGGGCTGCACGGCCGGAGCCCTTCTCTGTGGAATTCCTTTACTGTTCCCCGGGCTCCCTAAGGAAGCTACAGGTCCTAGGCCGTGTTTTCCTGGCGGCACCAAGCCAGGGGCCCTATGAGGGGCCTCAGGTCAGTGTATGCCACCCAGAGGCCTCCCTTCCAGGCAAGGCTGGAAATGTGCGGACACCCCTTATCTTGTCCCTTATCTGACACCCAGACCTGGCTTCATGGGGATTGTCTCCTACCAGACCCCGTGAAGCGAGGCCACAGTCCACCCCATGCAGTGGTGGGGAAGTGCCCCAGGGCACAGGCCCACCGCACCCAGTGTGGCCACCGGCGAAACCTGTCCAAGGCCACGGACCAGGAAGTGCCAGTGCCAAGCCTGTGACCCTGAGGTCACTCTGGGGCTTCACTCCACACCCATGTGTCACCTCAGCAAGAAGGGGACACTGGCTTCCCCCCTGACCCAGAAGCAGCAGTGGTTGCTGCTCGCTTCTGCTCGCCACAGGGCAGTGAGGATGAACAAGGAGGCCCGCACGCAAACTTAGTACCTTCGTCATAATTGTGATGAATTCTGTGTATCAGACCCTTTGCTTTCCTGTTTTCCCAGGTCAGGGGTCTGCAGACTTTCTCCATGGAAAGCGGGGCAGCTAAGGTCTCAGGCCAAGCGGCCATGAGCGCAGCGCCAGGTGCCGTCGGAAATAGACAAGCAAGGAGGGCGTCAGGGCTCCGGCAGATGCACAGAAAGACCTGGAGCGGAATGAGGCCCCAGGGCCCGGGGGGCGAGCCCCACACAGAGGGGGCTTCACTGCCCTGAGCTCACCCTTCCCTCCCGACTCAATGCTGAGACCGCCCCCTCCAGCCTGACCAGCTGGGTCCGCGGTGCCCCGACAGGCAGGATGGACAGAGGGGCACCTGCCGAGGGCAGGTTGGGAGCTCCACCCCCAGACTGGGAAGCTGGGCCCCTGAGGTCAGAGTAGAGCCAAGGACAGCGTGGACAGATGCAAGGCTCTGAGGGAGTACAGGTTGATGAGGGCGGGTTTCAGGTCCCACAGGAACCGTCAGAACAGGAAGCCGGGGCCCCTTCTCTTCCCTGGGGCATCTTCATGTCCTGTCTCCGCCCAAACCCTGCAGCACTGTGTGTGAGCTGACCCTCTTCTCTCTCACAGTCTCGCTCCTCCCCGGAGCCGCCCCCGTCGGAGCCCAGCCCCACTCTCCGCCTGTGGGTTCCCACACTGTGTGTGCTGTGCCCCTTGAGGCAGGGTGCTCGGGGCCTTCTCCGCCTGCTCCCTCGGCAAGGACCTGGACCTCGCCTGTCCCTCACGGTCGTAGTTCCAGTCCACACAGGACGCCAGACACAGAGGAGCTCTCGCCCATTCAGGGAGCGCACTGACGCGCCCGTCATCCGGCCTCCCCCAGCGGACCGCGCTCTCCACATGGAGGGGCCGCTGCTGTCCACACAGCGCTCCAGCCCCCAGCCGGCCACTCCGAGTGCCATCCGGACCGGCGGCACAGTCGCAGACCCAGGGGCCCCTCCCGACCTCATTCCATCAAGATCCCCAGGGATCCGAGGGCCCCTCGCCTGAGAAACACTGTCTGCGCCAACGTGGGGCTGACCTTGACATACACTCCGCTCGGACAGAGCGTGGAGCACAAAGCAAGTTGCAGTGAGTACCCAGCGCGTTGGCAGTGACTCTCCTTGGTGCTCAGCGCGTGACCCTCGGTGGCTCGCCGTGCACGACCAGGCCCCAGCAGGAAAGGCACAGTCATTGCTGAAGCTGGGGTTCCACATTGCTTACACCTTGAGAAGGCGCACAACCTCCTTGGGTCGGGGGTCTGACCTCTGACCTCTACGCTCCTCACGCTCTGGGTGGGGTGCGGCCCAAGCGGGAAGGCTGGCGTCCTTGGCCAGTGCTCTGTGGACCCTCCTCCCCAGCTGCCACTTTGCACTGAAGTCCCTCCCGGATTGGCTGCGCTGGGTGGCGCCGGGCCAGCACGAGCCCCCAGCCCACAGACACGCGTGACGGCTGCTCCCACTTGCGCCTTCTTTAGAACAAGCTCCTCTTGTAAACGTTCTCCTGAAGTACGCCGGACTGCGTCCTCATGTAGCCGGATGTTGCTGGTAACCAAGACTAGGCCGAGAGGTCATGATGCCACCAGGGCTAACTCATCTGCAAGCCGGCGAGGGAGCCTCAGGAGAGAGAGGACACCCCGCCCGGCCGCCCTGCCCCCGGGACGTTTCATTCCAGGTGGTTCTTCTTGGGCCCTCGGACTCGACCTGAGACCTGTTACTGAGGAGCAGTAGGAAACCAGTGGGTCATAAAACATGCACAAGTCCCGTCCTGAGCCCCTTCCCCTAAAAACACGGCCCCCCACCCCGCAGCCGCTCTTCCAGAAGAGAGGCAACGCACTACTTCCTGCAGATGAAACGTCACGGAAGCACCAGAAACCGGACCTCAGACCCACTCTCCGGTCAGACGGAGGCCCACAGGGACCCCGACCATCCATGAGGGGACACAAGGAACTGCCTCTTTCATGGGCAAGGAGCAGGCGGAGAAGTGGTGTTTCTGGTTCCTGTGCTTTATTTTGTTTTTAAATTCAAGCTAATTCACGACAAGTGGGGACAAAAGAGTCCACGCAGATGGGAGAGGGGACTCCTGAGGCTGGTGTCCCGGCAGGGCCCTGCCTGCAAGCCCACAGATCCCTTCCTCAGCAGGCCCCTCTCCCCTGTGAACGAAGACCTCACTCTCAGTGCCTAGTCCTGGCTTATTCTGACCCAGAAAGCCCATTTACCAGAAAACAGGGTTGGGACACTGAGCAAGCCAACCTCAAACGTGTGTTCCCCGTGACAGATCTCCTGAGGGCTGGGGCCAGGGCTCCCCAAGGCCCTGTCTTCCTGTGTTTCCACCAGACATGGCACCTGAGCCACGGGTCAGGCCCACCTCTTCTCACAGGTGAATCTGTCTTCTGATAACATTCTGGGGCCTCTGGGATATGGCTGTGCCTCAACTGGCTTCTGAGAGAGGGAGAGAACAGCTCTGCCCAGGGCGCTCTGCCTGGGCTCCTGTAAGCCACAAGCACGTGCACCTGCGGGGACAGTAGACTGAGACTCATGGGGCGTAGCCGCACTTTCTGTCACCCCCACGGGTCCCACTGCGAAGTTGGTCCACTTTTCCAGGTTCCTATCCTGCCATCAGAAGAGGCAAAATGGTGATGTTGGCCCCAGACACACACAGAGAGCTCCTATTGGTCCCCAGGCCACCAGCTAGCAGGTGGATTTCCTGCATCCTTTCTATGGATTCTGGACCAACATCCATCCCCAAACAAGTCAGCTTCCCCTCTGGATTCTTACTTCGAACCCAGTATATTTCAAGAAACTCCTTATTCCCCTGTTCATCGCAGACTCCTGACCAGCCCTCTCTCCAAGCCCAGGCCTGGGGACGTGGTGCTGCTTTCCCGCATTGTGCGAGGGCACCACCCTCCACCCGGGCCGAGACTCCTCTAAAGCAGGGAGCCTCTAAGGAAAAGGCTTTGTACCGAGACGTTCATTGCAGCACCATAACAGATTACGACTTCTAAAAGGAAAAACATCTTAAATGTTACATAGGACATTGGCAATGCCAGTTATCATCGTAAAGATTCAGACTAGTAGGAACCAAAGTTGAATTTTCCAGAGAAGAGAAAAGTGGCGCAGTGGCATCTGAGGGGACTGGACCGGCAGCGCTGGTCCTGCAGGCTGGTCGGCCAAGCACGGAGGCAGCATCGCCGTGTAGCTCGTGTTCACGGGCTGTGACGCCAAGCGCACTTCCTGCAGGTCCTCCTCCACCTCTTGACCCCCGGCCGTCTGTGAGAAAAACATCAAACACAAATTTAAGAACCTCCTGCAAAATCCCTCATCAGTACCCCTCAAAACTCTGAAGATCATGAGAAACAAAACCGAGGAAAGACTGACAAATCGCCACAGCCAAGAGGAGCCCGAGGGGACCCGACAGCGGTGCTGTGTGACCAGTCCTTGAATGAGACCCAGGAGCACAATAAGGACATTAGGGAAGAACATGTGGAACCCAAACAAGTTCTGGAATGTGGTGAAGGGTGCACCAAGGCAAGGGTCTCGGCTGTGACTAGTGGGCTGTGGAAATGTAGGAACGTCCCAATCAGGGAAGCTGCGTGAGAGTTCAGGGAAATGTACTACCTGCACAGCGTTTCTATACATCTAAAATTACTCAGAACTAAAGTGTATTTTTTAAGTGGCATTGGCCTTATTGATAGCAATACCAGATGTATAAATAGTACCTAAAGTTATGTAGAAACATTTCCACCGAGGATTTTATATCAAGCAAACTACCAGTGATGTAGAAGGCTGGAATGAAGACATTCTAGCATGCAAGGAGTCAAAACAGCGATGCTTCGGTGCACCCCTCGCTGGTGCACAAGTGCAGGATGGAGACGGGGAAGAGCGCAGCCCGAAGGAGGGAAGCCTGGACCCAGCAACTGGGAAGCTCGTCCAGGCTAAAGAAAGCCCCAGCGCAGGGTTTTGCCTGAGGAGCAGGCACAAGTCAGCAGAGGAATCGTCCGCAGGCCTCCGACAGATTTGCAGGAGTCCTGGGGGAAACGGTAATCCTCAGTACAGAGAAATATAAGGGAATAAAATTGTGCCCTGATCATTAATCCCAAGAAAATGGAAAAACTTAAAGATTATAAGAAATGTGGTAATAATAAACTACTTAGCTCAGCAGTAAAAAAAAAAAAAAAAAAAAAAAAAATCAAGCAGGTTACGTATTAAAAATCATTATGTAACCTTAGTCAGAATGTAGGTAAAGGATCATGTTAGTGTGAGAGAGCGAGATCCTCAGTTGCATTAAGTGGAAATAAGAATATGCTGTGTAAGACTTATAAACAGCATACTACGTTAAAACAGTACCTCTGCTACCTCTGGAAAACAGAACTGGAGATGCGGAAAGGAGAGGCAGACAGAAATCCACTGTATTTTTACAGAATTGTTCTATTCTTTTAAAAAGAAATTACATGGACATATCACTTTAACATTTTGAACTTTCAAAAGGAGGATGTTTAAGATATAACACAGGAAAAAAAAAAGCAAAAGTAAATTGATTATGCAGATTATCAGAATTAGAGAGGGCTAGAGTTGAGTTCCAGTAGTTGTTAACAACCAATCCATTAGATTTTCCAGCCTACCATTATGATGCTTGATGCCTTCATTTGACGGTTTGTATCTGATCTGATGGTTGGTGCCTGATCTGATGGTTGGTACCTGATCTGTTGGATGTTACCTGATCTGATGGTTGTTATCTGATCTGATAATTGGTACTTGATCTGATGAGTTTTTTGCCTGGTCAGTCAGACAATAGCAGTGAAAAACACTGGACTTTTTAATTTAATTCTGAATTTAAATTATTGGAAGAAAATAAATTTATTTTCCATGTGCAAATACATAAAGTGTTGGGGGAGTACAACAAAAAATCTTTTCCCATTAAAAACCATCGTACGTATTTAACTGATTTTGTGTCAGTGTATACTTCCAAAAATAACGGTTTCAAAAATAATTGATTTAAAGTAGGTGTCAGCATTTCACTTTATTAGAACACATTTTATATAGTGGGGGAAATTGCACGGCTCCCTGACAACGAACTTAAAGACTTGAACTCCCTAACTTCTCCCGACCCTCCCTCCTCCTGGTCCCTCTCCTCCTGTCTCCCCGCCCCTACCTGCCCCACTTTCTCCTCTTGGTGCCTTCTCTTCCTGTTAACTACTTTCTCTTTGGTAAAACCACCAACTCCTCCTACCCTCCCCTCCTTAGCTGGTGGCTATTTCCCCTGTGCTGAGGATGAGGTCTGGCAGAGAGCACCCTGCCAGTGTCCACTGGCTCTTCCCGGATGGACACACTGGTTAGAAGAGGGACAGAGGGGAGGAAATTGGAGCTCTCTTTTTGCCCTGCTCTTCTTTAATTTCTGATTGTCAGAAAACCGAGACATCCACCAGGCTCCTCGCTCTTGCTAGCATAGTTCCTTTTTGTCCACTTAATTATGCTTCTTAGCACTAGCCTTTCCTGCATTCCCGACGTGGGCACTCGCCGTCCACTTTTGCCACGTCTTCAGTTACCGCGCCCCATAACACTGATGAGAACGTGCGAGTCCCCTGAGAGACGTGGGACGGGTCCTATCTTCTTACCGAAGTCCCGTCTATTCTCTCCTTGTGTCTCAGCAGTCTGGGGAGCCTGCCCACGCTGGCCCCCAAGAGGAGGCCCTCCCATGATTAGGGAAGCCCACTTTCTGCCCTGTTCGGAGACCAAAGTCACCCTCAGGCCCAGAAGGCTGGCGCACCTCGCAAGACTCTCGCCGCACAACCGTGGACCCTCCAGGTGAGTTTCGACTCCTCTCCTGAACCCCGCCAAGAGGGGAGAGCAGGGGTGCCTGCCGCAGTGTCGGAGGCACATGGACTACAACAGTGCGGTGGCTGGCTCTATTTTAGAAATGTACCAAGAACACACAGGACTCATCAGCCGTTCCCAGAAACCCAACACTCTGCCTCGGAAGCACCGGAAAGGAACGAACTGTGAGGAATGACGGTCAGAGGGGCACGAGCCTCCCCGAGGACACAGTGGGTTTAGGCTGTCACTGTCTGTGGGCACGGTGAGGTGGCCTCTGCCCCGCGCAGGCTGGGAGGGTCACTGCTGTCCCGTTGACAGAAGGGCCTGAGTCAGCAGTGACACCTCCCGAGAGGGCAGGCTCCCGCTGGCCTATGGAGCCTGGCTACCGCCAGCACGGGAGGCCTCGACGTGAGGGCGTCCTGACAGCCAGGCGTGTAGACCAGAGCAGACAAGGGCAGATGTTCACCGTCCACGGCCCTACTGAAGCCCACGCCAGGCACCCTTCCATGCCTCTAGGTGCAGCAGAGGGAAAACAACACACTCTTAAGAGAACGGAGGTGCGTCCTTCCAGGCTCTGGCTGGGACGTCACATGGGTCTTACATCTTCTCCCAGGAGAGGGAGGGCTTTGGAGCACGAGGAAGCCGTGGTCTCATCACTCCGTCGTCAGTGTCTGCAAGGACATGTCCACCCTAAGCCCAGCTTTCAGCAAAGAGGCCCCCCTCCTTCCGGGCAGTCTGGGTGCAAGCACTGGACTGGGTGGGGGAGGCTGGTGTGCAGCTGTTGGATGAGAAGGAACCACAGAACTCCAGAATGTGCCGTGACATCACCCACACACTCTCCCCTGGGCGGCAAGGCCAGCCCGTGACTCAGCAGTGACGGGCCTTCCGGGTGGGGCGGTGGCCCAGGGCTGTCCCCACGGGGAGGGGGAGCTCAGGGGACTCGGCAACGGCCTCCCTGAACACCCCCATGCAGAGACGGCACGAGGTGCTGGGGGAGCGCCATGGCGAGGGTCCTTCGTGGCGCGCACTGGTCCCGGTTCTGCTGTCGCGGCTTGGACACTTCCTACAGCGGAGCATGGAGAGAGGCCGGCCTCCTGGGGCTCCAGCCGGGGCGCCTCCGTGGCTGCAGCGCCCACCGGTGGCCCTCACCTCCTCCAGCCTCACCTCTAACAGCCACAATGGACGGGGTTCAAGAAAATGTGCTTCTGGCCAGGCCAGATTGTGAAAGAAGAGCCCTGGAAATTTATTACTTTAAAGAAGAAATGTTTGTATATTTTTCTAACAAAAATTGTGAGCAATGAGTTCCCCTAAGGCAGTGCCACTTCCTGAAGGAGCAGCCGTGGGTGGCGGGAAACAGCGGCCTTGCCCTTGGGAGCGAATTGCCTAATTGCCTCCTGCAAGGTTAGAGCGTGTAGGACACGCGGGGAGCCCGGAGAAGGGTCCAGCTGCTCAAGCTGGAACGGCTGATGTTCGACTCCAAGCTGTTTCCAGAATTAGAGGCTGTGTGCCCAGGGGAGGGGTTCCCTGGGGAGGGGAGCCCGGGGAAGGGGGCCCAGCCTCCCATAGCCCCGACACTGGCCGCAGATGCATGTTTAGCAATCATGGGGCGGGGGGGCGGGGCACGGGACAGCGTGCAGAAGAGTTCTTCGGGGCTTGTCTATTTTTGTTTCTGTGGTTTCTGATCACCAGGGCAGAGAAACGAGGGGAGGGAGGCATTTTCCCCCCAAGCAGCCTCAGGGCAGTCCGAGCGTCTGTGGGGCGGTCCTGGGCGTCCGTGGGACGGTCCCGAGCCTCTGTGGGGTGGTCCCTGTCGTCCACGGGCAGCCCGCAGACGCAGGGTCAGCCCCGGCCCTGCCCTGGGCCGGGGCTCTGCTTGCAGCCAACCCAACCCACAGTCAGCCCCTCTCCTCCCCGCGTGGCCTGGGGGCCTGGGAATGGAACTGTTTTCATAGAAACTGCCGTAAAAGCTGGACCGGGTCTCCAGTTGCAGCGCCCCCTAGAAGCCCGTTAGGGATGCTACAAGGGCAAGCGTCTGGGGTGGTGGGATCAAACGGTGACAGTCGGTGCCCATTCACAGCAGGGATGCCGCATGCCTGCCGGGCAGCAGCAGCCCGAGTGTCCCGTGTGCAGCCGGGCTCAGCCACAGGGGCAGGTGTTGACCTGAGTGAGGCTCTTCCTGTCACACACCTGACACCGAGGGGTCAGCCCCTGCAGCCCACCTCACCGTCCACTCGCCTGGCAGGAACCAGGCACTGTGACTCGACCCTGTTGTGTTTTCTCTGCGGACGGCTTCACCACGAAGCAAGGAAAGGGCCTGCGTCCAGTGGCACGAATCCCCGATGCACTCCATGTTCTAATTATCCAGGATGAATCAGCAGCTCTGCTCAGCGGGCACCTGGGGGGCCTGGCCGCCAGCCCACCGCCGTGGAGCTGCAGAAGGAAGGCGCCCCACGTGACCCTGACCCAGGGATGCCCCTCTGTCTCCCTTGTTTGTGTGCTTGGAGTCTGCAGGGGTGAGGGCAGCTAGCCATGAGACAGGCTCGGGTTCTAGAAAGAAACACAATTCCCAGAGAGACCTCTGAGGCCATTTTCACCTTGACCATGAACGGCCTAGGAGGGCCCGCCTGCAGCGACGGAACAGGACGGTCACTACAAGGGCCTCTCCCATCTTTGCTGTTGCTCCCTTTCCTGCCCCTTGTCCCCAGCTTCCTCCTTAACCCATAAGCACACCCAGGAAGGAGACGGCTGCTGGTGCCCGTGCAGGGCTGAGGCTGGGGACGCGGGGCACGCCGGCCTCCTCCTCCGCAGCCAGAGGCACCTGCCCGTGGTCTCATCAGCCGTGGCCATGCTCGCTGGCACACTGTGTGTCCCTCACACCTCCGCCTGCACCCTGCCCTCCCATGTCCAAGGGGCCACAGTAGGAAGCCCACACCTACTCATCTGAAGCCCTGTTGGTTTTCCCTCTTCATTCTATGTGTCTGTATGCCAGCCGCAGTGGCCTCTGGGGGTACAGGCTGCAAGGGACACACGGCGGCCCTGTTATGTCCTGCCATCTCTCACACATTCCTGTCCATGCTGTGCGGTCCAGCTTTCTCCTGTGTCCTCCAAGGGCCTGTCTGCCTTCCCCCATCAGCCCCCCGCTGACGTTCACAACTTTGCCGCCGGTGGCGCTCTCCTTCCCCTCCCCCTGTGCCCTCACAGCCCCTGGCCCGTGCTCTCTCTGTGTGTGCCAGGAGTCACGCACGGGGCTGCTTCCCCCAAGTCTGAGACACCCATCCTTCCTGAGCAGGACCTTGAGTGCAAGCCAGGCTTTTAAGGAGGGTGGTGGCCTTCAGCCTTCCTGGGGCTGGTGCCTGACTCCCTGTGGCATGTGGGACGCTCCCACGCCCCCGGCATGCGCACTGTCCGGAGAGGGATGTGCTCTCTCTCTCCCATCCTTCCCCAGGCCCTGGCTCCACATCGTTCCGGGGCCATGTCAAGTTGCTCACCAGCCAAGACCCCTGAAGGTGAAGCAAGACCTTTTTAGCCTTCATTGTCCTGAAAATAAGGGGCAGGAAATGCACCTGCTCGGACCACTGCTGGGACTCTCTGAAAGGCCCTGTCTCGGCTCCAGCTGGGCCCCAAGGCAAGAGCCTGCAACTTTCCCACCCTGGCCCTGAGCAGAGAGCCGGGTGCACCCTGGGAGCTTGACCCCATGAGCTTGGAGACAACAGAGGTCCTGATCCCATCACCTGCACATTGGCTTTGGGGAGCCATTGAGACTCTTTGGGTCATTGTCCTCTCTTGCAAATTAAAGACGTAGACTAATCAGTCATTTTCCTAAGTTTCTTTGGTCATAGATATTTTATTTACTCATTCAAAATCATACCCAATCTGGAACCCAATATGTGAACCCAATAAGATTGAGTTAACTCCCTCTCATCAGAGAGGGACTCGTATTTTTCAGAGGACTTTCCACAGATAGATGTCTCCACAGAAGACCTGGCCTGAAGTACGTCAGAGGAAGACTGGGGTCGGGATTCTCTCTGAGACCCAAACACTGTGCATCCCCGTGGCTCATCGAGCCTGCTGAAAAGTGCTACTTAAAAAGAAACCAAGGTTGGGGAAAAAAAACCCAAAGCTGGGGGGCATCACAATTCCAGACTTCAAGCTCTATTACAAAGCTGTCATCATCAAAACAGTATGGTACAGGCACAAAAACAGACACATAGATCAATGCAGCAGAATAGAGAGACCAGAAATAGACCCTCAACTCCATGGTCAACTAAACTTTGACGAAGCAGGAAAGAATGTCCAATGGAAAGAAGACAGCCTGTTCAACAAATGGTGCTGGGAACATGGGACAGTCACAGGCAGAAGACTGAAACTCAACCATTCTCTCACACCTCACACTGAGATAAACTCAAAATGGATGAAAGACCTGGATGTGAGACAGGAGTCCACGAAAATCCTAGAGAACACAGGCCAACATCTTCGACCTCAGCCGCAGCAACTTCTTCCTAGAAACATTGCCAAAGGCCAGGGAAGCAAGGGTAAAAATGAACTATTGGGATTTCATCATCAAAAGCTTCTGCACAGCAAAGGAAACAGTCAACAAAACTAAAATGCAACCTATGGAATGGGAAAAGATACCTGCGGATGTCTTATCAGGTAAAGGGCTAATATCCAAAATCTATAAAGAACTTGTCGAACTCAACACCCAAAAAAACAAATAATCTGGTCAAGAAATGGGCAGATGACATGAACAGACACTTCTCCAGAAAAGACACCCAAATGGCCAACAGACACATGAGAAAGTGCTCCACATCACTCGGCATCAGGGAAATACAAATCAAAACCACAGTGAGATCCCACCTCACACGGGTCAGAACTGCTAAAATTAACAAGTCAGGAAACAACAGATGCTGGCGAGGATGCGGAGAAAGGGGAACCCTCCTACACTGTTGGTGGGAATGCAAGCTGGTGCAACCACTCTGGAAAACAGCATGGAGGTTCCTCAAAAAGTTGAAAATAGAGCTGCCCTACGACCCAGCAATTGCACTACTGGGTATTTATCTCAAAGATAAAATGTAGTGAAAAGAAGGTACACAATGCACCCCAAAGTTCACAGCAACAATGGCCACAGTCACCAAACTGTGGAAGGAGTCGAGATGCCCCTCAGCAGATGAGTGGATAAAGAAGATGCGGTCCATCTACACAATGAAGACGACCGGCCATCAGAAGGGATGAGAACCCACCATGTACCTCATGTGACGGGACTGGAGGAGATCACGCTGAGTGGAGTAAGTCAGTCAGAGAAGGACAACTATCATAGCGTCTCACTCGTGTGTGGAATGTAAGAAACAGGGCAGAGGACCACAGGGGAAGGGCAGGAAGACGGAAGGGGGAGAAACCAGAGACGGAGACAGACCGTGTGAGGTCTCGACTCTGGGAGACAGACTGAGGGTTGCTGGAGGGGTGGGGGGTGGGGGGACGGGGTCCCTGTGTGACGGGCGTAAGGGAGGGCACGGGGTTGATGAGCACTGGGCGCTCTATGCCACCGATGAATCGTTGACCGTGACATCAGAAACCAATGATGTATATAAGTTGGCTTATTGAATTTAAATTAAAAAAATTTTAAAAAGTACTGTTAGTCTCACAAGGGAACAGAGTTTCTTTTATATATATATATATAATTTTATATCTTTTATAAAGATACTTCTACATTGACATGGATAGTCTAGATTTTATTCAAACTCACCTTCGTTAGCATGGGACACACCATCAGTCAAGGTAGAACTGAGTGATTCCATCAGTTGCTCTGGGGCATCTGGGGGCTCCGTCGTTAAGCATCTGCCTTCGGTCTAGTCATGATCCCAGGGTCCTGGGATCGAGCCCTGCATGGGGCTCGCTGCTCGGCGGGAGCCTGCTTCTCCCTCTCCCTCTGCTGCTCCCCCTGCCTGTGTTCCCCCTCTCGCTGTGTCTCTCTCTTGGTTAAATAAATAAATAAATCTTGGTGAAAACAACACCCAGTGCTCATCACAGCATGTGCCCCCCTTAAGGCCCGTCCCCCAGGGACCTCGTCCCCCACTCCCTTCCCCTCCAGGAACCCCCAGGGTGTCCCCTAGAGGGGGTAGCATCTTAAGGTCTGTCTCCCCATCTGATTTTGTCTTGTTTTACTTCCCCGCGCGTCCCCCACGTTCACCTCGCCTTGCTGAGCTCGTGCCCCTTCCTCAAAGTGGGTCTGACGGAGGCCGGCCGACCTCTGGGGACGCAGGGGGAGCGGCATTCCCTCCGCCCGCCGTTCGCAGGGCCGCGTCCCGAGGCTTCAGAAGGGTCCGGCTGCCCCCGTCAGCCCTCCTCCTGCGGGCAGCACATCTTGTCCTTCTGACTTTCCCAAGCGAACGGTCCGGAGCCAACCCAGGGCGCCGCGCGATGCTTCTGGGCCTGCGGAGGAAGCCGTGGGATGAGCAGGAAGGGGGCGGGCAGGCGGCCAGGGACCGCGGTCCGCAGGGACCCTAGCTGCGGTGACAAGGCGCAGGCGGATTCGGTGGCTGATCCCCAGGGCAGGGCGCTGACAAAACCACAGAAGCGTGAAGTCCTCATAAGATAAAGGATCAGGGACACGGGGTCTGGCCATTTAGGACATTGAAGTAATAGCCCATTTCCGCGAAGTCATGACGTGCTTAGGACGGACTCCTAAGCCCAGAGAAGGAGAAACCAACCTGCCGCCCCCGTACAGGCCCAGCTCGGCTCTGGCTTCCAGGAACGCAGGTGCCCGCTTCAGAGGACGGTTCCGCGGACGCTCGCAGAGAAGTGCGGGCAGCACCGCGGGGTCCCCGACAGGCCGTTGTTCCGAGCTGGGGTGAGACGTGATGGCAGAGGCCGTGTCCCGAGAAGCTCACAGAGGGAACCCTGTGTCCCGGCCGTGCGGACCTTCCCTGAAGGAGGCAGGCCCAGGACGGTGTCGGGTGCCGGACTCCCACCATCGGGCTGAAGCTCTCCTGCTCTGTCCCCTCCGGGGTGCTGCCCGACGAGGAAGAACTTCCCGAGGGCCTTCTCTGCTCCGCGCCCCTCCTGCCGCCAGTCTTCTGCCCCTCACAGCCGAGCCCTGAGGGACGCCACAACAGCTCTGTCAGGAGAGCCGGGAGCTCGTCCCGTCCGCGCAGAGCCCGTCAGTGGCACGGTCAGAAAGGGGCTGAGTGATACAGGACAGGACCTAACCTGGAGTGGGACAGCAAAGGGGCCCCTCTGAACCCTGAAGGGCCCCGGAACGAGGCATCTCACTTGGGGCCAAAGAAGGGGTGCTGGAGGGGCAGGTCCAGGCTGTGGAAGAGGAGCTATAAGCTGGGAGACAGTCACGTCTGAGGGAAAACGGGGGCACTGCTGAGTTCTGCCCCACAACCCACTTTGTGCCACCTTGGCCCTTTGGAGACAGGGCTGAGTCATTCTGGTCTGAATCAGGTGGTCATTTCTGATCAGAGTCCAGTTCTGCTGTAGGCGACCCGTCCAGTTCTGCTGTAGGCGACCCATCCAGTTCTGCTGTAGACGACCCGTCGGTTCATACATGAAGAGCATCAAGGAGGTCAGTAGTTTTTCAGATCAAAGATGAGTCGGGCCTTTATAGTCCTCTTCGGAGCCATTTCAAACACCCTGATTGCCCCCGCCCTCCTCCAGTGCCCACTTGGCCAGCACGGGCCCTGCCCCCTGACTCTCATGGTACCCCCGGCCACAGCAGACTTTGTCCAGCTTCTGGCTGATAGAGCAGCTGCTTTCGGACCCTGGTATGAATCAGACTCAGCCAGAGGATGTGTAAAGCCCACAGATGTGAGATCCCCCCTCCCCAGCGACCACGTCGGAATGTGTTAGTGTATTAGTTCCTACAGCTACTGTAACGGATTATCACACTGAGGTGGCCTAACCCTAACCCAACGGCCCATCCTACAGGTCCACGCGTCACAAGTCGGAAACCGTCTCACGGGCCGACAATTCAGATGCCAGCAAGACTGGCTCCTGGTGGAGGCCCCGGGAGAAGCCAGGCCTTCCCGGGCCTCCGGGGCCTGTGGCCTCTTCTCTCATCCCCAGGGAGCACCACTCTGTCCTGTCTCCTCCTTTCTCTCAGACAGGCCCTCCTCTTCCGCTTATGAAGCCTTCACGACCGCGCTAAGGACCACCTCGAGATCTTGGGGACGCTCCCCATCTCGGGAGCCTGGATTTCATCACAACCCAAAAGTCCCTTGTGCTCTGGAAGGGGACGCCCCAGGCCTGGGGTCTGTGAATGGAGATCTTCGGAGGCCTCCTTCCGTCCATCCCAGTAGGCATGACCCTTGGGCATGTGTCTTCCCAACAAGCCCCCGAATCTATCTTGGAAGCTGCTGGACGGTGAGATCCGGCAAACATACCGCAGGGTGGGGGAGCCCCCCAGCCCGCCCCAGCCCACCGCACTCACGCTCCGCATAGGCTGGGCCCATCTCTGCCTCAGACCTCAGGACTGCCGTCCCCTGGTGCGTCCTGAAGATCTCCTGCTTATCTGGCGAGCCGTCCCTCAAAGTTGCTTCTTCTCAACGACATCTTCCAGTTCTTACTGGAATTGCTACCATGTTATCAAAAAACGGAACAATTCTGTACCAATGATTAAGTTGCCCCTTCCCTGAGCCCATGCCGCTACCCCCATCGGTCTCCCCAGTGGACACTAGGGCCCCCAAGGATCCAGAACCACAGAATGAACCCTGCACCAGAGCCCACCCCAGCGTCTTAGCTGAGGTCCGCTCTGCTGGGAAGCTGTTAGCCACCAAGCCTCCCCCACGTGCTCCAGCCACGCCGCCTGCTCCCTCTCCTGGGCTCTGGGCATCGGCAGTACCTTCCTCTGCACCGAGTCAAATTCCACTGGTGCCAGACATGTTCCTGTCAGATGAGCTCCTTGGCATCTAACTGACTCGTCTCTGCATCCACAGGCCCACTGGTCAGTCAGTAGCTTCGGAGCTCCAGTAGAATCGAGACCCAAACCAAACCCAAAGTCCACCAAGCGGCAAAGCTGGGCAGCTGTGACCCTGGGCCCGCCTCACAGGATCACCTGGCTGGCCCCAGGGGAGACCTCCACAACGTTCCCAAGCCTGGAGGCTTCTGCAGCCCTGGGTGAGGGCATAACCCTAATTATAGCCAAAGCGCAGATGGTCTGGGAGCCCCACAGACCAGCACCCCTAGGCGTCCACGTCCCCATCCCCAGAACCTGGCAAGGGCAATTCAGGTCGCTTGCCTGCCCACCCTGATGTGGAAGGAGTGTGCTGGGGCCCAGGGTGACAAGGTCCTTAAACATGGATGAGGGGGCAGGAGAAGCAGCCACAGTGGTACATGTGAACTGACCCAGTCTGCCATTGCCAGCCGGGGGCAGGAGTACAGCAGCGTGAGCCGAAGACTGTGCGGCCCGAAGCTGGGAAAGCCACAGCAATGAACGTGAGCACGGCTTCTCCCTCGGGGCTCCCAAGTAGCCCGGGGGCGGCAGCAGAGGGCCCAGAGAGGACAGAGATGCTTTAGGCAAAAATTAAAAGGTTTCACACTAATTTTAAGAAAGAAATAGCTCAGAGCCTATAAAAAGTGGGCATTTTTCTTAGAAAATTTAAAGTGTATTTATATTGTATCAAATATAAAAAAGACTAATTACCAATAAAAATATTAATTTATATTTGTGTCCAGATTTAGAGTTTGCAAAGCACCTTGAAATATATTATATCACGTGGGCCTCAGAACAAACCTCTAAGAAGGTGGGCGTCCCAGACGGGTCTGCGCTGGGCCCGTGAAGGACGCACCCAGGGCTGCGCGGCGACAAGCCAGCACGACTACGGGGCAGAGCGGCCTCTGGCTTCACAGCACGACTGCCCCTCGGCGTTCGCAGATAAAGGTCAGGAGAACCATCCTTGATCTCGTACCATCAAGATTATGCTCCGTCCATCCTCCGAAGCTCAGAAACAGAAGCGGCAAGGATGTAAGTATATTTGTTTATTTGAGAGAGAGAGAGAGAGAGCGCACGAGCCAGGGGTGCGGAGGGGGTTGGGAGGCGCAGAGGGAGAAGCAGAGAGCCCGATGCGGGACCCCATCTCAGGACCCCGAGTTCCTGACCTGAGCCAGCGGCAGACGCTCGACCATCCGGCTCCCCAGGCATCCCTCCCAAAACTGTTTTATATTGTTTACCTGAGTGGACCCCCAGAAAAGTGCATAAACAGAATAACTGGGGAAAATGCATGGGGAACGGCCTCTAGACGTCTTTCTGGGGCGGGGGACTAGAACGTCACCTGACAGCAGCCCTCCCTCTAAGCCTGCTCCAACCAAGTTCATTAAATCAGCAAACCCACAGTCTGGATATTGTCTCCCTCAGAGCAGCAGAAAGATCTCGGCAGCAATGGGCTACTGGGCCTCACGGCACCTGCCCCGCATCACCTGCTCTTTAATGGGGAAGCCCAGCGTCCAAGGCCTGTGGCGGTGCCCCTGCCGCCCAGCCCCCTCTCATTAGTGTGCACTCTTAATTGATTAAATGGATGATTGATTATCAGGCTGGAGCCATTTGTTTTCCAGATCCTCGTTTGCTGGGAACGGACAGCGATGCTTAGCCTTCGTTAGGAGCGCCACAGGCATCCATCACTGCCCAGCGCCACCGCCCCCGCCCCTGGTTCTGCAGGCACCCACGCCAGAATTGTCACCAGCCTCCCCTCCAGCAGGTGCATGCCCTCCATCCGTTTCTCTTCTTGATGTGGCGTCCCCAGCAGGCTGCTGCCAGATGCTGTTTCCACGGGACACACCGCTCCTAACATTCAACAAAAGGCCACTCAGACCCCCCTCACTGAGCCCCCTCCCAAGCACACCAGTGGTCCAGGGCCGAGGCCTCCCTCCCCGGGCCACTTAGGGAGGGAGGCTACAGTGACAGGGTGAGGTGACGTGCCCTGCAGGACACAGGGAAGGACGCCAGTCTCCCCCGGTATTCCCGACGTCACCTCGCCCCAAAGGCTAACATCGGGTCAGCCAACACTGGGGCTGGTCCTCCAGCAAGGTGCTCAGGAGCCACGGGGTGGGGGCCCAGAGGACAAGACACGCAGCTTCCCAGGCTTACAGTTTGCACTGACCGGGAATTCAGGTGTCGCCCACCTGCTGTCCACACCGACATGAGTCTCACGCACAATGTCTGCTGACTCGACACAAATCTTCAGTGGAGGAGAAAGTCTTTTTTAATTTAAATTCAATTAGCCAACATGCAGTACATTCAGATGCAGAGTTCAAGAATTCATCCGTTTCATACCATGCCCAGTGCTCATCACATCACATGCCCTCCACGATGCCCATCCCCCAGGGACCCCGTCCCCACACCCCCTCCCTCCAGCAACCCTCCGTTACTTTCCTGGGGTTAACAGTCTCTTACGGTTTGTCTCCCTCTCTGATGTCTTCCCAATCAGTTTTCCCTCCCCTATGCTCCTGTGCACTATTTCTTATGTTCCACATATTAGTGGAACCTTATGGTAATTGTCTTTCTCTGAATGACTTGTTTCACTCAGCATGGTCCCCTCCAGTTCCATCCATGTCTACATAAATGGTGGGTGTTCATCCTTTTGAAGGCTGAGCAACATTCCAGTGTGTGTGTGTGTGTGTGGACACCATGTCTTCTTTGTCTGTTCATCTGTCGATGGACATCTTGACTCTTTGTGAAGCAGAAAGTCTTGCTCTCAGTGACCATCTACAGAAAACAGTCCATGATGATACTGTCCCGTGATAGTAACACAGTAACATTGCATCATGGCGGGAATGCTGTAACATGATGGCACCACCGTCCATGGGGGACCACCGCGTCAGGATGGCACCACCGTCCATGGGGGACCACCGCGTCAGGACGGCACCACCGTCCATGGGGGACCACCGCGTCAGGACGGCACCACCATCCATGGGGGACCACCGCGTCAGGATGGGAAGCTGTACTATAGAGATTACACTATCCCATCATAACACCTGGCAAGAGCCGCACCACAAAGCAGGAAAGAGGAACACAGTCAATACAGACTCCAACCCGGACCTAAGAAAGCACGTGGAGGAATGAGAATGAACTTGGTCAGTCCAGCTGCATGGAGGCCCTTCATGGAATCCAGCTGGGCCTGGAGTTGGGCATGAAATCCAACAGTGAAGCAGGGAGTCCTGTGTGACCGTCACTTGCACACATTAGTGACAGAGCCAAAACTTCACTCACCCATCCCTGATGTTGACAGGAATCTCCATGAGCTGGGGGTGGGGGGTCCACAGCATCTTTCTTGCTTCACCCACAAGTTTCCAGTTTACCTTTCTTAGAAGTTAAGCAAGGATTGGAAGCCAAATGTGAAGTGTATATATTCTTATCATTTTTCCCTCAATCTTTTAACAGGTGTCTTACCCATGGTAACTTTAGAAGCAATGTTTTTAGCAACTTGACTTTATCAAATCTTTCCAAAATATTTAATTCAATCTTAATAAAGACATCAGTTCTTTCGTTCAGACTTCACTGATTTGCCACTAAAATAAATCACTTCATTACAGCACCATCATAAACAGGACCGGACACACGAGCTTTGCGGCAGTAACAGGGCCAGCCGTGGCCCTGGAGCTTTGGCCGCCAGGCCTTGCGGAAGATATGAGCGCCCAGTACAGAAGACGGGACAAGGGCTCTCCCACACCGCGGGGAGACGGAGCCGTGTGAGCATCTCCACCTGTGCCGGGAGGGTGGGTCTGTGTGTGAGGGCCGACATCAAGAGCCGCTGGGTGCGATGTGCTCTTGTCGATTGTGGCCAGAGAATACCTGTTGTCCAGCTAATAGAATCACAGACTCAGGCAAAGAGGTTCATGTTTACATTTGCCCTATGATGGTCAATGATCAAGAGTGTGGTGACCTTAGGGTTTCCCTAAATGTGACAAATAAACCGGAAACCTCCAGCTCTCCAACACCCTCCAGGAGAATCCACTTATTTGACAGCTACTTTATTTGGGAGATTTTCTCATCTGAAAACCTTTCTCAATTTATGCACGTGTGTATGTACGATGCATACGTGACGTGTTCTCGTGTGTAACTGATGTGGAGAAGTGGGTCCATCACAGCCAAGCAGCTCACCAGACGCAGCACCTCGGCCGCATCTCCGGCTTCCCCCAGCGTTGTGGCTGGGCGTGCGGCCCGTGCACTGTGCTCAGAAGATGCCCCGTGACAGCAAAAACTGGGGGCCTCTACGACATCTGCCCCCACCCAGCCCCCACTGCCCGCTGGCCGAGCAGCTCTGAGAAACCTACAGCCTTTCAGGAGAGCTTCCCAGTGCACAGCACGCTCCTGTCTAGAGGCTGAGTTGAGGCCCAGTCAGCGGCCGAAGAAAAGCGCCTACAGGAAGCCAGAGCCTCTCCAGTCTGAGCAAACACGGCTCCGGCCGGCGCCAGCCCCACAGTGACCAGTCCTCCCAGGAACAGCACCATTTCCCACATGCCCTGTGGGTCCTGCTCTCAGGATCCTGGGCCAGGGCCCCAGATCAGAAGCCGGGCAAAGGGAATGGGTGCTGGGTTTGTTCCGAACCAGCCCCGCGCTGGGGACCCTCAGACCCCCGCTCCCGAGGGTCTGCACCCTGCCACGCCCGCTGTGATCTCCCCGGGGCCGGGATGACAAGAGGCCAGCTTGCACGGTCTTTCTCCAGGAATGGTTTTGTACCTGGGCTTTTGGGTTACCAGAGTTTTCCAGGACAAAGCTGACCAGGACAACCAGCCTCTTGGTGGCCCTTCCGGCTTGCAGCTCAGGAGGAAGAGACGTTGTGCACTGGAAAGACTCTGGGGCTTGTCCTGCTCCCAAAGTTGGATGCATAGATGTTCCTGTCCCCTTGCAGTGAGGAGACAGACTTGCCAAAGAACAGGCAGCCCTCAGCCTGGTCAGGAAGGGGCAGGGAGTCGGCCCGTGTGGGTCATCATTAGCCCCCCGCGGAGAGCCAACCAAGCCTCGGGTCAGCCTCCTACTGCCTGACCCTGCCTCCGCTCATTCTTCCACAGATTAATTCCCCGAGCTGACAAATCACAGCACCACGTGTGCCCAGGGTCGCTCAGTCACACTGGGTTCTGGTCAGTGTCAACCTGGGCTTTACCCAAGGGTTGGGGCACGTGATGGACAAGAAGCCATCCAAACACACGTGTGAGCTCGGCGCAGAGAGGGGGCTACGCAGGGAGAGCATTCTCGAGAACGTGCCAACAGCAGGATAGGACCGGGCAGGACTGGAGGGCTGCAAAAGCCCCTTTGCCCCAGACCCTTGAGGATGTTTGAAGATGCAGGAGTCCCCCAGGAAGAAACAGACGGGCTGGAGAAATCAGTTACAGGACGAGGGTGAGCCACCCAGAATAACGTCTTGCATTTGTGTACTAGTTTGCAAAAACATCTTGCAGTCCACCCATCATTCACCCTCTCAAACTGCAGGATTGTAGGAGAGCAGAAGTTACTCTCCCGTTTCTCGAATGGAAGAGCTGAGACCCGGCCCTCAGAGCCAGCTGCAGGCCAAAGGCAAGCGACACTCCTGCTGGGCAGCCTCACTCCGGCCATCAGCTGCTACAGCCCCTAAGACCCACCATGTGCCAGGGTACTGGGGACTAGAAGGACGTACCAGTTAGGACAGAATGGCAAACCAGCTGCATTGCTGTGCTGAGAATTTCTACTTGCACAGACTGGTCTAGCAGCGACGGACAGGTGGAGGGGGGAGATGGTGGCACTGCCCAGGGCCGTGTCCAAGCAGGAGATAAGATGCCGGCCCGAGGAGAGCAAGGCCGCCGTGCGGGGGGTCCAGGGGCTGGCGGACTCGGCCTCCGGGAAGGCCTCTGAAAACCGACTCTGGAGCGGGGGGACCGTCCTGCCGTCCCGTGCCAGGGGGGCCGGGCCAGGCCCCGTCCACCGGCCTCACTCCACGTCCCTGCGCATCAGCCTACAGCCCCTGCTCCAGCCAGAGGAACGGAAACACGGAAAAATGAGGACCCCCACATGGGGCAGCCCTCAAAGGAGGGGGCGGGTTCCACAGGAGGAGGGCAGCCGCCAGGCCCCGCCCCCGCGCATCTGTCTCTCTCCCTCCCCTCGTGTGCAGGGAGGGAGGACCACGGGGCCCAAGGGTTGGCGGGCAGGTCCTCTGGGGTGAACTCGAGGGCATCCAGGTTTCAGACCTTCCCCATGATTGTAAGGGGCGTCCCGGCGGAGACACGGACCCAGACGCCGGGCAGCACCAGGCCCGTGGGTCACGCCCAGGATGACAGCGGCCGTTCCTGGTGACAGACTCCGGCCCGACCTGGTACCACACAGCACACTCACTACTTCCAATGCACAAAACGGTTCCGTAGAACCCTCATGACAGCCCTGAAGCCGCGATTAACCCCAAACACAGATAAAAACACTGAGGCCTGGAGGGCAGGGGCTCGCCTGAGGCCGCTCAGCGGTGAACAGTCAGACATTTGATCTCGAGCTTTCCTTCACCCCGAGCCAGGCCTCCCCGCCTGGGACTCCACATTCTCCCCACAGAGCAGCGCATCTGCCCTGTCATCATAGTCCTCCCTCTGGTCACTTTGTTCTGTACTCATTCTGGTCAACCGGGAGATGGTGGTTTTGCTAATTCTGACCTCAGTATCTGATTTTCATGACTGTAACAATTACAGCTACATCCCACGTGTTTTACACGCGTGTGCCCACATACGTACACCCACAGACGCCATCTAGATCTGCGCATATTTCTGATACGGGGAGTCGTAAACGTCCCTCTCCGGGCAACAAAAAGATCGGGTCAGCAAAAACACGGCTCAGAGTTGCTTTTAAGACCATGAATTGATTCTGCTGCCTGGGGCCCCCCGCGGGAGGCCTTCCCAAGTCTCAGAACACGAACCCACACACGCTCGGGCCAGCTGTCTGCAGCCTGAATCCAAAACGGTGGCGTCAGCCTCCCATTTCACGTACGTTCATTCTTACAACAACTTCCCTTTTGCCAAAGCCTCTGTGGGCAGGTGCGGATGTGGCAAAGATGAGCGCACACGGGAGACCGGCCCACCGGCCTCGCTCTCGACTCCCATCTGCATGGTCGCGCGGCGATCATTTCACATCCTGGCCCCAGTCCACCTGCACCTGGGCGAGGCCTCCCCGCTGACCTGGCCCGATGGGCCCTCCTCCCTCTGAGGGCAGGACAGCACCTCAGCCTGTGGTTCTCCACCTGCGACTCCCACCTTCGCTCTCCTGGTTACAGGGAAAGCTGCCCAGCTGGCGGTGCCGGCGTCCAGTCTGAGGGAGGAGTGCACACAGGTCACAAGGCACGCGGGATCGCTGCAGGGTCTCCAGGGAGAAAACAGAAGAGGTGGACTCCCCAGACTTCCCAGTGTCCCCTGGGTCCTGCATGCCCTTTGCTTGTGGCTAAAACCCTCACGGCAGGGGTGGCCCTCCAGCTGCGCACCCAGCCACCCGGGGACCTGGTGGCTGAGGTCTAGCATCCACTTAGAAACACCCCGTAACGCAGACAGCTTCCCCATCTCATGTGCTTGTCCAGGAAGGGAGACTCTGCTTCCAAACACTGCATTCCTGGGGCTTTAAAAACACAGTGTTCTGGGAAGCCACAGGCCAGGGGGAGTGGCGGGACTTGGGGGGTGGCCTCCCCTCCGTGGGCTCGCAACGCCTGGACGCGTGTCCTCCGCCGGGCCTGGGGCCGTGGGGGCCTCGGGCGGTTGCGGCCCAGCTGAGTGCGATCGTCTGGGGAGCCGGCCAGCAGGAGGGGAGACAGGTGCTCTCAACGGGACGCAGCCTCGGTGGGGTCAGCCAACAGCATGGTTGCCGTGGGAACCGCTTCCAGCGCGGTCTGTACGCAGGGGCAGTGCCGCGGCTGTGGCGGGTGCTGCGGGAGCGGCGATGTGGTGAAACCTGCGGTAACGCTTGGAGAGTCTCTATCTTCACTCTCAAAAGGCCTCCAGCTCGAGGTATTCCTTCCCAACACGTTAGGAAGGCGACCCCCGCTCTCAGGAGAAAGAGGAACGGAAAATGAACAGGAATGAGTTCGCAGCCCGGGCGCTCCTTCGCTCCGGGAGCCCTCGCCCTCCCCTTCACCCCACCAGACACCTCAGACTCGCACTGCTCTGCTCAGGGTCAGGGAAGAAGCTTCCTGACCCCATGAGCCCAACAGGGAGGCACAGCTCCTTCTGAGCCTGGAGCCCAAGGGCTCCGGGACCCGGTGGGCGCTCCTCTGCTCGGAGGCCAGGTGGCGGCCCGCCAAGGGAGGGGTCGACCTCTGGCTTCTTCCTGCAGGATCCTCAGGGCGAGCGCTTGGTCGCCCAGGTGAGGGGGCAGGGGGATGGGAGGGCGGGGGGGTAGGGGGCCGGGGGCCGGGGGCGGGGGAGGACACGACCCCCTCCTGCTCCCCGCCATCCTCTGGCCCGAAGTCATCTTCCTCTCGGGTCATCCCCGGAGCTCAGCTGCTGAAGGAGCCAACAGGGGCGTTTAAGAAACCCTCCAAGAGGGACGCCTGCGTGGCTCAGTTGTTAAGTGTCCGTCTTCAGCTCAGGTCATGATCTCAGGGTCCTGGGATCGAGCCCCACATCGGGCTCCTTGCTCGGCAGGGAGCCTGCTTCACCCTCTGCCTCTGCCTGCCTCTCTGCCTGTGCTCGCTCTCTCTCTCTCTCTCTCTGACTAATAAATAAATAAAATCTATAAAAAAAGAAAAAAGAAACCCTCCAAGAGGCAGGTCTGGCACCACAGTCCGTGGGCAGCTTGTGCTCCAGATGGACGATTGGCGCGTCCTCCTGCCCCACATGTGGACGCAGCAGCAGCAGTGGGCAGGTGAACTCCGAGCCTCTGGTCTCAAAGGGGAAGATGAAGAAAGTTTAAAAATATCTTCCTTTGCTCACCTAAAATCTCAGAACAACCCGTGGTCAGTATTTCTACTTACTTCTCAAAAAAATAAAGGCGGCGTGTTTCCGTGGTCAGACAGCTTCTCTCCCTGGGGGTCTCCTGGAGCAGGTGGCCTGCGGGCGGGGTGAGCCACATGTACTAAGCCCCTGCACCCCGAACACCCCTGCCAGAACTGGGGTTCCACAAAACTCTCTTTGGGAAACGGGCCCAATTCCCATGAAGAATTCTGCCACCTGGCACTCCTGCGCAAGGAGCCAGAACATTCTTCTGATGGCAGGGAGAGCTCCTTCATGATCTGCCTGAGGTCAGGCGTGTTTGGGGGAAAGCGCTAGTGAAAGATGGGGCAGATCTCCCTCCACTAGATTGTAGCCAAACCCACAGCGGAGGAACAGCCCCCGGTCCCTGCGGAGCCCCTTCCTCACGACCAGAGCCGGACAAGGGTCTGCTCCAGGCAGAACAGCTCCGTCACAAGCCAGTCAGATGCAGAGACCTCAGGAGGTGTGTTTCCAACACACGGCAGCTGTGGCAGGAGGGCCGCTCTCTACCGAGACCCCCACAGGGCTGGGGACCCGTCCAGCTGGAGGAGATGCCGGTGAGCACCGTCACAGCACATCCTGGCTTTAGCTGCAGGAGAAACAGTGCACAAGTCCCACTTTGTGGCCTAATGTAGCTGAATAGAAATCACGACAATCTTCCTTGTTTAGGTGTCATCACTTCAGTAGCTTGAGGACAACCTTGGCCTGTACAGCAATAACACCTAGACAAAGAGGAGGTTACATAGGAGTCCATGACCATCTGACTTTCCCAGCTCCACAGAATTTTCTGACCCGTGAACTCCCCTTCTCCAACCGTGTAACTATCCCTAGGAAATTGCGGACTGAGCTAAAACTTAGGAACTGGGTCCACTCAGTGTCTCTAGGCCCTCCCACTGGGTATGGATGCAGGTGTAGACACAGGGTTGTCTGCACTCACAGGTGTGGTGTTGGCCTGTCTTGGGTCCGGAGGCATCGGGGCATGCAGCCTGGGGTCTGCACCCTGGGGTGGCCCCTGTTTAGGCAGCAGAGCTGCGGCTCGGCTGGGAGTACCGTGTGCTAACAGCCCACATTCGGCGAAGAATGGAAGCGATCTTGTTTCTGTCCTGCTGAAACGGGTGTGCAGGAACCCTAGGTGTCTCTGCAGGTAATCCTTGGTCGCCGAGCTCTGCAGACGGGCTTAGAGCCTCTCCCGCTGGACGCATGAACCCCAGTCCAGCCACTGCAGAGCCCTGCGAAGAAGGATGTGACCAGCGCACAGTCGTAGCCTGCCTAGGGCTCCCTGCTCGAGGGGCCATGAGGTCCCTGACCCTATTCCTGGCTAGCTTTGCCTGAAGCATTCCCTGCAGGTTTCCCAGGGACAGGGCCATTCGCCCCACCACCCATCTGTCCACCTCGGTTTGCAGAACAGCAGTCAGACTCTTAAAACAAAACCATCCTTTCTCCCCGAGGACACACAGCTCCGACATGACCCACTGCTGACTCCTCTCTCCCATGAAACACTCATCAGCACGAAGCGTCCCCCCCCGCGGAGAACGGCCTGTCCCCACCACCGCAGGGATGAGACGTCGGACAGAGATGGAGCAGAGACTCCTGCGTTATCGTGTCCATGGGGGCCGGGGGCCCGATGAGTCATGGCTGTCCTGAGTGTTTCACGGAGGTCTTCTCGGTGTTGGGGGACGGACCACAGCTGGGCACCGTCCACACCATCCCCGCGATGGCTTCCCGGGGACTGGGGAGGGAGGGCCACTGTGGTGCCAGAGCCAGAGGGACGGGACAGTCCGGCCTTGCACACGGCGCCAGTGCGGGTCCAGCCCCAGGCCCCGGAGCAGAAGCCGGGTGTGGGCTCGTTATCTCGGTGAGACCGGCAAATGGCCAAGCCCCTGGTCGCACCACGCTGATGTCTCCCGCTGAGCCCTGGAAAGCCTAGTGTAAACGGTTTAAAAACCGATGTTTACAGCAGAGAGGGCAAGCTGGGTTCCACCATCAAAGGCAGCCTTTCTCGAAGGCCAGTTCCTGGCGGATAGAAGACCCCACCCTGTCCTGCTTCCCACCTCACTCCTTCAGGCTCCTCTGGGTTCCTGTTTCCGCTGGAGGGAAAGCACGGCACCCACCCCAATGGGCAGCAGGTTCCTCACTTACGCTCGGTCTGAGAGGCCTCGGCCCGATGGCCCTGTGATGGCCTCTCCTGACCCTGGAGCTGTCCTGGGCCGGCACCTGCCACCCAGCCCTTCTCCCCAAGTCCAATCCGAAGTCCTGTGCAGGCAGGAAGGTGAGACAATGACAGACCCAGGCGGGACGGACACCCCAGGCGGGACGGACACCCCAGGCGGGACGGACACCCCAGGCAGGACGGACACCCCAGGCAGGACGGACACGGCCGCCTGCAGAGACGGCGCCTTCCCGGAGTCTGAGCCAGAGGCCGTGGCACACCTGAGCGCCTCCTGGGACATGGGCTTCATGTGCGTCCCGCAAACATGGGAATTGATGAGCCTTTGAAGCGCGCTCATGGGGGGCCTCCCCCGCAACCACATACCTGGGGACACGGCCCACCCTTGCTGGTGCCCACACCCCTAGGGGCCAACGCTGACCGGGTGCCTGGCCCACCAGTGCACCGGGGAGCCATGACCAGCAGTGCGGACGGGGCTGTCCCTGCACACAGGCTGGCCCCCCGCGCGGGAGGCCGAGCCCCGGCCACAGCGTCCAGTGCGGGACGGGTCCCAGGCCCTCTCCCGGGCGTCCTCACACCGTCCTCCTCTCGGGCCGGGGCCCCCCTCCGCAAGGACAGACGTCACCGCGCCCGGGCCCACACTGCTCCCTGTGCTCATCGTGATGCACGACATCTTCAGTGACCCTGTTTCAAAGAAGGTCACATGCCGACGTGCTGGGGTGAGGAACTGCGGGGAGACCCCATCAGCCCACCGCAGACCCTGCTTATTCACCAGCTGCCGGATGCGCCCAGCTCTGCGATTGCGAAACGGGACTTGGCTCATTTCCACAGTCTAGCGACCCCGACACCACAGCCCTGGGGAGCCCGTGCCCTCTCCACAGATGAAGGACTGAGCGGCCACCCCGGGGGTCTCCCTCATCAGGGCTGCACGTGGCTCTTCCTTTGGCCTCAGGGTGTCGGAGGGTGCGGCTTCTGTCAGCTGTGGGCCGCACGGCGAGGCAGCTGGCCAAACATGTCCACACGCATCTCCAGCAGCCTCAGGGCCACCACACAGGGACCATGTGGGCCACTCTCACGTTTGCCCTGGCCCCCCAGGATCCTGCCCCCCGCCCCGCCTCGTCGAGGCCACCATCACTGTCCAACCCCAGCTGGGATGTCTCCTCCGTCTGACTGTTCCTTCTGACTCCCGCACTCACCTCTCAGTTTGTCGGCACCCCCCCACGCCTGACAGCAGCCCCCACAGAACCACAGGGCAGGGGCCAGGACACGTGCTGGGAAGGCAGCACGCATCTCAGGGTTCAGGCAGCCAGTCCCTGCAGAGGGCACCCTGTACCCACTTGCTCGGGGAGAGCCACCACCAGGCACCCCCGCCTGGTGCGAGGGACCCACCCTGCCTTGCTGGGCTCCCTTCTTCTCTGGGAACAGCCCGCAGTCAGAGGCCTGCCAGGTGATGGACGGTGGATGCCGTGGAGAAAATGCAGTCGGCAAGTTGGCTGGGGAGAGGCTCTTCTGTGGGGCTGACAGCAGAGCGGGTGTGAGCTAAGTGAGGGCGGACCGTCAGGTGTTGGGGAAACAGGCGGAGGGGCAGGGAGTCTGAGGACCTGCAGAGAGGCGGGCCTCAGAGCGCCTGGCCAGGCAGGGGCAGGCCGAGAGCTCAGATGCCACCCACGGGTGCTGGGACCCCTCCAGCGGCCACGTGAGAGGACCATGGGAATGTGGTGTCTGGTCCGCAGACCCTCCGGGGGCCCAGGAGAAACGGGGTGCGGGGGTACCTATGGGCAGGGCAGAGGCCCCAGATCAGACGGCCTGGTGTGCCCCAGAGACATCCGCCGGAGCGGCATGGACCACCGGCTTGAGGAAAGCTCTAGGAGAACCCATCGGACGCACACAAGCTCAGGGCGGGCCCTCGGACGCCCCAGTGCAGGTGCAGGGCCTGGAGCTGCGCATCTGAGGAGACTGGGGTTGTCAGAAGGGGCGGCCTTGAGGGCCACGCCTGACAGAGACCCCTGGAAACCAGCCTGAGAAAGGAGGCAGAGATATCTGAGGACCGGCCAGTGGGTGAGACAGGTCTTCCCGGTGGGGCGGTGGGCCAGGGCCACCGACGGGGGCAGGACACCTCCCCAGAGGGAGAGCCAGACGGCCTTTCACGGTGAGCGACCTCGTGTCCTGTCTTCTTTGTGCTTCGCTGGCGAGTGCAGACACCTAATGCCTGTGTGCTTCAAGACCAGCCATCGCCGCTAAACAGGCCCACACGCTTTGCTCGCTCACCCAAGCACGCTTTGCGCAGGCCGAGCCACGCTGGCTCCCTCGTGCCTACCCGCCGCTGCCCTCGCCTCTTCAGACACAGGGGCTCCCTGGCCAGCACCCCGTGCAGGGCTTGCCAGTCTGGCAGGAGACTGCGATCTCTGCCTCTGGGAGGCCGGGCCGCAGAGGGAGACAGGGCAGACCCTTGTCCCCAAACAAAGTCCGTGGGCGGCAGCCAGAGGCCTGAGCGACTCCTCACAAACCCCAGGGATCCCGGCACCTCTGCTTGTCAGCGGGGTTCTCTGAGCAGAGCAGCGGGCCTCCTGCTCTGCGCCGCGCCAACCCCAGCTGGTCAGGACCGAGCCGGGCCGGGTGCTCGGCCAGACTGTTCCCAGCAGCTGTCCCCTGGTCCGGGTGCCACCAAAGGGCCATGCAAGGATCTCCGCAGGCCACAGGAGACCGCACGACCGCTCGGCCCGGAAACAGCCTCCCTGCCCGCCTCCCGCTGTCTGCGAGGGGCCCGGGGCGCGGGGGTGCAGGGACCCACACGCGCCTCCACACGATGACATCACTCTCGGCGACCACCCCGGACTACAACGAAGCACCATGTCCAGAGAGGAAACGGACAGGGGTCACGTTATTAAACTTCGTACACAGAATTATAGCAGCAAACTAAGTGAAAACGGAATAAAAGTTTAGCGAGCATCGCCTCACGAGGCCCGTGGACGTCTCTTCGGCCGCAGGAGGGAAGTCGGCGCCCCCTCCGCCTTCGCCCCGCACGACCCCGTCTTCCAGCCTGGCCCGAGTCCTGAATTTTTTTTTTTTTTTTAAGAATTTTACAAGTTTAATGTGAAAATTTAAAAAAGGGAAAAAATACAAATAGAAAGAAATTCATATTCTTTAATGTTGTACAAAAAAGTATGAGTAGAACCAAAAGTACATTAAACATTATCACATTTGTTTGCACCACCATCTAGTTCTTCATATTCACTTTACTATTCAAATAACAGAAAGTAGGTAGCAATTGAGGGATTGGGAAAGAGATAAAAACCAAAAAAAAACTTTTCTACCATATTTATTCTACGCTGTGATAGCTGTGCTCACAGAGATGGCTTCTTTTTCTTCTCCAGTGTGCGGGAATTCAGTTGTATATAAAATTGAACCTGCTCAGAAGCTGAGGGAGACTAGAAATGATGGGTCCCTATCCTGGTGCGTTGTCATACAATTCAAACAATGCTGCAGCTACAAGCTTATAATTTTTAGGGACTGCAAACAAGGCTTTCTCTTGAAGTTCAACCAAAAATCCACGGGCTATGGCGATAACGCAGAGCAAACATCTGTAGCTGGCTTGCTGGTGTTGAGTTCTCAGCAGGCAACGCCCCCAGGCTGCACCAGGCTTCCTCAGGCGTCACAAGGCAGCCATGGGCCGACCCCAGGGAGGGCCTCCCGTCCAGCAAGAACATTTCTCAGAGCCCAGAGCTTCGGACCAGTCCCCGGCCCCCATTCTAACACATTCCTCCTGGCAGCCCGCTGCCGGTGCTGGGGTCCACTACTGGGACCACGGCACAGCCCAGTCCTTCCTCTGGCTGAGCTCACACAGTCTCCGGGCAGGTCTGTGGCTTCTCGGTGCAGTTGGGGGAGGCCCAGACCCTGCTGCAGTCAGGATAGCCCACAGGCCACACGGGCATCAAGCCCTAGGCAGTGATGGCAGGGGTCCGCACTATCTGGACAGCAGCCAACGAGCCTCCTGCCAAAACCTCTGCTTCCCTCACAACCTATCTTGACATGTCATTCGATTTGCAAAATATCGGGTCAACACAGAAGTTAGAACGTGTTATAAAATAAAAGATAAAAACCTTGATTTATCAAAACCTTCAAAGAATCCCAAGAAAATACCACTGTGTAGGCAGAAAGCTTCAGCCACTCTTCCCGGTGAAGTGTCCAGGCCACGGCAGATTCTTGGGCTGGGACACAGCGGGTGTGCTGGGCCTCACAGCCTCCCTGGTAGGGCAGCCTGTGGACCCTACAGTTAGGGAGAAGCCATCCTGCTGCCGGACGGCACCAGCGAGCCACTTTGGGCCTAGGGGACAGAGGACACAGGAGCCTGAGGCCAGGACCCCCGTCGGCAGCACGTGCAGCCACAGCCCCGGGGCTTCCGGGCTCATGTGGCATGGCAGCTGGCGGTCCGACCAAATCCTGGCAGGGTGACCAGCAGTGCCGGATTCTGGCAAGGTCACGGCGGGCCAGACCCCAGGCTGAAGCTGCACCTGTCAGTGTCCCGGGGCTGCTCTTGCTCTGCCGAGCAGGAAAGCTGGAGAGAGAGGAGATGCTCGTCTCTCACACGCCTGCACGGACCTGATCGCCGCCTGCCGGACGGCGACTAGAGTCCTCCCACCACGGGGCTGCAGCCGTGTGAAGCGGGTGTTGGGCAGCAGGGTGAGACTGAGAGACCCCGCATGAGTAGGCAGGGGTCCCCCAGCCTCGGGGCAGCTCCCGCTCCCCCTGCCGGGGCCCAGCCCCCACTGAGAGGGGCTCTGGACATGTGCCAGCACTTCTCACCCCAGGATGCTCCTGCAAGGGGCCACAGCCGTCTAGAGGCCAGCGCACTGGGCCTCCTCATGTCCAGCACGTGGGGGACCCACTCTAAATTAGCACGCCTGTCAGGATTTCACTTTTCCTTGGGGACAAAGACAGGAGATGCCGAGCCCTCCCCTCGCCGCTGACGCCGCTGTGACTGGAAGCAGATCAGACTCACCTGGGGATGCCGGACGAACAGAGCCCGGGCAGAGGAGAGATGGTGCTCCCAGCGGGCCTCGGGGTCCCAACGGGCCCTCCCGGAGGACAGCCGCCACGGAGCTGTGAAGGCCCCAGTAAAATTGTTCCTCCTCTTCCCGCCGTGCTGCAGGAACAGCCTCCCGGGCTGGGCAGAGAGGAGCCCGTGCTCTGCCTGGTTGTAGCATCATCACCCTCGTCGAAGGGGCTGCACGGACCCGATCACAGAGCTTGACAATGAAGGCGGTGAACGCGTTTGCCTGTGACGAGGATGGACATGGACTCGAGACCCCGACCCATCCCCACGACGCAGGCCAGTCTCCAAGGTCCCCTCTTCCCCTCAGCGGTGGGGCAGGACCACACTGTAGACTGCCTGAACTCATGGCCGTGAGGGCCCTACATAAAATGTCCACTTCACATGAAGTGGGCGAAGTTTTCAGGTTCAAGAGGCAGAAAATAAGCCTGATGTGTCCCTGATGGAGATGTTACCACGTGGCCTGGTGACCAATGGCACAAGTGTCACCCTGAGATCCTCCCAGCCCTTCTCTAAAGGAGCACCCAGGAGCTGAGGGACAAAACAGCCTCACACTGAACATGCTGGAGGCCATGAGGTACCCTTCAGGGCTCCTGCTGCAGAGACTGATTGCCTTAGTGCATTCTTGTGTTTCTAAGTTGCCCAGTTGCATCCACACAGTACAGACTGTGCAGGAAGTGCTGACGGAGTCAGGACTAGAGCCGGTTTGCCGTGAAGGACCTGGCGTCAGGCAAGGAAGGTCATAGTACCTACTGGCATTGAGTATCAGAGACTTGAGTCATTGCAAAGGGGGAAACTGTAACATCCAAGCTTCTCGGAAGAAGCAAACTAGCGTAGCAAGTGTGTGTACATACAGAGAGGGTTATTTTAAAGAATTGGCTCCCACAGTTGTTGGGGCTGACAAGTCTGAATTTTGCAGAACAGGCCAGCAGGCTGGAAGCCCAGCCTGGATTTCTATGGAAGTAGAATTTCTTCTTTCCCATGAAAATGCCATCTTTTTCTTTGTAGATCTTCAACTGCTTGGATGTGGCTCACACACTTTGTGCAATGTCATCTCCTTTACTGAAAGTGGACTGATTCCAATGTGAACATCATGGTGACATCTAGACTGGTGTTTGAGTGAACACTGGGGACTCTGGCCCAGCCTGGTGGACGCTGTAAACTGGCCATTCTTGGAACCGCAAGTCACCTAGTCAGGTGGGGCAGCTCAGAGTGCCAGAGGCCAGTCTGGAAGTCATTTCCCTCCAGACATCCCCTCTGGGAAGCAGTGAAACTACCAGACCTGTGGTCCTGGGAAGAGTCAGGTGTCACAGAATTCCCTTTCCAAGGACAGATTTGTCCATCCAGGCTCACAGCTTCCACAAAGGCTTTTCAGACTTCCACAGTGGAGGCCTTGGTCATGGTGCCCTTGTGGAAAGAGTGGGGCCAGGACTCCCAAATGACACAGCACAAAGAAAGGTCACGATGTCAGGATAAGCGGGACATGTGCCAGCAGATGCCTCCCACCATGCTCTGGGAACCGGGGGCCTGGCTTTCAGCCCCAAGTCCTCACTGCTCCCTGGGCATCTGATTGCCACTGAGCAACAATCTCGGCCCCAGAAGCCTTGGGACATCCATCACTTGAAGTTCACCAGCTCTGATATCCAGGACAAGGGCCGATGCCACGTGACGCCTCTGGAGAGGGGCATTTCTAGCGATGAGAAGTTGCAACTAGCCTTCCAGCTCGCACCCAATCATGCCGCTCCCTGATGGGTCTCCTCTGGGGCTCGTAGTAATTCCTCTTGCAACAAAACCCGTAGCTGTGAACATGAGTGAGATGGGAATCATCTGAGCCCCCGGCCCCGGCCCGCTCTGCTCCACCCAGCCACACTGACAGTCCCTCCGTCCCGCAGACCCCAGGGCCTTCTCCAGCAGGGCCCCTCCCTCTCCCCCAACCCTGGAGGGCTGGCTCCTCGATTCCTCCCGGCCTCATGGCCTCATAAGGCAGACTGCCTCCACAGGTGTCCGTGCCCAGCTCAGCCCTGTGGGATTGCTGTGGTCAGGAATGGTCATGGAGGCCGTGCGGCCTGAGCAGGTTGAGACGGGCTGCTCAGGAACACACACGGCCCGTGTCCTCATAGTGTTTGTAAAGTTAGCACTTCTTCCAAGAAACGTTCGCTGTCCAGCACCCCTCCCCCGAGAGTCCTGAGGCCCCGTCACCCCCAGCGTGGAGCTCTGGGCTCAGCCGTCCTCCTGGAACAGGGCAGGTGTGGGCCGAGCACCTGCCTGGCTCCTCACGGTGACGCTGGCTGCTGACAGACCCACACACCAGAGGCATGGTGTAGCGTTTGCGAGCGCGTGAGTAGAGGCAAGCGTTAGCCTCTTAAATACTGATCTTCCGACTGAGGATCAACAGCTGAGCGGAAGGTAGCGCCTGAGCTGACATCCGGTGAGTAAGTCCCAGCCTCTCCCAGGTGTGTCTTTCTCGTTTACGACACAAATATCTGTGCTTGGCCCGGACTAGATGCCGGCATGCTAGCTCACTGAATCATGCATGATCACTTTTGAACTATTTTTACTAAGTCCATTAAGCAAATGAAACTGCCAGAATTATTAAACTAAAATGTATAACACACAACTAAAGTAAAATATCAAGAAACATAAAACCTAGGCAGCATCCCTCAAAATACCTGCCTTTCAGCAGTCACTCTTCAGTAGGTCTTTGTTTTCTTCTGAAGGAAGACCATCTTTCAAGAAGAGAATTTTATAGGCAGTTTATGTAACATCCACATAAAGTTTTACATCCTGAAGACATACATAAAATTAGCAGATAATTAGTCTCTTGATCAATGTCCCTACGAGTCACTTCCTCCAGAACAGACAGAATTAGCCCTAAAGGAAAACCATTTGAAAAGAAGACGTGCCCCTTGTGTGGACTATAACTTATTAATTCTATTTCAAAGACTAGAAATGCTTCCAATTTTAAGTTTGTAAACCAAGCATACAGCGAAGTCCTTCCTCATCGTTACCTTGGACCCAAAAATGACAGGAAAAGACATAATAGACGAGAGGCCTGGCCTCCACAGAGGTGAGGGGCAGGAGGAAACCCAGGAGCTCGCACTGAAGACTCAGGGGACAGCCACGCAGAAGTGGGGAGTGCGGGGTGGGGGTGCCTGAGGGAACCCTGCAGGAGGAGCCAGCCTGCCCAGCCTCTGCAGAGAGCCGCTCTCACCCAGCAGACAGGACAGTAACCGGGCCGGAGAAAGGCGGGGGCTCACACCTGGAAACCAGCATCACAGCCATCCCCCGCACGGACCCACCTGGAAACCAAGTCCTGGAAAAGGTTTTCACCGCTGTCGCCGAGCAGACTCTGCACAGGAGCGTAGTCTGAAGGGACGGTCTCCTGGAGAGCATTCGGCTGCTCCGTAAGGGGGCCACGGGGCACGGGGCCTGTAAGCGCGGAGCTCCGCCGTAAGCCTCCGGCGACATCTCTGAGCCGGGCCGGGAGCACACGGCACACACGAATCACAGGGGGTAGCAACAGAAAAGAACCAAGTGGAGATACTGGAAATTAAGAGCAGACGTGTTGGGATTGCGAGATTCACTTACATTTTGAGTTTTAGATCGGAAACAACAGCAGTGAGTAAATGTGCTGTAGGACAGACTGAGGGACCGCGTAGACCTCAGACACGCGAAGGGACATGAGACACACATGCTCACTCGGGCTCTCGAAGGGAAATGATGTGAAGTCGTTACGTGCAAAAGCAGTTCCTCAGGGTTTCCCCCAACGAAAACACGCTCGTCCTCGGGGCCTCTCGGATGCTGAGCAGCGCAGGTCAGCGAGGCCCACCCCACAGGCACAGAAGAACCTCAACAGAGGGGAAATCCTCACAACCGCAAGAAAGAAAAAGAGTTTTCTAAAAGAAGAGAAGCCCAGATTATTGTCAGCCACCCTGGATGCCTGAAGGAAAGGGCCTCATAGGCTCAAAGTGCTCAAAGGCGTGTTGAACCGAGAGTGCTGGGTCCAGCCAAGCCGTCACCCGGGGAAGGTTCAGAGAAAGGAACTTCCAGGCAAACTTGGAGTAAGGGACGTTCTTCTCACGTGAATCACCGGACCAGACAGTTGTAGAAAGAAATCAATTTATGTATTTGTCCTAATACTATAAAAATAAAAACTAAAGAAATAGAAATATAATGTGTGACTTCAAAACCCATAGAAAAAACATTAAAAAGGAAACGATCGATTTACAAAACAAAGGGGGGGTGCCAGTAGAAGGAAACATGAAACACATTGTGGTGGAAGCTGTAGGATAAGAAGGCAGAACTGAGTTCCAGAATTCACAAAACTGCAAACCCATCAACCCATTAAGGGACTCTCTTCATTATAAAGAATAAAAATCAGTCCCGGTACAAAGGACCCTTGAACAACACGGGGTTGGGGGCGCCTGCCTGTCACTTTTGAGCCCCCAGACCGAGCCACTCAGAGCCTGTTGTCCCCCGGGAGCCGTCCCCCAACAGAGCAGCTGACTGACAGACGCGCGTTGTGTGTCGCACGCGCTGCAGACCGTGTTCTCACGGCAGAGCCGCCGGAGAACGGAAAAGCTTGTGGCCAGAGAGAACACGCGGACAGCCCCGGGCCCCACATGCCGAAAAAGCCTGTTCCAGACAGACTCCACAGTCCAAACCCATGTCGGTCAAGGGTCACCTCACATGCTTTTTATAAGAAACAAACTTTAAACAAAAGAGAAAAACTGAAAATAAAAGAAGGGGGAAATCCACGGAGGGAGAATATTACGAAAATGGAACCAGGATACTGACACCAGGCAAAACGGATTTGAAGGCGAGAAGCACTAACCCTACAGAAGGGACACTTCTGGAAGACGGACAAAGAGACAAGAGGAGATCATAAACCTGCGGAATGTAGGACCGCAGCGCATCCGCAGAACCTAATTAGTCATCAGAGGCCCCTGACAGTCCCCTCACTGGCTGGGGGGGGGGGGGGGGGAAGACACACACTCCCCTCAGAGACCGAGAGGCCACCAGAGAAGCTGTGAGTGACCATGAGAGCACTTTGCGTAACTTGCCAGATCCGCGAACAAACCCACCGCGCAGAGCCTGGTGCCCCACAAAACAGGCGGCGGAGAGCCCCCCTGAGCACACACTGAACACGGGGCTCAGCATGCGTGGGGCGCAGAGGGGCTCTGGACGGTGAGGAGCCGTCCACCCAGCGCCGTGTGCTCTGGCCCCCGTGCATTAACTTGACAACGACAAGGTCACCTGCTAGCCCTGCTCGTCTGGAAACGCAGGAACCTGGGTCGGAGCAGACTCCGCAGTAAAATGCTAAGCATTTGTGAGCGATGCCACAGCTCCCCGCCGGCCCAGGTCCTGCCCTGACGTCCTGCAGGCCGGGGTCTCCAGACGCCGACCCTGAGCCGGCCTTGGAGCGTAAGGCATTTATCTGAGACTGACACGTGTGGAGGGGAGGAGGCTGGGGTGGAGCAGGCAGAGCTAAGCCCGGCCAGGTCCACAGCCCCTCAGCCGCCGGGATGCCAGCACCATCCCGCCCGACCGTGGCAGCCCGACCATGCTGGCAGGGCCGGTCATGCTCTCGGGCTACCATGAAGCCAAAGCCTGAAAGCACCGAAGGCGAGAACCTGCTTGCCGGGCCAGGTCAGCAGCCCTTCCCTGGGGGTTCTCCCAGCCCAGCGGAGAGGGGGCGGCGTGCAGGAACCCCCCGTCTGGAGCCGGGAGGGCAGGAAGGCACATGGGCAGGTGGCACAGGCCCTCTGTTCCACAGTTGTGCTGACCCCTTTCTCAGCCACGGGGGAGACCTCCTGGGGACTTCTTCCTCATCACTGGGGAAGACAGAAAGATTCAGGCCTGCGGCTTACCGACGGTTCGGCACAAGATGCCAACACCCGCTGAGAGGAGATAGCCTCATGCCCTCACCACACAGAGGGTTCTAGAGGAACCCTTCCCCGGTCTCGAACATTGGGTCAGCCAACTCAGGTTGTGAGAGCAGACAAAGGGGAGCGTGCATGAGCTCTGCGGGCAGACTGGGAGCTGCTGCTGTGACCCTGAGGGTCGCTGGGTCAGAGGCAGAAATGAGCAGGAGGAGAGGTCCCGCTGGCTCCTCCTCTTGGGGTCCAGCCCCTCCTTGCAACTGCTGAGTCTGGGCCCACCGCCAGAGGTTTGGCCGGGTGATGGTGGTGATGGAGGTGATGGTTTGGTGATGGTGATGGTGGTGATGATGACGGTGATGGTGATGTTGGTGATGGTGGTGGTGATGGAGGTGATGGTTTGGTGATGATGATGATGGTGATGACCGTAATGGTGATGTTGTTGGTGGTGGTGGTGATGGAGGTGACGGTGACGATGACAGTGATGATGATGGTGGTGATGACGGTGACAGTGATGTTGGTGGTGGTGGTGAGGACAGTGATGACTATTGTGACGGAGGTGATGGTGATGGAGGTGATGGTTTGGTGATGGTGATGGTGGTGATGATGACAGTGATGATGATGGTGATGGTGACAGTGATGATGATGGTGATGGTGACAGTGATGGTGGTGATGGTTTGTGATGGTGATGATGGTGACAATGGGATGATGACATTTAACTCAGAGCATGTGACAAAAACAAATGAATGTTAATGTTTTAATTATTAGATGAAAGATATAATTAAAATCCCAAGTATTGGTATTATGTCATGTTCCTGGTCCCAGCTACATTTCTGAGTTATAATTCGTATAAGTGACACACAATAAACTATGGCACCCTTTTGGAAACCATAGGACACTCTTCTCACTACTAGCACTTTTATTCATGAGCAGCTACCCAAGATTAGAAAGGATTTTAGATGGTGCAACACCTCCTATTACCCTCTATTTACAAGGACACGAGAACCTTTCCCTGGGGGCTGTCTCTGTCCAACACAGACGAACATATACTTCAACAGGCCAGGAACGCCTCCCTCACTTCGATTTCCCACTTGGTTTCCAGAGAACGGGAAAAGAAAGGAAAGGCCAAGACCAGAGTGACAGCCCCAAAAGCCACACTCCCTCCAGCACTTTCCAGCCAGGGCAGCAGGCTCCATTGTGCAGCTGGGCTCCTTTACGTGGGGAAGCGAGGTAGGTTTGGTGCACAGTAAACGCAGAGACCAACCAGAGCCAGACAGCAGAGCCACCGCTGCAGAGACCACCTGCTGGAGCCGCATGAAAGGCTGCGGATTCCAGGACTAGGGATGAGATCTGCCACCACCTCCCTGAAAGATGGGGAGTTTTCGTGACTCTGAGTAACTTTTGCATTTTGTGCTTTTTTGTCTTTGTTTGTGGCAGAGGAAAACCAAAAATTAGAGCGTGTGGCGAACAGGAAGAGACTTAATCCTCTTTCCAGAACTTACTGCAGCTGAGACAATGGGCAAGTTACTTGCCTTTTTTAGGTCTTTGTCTTCATATATTAATCAATAAAAGTTAAATAATTAATAACTTTTTCTCCAATACTCATGAAGTAAATAAGGGATGTTTACGGTGTAGCTGTGTGTTTTCAGAAGTTTAGGAAATATTATTATTATCAGTTTGCGGCAAATAAGGGAGAATACATGTATCACATTTTTAAGAGACATCAATCAGTCATCTGAACACCTCCTCCAGGAAGCCTTTGCCGATTTGTTTTCCTCTCCTCTGCAGACTGAGTTCACACCTCTTCCCCACCCTCAGTGGGACACTATGCTGAAATCACACTTAATCACACATGCTTCTGTCCTCATACTCACTGCCCAGACGTGGTCAGCTCAGTATCTCCAGTATTTTGCATTGCGTTACAACACAACAGGTGCTTAGTGAGTGTTGGCAGAATTGAGGATTTTCTAGAAAATGTTGCATTTCTAACACCCCTCTCTGAGCTCTCTTTTGCATAAAACAAATTACACCAGTAATTCTCTGCTCCCAGAAATACCAATCCACTGGTGTTGAATTGCGATCAGATGATGCCTCAGTAAAGGCTGAAGAGTCTTGTTAAACATCTTCTTAGTCACAGCCACTAGGATCAGTGGGACCTAATGTTCTTCTCCCAGGCTAGAAGACTTCTCTTGCCATGTCGACACTTCCGCTTTGTTCCTCTTACTATCCTACTGATGCTCTGACTCCAAGAAGTTTGGGACCACTAACTAACAACCCCATCTGCCCCCAGAGCTCTATGAGCCGTTCTCCTGTCCTTGAGGAAATGGCAGCAGCAACCCAAGTTTCTGGAAAGACAAGAACAACTTGGGGATGCTCTGAACCAGGAGTCCAAGAGCTGACTGCCAACTCTCACATTGGTTTCAGACCACGTGTGTGGTCTTCTGAGCACGGTGGTCTCTCCAGGATGCAGTAAGTGGCGGTGCTCACCACGGAGATGGGCCACACCATGCCCCAGCACCGACTTTTCACGAGACAACAGCGTCCCATGACACATCTGGACCATTGGAGTGGACTTGCCAATGCATGTGGAACATAAACTGACCTGCTCAGAACTCCAAGTCCAGGAACCCAAACTAGCCCTACACAGTTTGGGGAGTAGGGACAAGGGGAGAACTTCTTTCTGGGTCTCCACATGAAAAGGGTTTGCCACTTGCCATTTATAGCAAATCATCATGATTTAGTTCCTTCAAAATATCTACAAGGAGGTAGTGAACCAATGGCCCTGGTCTCCTCGGGGACTTGGTGGGTACAGGCTTCGTCGTGGGAATGGGAGGATTGTAAGAGGGTGGGGGCTTTACTTGACTCCTCCCTTCCAAGTGGAATATTTGAAGACAGGTCCTTGGCATCTGCCTGCAGTATCTGGCTCTCTAACTGGATGCCACAGAGAAAGGCCTCCCCCGACAAGCACGTTTCCAGGAGGGCAAACGTGCACTTCGTCTGTGAACCCCCCTGATCTGGACGGTGAGGACATGCGCAACCCCCAGTCCCACCCTGTTCTCTGGACCCTTCTCCCGACACTTTCTGTGTCTTACCTCCTCAGCCGTGAGCAGCCTGAGCTCAAGGACGGGACGGGAATCATCGTCACGTCCCTCCACGCGGCCCTTGCGCACAGTCGGTGTTCGCGAGTAAGCGGGGGCACAGTGGATAGATAGAGGCCCCGTATGTGAGTATGTGACTTTTATATTAGGATCAACACATAAGGACCCTAATTTCAAACCTTCATGGTGAAGGTCCTCACGTGGGCGCGGCCCACGGCGGCCCGGTGGCACTTCACACCCTCCCACAGTAAAATGCCGTCTCGGTTCCCACGGACGGTGTTGTCTCTGGCCTGGGCGCAGGTGCTGTCTGCGCGGTCTTCCTGGGACGTGCAGAGCCGGCGGTGGTTGACTTCCCTTCTCGGGGTATCAGTGAAACCCAGCTTCAAGGCGACCGGTGGAGATGAGGGGAGCACAGGCAGCAGCCGTGTAGCCTTTAACTTGGGCCCGTAGCCCCAGCGATGTGCCGAGGGGCTCTCCCCACCCACGACTTGTGCCTCGCGGTTCCCTTCACGGCTTCTCAGGGACCTCAGCCCTCTGTCAGCCGCCTTAGCCTCCCCGCGGGCCGGGTCCTGCCACGCTTCCCTCGCCCGCCCTGTGTCCCACCCACCTGCGCCTCCTCGTTGTAGATGCCCGTCCTCTCCCTGCTCACCCGCGCCGTATTTATGAGAGTCCCCGCCTGCTAGCCTGAATACATCCTTCCTTCAAAGCCCAAAACAGCTTTGGCTACTTGGCCCCGGCCGTGGTATCAGGTGGAGACATCTGGGGTCTGCTGATGAGGCCTTGTGTCGGCCTCGGCCATAGTCCCGGGACCGGAGGAGGCCCCTGCACTGTCAGTTGCCTCCCAGCCATCAGTGGCCCCAGGGGAGCCTGGGGCAGAGTCTCGCTGACCCCTCTCCCCTCCCTTGAGTGATGCAGGGGGAGAGCCTCCCTGGCAGAAACCGTCACTAGAAGCGTGGCTGTGGCCGCTCACAAGTGCAGGCCCAGCTTCCACAAGGAGATGCCGCCGCCGCCACCGTAGTGGGGGACCGAGGCGCCCTGTGGCGGTGGAAGCCCCGCGGCAGTCTGGCACTCACACATACGAGTGCCGCTCCTGAGAGTTACCTGTAGCCACAGGCAGAGCCAAGCAGGGCGTCTGGCAGGGACTGTACCACTCCTCCCCTCCCCCACGCAAACACGTGTGTGTCTACACGCGCGGCCCCACGCGGCATAGCCAGGCGTGTGGGAGAACCCGAGTACCGCAGCTAGGAGGCCCCCTGCGCTGTGGGCCCAGGAGCCCTGGCTCTGCAGTCCTCCAGGGCGTTCCCCAGGCAGAGACGCAGAGTGGAGCTCACACTGCAGGGCTGCTCAGGGCCGCTTGCACGAGGCAAGGACTTCCCGGGCAGGAGGACTTCCCAGGTGGAGGGCGAGATTTTCCCGGGCCTGCCGGGGCTGCGACCGGCAATGCTGTTCCCTCAGGACCTCGAGCTGAACCCCAACCGCAGGCCCAAATGTGAAAGGCCAGGCATTATCCGTTAAGCTGCCCGGCCTCCTGGAAAATCTCTCCTGGGCTAATGCTACGGGGAAACACGCCCAGCCTGCTCCACAGCGCAGGAGAGGGAGGGCTACCCCGGCAGGCAATTTCAGGCAGCCGCTGCACTTACAAAGGGCGCTGGGGGCGTGGGCTGCATGTGATCCGAGCTCCTCTCAACCTGCAAAGACCCCCATAGGAGCCCACACAGGCGACAGCGAGACATCCGCCCTAGAGAAACGCCCTGACTCCCCCCTAGCCCGGCTGCTTCAGCCCTGCGAGCAAGCCGGAACTCTGGCCACGTCCCCAGCCTCCGCGAGCAAAAGCTCACGTCCAGCTCCCACTCGATCCCCGCATGTGTGCCAGCGCGCCGTGTCCCGGCAGGTACCGTTGCTGACTGTGACAGGAGCAGGTGTGGCCATCGGGACTCTGGCTCGGAGGCAAGGAGCACACTGGGAGGCAGGAAGCCCTCTGGGCACGCAGAACCAGGAGCAGGGATCCTGCCGGGGAGGAGACCCTTGCCTCTCTGCATGTCCCAGCAGAGGGGCAGCGGAAAACAGGAGAGCAGTCATGGTTCGACCACCTTCGTAGCAGGACTCTGACCGGCTCCAAGTGACTGGTCCTGGAACAGCCCAGTTCACCCCATGCCTTGGTGAGAGCTTGCACCAGAGTTCCCCAAATTCACGATGGTTGATTTTAGATGAATTGGCAGGTGCTAGCCTGGAAGACAGCAGGGAAATGTAGTTCCATCATTTCTGCTTAAGAACAAGTCCAGTGCATGCCAGTTTCCCCACACAAATCTCTGCCCAGGCCACCAGGGCCCCTCCCCATGCTCAGCAGGGTGCAGGCTCTCCCTGTCCCTCCCCAGGCTCGTGTCCTGGTGTCTCAGAGGCTCCCAGGCCTCGCTTCCTACCTGCTTGTCCACAGCCCTCTTGGCCTCTGCAGGTTGCTGCCCGGTGGCTCCTCTCCCTTCCCCTTACTTGAGCCCCTGCCTTACCGGCCTTTGGGGTCTGTGCTCCAGCCAAGTCCCCACACATCGACTTGGGAGACCCCAAGCTCTACCAGAGACACAATGGTCTTCCCACAACAAAGTGCAGGCTCCAGCCCTGCACTTCCTAGGCATTGAAAGGCTTCAACCTTGGCCATGATTTGCTGACTTCCTAATGTACTCCTAATGTGTCACCTCTTAACACAGATGTTACTGAGAGCCTATTTATCAGCGAAGAATCTGAGACTTGAAGAGATTAGGCAGCTTGTCCAGGGTTCCACAGGCAGAAAGCAGTGGTGGATGAGCTTTTACCCAGGGTGGTCTGAAAGCCCGGCGCCTACAGTGAGCCTCACCTCCAAGCCCCAGTCCTGGAGAGACAAGGGCCAAGGCACCACCCTCAGTGCCTCTCTGGCCCCGGGGACGCTGGTCTTCTGTGTGCACAGTGAGACTAAATCAGCTCTCCAGCTCTCCAGAGTCTAGCAAGGAAATATCAAGTATTCTTTGGCCTTGGTCTGACACTGTAAACAAAATCTCCGTCAAACAGCTCGAACCCCATCCCAGTGGGTCAGTGACAACTCGCCCTCGGAGGCTGCACTTCTGAAGGTCTGCTCATCCCCCCCGCCCCCCTCTGGGGCCCAGGTCCTGCCGACTCTTGACCCCAGGCTTCCTGGTACTCTGGGTCAGATCACACGTTTGTTCTGCTCAGAGACCATGCCGCATCAGAGCAGCTCCCCTGAGCTCTTCCAGGAAGCCGTGCAGCCTTGTTTCAGATGATCGGTGGTTTTCTTCTGGAACGGTGATAGGGGCAAGGCAGATCCAGGCTCGGAGGGGCCAGCCGCATCTCGGAGGACAGCTAACAGGCTCAGGCTGTGCTGTCCCTCAGACTGCTGCCTCCAGGCAGGCAGGACCCCTGGCCGTGCCGGGGAGGACAGGAATGGGTCTGAACCCCAGGGAGCGGGTCAGGCCATACAAGGGGCTTCTCTGCCAGCAGGATTTCACTCTGGCAGGGACCCTGAGGAGGAAGCAGACAGCAAGGTGGGAGACCCACCCTGGAGGTGCAGTGTTGTGCCCCGGTGGCAGTACATACATACTGCCTGTATGCTGGCAGGCACTCGACCAATTTGTGTGTCACTGGGCTCAGGCTAGATGAAGGGCTTCCAGAGCTGTCTGTGTCGGGAGTGGAGCCCAGGGCACCCGAGGGCTCCGGGAGGCCACATGGAACTGCCGGCCTGCCCGAGCCTTCACACCCGCGCTCACTCACTCGACGCCACACGGATCTGGCCGATGATACCGAGCCGTCAGCATAAACCATGGCCAGGTTTGAGAAAAAGTGTTTTGGAATTAGTTATAATGGAACCCTCCCCCGGACAAAGAAACCCTGCAGGTAAAATGTCAGATAATTACAATTTTCAGAGAGATGCTCAGCCACACGGGGTAAGAACAATGCCGTGCGGGCGCCAAGTTTCAGTGAGAAACTGATTTTTGGTGAAAGCTCGGGGATCATCGATGCCACGTCAGACATCTGCTGCCCGCTCGGAATCCATCCCCAGGTTGCACACGGTCCTTTCCACACGCTGCACACCTGCGGGCACAGTCCTCCTACGCACAAGCCCCAGTCCTGGTCTTCTCCAACACCCAGCCCCTGCTTTTCTTGAAAGCTGACTCCAAGCATCTGCATGGGCTTCCCTCGAGCCCATAGCCTTGCCTGCCCATCCTAGCGGTCTAGCACTTCTGCATGACTCTCTCTCTTTTCTGCCCAGATCTTGGCCTCTGCCTGGTGCTGGCCCAGGGGAGACTGGTGCCAGAAGGAGCACGGCTGCTGCTGAGAGAGCCCTGAGGAGCAGAGAGACGGCAGAAAGCGTGTGCTCCTGAAGGCGAGCTGTCAGTGTTGACTCAGAGTTGGGAATAAAGACTATCGGAAGCCATAATTAAAAAGATCCACTCTAACACCATTCTTTCTCATTTGAACTTGAAAATTACGGATGGAGTTCTGCAGAATCCCCTTCCCATTTGGAGTCAGAATCAAGGCTGAGTCCTCTTATGTGCACAGCACGCATGACCTGGGTGTCTCTGTGTCTCCACAAACAGACAGCATCCTCTGGAGACAGAAGCAATCCTACTGGCCCCTCCAGCACTCAGCTTTCCTGAGCACACCGTGAACACAGATCAATTGCTTGTTGCTTTTATTTTTAAAAAGAGAGAAAGATATAAAATCAACCTACAAGAATGGCTCACAAGCCCTATGAGATTTCACCAAAAACATTTCAAACTTGCCTTTTTATTGTAGGCAAAGAGAAAAAAAAAAGCTACTTCAAGACTTCTTTAGAAGTCCTTCTCGCATGGAAAGTACCCTCTCAGCAATGCTGCAAACCTACATGCAGAGCCACCTTCCCTTGCCTCCCCGTGTCCCCACGCAAGAGAACCAGCTTCCTCTCTGATGTCCCCACTTGTTCTAAACACATGAGCCCACGACTCAAAGGGAGGCCAGTAGGGAGCACCTACGGGCATGGATTAATTAAGGAGCAAGACTCTGCGTGTTTAATCCTGGGGACAAAGGGAAGGGTTCCCATCAAACCGTGAGAGTGTGAATGAAGGTGGAGCCTTTTCCACTGACACCAACTTCAGATGTTTTCTAACCAAAAACCCCAGGCACTGTTCCGGAGCAGCTGTATGCTGGCAGGCACTCGACCAATTTGTGTGTCAGCGTGCGGGACAGAGTAGCTGAGCTGTAGAACCAGGGCTCCAGGAGGCTGTGTGCCTTCATCTGGAGTCAGCAGTTACAGATCTTGCGGTCTCCAGGATGTTAATGTGAGTGGGGATGTAAGCGGCCATTACGGACTGCGAACTAGTCTGTGGGGACGAGCATCACCATCACAGAGCCCAGTGACCTAGATGAGTCCAGAGCAGACATTTGTCCCAGACACGAAGGCACTGGTGAGATGGCGTTGGGGTTAACACAGAGCCACACAATGAATCTGTTCCTTGCATGCCTTTGATGTATATGAACCTATGTTTAAGTTACTGAATGACCTCTACATGACTTAGCAATACAATCATTAAGTCATGGGGCACTGGGGTGGCTCAATCAGTTAAGTGTCCAACCCTTGGTCTCAGCTCAGGTCTTGATCTCGGGGTCATAAGTTCAAACCCAATGCAGGGACTTTGATTTAGTCATCCAGCCATATCAAAAATGGTATTTGTCATCATAGTCACAGAATCTCTTCAGATGGAAAAAACTCCAAGCACCTGTGTTAGAGATTTGGACCCATTCCAGTCCAGTATTGAGATGCACAGAAGGCAGCAGGCAGGTCTAAGCACACCCTCACAGAATGGCAGTTTGGTAAGAGTAGCCTCTCTGCTGTCTCATGCCTCTCAGAGTGGACAAATCATGAACAAAGAGAGGATGGCCTGACGGTCTAGAATCCTGGAAAAAAGTGGAGAAAGAGGATGAAGAGGAAAAAGAGATTAAAAAAAAAGAAGTAGCTGAAAACTTCTCAAATTTGGAAAGAAACGTAAACCTACAGATTCCTAAGTTGAGCAAACCCAAACAGGATAAATCCAAAAACACCCGAACCAAGTCAGATCATAATTAAAATTATGAAAACTAAAGACAAAGAATAAAATCCTGAAAACAGCCAGAGATAAAATGTCATTCTGCCCTTAAGGGAAGAACAATACATGGAATAACCATATATTTCTCATCTGAAATCATAAAGGCCAGAAGGAAGTGACATGATATTTTACAAATGCTGAAAGAACGAACTGCTGATTCAGAATCTTATATCCAGTGAAAATGTCCTTCAAGAATTAAGAGGAGGGCACCTGAGTGGCTCAGTGGGTTAAGCCTCTGCCTTTGCTCAGGTCATGATCTCAGGGTCCTGGGATCGAGTCCCATGTCGGACTCTCTGCTCAGCAGGCTTGCTTCCTCCTCTCTCTCTCTCTCTGCCTGCCTCTCAGCCCACTTGTGATCTTTGTCAAATAAATAAATACAGTCTTAAAAAAAATAATGAAGAGGAAATCAAGACATTCTCAGACAAAGGAAGACTAAGAGAATTCAGTAGACCTATCATAAAATAATGGCTGATGGATGTTCCCTAAACAGAATGGAAATGATAAAAGAAGGAATTTTCTAGGTAAAAATATAGCAAAGTTAATACAATAGGCCTTTCATCTCTTCTTTAGTTTTCTGAATTGTGTTTAACAGCTGAAGCAAAAATTATACCACTCTCTGATGCTGTCCTAAATGTAAATAAAGAAAATATTAAAATGTTATACTTTAAAATAAGTAAATAAAATATTATAAACAGTGGAGAGTAAAAGGATATAAAAGGGGAGAGATTTCTATACTTGCACTGTTAAGATGACAACACCAGTATAATGTGATAAGTTACATATATATATAAAGTAATACCAAGAACAACCACTTAAAAAGCTATACAAAGAGATGCACTAATGAACACTAAACATAATTCAAAATGGAATTTTGAAGATGTCTAAGTTAACCAAAGGAAGATCAAAAAATAGACAAATGAAAAGCAGACAAAATAAGGGAAAAAATTAAATTACAGATTTCAGCACTAATGTGTCAATAATTACATTAAATGTAAATGATCTAAATACGCCAATGAAAATGCAGAGGTAGGCAGGGTGAATTAAAAACCATGACCCAGGGGTGTCTGGGTGGTTCAGTGGGTTAAAGCCTCTGCCTTCGGCTCAGGTCATGATCTCAGAGTCCTGGGATTGAGCCCCACATTGGGCTCTCTGCTCAGCGGGGAGTCTGCTTCCCCCTCTTTCCGCCTGCCTCTCTGTCTACTTGTAATCTCTGCCTGTCAAATAAATAAATAAAATCTTTAAAAAGAAAGAAAGAAAGAAAGAAACACAATTAAAAAAAAAAAAACCATGACCCAAATATTTGCTGTCCACAAGAATCACCATCAAATATAACAGAAAAAGGTCAAAAACAAAAGAATGGAAAATATGTGTATCATGCAAACATTAATCAAAAGAAAGAAAGCAGGAATGGTTATATTAATATAAAGCAGATTTCAGAGCAAAGAAAATCACCAGACACTGAGAAAGACATAATATAATGATAAAAGGTCAACCTACCAAAAAGTTACAGCAATCCTAAATAGGTATGGACCAAACTATAAAACTGTGAGATATGTGAAGCAAAAACTGATACTCAGAAGAATAAACAAATCTATAATTATACTTAGAGACTTTAATATGCCTTTATCAATAATAGCTAGAACAACCAAGCGTAAAATTATCAAAAATAGAAAATAACTTAACAATACAATCAACCAACAGTATCTAACAGACATTTAGAGGGCACTCTATTCAACATTAACAGAATACACATTCTCTTCAAGGGCCTATGGAATATACACCAAGAGTAACTACATCCTGAGCTATAAAACAAACTCAAAAGTAAGAAATAAATGAAATTATAAAGAAGGTATTTTTCAACTACAGTAGAATCAAACTAGAAATCAATAATAGAAAGATCAAAAAGTTGCCAAACACTTGGAAACTAAAAATAGTTCTAAACAATCCATGAGTCAAAAAGGAGTTCTTATAAAAATTTTTTAAAATACGTTGAACAGAAAAGAAAATACAACGTGTCAAATCTGTGGGGCACAGCTAAAGCAATGTTGAGAGGGAACTGCATAGCACAAAATGTATAGGTTAAAAAATAGAAAAGGTCACAAATCAATAATCTAAGGTCCCAGCTCAAGAAACTAGAAAAAGGAAACAAAATAAGCCCAAAGTAAGCAAAAGGAAGTAACAAGTATAAATCAATAAAATTGAAAACAAAAAATAAAGAAGACCAATGAAATGAAAAACTGTTTCTTTGGAAAAGTCAATGAAATTGACAGACCTCTACCAAGCCTGAAGAAGACAGAATACACAAATTATCAGTATCTTTAATAAAATGGGGGATATCGCTACAAACCCTGCAGATACCAATAGGATAAGGGAATACTATGAGCAACTCTACACACATGAATTCACCAACTTAGACAAAATGAACCAGTTCCTCCAAAAATGCAAACTACTACAATTCACCCAATATAAAATTGATAATTTGAATAACCCTATAACTCTTAAGGATACTGAGTTTGTAATTTTAATACTCCCCAAAGAACAGTTTCCAGGCCAGATGGTTTCACTGAAGAATACCACCAAATGTTTAAAGGATAATTAACACCAATTCTACACAATCTCTTCTAGGAAACAGAAAAGAACACTTCTCAGTTGATTTAATGAAACCAGTATTACCCTGATACCAAAACCAGTCAAAGAGAATATCAAAAAAGGAATGACAAACCAATAACATGATAATAAATGCAACACTCCTTAACAAACATTAGCTTACAGATTTCTACAACATATAAAAAAAGATAACCAAGAATGTTTTACTCGCACCTGAAATGCAAGGCCAGTGCAATATTTAAAAATGAATCATGTAATCCACAAATGAGCAGACTAAACCCACATGACCATAAAAGTAGATACAGAAAATGCACTTGACAAAAGTTAACACTCACAAATGATTTTTTTTAATTTTTAAAAATAGAAATAGAGTGGAACTTCCTGAACTAGATGGAGAATATTTATAAAATCCTACAGCTAACATCGTGCTTAATGATTAAAAAATGATGCTTTCCCCTAAGACTGGAAACAAGGCAAGAATATCTGATCTCACCACTCTCTTCAACATAGAGCTGGAGGTCATACCAGTGCAATAAGGTAAGAAAAGACATAGAAGGCATACAGATATGAAAGAAAGAAAGAAAATTGTTCTTATTTGCAGATGACATGCTTGCCTATGTGGAAAATTCCAAGGAATCTACAAAAATAGACAAGCTTCTAGGACTAGAAGTGAGTTCAACAAGGTTTAGTATACAAAATAAATATATCAAAGTCAATTTTATTTCTTTTTTGATAATTGACATATGGACACTAAAATTTTAAACCTGGCATGTAAAACTGCTCAAAAACATGAAATTTGGGGTGCCTGGGTGGCTCAGTGGGTTAAGCCTCTGCCTTCGGCTCGGCTCGGGTCATGGTCTCAGGGTCCTGGGATCGAGCCCCGCGTCGGGCTCTGCTCAGCGCGGACCTGCTTCCCCCTGTCTCCCTGCCTCTCGGCCTGCCTGTGATCTCTCTCTCTCCGTCAAATAATAAATGCAATCTTAAAAAAAAAAAACAAACAAAAAAACCCTTTCTAACATAATTACCTGCAGGATTATCTGGTTTGAAAGCACGTCACGGGTTAAATCTCTCCGGCCTTCTGGTCACCCCCTGCACAGAAACACGTCCTGGTCAATAAAGGGGTCCCGGGAAACCGAGTCAGTCCACGGCCACGCGGGAGGGACAGCGTCTGTCTGCGTCCGCGGCCACCACCAGCGCGGGCAGAGGAGCGACCAAGGCTGGGGATTCTCGCGGTCTGCGGTCTCCAGTGGACCGAGGAATGACGCCACAAAGCCAGAGGGGTCTCTGGAAACGGCAGCCTTGCCTGCCCGAGAGCGGGGAGAGGTCGCTGGGGCGCGCCCCTGCCAGGCCACCGCGGACGAGGGAGCTCGGAGGCCGGGTCAGGCGGGGTGAAGTGCGGACCGGACCGCGCGGGTCACCCCGCAGGCCAAGCTCCCGGCGACAGAACGAAGCTGCGCGGGGACCCTCCTCTGCCCAGAAAGCGCGCGGCTTCTGTGCCTCAAACCGCCGGAGAAGCCACCGGGCCGGAGCCCGCGCGCGTCGCCGAGTCCGAAGGGCGAAGAAAGGGGCCGGTTCGGGGACACGGATAGAGACCCGAGCGGCTGCCCCGGGGGAGGTCGCGGCCCGGCTGAAGCCCGCGGGCTCCGGACGGACGGGCCGCCGGGAGCCCCGCACGAGGACGGCAGGTGCGTCCAGCCGCGGAGCCGGCGAGGCGCGGCGGCAGCACGAAGGCGGCGGCAGCCGCGACATTAGACAGTGACCGCAGGGAAACAGCGAAACTCCAGAAACGGGACAAGGAGACAAACTGGGTCCGCTGCGGGCGTGGACGGCCTGGGGAGCGTGGGACTGCGCTGCCCAAGCCCGGGCGACCGGGCCGCGCCGACGGACGAGCGGCGGGAGCCGCGGGGACTCGCGAGGGGCCGCGGCCGCTGGGTGCGAGGCCCTCGGAGGAGGCGCGGCGGGAAGGATCTGAGCGCCCGCCCCGGGGCAGCCCGCCGAGGGGCCGCCCGCGCCAGGAGCCAGGCGGAGGGCGCGGAGGTCCCAGACGGGCGCTCTCCAGAGACGGAGCCAGCGAAACTGCAGAGCGGGGACAGACGCAGCGTCCGGGAACGCCGTGGGAGAAGCGCGGGCGCTGGGAAGGTCCCGCCGTTTGCCGGGTCGCGGCGCAGCGAGGTCGCCTGTCCCGATGCTTTCAAGAAGCAGCAGAGGGACGAAGGCCAGGAAAATGGGCAAAAGCCGTGAGCAAGATTCCCCAGAAGCAAAAACACAGATGGCTAATAAACCATGAAGAGTGTTTTAAACCTCATCAGTAACCAGGGAAATAGGAATTAAAACACAACTGTGTATGACTTCACCCTAGACTGGCAAAAAGATCACTAAAAATCAAATATGAAAAGGTGAGAATTCTCACCGTGCTGGGGAGCTGGGAACAGATGCAGCAGCTTGGGAAACTCGGGTCCTTCGTGGCGAGGCTCCAACACGCACATCCCCTGGGGGCAGCGATCTCACTTCCAGGCAGAGAACTAAGGAAACGCCATCTCTTAGCCTCGTCAAGCTGCTATAACAGACGGGGCTGATAGGCAGAAACCCATTTGTCCTGGTTCTGGAAGCTGGAAGTCCAGGACGAAGGCACCAGCAGTGTACCAGGAGACTCGAGTGGAAATGCTCAGAGGACAGCGACGACACAGCAGAAGAACAGAAATAGCCAGTGTCCACCACCAGTGAGATGGCACATGAGCGTGGCGTTTTCATGTCATCCGTAGTCATGCACCTCAGAAACTCCACGTCAGGTACAAGAAACAAGTCACAACAGGAAACTACAGCGCGAGTCCACTTGTGTGAAGCCAAACTCTTGCTGTATGAAATAACATATTGTTCGGAGACGTAGAGCTACATATGGAGGTGATAAACTAGAAGAAAATCAAGGCAACCTTCATAAGAATTCAGGGAGAGGGTCTCCTCCAGGCGGAAGGAAGTGAGGTGTCTGTGGCCAGTTGGGAGCTCGTGGATGTCTCAAACCAGTGGACAAGTTTCTTCTTCTAAAATTGCGCGGAGGGTACCTAGGTGTTCCTTTTATTAATATTCTTCAAAATCTGCCTCCATGTTTCATATAGTTTTGTATATATTTTTGTTTTTCTATCACCTTTGGAAGCATTTTTTAGTCATGTGACTTTACACAGTGTACCTCATGCAACACTATCAAAAACTCCCTTTTCTTCATGACGGACGTTTTGTGGGTGAGGTACACATAACACTGACCATCTCAGCCATTTTTAAAAGCAAACCGGTTAAGTCACATGCAAACTCATTGCCACGCGATTGATCACCGTGCATCCCCATACTCTCGAAAACAGTTCTAACTCTGGAAACAGTTTTTCATCCTGTAAAACTGAAAGTCTATACCCAGCCCCAAGAAACCACCAGTGTATTTTCTGTCTCTATGTGACTACTTTGGGTGCTTCACATAAGCACAGTCATACAGAGCTTATCCTTTTGTGACTGGTTTATTTCATTCAGAATAATGACCTTGAAGCTCATCCATATTGTGGCATGTTGCAGAAGTCTGTTCCTTTTCAGGGCTGGGTTACATCTCCTTGCATGTTTATACCATATTTTCCAGGCATTCATCCACCAACAGATAACTTGTTGCTTCCATGCCATTGTGAACAATGCCGCTATGAACATAGGTATACAAATATCTCTTCAAGATCCTGCTTTCAATTCTTTTGAGTAAATCCCAAAAGGCGAAAGTGCTGGATCATAAGGAAATTCTATTTCTAGTTTTTTGAGGAGCCTCCATACTGCTTTCCTCAACAGCTGCATTGTTTTACATCTCCAATAGGACACAAGAGGTCCAATGTCTCCACAACCTCACCAGTACTTGCTGTTTTCTGGTCTCTGATAATAACCATCCTAAGGGACGTGCAGTTGTATCTTGTGGTCTTCATTTGCATTTCCCTAATGATCAGCGACGTCGACCATCTTTTCATGAGATTCTGGGCATCTGTGTGTCGTCTTCGGAGAAACATCTGTTCGGACCTCTTTCCATTTCTGAGTTGGTTTTGTTGTTATTGAGTTGTAGGGATCATTTCTATGTTATACTGATCCCCTATCAGATATAGGACTTACAAATATTTTCTCCCATTTCATGAGTTACCTTTTTATAAATAATTTGATAATGATGTATCTTGGAGCGTCTCTTTGGGTTCATCTTACTTAGAGTTTGTTGAGATTCTTAGATGTTCATGTCCATGTAGTCCATCAGATGTTGAGATTCTTAGATGTTCATGTCCATGTATTCCATCAGATTTAGGAGGCTTTTGACCATTATTCTTCCAGCATTTTCTGTGTCTGCTTCTCTCTTTTCTCCTTCTGGGACCCCCAGATGCAGATACTGTCCATTCAACCATGCCCACAGTTGTTTGCTTTCCTTCAATCTTTTTCTTTCTTCAGATTCCAGAATTTCCATTGTCTATCTTCAAGTGTGCAAAAAAAAAGTGAACAAAGGCAGGTTTGAATAGGCAAAAGAAAGAATTATTTCTTTTGCCTGTTCAAACCTGCCTTTGTTCACTTTAGTGAATTTTTCATTTCAATTACTGTACTTTTGACTCCAGAATGTCTTTTGGGCTTCTTCTTAGGTTTTTGACCACTTTGTTGACATTTCCATTTTATTTACACAACATTTTTTTACTTTCTCCACATCTTCCTTTTGTCCTTTGACCATATTTAAAAGTTGTTTTAAAGTCTTTGTCTAAAACAAAAATTCAAGGAGTTCCTGACCACTAAACCAGGCCTGCAAGAAATATTAAAGGGGCCTCTTTGAGTGAAAAGGAGACACCAAAAGCGATAGTATGAAGATAAGAAACACAAAAGCAGTAAAAATGAATATTTCTGTGAAAAATCAGTCAAGGAACTCACAAAATAAAAGGATGTAGAATACGACAACATACACCTAAGGCATGGGGAGCCGAGGAGTAAAGAATGAGGCAAACTTAAACAGCATCGACTTCATGTCAACCACTGTCCACGGAAGAGGTTAGGTACAAACATAGCAGCAAACACCAATCAAAAACCACTAAAAATATGCAAAGAATAGAGAGAAAGAAACTCAAATCAGAAAATCAGCAAACCAAGAAAGAGAGGACAAGAAAGAATCAGAGAAAACCTTTAGAAACAACCCCAACAAATAATAAAATGACAATAAATACATATCTATGAATAATTACTTTGAAGGTAAACGGACTAAAAGCTCCAATCAAAAGACATAAGGTGACAGAATGGATTTAATAAACAATACCCATGTATATACTGCCTACAAGAGACTCATTTAGACCTAAAGACACCTACAGATTAAAGTGAGGGGATCGAGAAACATCTATCATGCAAATGGGTGTCAAAAGAAACTTGGAGCAGGAATACTTCTATCGGACAAAGTAGACTTTGAAGCAAAGACCAGAGCAAGGACAAAGGAGGACGTGATAGAGCAACCAGGACACAGTCGAACAAGAAGATGCAACAAGTGCAAATGTTTACGCGCCCAGCATGGAAGAACCCAAATACAGAAAACAATTAACAAGCATAAAGGAAATAATTGATAGTATTACAATCATAGCAGGGGACCTTAACACCCCTACTTACATCAGTGGATAGATCACGTAAACCGAAAATCAACAAAGAAACAGTGGCTTTGAATGACACGCTGGACTAGATGGATTGAACAGATATATTCAGAACATTTCATTCTAAAACAGCAGAATACACAGTCTTTCTAAGTGCACAAGGAATGCTTTCCAAAATAGATCAACTATTAGGCCATAAAACAAGACTCAACAAATTCAAGAAGACCAAAGTCATACCATACACCTTTTCTGACCACAATCCTATGAAACTTGAAGTCAACCACAAGAAAAAAATCTGAAAAGACCACAAATACATTGACTTTAAATAACATGCTACTGAACAATGAATGGGCCAACCAGGAGATCAAAGAAGAAATAAAGAAGTGCGCAGAAACAGGTGAAAATGAAAACACAATGGTCCAAAACCTTTGGGGTACAGCAAACGTGGTTGTAAGAGGGAAGTTTCTAGCAATACAGGCCCTTCCTCAACAGATAAGAGAAGTCTCAAATAAACAACTTAACCTTTCACCTAAAGAATCTTGAAAAAGAACAATCAACAAAACTGAAAACCAGCAAAAAGAAGAAAATAATAAAGATTAAGGCAGAAATAAATTATACAGAAACTAAAAATCAAAAACCAAAGGGTGCCTGGGTGGCTTAGTTGGTTAACCATCTACCTAAGGCTCAGGTCATGATCCCAGGGTCCTGGAATGGAGCCCCATGTTGGGCTCCCTGCTCAGCTGGGAGTCAGCTGTTCCCTCTCCTTCTGCACCCCCCCGCCCCCGCTCCTGTGCTTGTGCACATACCGGCGTGCACTCTCCCCTCTCTTAAATAAATAAATAACAAAACAAAACAAAATAAACAAACCAAAAAGGAATAGAACAGGTTAATGATCAGGGGCTGGTTCTTTGAGAAAAAAAAAATCAGTAAAATTGACAAACGTTTAACCAGACTTATCAAGAAAAAAAGAAAAAGGACTCAAAGTCACAAGTGAGAGAAGAGAAAGAACAACCAATACCACAGAAATCGGGAACACTAAAAAGAAATTTTAAAAATAAATAAAAATTTAAAAAGAAGAAATACAAACAATTATAAGACAATAGTGTAAAAACTATATGCCAACAAATTGGACAACATAGAAAAAATGGATAAGTTCCTAGAAACATATAACTGAAAGAGGAGGAAATAGAAATTTGAACAGACAAATAACTACCAAAGAAGTTGAATTAGTAATCAAAAACTCCCAACAAATAAAAGTCCAGGACCAGATGGCTTCAGAGACAAATTCTACCAAACATTCAAAGAAGAGTTAATACCTATTCTCCTCAAACTATTCCAAAAAAATAGAATTCATCCTATGAGGCCAGCATTACTCTGATACCAAGACATAGACCCCACTAAAAAAGAGTTATAGGCCAATATCCCTGATGAACACAGATTCAAAAATCCTTAACAAAATACTAGCAAACTAAATTGAACAATACATTAAAAAAAAAAATCATTCACCATGATCAAGTGGGATTTATTCCTGGGTTGCAAGGGTGGTTCAATATTTACAAACAAATCAATGTGATGCATCACATCAATAAGACAAAGGGTAAGAACCATATGATCATTTCAATACACGCAGAAAAAGCATTTGACAAAGTACAATATTCATTCGTGATAAAAACTCTCAACAAAGTAGATTTAGAGGCAACGTACCTCAACATAATAGAGGCCATCTATGAAAACCCACCCCTTACATTATCCTTAATGGGGAAAAACTGAGACCTTTTCCTCTAAAGTTAGGAATAAGACAAGGATGTGCACTCTCGCCACGTCTACTCAACAAAGCACTGGGCGTCCCAGCCACAGCAGACAACAAAAAGAAATAAAAGGCATCCAAACTGATCATGAAGAAGTAAAATCTTCACTACTTGCAGATGACAGGATTCTATATGTAGATAATCTGAAAGATTCTGCCAAAATACTACTAGAACTGATAAAAAAGAAGTTCAGTAAGGTCACAGGACATAAGGTCAATGTACAGAAATCTGTTATATTTTAATACACCAATAATGAAGCAGCAGGAAGAGAAATTAAGAAAACAATCCCATTTGCAATTGCACCAAAAATAATACCATACCTGGGAATAACCCTAACCAAGGGGGTGGAAGACCTGTCCTCCGGAGACTGTGAAACACGGATGAAAAAAAGTGAAGATGATGCAATGAAATGCAAAGACATTCCATGCTTACAGACTGGAAGAAAAATATTGTGGGTTTTGGGGTTTTTTATTAACATATATTATTTGCCCCAGGGGTACAGGTCTTACCTGTACCTTACACATTGCACAGAACTCACCATAGCACGTACCCTCCCAAATGTCCCTGACCAGCCGCCCCATCCCTACCCCCAACTCCCCTCCAGCAGCCCTCAGTTTCTTTCATGATATTAAGAGTCTCTTATGGTTTGTATCTCTCCTGATCCCACCTTGTTTCATTTCTTCCTTTCCTACCCCCCACAACCCCCCACCCTGCCTCTCAAATTCCTCATATCAGAGAGATCATATGATAACTGTCTTTCTCTGATTGACTTATTTCACTCAGCATAATACCCTCTAGTTCCATCCACATCATTGCAAATGTCATTGCAAATGGCAAGATTCTATTGCTTTTGATGGCTGCATAGTATTCCATTGTATATATACCACATCTTCTTTATCTGTTCATCTGCTGATGGACATCTAGATTCTTTCCATAGTTTGGCTATTGTGGACATTGCTGCTACAAACTTTCTGGTGCACGTGCCCAGAAAAATAAATATTGTTAAAAGGTCTACACTACCCTGAACAGTCTACACATTAAATGCAATCACTATCAAAATAGCATTTTCACAGAATTAGACCAAACAATCTTAAAATTGGTATGGAAATACAAAAGATCCCAAATAGTCAAAGCAATCTTGAAGAAGAAAAGCAAAGCTGAAAGGCATCACAATTTCAGATTTCAAGTGGTATTACAAAGCTGTAGTAGTCAGAACAGTATAGTACTAGCATGAAAAATACACATAGATCAATGGAACAATAGAAAATCCAGAAATAAACCTACAACCATATGGTCAACTCATCTTCAACAAAGTAGGAAAGAACATCCAATGGGACAAAGACAGTCTCAAACAAATGGTGTTGGGAAGACTGGACAGCCACATGCAGAAGAAAGAAACTGAACTATTTTCTTTCACCATACACAAAAATAAAGATGGGCTAAGTGGGTGATGGCTAGGAGGGCACTTGGGATGAGCACTGGGTGGTCTATGTAAGTGATGAATCACTAAAGTCTACTCCTGAAACTAATGTTACACTATATACTAACTAACTGGGAATTTAAATAAAAACTTGAGAAAAAAATTAATTTTAAAAATAAAAAATAACTGGGGCGCCTGGGTGGCTCAGTTGGTTAAGTGACTGCCTTCGGCTCAGGTCATGATCCTGGAGTCCCAGGATCGAGTCCCGCATCGGGCTCCCTGCTTGGCAGGGAGTCTGCTTCTCCCTCTGACCCTTCCCTTCTCATACTCTCTCTCTCTCAAATAAATAAATAAAATCTTAAAAAAAATAAAAATAAAAATAAAAATAAAAATAAAAAATAACTATAAATTCAGGATGGATTAAAGACCTAAATGTGAGACCTGAAACCAAACACACAAAAAAATCATTGAAGACAGCAATGCTTGACATCTACTGTAGCAACTTCTTACTAGATATCCCTCCTGAGGTAAGGGAAATAAAAAGCAAAAAATAAACTATTGGGACTACATCAAAATAAAAAGCTTGTGCACAATGAAGGAAACAAAACTAAAAGGCAACCTATAGAATGGGAGAAGATATTTGCAAATGATATATCCAACAAAGGGTTAGCGCCCAAAATATATAAAGAACATATACAACTCCACACACAAAAATCAAAAAATCTGGTCCAAAAAAATGGGCAGAAGACATGAACAGACATTTCTCCAAAGAAGACATATGGATGACCAACAGACACATGAATAGATGCTCAGCATTACTCATCATCACGGAAATGCAAATCAAAACTACAAGGAGATAATTGCCTCACACCTGTCAGAATGGCTAAAATCAACAACGCAAGAAACAGCAGGTGTTGGAGAGGATGCAGAGAAAGGGGAGCCTCTTGCAATGTTGGTGGGAATGCAAACTGGAGCAGCCACTCTGGAAAACAGCATGAATTTCCCTCAAAAAGTTAAAAACAGAACTACCCTATGAACCAGCAATTGCACTACTGGGATTTATCCAAAGATACAAGAAAACAAAATCAAAGGGTATGTGCACCTGGGTGTTTACCGCAGTAGTAGCTACAGTAGCCAAGATATGGAAACAGCCCATGTATGCCCAATGACAGACGAGTGGATAACGAAGACACGGTAGATATGCACTGAAATACTACTCAGCCATCAAAAAGAATGAAGTGTTGCCACTTGCAACAACATGGATGAAATTAGAGGGTATTGTGCTAATCGAAATAAGTCCGTCAGAGATAGACAATATAACTTCTGTCGTATGTGGAATTTAAGAAACAAAACAAACGATCATAGGTGAAAGAAAGAGAGGCAAACTCTCGGCTATGGAGAACACACTGATGGTCACCAGAGGGCGGTGGGTGTGGGGTGAGGGAAGTGGGGGATGGGGCAGAGGAGTTCGCCTGTGATGAGCCCTGGGTGTTGTACGGAATTGTTCAATCACTGTATTGTACACCTGACACTAATAAAACTCTGTATGCTTAAAAAAATAATAATAAAGTCCTTTTCTAGTATGTATCTGTCATTAGAATTTTTTTGGAGGCAGTTTTCATTGAATTTTTTTTCCTTTGAATGAACCATGCTTTCATGTTTCTTTGTATACTATTTATTTATTTATGTATTTAACCATAGAACATTTGAACTGCGTAATGTGCTAACTCTGGAAATCAGATTCTCCCCCTTTCCCAGAATTTGCTTTTTGTTTCTGTTTGCTTGTTTTTGCTTTGGTTTCTTGTGGGTTGTGTCTGTGCTGAGGATCAGCCTGAGACATGAATTTAATGTCTTCCTATGACGTGATGACCCATCTTTTCTGAGCATCTTCATGGGCGCGCACGGGTACTTTCTCTTTCTATCCCCATATATGCAGTTGTGTTTGACGTCTTAGTCTTTGATGCCCAACTTCTAAAAGAGGAAAAAGCAAAAACTCAAGGGGGAGACAGGAGCTAGAGCTTTAAACCCCCTTGTCCCTCCAGCCAAAGGGAGATGGGTTTACAGCAATGGGGGGGCACCAGCGGTGGCTGCGCTCCTCGGTGTCTGAGCCTGTGCGCAGAGCACGGGGCTCACATTCAGCGCACAGGCTCCTTGCTGCCCAGCTGGGCTCCCGCAGTCTGAGTGCACGGCCGTCTGCCGCGGGGGCTGAGGGAGAGGCATGGGTAGCTGCCGCTATGCTAGGAGCTGACAGCCACAAGTTCCCCACACGTCACTGCCCGTGCCTCCGCCGCAGGCCTTGCAGGGACTCCCGAGTTCCGAAACTGTCGCATCAGACAGCCTCCGCCTGAGCACCTGCCACACAGGGGGAGGTCGACGCCTGGTGCCCGCTGCGCACCCTCCCAGAACCCTCTGGAAACACAGCCTTTCCACAAAGTGGTGCTTGCCAGTATTCACAACTAGTATCCTTAGAGACGTCTTTTCTATCTGTTCCTGCACGGAGATTATTCAATGCAGCACATGCGATGGACACGCTCTTTCACGGAAACTACCGTTTGGAGGCAATGACCTCCCAGTCCTCAAAAACTGTTTTATTGTCACTGCTCAATAGGTAAATGTTTGCTGTGATGAGAGAAAACGATGACTAGCGTATTTGTGTGTATCGATACATTTTGAGACCTCAGTAAAACGGACAGTGTTTTCACCAACATGGGTTGTCGGAATCAAACCGAGACGGATTAGAAAACGAAACGAAGCCATCATCGTGAAAACGAGATAGAAATCCAACCTGAGGTCCGCCTCCATCGAAATTCCCAGAGCTTTTTCATTCCCGTCTTCAACTGGAAAACCAGGTGCAGAAACGGAGGCTGAGGAAGGCGGCATCATCCTTCTGTCGACTCCCCTGTCATATGGCGCGTGCAACAGGAGCCTTCGACTGGTGCTCTCCTGCCGACCCTGACCGCAGCCAAACTAAGCCTGACGTAGGACGAGGGTCAGGGAGTCATTCTGGTCCAGCCTAATGTTGTCCTGGGACACACAAGGCGGCCACTGGGCTGATTACGTGGGAATGTGCCAGTCAGGCTCTGGGGCCCCGTAGGAACAGCTCTGTGCTCCCAGCATCTGGACCCTGGGAGCCAAAGCACAGAGCAGACACTGGCTCCCAGGGAAGGGGCTGGCACAGCTGACGCAGGACCACCCGAGGGCAGGATCTGGGTGACCAGACTCCAGGTCAGAGGGCCACCTGCAGGGCTCCCTTGGACCCTGTATGGAGTCACAGGGCATGCACGGCTGGCGGGACCCACACAAGGCTGAGCACGGAGGTCGCCGACACAGTGACCTCAGAGCCCTCCTGAGGCCGCTGGGAGCAGGTGTCCCACCGGATTGTGCAGAGCCCTCCGAGTGGGAGCAGTCCAGGCCAGCTTCCCCTCTAGGCCTGGCACAGAGCTGGTCAGCCTCTTCCATGTGACAGACACCTGGGGCTGCTGGGGCAGAGGGCGGAGCCCCTGCCCTCCCACAGGGGCCTCCCCCGCATCTCTTGCTACTCCCTATGAGTCCACACCGGCACGCCCTACCCTCCTCCAACGCCTTCACCGACAAGGTCGCCCAGTCCCCTGCAGTGCCCAGAAGCGTGGCGGGTCCCCCATCTGCGCCCGGTGGAAACCGGTGGGCCTGAACTCAGAAGAGCCACGATGCCCCCATGGAGAAAGATGAAGAGCCTACAGATGGGTCTCCCTCGGCAGACAGGGCCGAATCCAGCTCCCAAGGAATCTGCTGGCAGAAAACCAAATACGGAGGAATGGTTTACGCTGGTTATCTGCACCAGTGCCCAGGGGGCAGCCACTGGCCACCGAGGACTAGGCACAAACCCTTCCGCAGCCTGACCCCCCTCCCAGCTTAGAGACCCTCCTGCAGGTCAGACCCGCCCACAACAGGGCCTAGGTGACTCTGTCCTCCCCTCCCTGTAAGCCAGGAGAGCCCGGGCAAGCTTCCCCATGCCTCCTCCTCAGGTGCGAGGGGTGCTCTGTAGGTTTGGGGGCTGAGTGCCGGCTGGGAGGGCCTCCCCGCGGGAGACAGCAGGAGGGCGCTCCGCCCGTGGTCCCGAGCCGGCCCTGCGAGGTCGACCCGGCTCGCCCTGCAAGTTCAGAGGCCTGCAGGGACTCCCAGCCTCGTGGCGTCCGTGGACGTGGTCGTGTTCTCGGCTCTAACCTCTTACATCTGAAAAATGCCAGTAGAGTTTTAACAATTACCTTCATTTCGTTGACAAAACTCTCTTCGGAACGGAGAAGGGGCTGCTTCTCTCGCCCCTCATCTGTAGCGCTCTGCTGGGGTGCCACGGTGAGGGTTCACGGCCCAGAACATGGAGGCCCCAGGACACGTCTCGGGCCCCACACACCACAAGGAGCGCTGCGGGCGCTCACGGTGTCTGCGACCAGGCATGTGAGCGGGTGTGAGCGGTTGTGAGCGCGCGTGCCCGTGCTCTGCGTACTTGGGAACACACTCCTGCCAACTCTTGTCCCCTCTGCTGGCTGCGGGGAACAGACTGGCCCCCACCCTGGGGTCTGGGCTCTGCGTCCGTCCCCCCGTGACAGCCCTGCCCACGGCTGTGCCTCAGACCAGAGCCAGAGAGACGGTGAGGAGCATCCGCGCAGCTGACACGGCTGCGCGCAGAAGGGGCCTGGGACGACAGAGGCGAGCTGACGGGCCCAGAGCCAGGACGGTCGCAGCCACCCAGCATGGCCTCCCGCTCCCGGGTGGAGGGAGACCTGCCCCCTGTGGGCCTGGGACCGCTGCCCCAAGACCTAGCCCTGCTCAGCAGGCGGGAGGCATCTCAGGGCACAGAGGTCCAGGCTGAGGCCCGCGGAGCACAGTGCGGGGGGTGGGGGGAGGAAGCACCCGGCCTGGGGGCCGCGGGAGCACACGGGAGCACACTCTGCCGAGCGCAAGGTACTGCCCTGAAGACACATCTCGCCCCGTGGCCCGGTGACCCGACTCCCACGTGCTGATGGCCGCAGCCCGACTTTCTGGAAGGACAGCAAAGTCCAGGGAAAAGGAGCCCCTCTGAGCCCCTCCGAGCCCCTCCGAGCCCCAAGCACCCAGTCCAGACTCGGAACTGGTGGCCCAGCCGCTCAGAGACACAGACAAGCAGGATTCGCAAGATTCTGACCAGAACGAGTCTCCGCCAACTTATCCGGCCCCGGTGTGGCCCAGCTCCCAGCTAATGGGACAAGCTGGCAAGGAAGCCCCTCTCCCGGGGACGAGGGCTCTCGGGAGAGTCTGGGAATCGGGAGACGGACCCCACAGGACCCCTCGTGCGTCCCTCTCACGGGTGTCGCCTCCAAGGGTCAGGAGACGGTGCTCCCACCTCGTACTTTCAGGCGGCCCCGCAGGCTCCGGAGTCCAGAGGGAGCGCCAGGCCCCGGTTCTCGGGTTTCCTCCAGCAGGCTCCCTCTCTGAGTCAGGGCAAGGCGGCAGGCGCTGCTCTCTCCGGGGCCGTCCGACCCTGAGCAGCTCCTCATCCACACGCCCGTCCCTGGGGGCAGATCCGGTTCCCCTCGTGTGTAACGGGAGCCCGGTTGTTGCTGCCATCCGAATCAAACAGATCACTTTTCCCAGAGAACACGAGGCCACACTGAAAACAAAGTAAAACAAACCCACAGTCCTGTCCCCACCCACGGAGGCTTATCCTCCACTGGGTTTCCTTTGGCTTCTGTTCACGGTAGGAATGTGGAAACGCTGAAATCCAGTCTCTGCCCTGGACACATGGGATTTTGTTTGTGTTTGGGGAAACCTGAGGCTGAGCGGGGGCGGCCCCAGCCACAGCACCCCCAGGACATCCGCGCCACAGCCGGCAGGAGAGCGGCACAGCCGAGCCCGTGCTGGAGACCACAGACCCAGAGGCGTCCATCCCAGGCCGGGACGCCCGGTCACTGCACCCCAGGGCCATGGGGATGGACGGGGCGCCCAGACCTGCAGGAGGGTCCTCGCCAGCGTGGCCGCAGGAGCCCTGTCCGAGCCAGTCGAGCCGTCACACACCAGTGTCCTTGCTGGGGGTATGCGGTGTCTCTCCCTCGCAGCGTGGTCTCTGCACGCGGCTGTCTGTTGAAGGACAGATTCGCACTCTCTGAAGACCAGCCCGGGGAGGCTGAGCTACTTGTGGGAAACAGGAGGATGACGCATGTACCCAGGACGTGACGACCGGCTCTCCCGGACACAGAGAGGTTCAGGCGCTCTGTGGGACGGCAGAGACCCTGAGCAGGGTTTGCTCAGACCGGAGGCAGTCGGATTGCAGGACCTTGGAGCAGAGCTGGACCCCATGAGGCCCAGCGCTGCCCAGGCACCTGACCGTGCTCACTTTCCTCCAGGCTCATTGTCATCTTTGTTCTACCAGGAGGTTCCATGCCAGAAAGTCATTTTAACTGAAATTTCCTTGCTCCCACCAAATCCTGAAGCCTATCATCTCGGCAAAGAACCCACAGTGACTCAGGGTTTGGATCTGGGTCCACCAGGAGCATCATGGTGGGTGGTGGTTCAGGGTTTGGGGTTTAGGCCATCTGGACGCGAATCCCAGATCTGCCACACACACCAGATGCGTGACACTCTTTGGGCTGCTCATCCCAAAAGGGATATGTTAACCGTGTCTCCCTTGCAAAGTTGTCGTGAGGCCGAATGAGCCAACGACTTCAACAAGCCTGGAGGACGGCCTGGGGCCTTCAAGCCCCTGTGAAGCCAACAGGAAAAGGACGTCTACTCAGGACCCCATAACAGTGTGAGAGAGTCCTCCCCCGGGACAGCAGGCGGTGGGCAGCGCGGGTGCACACCAGAGGTCCCGTGTGCAGGAAACCTCTGGGGGGGGCCGGCCTGGCCCTGGAGCAGGCTGCGGTTGAGCCCTCAGTGCGCTAACAGATGCCCCGGACTCAAGCAGCCGTGGAGGATCGCTCGATGAGAAGCAGAAGCCAATCATGCCGCTTGTGCCCAGACACACGAGGCTCGGAACTTTGACAGTTACGCGGGGCACACGGTCTGGAGAGCCCGGGAACACGCGTCAGACCCCCTCACAGGACGCAGCCCTTCTCTCGGACTCAGCAATGGGGCTCCTAGTGCAACGTGGGCTGTGCCCTTCCCTTCGAAAGGAGCGAGTTCCTCCCCGTGAGACGAGGAAGAATGGGGAGAAAGCTCCGGAAAAGAGGTCCTGAGGATACACTCCTCCCCTCCATGACCCGTGCACACCGGGTGACCGTGTCCTTTGCAACCTTCAGGTTGAGAACGGGGCTGAAGACATCCCGGCACCTGAGGCACGTGCGTCTTTACCCTTTCACTCCGTCACGGCAAAGCGTGCGACTCCCACGCATCAGGACACGGGTCACTTCAGATACTGGGAGCACAGGTGCATCTGGTTCCGCTGAACACCTGCCTGTGCTCTGTAGAGGGTCCCAAACGCACAGCATGACCTCTGCCAGGAGTTGCTCACTCCCCGGTTAAGAAGGAGGAAGAACCCTTCCGGCTCCTCGTAACACAGGGAGGAAGGAGGTCACTCTGGTCGGGGGTGACTGAGCTGGTCCCGAACTGAGGGCGTTTCCAGCCGAGGAAAACCCCGGAGTTACCTGACACTGGAAACGGCGCACTGACCTGAGCACCGTGGGTACAGACGTCCCTACGCAGGCTGGGACAGCAGAACTGTCCAGAAGGAGAGACGCCCAGATCAGAGGCTGGCTCAGGGCCATGATGATGGTGTTGGCCGGGCAAGGGGAGACCCCGAGTTCAGGTGGTTACATGTGGGAGACAAGGAACACGGTTCCTAAAATGGGTCCAAGTTTCTAACCTGTTAGCGTCTCAGCACTATCCCTGGAAGCTGGAGACCCTCCTGAGCCACCCTTCTTAGCCTTAGCCGCGTTTCGCAGTTGGTCACTCGCGCCAGCTGTAGGAGTTTATTGACTGACCCTAATTGTAACGTCCACTCCGGCTGCTACTAGTTCAACACTCATTAGCGGCGTTATCAGAAAGGCCAATGACCCTCAGACTGAGACCAGCCAGGATCGAGATCCTGAGTCCGGCCCTGCCCTCCGGCTGCTGCGTCCCCCTCTGGGCCCACCTCGACGCTCCCGTTCACCCTCCAGACCCAGGGTTTCAGGGGTGACCCTTCCCCAGGAAGCACTTCCCTCCTGTCCCTGCCGCAGGGACTGGCACAAGCATGCTCTCTCCTACGGGGTTAGCTTGCAGAGACCCAGAGATGGCACACTTCACCCCGGAGCGCGTGCAACCCGTGGGCGCAGGGCACACACGACCCAGCCAGGAGAACCGACCCAGTCACGCTGGGGTCCTGCTTGTGGGGTGCGCACGTGTAACAAGGAGAGTCACGCCCACTGGGGAAGCTGATCTCATGAGGCCCGAGGATGCCCTCTGGGATTCGTCCAAGAAGGGGCCATGGAAGCCTCACAGGCCCAAGAGCGACAGGGCTGGGGGCACTGACTCCCCGGCAGTGGGGTCAGGCCGGGGTCTTGTCATGTCAGAAACTACATCTGTGGGTTCAGATGCACCAGCACTATGAGAGCAACGCTCTAGGCAGGTCTTCTGTAGACCCCAGGAAGGGGGGGAACAGGATAGTCCTGGGACCAGAGGCCTGCCTGGAGAGGCACCCAGGAGGCAGCAACCCCGTTACCAGAAACACTCCGCACCCCAGGCACTTCCTGTGTCGGCTCATGCAACTCACGTCACGTGGCGCGAACACTTCTCCCAGCTCCGTGCAGGACAAAAAATACCTAAAAAGGAGTAGCTGTCCTTCAGGAGGGAGCCTGTCCCCCAGCTCAGGGGCCTCTGTGGAGGCTCGTGTGTATTTTTTAATTATTTTTATTAACATATTATGTATTATTTGTCCCAGGGGTACAGGTCTGTGAATCATCAGGCGAACACAGCTCCAGCACTCACCATAGCAGGTACCCTCCCCAGTGACCCTCACCCAGCCTCCCCACCGCTACCCCCAACTCCCTCCGGCAGCCCTCGGTTTGTTTCCTGAGATCAAGAGTCTCATGGTTTGTCTCCCTCCCGATGCCACCTTGTCCGGGTTCACATTTTAAGATCAATGTGAACTCTGCTGTGCAAAGCCAAGGCAATACACGCGCCCAACCTCCGTCGGCAGCAGCCGCGAGCCTCGAGCGCCGTGTCTGGAGCTCATGGGAGCTGTTCCTGGTGCTCGCAGCTCCAAGAGCACCCCCCAACCCCGCACAGACCCGGCCGCTCCTCTCCAGCCTGCCCAAACTCTAAGGTCGATAATCAGAGCGGGTGTGATTTCACCCAGCGTGGCAGTTCCGAGACTGGCTCTGTCCACCTGACCACATAGCTCCGTGTGGGAGGAGAGCCCATCCGGCGGCGTCGGGACTGACGGAAGCATCCTTCCGTTCTGTGAATAACAGCAAATGCGAAAGGGAGAGGGTCTGCAGCCCCGTTCCCCGCCCCAGGCTGCCACCCAGAGGCACAGCGCCACACTGGGCACCGCCATCTTTGCCGGCTTGCCGTAGCTGTGGTCCCAACTGCGGACCATCAGGGAGGCCATAGGACCCCCACTCCCCACCGTGTACCAGGGACTCGCACTTGTGGGATAAGCAGGAACCTGTAGCCACCACGGGTGCCGGGAAGCCCCCTGCGCCGGGAGGCAGGACGGTGGTCCTGACTTGACTGGTCACGTCTGGGGTCACGGTCACCTTACAGACGACGCAGGGACCTGTGAGCAGACGCAGACCAGATTTAAGGACGACAGGCTGAGGGGGCACAGGCCCGGCCCCATGGAGGCTCAGTGCCCAACTCCGGGAAGACAGGCTGCGTCCCAGGCAGGAGGCAGCGGTGGCTCCGTGTGCAGAAGCCCAGGGTCAGTGAGGCGAGGAGCCACCGAGTGACGACTGTCTCCGTCGTGCAGGTGGTCGATGCCCGCATTTCCGGGCTGTTTCAAAAACAGATTTGTCGGTGCCCCTCACTGGCTCAGTGAGTAGAGCGTGCGACTCTGGGTCTCAGGCTGCTGGCGTCGAGGCTCAGATCGCAGAGACATGACTTCCAGAAAACAGACTCATCAGTGGAGGCGGCCAACGGACTGCGGCTCCCGTCACAGGTCTGTGTGTAGAGAAGTGCCTGCTCGGCGTGGAACAGCACAGCCCTGGCCCTCGTGGGGCCCGAGGACGGGCCACCAGGCAGGGTGCGCTCGAGACCACGCAGGCTGGAGAGACGCTTGGAGAACAAGAGGCCCCTTAACTCAGGGTTTCTCCAGGTTCCAACTGAGAAGAAAGTCCAGACAGAGTCGCGATGGGTGAGAAGATTCCGGACCAAAGAGAAACAAGGAACTCTGGGAGTCCTGCGCAGCGTGACAGAAAATGCGGCAGAGTGGGCTTGTCCTTCGGGTATGCGGGCCTGGCCTGGCCGGACCCACCACCATCTCCACCCCCTTGTGGCCGTGTCCCCATGGGCTCTCCATGTGTCCAACCTCTCAGCTCAGGAACAGACAGGGGTCCGGTCGGTCAGCAGCACTCCTAAGGGAGAAGGGCCGTGGACAGTGGTCCCGGAGGGGCCACCCGCCTGACCTCCAGGGTCCGTGCTCACAGGGGATGGTGGTGCCCGGAAAACACCCAGAACCACACCTCTTGAGAGCACGTGTGTGGCCTGCGGGCGGCCCCAGGGCCCCAGCACAGAGACCCGACCCTCAGCGCCTTCATGGGATCCTGCACGGTCCCCCGGCATCACCCCCGGATGTGCATGCACTGTCTCCCCAAGGCCGAGCGGGGCCCTTCCACAGTACTTTGGGGACCAAAGCAAGAGGTGAGAACAGACTTTCAAGGAAGACGGAACCAGGTGGAGTATTGTGCTAACCTGCCCACCTTCTCGTCGGGGCCAAGGGTCGGGCAGCGTCTTAGACGCTTCTGATGGGGCCGGACCCCGGGGTCTGTGCCGGGGAGAGGCCACCTGGGGACAGTGTGGCTCCCGGCAGGGCGGTCTGTGGGCACCGGCTCAGCTCCCAGCCCCAGCTCCGTGGCCCCAGCTCCGTGGCCTCAGCTGCCGCCCGCCCTCGCTCCCAGCACGTGGACCGGCAGGCCGCCGCTTGTCTCTCGGGTCACTGGGAGTTCTGCCGCCCATGCTGGCAGCCCTGCCCTCCGGGCGCTGGGCACAGGGTCGGCGCAGGTCCGCGCATGCTCTCGGTGGGCGTGCGGCCGCTCAGATCGCCTCATCTTCCCTCTGCCCTGCATTCCTAGCTCTCGCCTGCAGCCCCAAATTCCTGCCGTGCTGGAGGCAGGATGTACTCTGGGCGCAGGTACACAGCTCAGGAATTCACGCCCGCCCGGCCTGTCCCAGCCTGAGCCGGGGGCCCGCGGGGCCTGGCACGAGACCCGGCCGCTCCCCAGGCAGACGGCTCGGAGGCCGTGACTCAGGAGGGGAAGCTCCTGGGCCACAGGCTGTCAACCCGAAACCCAGGGGGCCAGCCGGCACCCCTCCTTCAGGTCCTGGAAAGGGGGAAGGGGTTCCCGCTTGGAAGCTGAGTCAGCGCGCAGGTGCATGACCGCCGCGGGTCGGCTCGGGCCAGTCTCACCTCCAGGGGTGTGCGACCCGAACCGCGACCCTGCCGCGCCGCAGGGGCCGGAAGCCTGCTGTCAGCCCGCAGGAATGTTCTCTGCCGGGAAGAGCCCAGGTGACAAGAAGCCGCGTCCCTCCCGCCCCCGCCTCTGCACCAAAGCGCTGCCTCCCCAGACCAACACCTTCAGAAGCGCGGCCCCCCGGCTTGTTGGAGCCCAAGCCGCTCCCTCCACGTGGGCGCGGGCCCTGCACCCGCCCCCGAGAGCCTCCTGCCACGGCCAGTGCTGGCATTCCCGGGGCTGGTGGGTGGCCGGAGGGGACGGACAGGCCACAGGCCATGGGGCCCGCGGGGGCCTGTCCCTGGTGTGCGGCCAGCACGGCGTCTACGGGCTCCGCTCTGCCTCACTGAGAACCTCGTGGCCATTGCACGTCCCAGATGTTGGGTTCCGTCTCCTTTAATGAAGGGCCTCGACAAACACAGGCTTTTTAAACTGAATCATTTGTCATGCTTTTACAAAGAGAGGGTGGGTCTCCTCGAAGCTGCCATCAGCTGCCACGGCCCAGAGCATTGGGCAGGGATCTCACACAAGGTCTCAGTGCCAAACCGCCCCGAGCGACCACGGCTCCCGCGGTGGGAGACATCACTGTCTGAGCCAATGCCCTCGCTGTGTGTAGTGAGGAGACAGTGGTATTCTGGGACGTACCTGGGCCACCAGGCGGCCGCAGGAAAGCCAGGACCATGCCCGAGGCCTATCGGGTGTGCCCCATGTCTGCTTGCTGGCCACCTGGGCTGCAGCTCGGTGTCTGACTCCGGGTACCCATCAGTGATGCTCACACCGGTGGGAAGAGTCGTGGCCACGAAAGCCAGGGTCGGTCCACCTCCTAAGCCTTCTCTCCAAATCCCCAACGAGCTCGCGCTTGCCGCTGGAGCCTGACGTCGGGGCGACCCTGCTCCCAGCACCCACGAGGTCCACGCGGATGTTGTGACCAGCAGACGTGCCACGTGTACAGGCTGGTCTCGCGCCCCCGAGGACGCCACGCTGAGGGATGCAGGAGAGGGGCTGTTTCCCAAGACAGCCCCTGTGGTTCGCATGACCCTCGTCACCGCCTTGCATGTAACGGGCAGTCTTTAGTCTGCACCGGGAAAAGTACAACTTCAAGGTGTGTTCAGCAAACTCCTAAAAGCTGAACTCGGCGTGTTCAAGAAGGAGGCCCTGGGAGGCTGTGGGCGCGCTCTCCCCTCTGTCCTGCCACAGACACTGGCGCCAGCACACGGGCTGACACTGTGCGCCTGCAGCTTCGAGGCCACCATGCGCCGGCCACACTTTCCCAGAGCTTGTAAGAGCGCATCTGCCGGCCGTCCTCACACGGCAGCCACAGGCTCATGCCTTCTGCCGCCCACTCCCTCCTCCCCGTGTGTGCACAGAACACAACTGTGCCCCATCGGGGGCCACCGCAGTCGGATTTGCCCGGGACTGGTCTGACCTCAGAGTCCCACGTGTGGAAAGCTGCCTCACTCCCCGCGAACAGGATGCCGGGTCCCTCTGACCACCTAGCCGTACGCTGCCCTTCATCCTACATCAAGCAGATTTTTACAAAACAAAGGCTTTTGTAAAAATTCAAGTGAGGATTTTGGTGACATGGGCCCCTGGGTGGCTCGGTTGGTTAATGACCAACTCTTAGTTTCCGCTCAGCTCATGATCTCAGGGTCGTGAGATCGGGCCCTGTGTCAGGCTCCGTGCTCAGCCTGAAGTCTGCTTGAGATTCTCTCTCTCAAATACACAAATAAATCTGAAGGGAAAAAAAAAAAGAAAATTCTGGTGACAGAGAACAATGGTGAGAAATGTGTCCTGGCTCTTTGATGGGGAGAAGACAGGAACCAGGCATTAGAACGCTCTCTACAGCAGCTCTGGAGGTGTTGTCAGTTTTATTTACATGTGATAGAGCAGCGTGTTTTCAGGGAGAGAAAGTAGAAGCCCCCACAGGTCTCCTGGAAGGCTGAGACAATGCCAGCCCTGGGCGTCCAACGCCTGCTGGGCAGTGGGCACCCACTCCTCACGTCCTCATCGCCCTACGGACTCCTCCCCAGAGCTCTGCTGTCGGATCGAACCCTAGAACTGAAGCACTGACATCTGCCGGGACACCGTCACCATCGACACCACTGGGCGGGGACCAGGACCCAGCATCAGCCTGGGAGGGTGTGTGACCCGCAGCACACCGGACAGGCAGAACTCCCGAGCGGCCGTGTGTTTCCAGAGGGGGTGAGAGGAGGTACCTGCAGTCAGCGTCTAGGACAGGAGGGTCTCAGCAAGGCCAGGCGCTCCCTGCAGGAACACGGCCTTCTGGCCACGGGGCAAACGGCAGCCAGCACAGCCCTCTCCGCTTTCAGGGCAGAAGCGCTGGACCGGGGCAGAGTCTGGGAGGGGGTGGTTTGGGTCCATTTCCACATCTGCTCTGACCTTAGGGGATGGAAAGCACCGAGTGGAAATGTGCACAAGTGCGTACATGCAAGTATGTGCACGAGTGCGCAGCCGATCTATCCGTGTACACGCACACACATGCGTGCGCAGCGGATCTGTCCGCGTACACGTGCACACACATGCGTGCACGGCCGATCTGTCCGCGTATGCATGCACACAAAGGCGTGCGCGGCCGATCTGTCCGTGACACGCGCACACACATGCGTGCGCGGCCGATCTGTCCATGTACACACGCACACACATGCGTGCGCGGCCGATCTGTCCGTGACATGCGCACACACATGCGTGCATGGCTGATCTGTCTGTGACACGCTCACACACATGCATGCGCGGCCGATCTGTCCGTGTACACGTGCACACACATGCGTGCGCGGCCGATCTGTCCGCGTACGCATGCACACACATGTGTGCGCGGCTGATCTGTCCTTGACACGCGCACACACATGCGTGTGCGGCCAATCTGTCCGTGTACACACGCGCACACATGCGTGCATGGCTGATCTGTCTGTGACACGCTCACACACATGCATGCGCGGCCGATCTGTCCATGACACACGCACACTCATGCGTGCATGGCCGATCTGTCCGTGACCCGCGCACACGGTCACATGTGTTACATGTACACGCACGGGTGACACGTGTCCAGGTCGACGGAGGAACACGAATGACGGCCCGCTGATGGTCACAGCACGTCAGGGTGAGAGGTGGGCCGAGGCAGGCAGGGATACCCCAGGGAGGCCCAGAAAGGAGAGGAGGGCGGGCGGCCAGGAGCACAGCTACACAGGAGTGACTGGAAATCGGGAAAAGGGACTTGGGCCCCGGGTGGGGGCAGAGGCGGGGCAGGTCCTGCCCCGAACCAGCACGAGCCTGAAGGATGAGCTCCGCAGGTTCAACACGGGGGTCCTAGGACTCCGTGGGGCTGCCGTCCCCTCTGACGCGGCCAGTGCTGGTGCCGTCTGTCGTGGCCGCTGCCGGCTGCCACAAGCACGGTCCTGGCACACACGTGCATGCCCCAAACACACCCACTTCTCCTGTATTTCCAACAGGCCTGCTTCAAGCCTTTACCAGGACTCAGTGTCCAAGAAGCCACACACTTGAGAATGGGGAACAGTTAAAACACTCGGGGAGTTTGCTGTTCCAAAGTGGCGAAGCGGCAGGGACTGACAGGCTGTCCTTGCGCACGACTCACCTCCGCATGGCACAGACACGGGCCTCGGCGCACCAGCAGCCGCGCAGAAACGCCCAGAGACGGCGCCACGGAGCAAACTCCTGTTTGGAAAACGCTTTTGCGTGGGAGGAACAGTTGCACACCAAGAAGACTCGTGGCTATACTTGTTCACAGAAGAAGAGTAAAACTCAGATCAGGAAACATGGACCGAAGTAGATGGAGAAACGGAACAACACGGACCCTGCTGGCCCCTTACCCCCTCCGCTCGGCCACCCCCTCTCAGGGACGGTTCCCGGTCAGCAGCCACGTAAGAACAAGGGGTCTCTGTGCTCACACCAGGCTGAAGTGGCCTCCCTCTGGGTCCCACACCGTGAGACCGTCTCTCCCACAGGGAGACAGTCTCTGTCTGGGTCCTCACCACAGGGAGACGGTCGCCTCTTCAGTTGCTCTTTTCTTGGTGTCCGTGTGACAGGGCTGTTGTCAAGGGACAAGCAAGCACGGATGCCAACTGCGGAGGCCACGTGCTTCGGAGGGAATATCAGGATGTTTGCAGAACCCCGGGATGAGGGCGAAATGCAGCATTCGGACAGCACGAAGTGTGTGCGTCTCCCTGGTGGGAGGTGCAGTTCCCACCCGAGGCCTGGCTTGGAGCAGGGTCCTAACCTCACGGAGAACCTCAGAGCCCCGTGCCGGCTCCGAGCCGTCCGAGTCCATAGCGCGCCCTCCCCGAGTCCGGCCCAGGCACGTCTGGGAGCAGGAACTCCCCACAGAGGGCGAAATGGATACTTAGACTTGTCTACGTCCTTTCTAGTTCTTTTCCTCCTGCAGTTGTGTGAGCTTCCCTCAGCGATTCCGACGCAGGTCTTCGGAGGGAGAGTTCAGAGAAGGAGGAAAATGAAGGCGTTGAGGGGCCGGGTCCAGCGGGGGGAGGCAGAGCCGGGCTAGGAAGCCTGCACTCCCCGTCTTCCTCGCGGAGCCATTTAAACACAGAGTTCGTGTTCCTCTCCTGTCCCGGGAGCGCCGGAGGTGACCCTTCGCTGTCCTCCCCAAGCCCGCGGCCCAGGGAGGCAGACAGCCCCCGACCCAGAGTCCCAGGCTCGCTGTCTCGTGGGAGGTGCTACCTTAGTCGGGGAGTAAGTCAGTCCTTGGGGACGGGTGGGGATGTCACCCCCACCCTGGAGACATGGGCACCCTGGGGACACAAATCGTAATACAGGGAGGCTGTGGCCCCTGAGATCAAGTCCAGGCACAAGAAGAGAATCGTCGAGACCGCCACGGTGACAGTGACATGTGTCCGTGTGGGCCACCCTTGCCTGCGTCACAAAGCCTCGTCCGCTCAGCAAGTCCAGAGGCTGCTCACCGTCCGCACCTCGACCGTGCTTCCACCGCCAGACCCTGAGACGAATTCAGAGAGAGAAGCTGCCTGGGGCTGGCCAGGGGCTGCTGGAGCCCCACACACTGCTCCTGGCTCAGGCACGAGGGGTTCAGGCACAGGGACTTGGCAGCCATCAGATGCCAGGGGAAGACGGAGACCTGACTCCACAGACCGGCCGGACACTGATGCACCCCACAGATGACTGGCCTCTGGGGTCCTGGGGGCACAGGGCCATTTCTATCACCTGAAGCCAGACATCTGCCCACGCAGAGCTACAAGCATCAGGAGCAGAACCTCGGGGGGTCCTGGCCCAGCCAGCGGCGGCGGAAACATAGTGAGTCCAGTGCCCCCTCCCCGTGCAGCTCAGAAAAACTTGCTACCGGAGGAGGGAGAAAGCTATGCCCCAAGCGCTGATGGGACATCGAGGTGACAAGGGCTTGTTCACGGTGGCCCTTCTGCCCGGCAAGGGGATGCCCCGTGCATTGCTTCCTACAGTGTTTGTCTTCTACCCGGGACTGAGGCCCAACATCTGGCCGTGAAACTGTCCCATGTGTGTCCAGACTGTGTTGGGGCCGAAGGAAGAGCAGCCCCTTCACCGCCGGAAGGTCCCTGGGAATCAAGAACTAAAACAGCAGTTTGGCCCTCGAGCCCCTGCTCGTCGGGCACTCTGCTCCTCCGTGAGACGGATGTCCAAACCCGGAGACCCTCCGGACCCCGTGTCCCGTGCTTCTCAGCCTGCTGCTTGCCCGTCTCTCCCCCAAGAAGACCAGGACCAGAGAGTCTCGTCTCCCCCAGGGCAGCACTGACAGCCCTGCATGACCGGACTCCTGAGTGGCTTCAATGAAGACATCGGTCCCCACCCAGGGAGTTTGGGACCCGGAGTCATATCCCTGTGGACGCGTCTTACGTCCCAGATGCTCGAACTCCCTGATGTGCCACAGGGCTTGGCAGGGTGCAGACAGAGGGGCGTCCCACGTCCCTGACGGTGGCCCACCGGACTGTCAGCACCGGGTGCTGGCGTCCTTGCCATAGACGTGGGTCTTCATCAGCTGTTCGGAAGCCGAAGTCTCCAGCCGGGAACCGTCGCAGCCTCTGCCGGCAGTGCTGGTGTCATTGTCCCCGAGGGGACGTCCAGCCTGGGCACGGGCCCTTTGAGCCAGAGCCATGTGGTGAGCCCGTGCACCTGCCCCCGGCCATGAGGGACGAGCTGGTTCATGGGAGAAGAGGCTTCCGGCCCTTGTGTGGGACCAGCGCTGGGGACCATCATGACCTCACTGTCACAACACACAGTCTGAGGAACATGTCCTTCATGAGCAGGAGGGCAGGGTCTTGGCCCCCACACAGTGAGTGCCGCTGTCACTATTCCGGTCACCCTATCTGTCCACAGAGTCATCGTGTGACCCTCCAGCTGACGCAAGGCTTCCTTGGAGCTGTGACCCGAACACACACACCTGCACCCCGGGGTCGGGAGTCGGCCCCAGCTGTCGGCCTTTCTTCCGTCTGAGCACCCGAGTTTGTCCTCCAGCCCCAGGGCCGTCTGGCTTCTCTGGGTCGCGTCCTGGGTGGGCACGAGCACTCGCTCGGGGGCTGCCTCTTCCGGCCCGTCGACACTGTGGGGGTGCATGACACGGGGCACAGGGTCAGACAGAGTGCAAAAACCCTGGTGTGTCCAGAAGGCCCCGGGAAGTACTGCGGGGCCTCGGGCGTGTGGGCACACGGGTCCCGCGGGGAGCTGGCCGTGCGCCCACCTCCCAGGGCGGCACTCAGGCAGCGGCAGCTGTCTTCGGCGGGGCGCCTGGCTAACAGAACGGGCCGGCCAACACCCCGGGATCTGTGTCAGCCCAGGGGAGGGCTTCCCAGGATGCACGGCAGCCTCGCTACGGTATATACAAACTCTACCTCGCCAGCCACTCCGCGTTTTCTGTGGCTGTTCTCGTTGTGCCCTGTCGTGCTGCCATAAACAGCAGCTTCCCAGACACACCCAGTCTCACCGCGACGTGGGCTACGGCACTGGCATGGGAGACGGGGCCCGTTGCCATGGGTCCATTCACCCTGAGTGGCGCTGAGTGACAAGCCAGCCTTGAAGATACTCCCACCACCAGCAACAGAAGTACAACCCGGGAGCTTCAGACTGAGGAGCACCCAATACGCAGGCCACGGAACCTGCCACGCTTCCCAGGATGTGTTAGATTACTCGTAACTCAAACTGGCTTTCCAGTCTTTTATAAGAGGGCCAGACCACGGGTGCATAGAAATACCTACACTTGAACATCAGACTGTGCTCCGTCCGCCCTGGTCCCCTCGGCCCTGAGCTCTGTGAGGCAGAGCATGCGGCAGCCTCGTGTGCTGCCCATCTTCTGGAACCTTCTGCCGGACCATAGCTGCTCCAGGCCCCCCACTTACCTGCAGGGCTGCACCCTTCTGTGGCTCCCACCGTCTGAGACTAGCGAAAAGCCCTCCACGCCAAACATGAAAATTCTGCTGAAGTAGTTCAGCTAATTTTCCAGCAACACGCGGCCAACCCTTGGCCAAATCTCACCACCCAGACTAGACTCTGTGAGCACACCCCGCCTTCATGGGAATCTCAGGAGATCCAAAACAATCATGGACTTTTATGGGAAGTGATAGCAACTCCATCAAAATATGTTGTTGATTAATAAAACATTTACCCAAAAATTGTGGCAATAAAAAAACGTGTTTGGAAGAAATAAGTCCGATTCCACCAAATGCAATAGCCCCAGAGAACAGGCAGTTTCGTGGCTGCTGTTTTCCGTATTTCTGTCTTCTTTCCTCTCCTTTTTAAACATGGCCCATTAGATGGATTTAAATCTCAACCAAGGCATTTTTTTAATGAAAGGGACACTTTAGTTTGAAGAGCAGCGGATTTGAAGCAGAGACGCCCTGCTGGGCTCTGATCAGCTATCGATCAGGGAGGGAAGCTGCCCGTCATCAATGCTGAATAATGAGCCTTCAGCCATGGACTGAACGAGCGCATTTGTTGTAGAAGGGAAGCGGCCCTTTGTGGAGACCAAAGGCTCTGGTCTCTCTCGAGGAAAAGAAATGTTAATTGAAAAATTCCTTAAATAGGTAAAGGCTCTGAAGTTGCTTTACATAAAAGGTGTGAAATCACAGAGGGCAGGGAAGAGAGGGCCCTGCCCCTGCCGGGAGCCCTCTCTCCAGCGGTGCTGATTAGCTGCCCATTCACAGACGCCAGGGGCTGACGGAACGAGCCCTTTCAGCCAAAGGGACCAATGGCAGCTGGGCCTGGGAAGTCTGGATTAATTGGTCCCTTGACAGGGAAAATTAGAACAAAGAAGCTTCCCATTAGATGCCGAGAAATGAGACCTGACGGTTCCCATACATAACCAGGGCCCACAGCCTCCATCTTGTTCGTCAACAACTTCAGAAAATGAATCGTGTTGCTGTCAGTGAGGTTTCTCAGACCAGCCTTAAAATCACGGGACAGTGACTTCATCTCAGAGCATCTCTGCAAATGCTGCCCCAGGCAAGAGCTGAGCACCAGGTGTAGACACAACCGGGAGCCCACCGGCCAGGATGGAGCTGGGGGCACAGGGAGGCACGGCAGAACCATCCCAGGAGAAGGCTGTGGTCCCGCCCTGGGGCCCTGCCCCGTCCTGCTGTCCCTGCGGCATGGGGCCCAGACGGTGCTGTCCCCAGAGCCCTCCTGGGCCTCTGCCCGCACCCTCTGCCGCCGACTGCTACATCTTCCGGCCATCGGCATCAGCCCCAATACCAACCAGGAGGCTGAAGCCTCGTGGAGACCATCGGCATTGGTGCTGGCTGTGAGGACAGTCCAGGTACCCAGACTTACGGGAGTGACACGGGCACGGGCCCGGCACAGGGTTGCAGCCACACGGGCAGGCCTGCCGCGTCCCCGCCCCCACATCCTGGTCCCCTGACACCACGGGTGGGAAGCATGAGGGCCGACCAAGAGTGAGATGTGGCGAGACTGAGTCCGGCTCTCAGCTGTCACTTCGTGTTAGAACCTATTACTGACCACGAGCGGCAGCTACAGCCCAGCCGTCGTGTCCCCTCCTCACCAGAGAGCAGACGTTTTCGTAACATACAGCGTCTGTCCTGCTAAATTGAAATGAAATGCACATTCGTGAATTCTAACTTAAAACTGTCGCTTCTCACTGAGGAAGGAGATGTCCTGACACCCATGTGTCTTTTGTCCTTGTCCCGACCTCCAGACTCTCGGCAGTGAAGCAGAGGTAGCCCGAAGGGGCCTTGTGGCCTCCTCGGGGGGAGCGAACGTCAGACGGCGGCCCAGTCAGAGTGGGAGACGCCCTTGCGCAGAGCCCACCTCGGGCGGAAAACAAGCCAGCTGCCCCCAGAAGAAAGGCCTGTCCTCTGTGGTGGACAAGTCTGAGGCGGAGAGAAGGGGCCTCGTCCGGCCAAGGGGCACGGTCCCACGAGGCACAACCACGGTGGCTCCCAGATGTTCTCGAGCAGAAGCAAGTCCAGCCCAAGCCAGGGGTGTCGGGGCTGGGGTTCCACCAGCCGAGGGTGGAGGCCTGTGGGGAGGTCGCCTGGCCCACAGAGTCCTCCCAACGTCACTCCTGACGGCACGCGGAGCACATCCAGAGGCAGGAGTCCACGTCACGTCCTGGGAGGTGGCTGAAGAGGCATGAGGTGCCCTAGTGGGTCCTTGGCAAGTCCTGCAGTCGAATGGGAGCGGGCCCACGGGGAGCAGGTGGGGACCCCGGCGGGGGAGCTGCCGGAAAGCCCCTTATTCTTGAGAACTCTCTGCCAGTGCCTCCCAGGGAGACCTCACTCCTGGCGGGGCCTGTTGGCTCCTGTCCACTCTCCGGGCCCCGGTTCAGACGACACCTTCTTCTTCAGGGACACGCTCCATGCCCACTGCTGAACCCAAAAGAGGTCTGGTGTCTCCTGTCGCTTCTGATAGCCACTGACCCTGGCCTTCCTAGCTCAAGGCCAGCGGTAATCTTGTTCTGTGAGGGAAGACCGTGTCCACCTGACCACACAGCGCCTACTCCACGCGGCCCTCCTGCCCCGGGACCGTGGAAGCAGAAGGTCCCAAGTCCGAGGGGCTCCAGGGGGCGTCCCCGCCTGCACACGGGCATCTAGCAGACGCCACGCCACACGGCGGGGCCACAGAGGAAACGGAGGCATAAGGACCGGGGTGCTGAGCGAGCCAACCGAGAGAACGGAGGATGTTCTTGGTCGACTCCACGGTGCCGCGCATCCTTCCAAAGACGTCCTCCACGGAGAGCGGCGGAGAGCCCAGCGGAACGCGCTTCTCTTCTGAGCGGAGGATGTTTCTGGGGCGCCTGCGAGCACCGCCAGGGTGTCGTCCGGGTGGCTGCCGCCGCCGCTCTGAGGACGGGAGCCGCTCTGCAGGCGGAGGCGTTGTGGGCCGCCGTGCGGGCTCCTGAGCGTCAGAGAAATGGAATCGCGCTCCGGCCCCAAAGCCATGAGTCAGAAGAACAACCCACAGAAGAAAGACTACAGGCTCCAAACACCAGAAACTCAGCCACGAAAACACTTCACATAAACACGTAAAAAAAAAAAAAAACGCTGCCGTTTGTAATGGCAGAAGAGACGCAAAACCCTTAAACAACCACGTTTAGAAGAAACTGAACAGACACGAGCAGGCCGCCGGGCGACTGGGACTCACACGCCTGGGTTCCAACCAACCTTACCTCGAAGTGGCGAACTCCCGGGGGTTCCCTTCGGCCAAACAGCTTCATGCTCTGAGAGACTTGACCTCTTTGACGGTCTGAGGGAAGGAGCCGGCTGCTCCCCAGAAGCAGGCCCCGACGTTCACCCACACTGAAGAGTGTCCCACGCACAGGACAGCCCGGGCGGGCGGTCCCAGGCACTGCCCCCGCCCCCGAAGCCGCGGGTGCCCCCAAACCCAGAAGGAGGGCCCTGTGGACCTGGAGGAGCGTCTACCAAGTGGGTCTCGGCCCCCAAAGAGCCAGGAAGAGAGGAGCGAGCTCGAAGGAGCCTGAGGCCCGTCCTGAGAATCCTCTGCTGGGTTCTCACCGCAGGCGAGGAGACATCACTGGGCCTCCTCTGCGTCAAGGGAGAACCCCTGCGTCGGGGAGGGCCCCCCACACACCCCCAGGACAAAACACCAGACGCCACGTCAGACTGCTTCGGACTGGACAGTGGCACCCGGGCCGGCAGACCCGGAGACACACTCCCCGGGGAGCATGCCCTCCCCGTCAGACACGCAGGCGGGTCTCCAGCGAGCTCTGGAGCCTTTCCAAAGGATCCACAATGAGTGTGTGTCGCCTTTATGCGCAGAGATAAAGGGACGATTTTGTTCATGTTCCTACACGTACCCCACTTTCTACCCTTGGAAAATCAGCCTAAGGAGATAAATTGAGCTATAGCTAAGAAAATATTTTCAAAACAAGTTCATACCAGCTCTATCCAGAAAAGACTTTTATCATTTCAAACATTCAAGTAAACATTAAAAAGGCAAAAAAGGTTTAAAAAGCAATCTGAGGAAAAGGAATGTTATGTAGGAAGGATAATACTTCAAGAGCAGAGAAATTTTTCCATCATAATATAAAGCGGAAAACGGGAGATGTAATGATGTGTGTAATCCATAAGTTCGTAAAAACAGATAAATGCTGTGTGGAGAGAAGCCTGGAGATACACACTCAGACGGGACCTGAGGACGGCGAGCTCAGATGGTTCGGTTTCCTACTTGGGCCTTTTTCTAGATTTCCCGGAAAGATCAGTTACTGCTTTTCAATGGGAACATTTATTTTCAAGTATAAAAATCATACCTAGATTTTTTTGCCTCAAGGGGAGAAATTTACTCTTCAAGGTCATAGACATCAAATTCCTGGCTCTGCCCTAGTGGCCCAGCAGACACCCAGCCTGACGCTGCCCTGGGAGCCGCCCGGAGAGAAGGGCCACCCGGCACGGCAACTCCTGCACACCGGCCCCACGAGGCTCAGCAGGAACCCAGCTCCGTGCCGGCAAAGCGGCTGAAGATACCCCCGTGCGGGTGTTGGGAGGGAGTCTCTGAGCTGTGTGGGCTGGCGGCTGTCACGACCCTTGTGGCCTCTCTCAGCCCCTTTCTGAAAGCACCCGAGACCCAGGGCTCACTGTTCACACGGCAGTTTGCTAAGTGTCCACGTAGACTCGAACATCACATCCGCCAGGACCCCTGGAACACGCAGCAAACGCACCTAACTGGGACGTCCCTTCTCCCGTGGGCACCGGGACCCCGCGCACAGATGGTGTCCGAAGCCTCCACGAAGCCAGGAGCCAAAAGGTGGTGAAAGGTGCCCCTCGCCACAGAAAGGGAGCGAACATCTGCCTCGTCATAACAACCGACTCCACACAATGGGGCGACGGTCGCGTACCAGACCAAACGTGGGATGCTCTCAAAATTCCACGCTCGGAGTTGGCCCACTCAATTATTTAAACACACACTGAATTAACAAAATATCCAGCATATGCTCTCTTCAGCTCTGCTAACCCTGACGCAGGCTCTCAAGGCGGACAGAGGGCCGGCCTGCAGAAGACGAGGGGCCCGCGGTGGTTGGCTCGCCCCGCGCCCAGGCCTGAGCCCGCAATTCCCCAAAGGAACGTGTGATTAATGCTGCCAGCGAGTGTGCTCTACCTGACCCTGATCTCATCAAACCCTGCTGCCACCATCTGCCGCTTTTAATTCCTCTGCAATATTTGTATCTGCCGCTCCCTCCGACAAAGGCGGGGGTGGGGCAGAAATGCTCCTGCACGCCGGCGGGGCTGGTTGGCCGGCGGAGCGGCGGCCAGGAGGCATCTGTTGCTGGGAGCCCGCAGCATCTGCTACGATTTCTCACTTTCCCCGCATGCTGTGGGGTACGGTTTCTCCCCAAGGTGGGCCGTCCGCGCTCGCCGTCAGCCCATCATTGTCTGCCCCGCCTGTTCCCACGGTGCCGGCCTCGTTACCATGCTGCCGGCCTTTGCTGGCTGGCTGTCTGTAATCCAAGATATTGTGTCATTGGGCAATGCCATTAACCCTTCTCCGACGCATCAGGACATTCAATTAAGCCCGGCAGGAGAAGCAGATTGAGAGGGAGGGCCGTCTGCTGGGGAGGGACAGCCAGGGCGAGGAAGCCAGAAAGTTTACCAGGACAATGACGGCAACCCGCAGCACCGTCATGCTAGCCCTGGCTTTCCGAGAGGCAGGGGTGCCCTTGGACAGGGCGGCTCTCCCCCCTCACGCGTTTTTCACGCAAAACGCAGTCAAAGGGTTGTCCTCCGGGTCCTCAGTGCGGCTGTTAAGCCCCGTAGGAAAACGTGTGCGTGAGAGCCGCTGTTTGTGTGCCTGACCTGCCAGCACCACACCAGCGGGTGGCGGCCCAGCGGCTGGTGCTCAGAGGGCCCAAGCTGTCACTTCCCGTGTCCTTCTGCCACACCCCGCGCAGGCGTGGCTTCGCCCGGGGGCTGTGGGAGATGACACAGGGGACCATCCTTCCTCCGGGGAGCCGTTTCCAACTTCAGTGCTGGGTCCCAGGGGAGCAGGCATCAGGGAAGGAAGGAGTGTGTGTGCCCACAGAGGGTGTGCCTTCCCGGAGCCAGGAGGCCGGCCTCGAGGAGTGGCCCGTGAGCCCGGCTCACAGCTGGGCTGCCCTCTGCCTCCCCCCACCCTACGCCCGGGGACAGGTGGGCGCAGCTCTGTGCCCCAAACTCCCTGCAGGGCACCGGCGACGGAGAGAAGCTCTGGTTCCCGCCATCATGTGGGTTTTGTTTGAGACCTGGGACCCCAGGCCACGTTCTCACTTTGCCCATGGCGCCCAGAGCACGGCCAGATTTGAGAAAGGAGGTACTTGGCAGGAGGAGACGTTCTGAAATGAATGCGTTCTTAATGCCCCCAGGTATACTGTGCTGAGTAGACTCTCGGTAACAAGGCCGTTGCAAAGTCATCAAAAACCGGCAATTTGTAAAAAGAGCGGGACATTTATCAGATGCCTACTGTGTAGTGACAGTATATGAACAACGCTCATGCCAAATCCGGAGATGACGTGGTCGGCCCACTTTACAGATGACAGGTGCCTCTGGAAGAACTTCCGGCCAGCCCGGTGCGGCTCCCGGGACAGACAGGAGGGGTCGCCGTCGCATCCGGCCTGGCTTCTTCCCCAAAGCCCTTGATATCACAAAACCTAAATGCACAAAATGCAGGGGACCCCCAGCTAGGTCAATGGCAGGCAGAGCCTAAACACCGGACGGTTCCCGGACAAGGTGACCCGGTGTTTTCGCTGTCTCGGGGAAGACTCCGCAGGCCAGAAGCGCGGCCTGAGGGCACGAGGCCCGCCCCTGGGCCCCACCACACAGCCCTGTCTGTGGCGGCGGTTTCTCCCTGGGGTCTTGGCCTGTGGGAGCCGAGCGGGGGTGGCTGTGTCTGTGCCCTCCTGGGCGGGGGCGTGGGAAACCACATTTACAAGTTGGGTCGTTGGCCTCCATTCCCACTAGCACTTCCCGGCCACATAAAACCCAAGATCAGTGCCCAGGCGCTCGGACGATCGTGCTGCTGCCTGCCCAGAAGGTCCTGGTCCCCGGGAAGGAGGACCCCCAGCTGCCGGCCATCTCTGCCCTTTCTTAGACCGAACCATGTGTCCATGGACAGAAAAGAACCCAAAAGGAATGGCTTTCGGAGCAGGTGGTGGCCTCTCTCTGGCTGGTGGGGCACGTGCATGAGGCCTCCCCACTCGGACCCTCGGGGGCCCGGGCCACAGGGGAGCAAACAGAGCGTTGGCGTCTCGTGCTGCACCCCCGGTGCCAGCCCCGTGAGCGGGCTGCCTGCCTGTGACTCCCGGGGACCCGTGTCGCGACCGTGTCAGGGGCTCCCTCAGGCTGCCTCAGGCCGCCACCCGGTCAGCCACCACCTTCGTCGGCCACGGAAAGAGGGACGGTCTAAGGACGAGGGCACCGGGACGGAGACGCCGCCCGGCCTCCCGCCTTGCCGCCATCCCGCTGGAACTGTGCACCCGGGGGTCTGGAGACACCCCGCAGCTGCTCCACCCGCACAAGAAACACATCTGTGTCCCCAAGCAGCAGGGTGGTGACCAAAGACTGTCCTTGGGCCCAAAGGGGGTACCCTATCTGCTCTGCTCGTCTCTCGGGGCAGCTGGATGGTCCTTCATGAGCCGGCGAAGGACGATCATCCCAGAGCTGCAGGTCCGTCCTGGGTCCCTGCCGTGTGGCCCACCGAGCTTCACCCGGGTTTGCAGAGGGCGGGCGGGCGGTGGCAAGGGAACGAAGCCCACACCCGCCTCACAGAAAGAACGCCACGATGGCCTGAAGGGAAGGGCTGACCCGGCAGGCCACGCACAGGCCCGTGTCCACGGGCTCCAGCCTCCCAAGGCTGTCCACGGCCTCACCGCGGAGCCGCTGCCGCTGGCCCTGCTGGAAGCAGCTTGGGAGTTTTAAAACACACACTAATGAGGGCAAGCGCTTGGCTCCCACAGAGAGGAACGCGGCTCCCTGGCAGCCGGCAGCAGCCCCGCTCGGCCGGGACACAGTCTGCGAGGCCGCTCGGAGGGGCCCACGCACAGCTGCACACCGCGTCTCCCCCGCCCCCGAAGCAACAGGCCCGTCTGCTGCGAGCTGTCACCCCTACCCCACCGTGGGCGGGACACCCCCAGGCAGAAACCGCAGCCGTCCAAATCAGGCCTGCCAGCCGCTGAGAGAGGAACTCCTGACGGCCGCCTCCTAGGCCCCGCAGAGCACGGGGCAGCACAGGACAGTGTGGGGAGGGGGCAGTGCAGGGCAGTGTGGGGAGGGGGCAGTGCAGGGCAGCAGGGGGGGGGAGCAACCCTGGGTGGAAGACAGCAGGGAGGAGGCAGCAGGCCTGGGTCTAGATCCACAGGAACACGCGAAGCAGAAGCCAGCCCGTGTCTTGTGGATCTTTGTTCGGTCGACCTTGGGGACACGGGGCCCGCTGGGGTGATTCCTCCTCTGGCCCCACACCGGGTCGGCAGGAACAGACATCCAGAGAGGCAGGAAAGATGCAGAGGCACAGACGGTCCTACGGGAAACGCAGCTGCTGGTCCCTTCGTGATCACGGCCGCTTGTCCGCGGACGGGAGGGCCGAAGCCGTGCTCTCCGTGAACACTCACGCGCATGGCGGCCCCGGGGAGGCCCCAGGTCCCAGAGGAGGAGCAGGTCCCACCCCTGGTCGAGCGGAGGTGGAGGTCAGCAAATAGGGCAACCAAACATGTGAAGAGTCGGGGGGTCTCCCCTGGGGCTGGGGAGGAAAGGTCTCGGCCCCTCTGGGGGCTCCCATACTCGGCAGCAGCAACCCCTCGCACCCACAGACCCACACAGGCTCCGTCTCTGCTCTTGTATCTAGGTGGGCGTTCGGGATGCCTCCTCCTCAAACCCGGCCCCGGGCCCGCCCCTCTAGAGCCCCCCACCCCTGTCTTCTCCACCTCCCACCGTGTCGCTGCTTCTCTGTGGTTGCTCCGGTGAGCTGTTCCCTCCTCCAGGCCCCCCAGAGGGGAAGGGGAGAGATGGGGTGGGGACGGGGTCAGACGGGCAGGCAGGGGAAGGTCTGTAGTTTGCTGCTGGCCCCGAGCCCACCACCCTCCCCCACTCCGGCCCCCAATAGTTCTCACAGTCAGGCTGGCACCGATGACCACGGTGGGGAGAGGGGTCACCGCCCAGCTGCTCAGACCCCGCTGCTCCCCTGGCCGTCCATCCTTGTGAGGCAGGTGTCTGGCTGGAGCCAACAACCTACCAGGACGGGAGAGGAGATGCCCAGAGCAGACAGGAGATACTTAAAACGCCTGTTTACTACCCTTAGCGTAGCCACTCCGTGTCCTGCTAACAGATGGGAGGGAGCCCACACCACAGCCCAGGCCTGGGGACACAGTCCCTCTCCTCCTTCTGCTTCCTACCAGGTGCTAGACACTGGCAGTGGGACCCAGGATGGGAAGTCCACCCCACCCAACAGACCCAACCCCAAAACCCACAATAAAACCAGTGCCTCTGACTTGGGCTCCGCTTCTAACCTGAAGGACAGAATCTCCTGTTAACTTGAGAGTGTTGTCGTCCTGGCTGTTACCAGAAGGCTCCTGAAGAGGCAACTGGGTGGGGAAACCGAGGCAGGGCCCCGCTGTCGACAGCCTCCCCAGGGAGCACCCCACACGTGAACCAGGACACGGCTCGTGAGTACGGGCACAGGTCCCTTCCGAGATGCCGGCTCCAGGGCAGAAGGCGCTGTTGGCCTCCGTCCCCGGCACTGGGACCGTCTTCCCCTTTGCTTTTTGCTCTGCTCCTTGCAGGCATCGGCTAGTGTGCATTTTTAAAGGAAGGATCTGTTCGTCTTTGTTTCTCCAAGGCCCTCTCCGTGATGGAGCAGCTTCTGCCCACGAGGGCTGCACACTGGAGCTGTGCAGGCAGGGGCCGCCCCCGCTGCTCAGGCACCAGCGGCCAGCCAGGGCCAGGACCCGACCTGAAAAACCAGTCATTCCACCGGCCGGCCTGTGGCACCTGGGAGTGGTTTCACTTTCCTTAAGCGTTATTATAATTCATCTAAAGAAAAAATAATTTTTATTTACTTAACTTTTTGGACACACTTGACACACTTCACTTTGAAAACCAAAGTCGGGGGAGTGGTCGTTCCAAAGGGCCAGGCAGCCAGGAAGCCAGTGCCCATGCAGGGGCCGCAGGTGGGGGCACCTCCGCGGCCCGACTGCGGCCGTCCTGGCTCTGCTTGTGGGGACAGCCTCCCCCGTCCTCAGCACGTGCCACGGGCTGTGAGAGGACATCGTGCTATAAAACAGAAGTCAAAATGGAGAAACCGAGGCACGGAGCTTGACCTTCTCGAGACCGTGTGGAAATCACTTCACTGTCTGGGAGAAAGCCCTTGGCTCCCACGGGACTCAGTGGTTTTGTGTCTATGTATGACTTTTTTAATCAGGAAAACCTCGGGGCTCGCCCATGACAACGAGGCTGTGCTCTGACACTCACGAGAAGAGAACGTGTTTCCCAGCAAAGAGCTGTCCAGGCCGCCCATGAATGGATTCAAGAGGCAGAAAAGACAAGAAGACCCTGGGGGTTGGTCTCGTGTTCCAGCGCGCCCAGGGCAGATGCCCACTGTTAGCAAAAGCAGACTCTGGGCAGACAGTCAGGGCCACGAAGAGTCGGTGTTTGTCCAACCGTCATCAAGGATGCTCTTGGGTTTCCAACACGAGGAAAGCCTGGGCACCTCATTCACCATGAGCCCCGGTCGTGGCGGGGCCGGCTCATGCCTCCAGGGAGGCCAGGGGCCTTGGGGACAGGCCCTGGACGGGGCCCTCTGTCCTGCGGGGAAGGGGTGACCACGTGGCGGAAGTGAGGGCAGGTAGAGCAGGAGTACAGCCTCGGACCTGCGGCCCTTCCAGGCCCGAGAACCAGCAGCCTGGTGGGCCAGCCCCGCGTCGGGCTCTGCATTCGGGTGAAGCGCGCAAGAGTGCATCTGGCGTGCGGGTCCCGCCGCGTGCGAAACGTCAGGCCCTAACCCCCAGCGCACATGCACTGTCCAAGCCCCCAGGGGCTGCTGTGTCCGTGGCCTCCCCATCTGTCGCCGACCCCAGGAACCATCCTCGGGGCGGCCTCTGCACTGGGCAGCTCCTGCCGCACAACCTCCGGGCTTCCAGAGCCCACCTCGAGGCCCGAGGAAAGCGCACGTCAGCCCGCGACCCAATCCCACCGACGTGGGGGACGCTGTGTGTGGGAAAGCCCGGAGCCCGGCGGCAGCCTCGCCTCTCCTGGAGCACCCTTGTCTGCTCGGTCCTCCTGGTTCTCTCGGGAGGTGCTATGAGCGCCACCGTCCACAGCAGAGCCACCCTGGAATCCCCTCGGGGGCAGAGCTGCCCCCACCTCGACCTCAGGTGGTGAGAGCAGTTTGACAAACACACGCGGTTTGCAGATGGCTTTTCTGCCGCCTCCACCGACCACCGCGAAGCCGCCATCCTAATCATGAATCAGCCGCATCGATCGGGTTTGGCGTGTGTGTCAGGGTTCACAGAGTCTGCCCCGACCCTCAGCGGACCTGCCTGCAGCCTGACTCTGCAGACCCAGGTGCGCGACAAGGTCAAGCTGCGACAAAAGACACTTTGGATAAACAGAAAGAAGGGAGGATTGTCGGTTTTCCCCACAGTTAATCAGGGAAACAACTCAGCCGGGAAGCCCAGAGCTGTCCCTTTGCAGACTGTTTTCCAAGACTTGTCTTGGACTAAAACACTAGGTCTGCAAAGTCAGATGAGCTGGGGGTTCACAGGGATGGCCAAGGCCTCCCTTGTCCCGTTCACCTGTGATGCTAGGCCTCGTCACTGTTACTAGGCCTCATCAGGGTGTACACGGATCTTGTGGCCGTGAAAACGAGGGCAACCCTGAAACCCTATTCCAAGCCCAGGGAAGGGAGCGTTGTGGTGACCCAGCACAGCCGCCGTGCTCCGCAGCGAGCAGACGGCCCTTGGCCGTGGTCCCATTCAGGGTGGTGGACGCCCTGCCGGATCTCCAAACGCGGTGACCCAGGGGGCTATGACCCGGGTGCCTCTGTGCGGAGCCTACCGGCCACCCCCCACACACACCAGGTCCACAGCGACCACCCAACCTGGGGAATGCGGCCAGACCAGGAAGCCGGTTTGCAAGTAAGCCCAGAACCCTGACACTGAGACTGAGAAAATCAGTCTACACGTAAAATCCATCAGGAGGTAATGCTTTTCTTAGAGTGGAGAAAGCACGTCACAAAGACAGTGTTCTGTACGCCTGCGTCTTCTTCTCACTGAAGGTTGTGAAGACCCCAGGGAAGTGTCAGGACGTGTGAACGTCACCTGCGGGGTGGGTGGCCTCGTGAGCACAGTCAGGAACCAGGGCCTCGGTTTTCTGTGTGACCTTAGGAAATGTCACTGCCCTCTGAAACTTCGGCCCAGAGACAGGACTTGAATTCTTCTTGGTTGAAATTTCCAAGAGAAAGCAGAATCTTACCAGCTTGCGGCGTCTGAATTCTTAGGGCCGGAAACCGCCGTGGCGCTGTTGGCTGTCGACCTGGGTCTCCGGCTGTGAGAGCACGCACGTGCAGGAGGACAAGCTGGCGGCCTGTGATCATCCTTGAGAAGCCGCGAGCAGCCGCCTGTCATTGGGAATGAGGACAGGTTCCGCTGCAAGCCCACGTGCAGCCGGGAGCCAAGATGGTGCTCCTCGGGAAAGACGTGTGGGTGTGACGTGGCTTGCAGGCACCTGCCCTCGTGGGCAGAGCGTTGGGGGACGGGGCACGTCTGCAGAAACACTCGCTGTTTTGTCCAACATGACCGCAGGCGTGGATTTTAGAAATCTGACGCAGGAAAAACGGGATACAAATACTAATTCAGCACTTTTCATGTTTTTCATCTTCTAAATCTACTAGACGTGCAGCCCGTAAGCACCTAGCATGTCCCAGGAACTGAGCTAGAGCGGAGGAGAGATGGAAAGCCATGTCAGCCCTGGGGGAGCTCACGGGCTTGGGACTCTGACGTGTGAGCGGCCGCCCCAGAGGAGGACCCCTCAGAGAGCCAGGTGGGCAGGGACGGCTGCCTGGGCAGGAGCCGTGAGCTGGGCTGGAAGGAAGGGCGTTCTCTGCGAGAAGCGTGGAAACGCTCACCGCCCAGGAGGACGGGGTCTGCGGACGCAGCCGGAGGAGGAACCCCGGCCAGCCAGGAGGAGCGGGTCCTGGAAGCCCAGACCCAGTGTATGTGCTCTGCCTTGTACCCACGGGCCTGGAGCAGGAGCCAGCCTCCAGGCTGGGTCCTACTTGCACTTTTCGCCGGGAAAGCAAGGGGTCCGTCAGCACTCCCAAGACAGCCCGGACTGCGCGTGCCAAGCCCTGCACAGGTACACGGTACACATGGAAACCCACTTAAGGGGACCGACTGTGCTGCTTAAAGCTCCTTAAACCACATTGATTTCCCTACGGCTTTCTCCAGCTTGGTTCTTCTATACCTGAAATAGCAAAACGCATTTCTCTGAAAATATTTTGTGTCAAGCTTTTTAGCTTTTTAGTAATTTGCCACAGCCTTCCCCCAACCGAATTCCAGAAATACTAAGGCTTCGCTTACACTTGTCCTTTAAAAGGAACCATTCATGTGCATGTGGAAGGAGACAGACGGGTAGGTGCCTCCACTCCACACCCCAGCCCCAGAAAAGCCCGGCAGCCCACCGGGCAGTGCTGGAAACCCCACACCCCATCCAGGTCCCTCTCCCCTTCCCGGGTGCCTGGACCCAGCGCCTCTTGTTGGTCTGAAGAGCAGCCTTCCCAGAGCACAACAGCCAGGAGGGAGCTCTGGGGACACTGCCTCCCTATCACCCAGGACCACACGGACCAGGGAAGGCAGGGGGCTTCTGGTGGTTTGGAACCCAGGGCTCCTGGAGCTAAGTGCTTCTGATGCTTCTCACTGTCTCCCCACAGAACACCTGCCTGAAACCCCCGTGGGGACATGTTGTAAGGAGAAGGCACAGGGAAGGAGGCTAGCCCTCCAGCCTGTGGCCCCCAAGAAGTGCTTGGGGTGCAGAGCCATGAGCTCCAGGAATGGGAGCAGCTGGGAGGGTCTCCCTGAGACCAGAAGTGAGGGGAGCTCTTCCCGAAGGAATGGCTGAAGGCAGGCACCCCCCAGCCCTCCAGGCAGCCCTTTACCTGCTCAGAAGGCTGTCGGAAAGCCAGGTGCCTGCCACCCAAGGCCGGGGCTGAGGGTCTGGGGCCACTCTGACCCCGCAGCTCCAGGTCCCCACCAGGAACAGAAGACCCTGCTCTTCTGTATTTCAGGAGCTCTGGGCCCCACATGGCCACTTCTCTTTGGGGCCCTCTCTGCCTCTGTCTCTCTCTGTGCATCTCCCTGTCTCTGTCTCTGTCTCTGTCCTTATCTCTCTGTCCTCACATCCCACAGCAGGACAGACTCCGCCAGACCCTAGACTGCTGTCACCACTGATCTGCCATGTGTCTTGGGGCCGTTTCTTACCGTCTATTCCCAGTTTTATCTGTAAATTCCTACCTACCTTCCTTGTAAGTTTGCTGACGGAGTCACTAGCATATTGAAAGAGTATTGTTCAATCCACGTGACACTCATGCTGATGATTCCCACCTAGCACATCTCTTGCATAGAGTAAGGTTGGCATTGACGCCCCCCCCCAGTTGCAGGAATGGTGGTCTCGGCATTCTGCGGCCGGGGCGCAGACGGAAGGAGCCCAGCGGGTCGGCCCCACGCATCCCCCGGGATCCTGCCGTGAACCAGGAGGTTGATCAGGTCTTCCCCCACGCAGCTGACTGCTGCTCCCGAGCTGCCTTCGGCTCACACAGCATCTGCAGACTGTGCCCTGAAGGTAAGACACAGATTCATGGTAGGGGAAAGTCACTCCCTGGAAATCGGCTGCTTCAGGGAGATGCTTCTGACACTCAGGTTAAGCCCGGTCAGCGGCAGGCGCTGGAAACGTCTCCCTCCGCGTTGCTGTGCATGTGCTCTCTCCCCGGGCCCTGACGCCGCCCCACGTGTCACCCACTCCCGCCCTGACCCTCCGCGGGGACGGGGGCCAGGCCCGGCCTTGCGTCCAGAGTTGCCTCATGGCCATCTGCAGCTCTGCAGAAGGCCCTCACAAATGTGGCCAGAGTTGGGGGGGAAAATGCAGAACATCCAATCCAATTTGGATTTAAGATAAACAATGAAATGTTTCAGCGTGAGTTTGTCCTAAGAAGTATTTGGGATGTACTTAGAGCACAAAATTACTTGTGATTTATCTGAACCGAAGTTTAGCTACTGAGATCCTGTTTTTTCTGGGAACTGTGTCCTAGAGGCCTTTATAAATGGATTCGCATCAATGGGGGGAGGGGCTGTTCCTCCCGGAGGTGGGGCAGGTGAAATGATCTCACGGCTCTGGGGTCGCCAGGATACTGTAATTCGTTTACCTTTAGCGACCTGAACACCGCGCAGCTTGAGGAGAAAGGCAAAGCTCGTGCCAGAAGGGTTCGTTGTCTGAGTGGAATGACACGACCGAAGCAAGAGTCCGGCTCGTGGACAGCGCTGGGGACTGAATGAAACGCAGCCGCTAAACAGGCTCCACTCCAGGGCCCACCAGGGCCCAGCCTGCTTTGGTGACATTAACTGTCCAGAAGCCGCACCTGGCACTTTCCAAATAAGAGACGAGGCCACCTCAAGGAGTGGACAGGCCAGCACCTCCTGAGTCAACGGTAGTCCTCTCTCAGTGGCCCTGTCCCCCACCCCCGCCAATGCTGTCAGAGCCCCCCAGGCCAGCAAGCAGGAACCTCTCCGTTCTCCACAGGGACGGGCCGCGAGCACGAGGAGGCCATGTGCCCATCGCGGCCTGTCTATCCGACCTCCCGCACCAGTACCCAAGGTGTCGGGTGAGAGCCCTTGGGCACTCTCCCCCTGGACAGAGGACACTGGGGTCTCTGAAGTGCCCATCCAAGGAGCAGGGAAGACCTTCTTCCTACACGGGATCGCCTGTGACAAGAAGGTGTTTCTGCGGGTGACGTTCCCTCGGCAGAACCACGAGGACAGGCTCCCTTCGTGGTCAGTGCCTCCCGGCACTCCCGTGCCCTGCACACACGCTGTCTCACTGACACTCGTAAGGCCGTAGAGCCTCCGTCCCTCAGCGAGCGGGGCCCTGTGAGCTTGGGGACTTCTGGAAGAGACAATGAGCCAATCGTGGACTTAAAACATCACCAGGATCGATAGGGAATTGTTTGTTAGGAGTGATCGTATCAGGAGGCTGCTGGGGTTCCTGTCCAAGCCTGCCTCCGCCCCTGCGGTGCCTCCCCTGGAGTAACTAGAGGAAGAGGACCCCTGACGCGGAGCGGTCACCGATTCCTGAACGACGTCGCTCAGCTGAGACGCCGCCCATCGCTGGCTTCCACACAGGTGGCCCTGACTTTGCCGGCCGGCGCTCCTTGCCACTCAGGCCTGCGTGGCTTCCTCCCGCGGCTTCTGTCGTCCTGAGCGTGTGCACGGTCTGTGCAGGTATCTGTCTCGGGTCCGAGGTGCTTACAGAGGGGCCTGCCTCACCTGGGGTGCAGGCATGGTGGGAGGCAGGGTGAAGGCTGTGCAGAAGTGCTGCCGCGGCCCCCGACAGCAAGTGGATTGCTCGCCCACCAAGCCCCTCGGAGAAGACAAGTGAGATCCTCTGTGCAGAGCCGAGAGGAAGGCACCGGAGGTCAGTGACCCGACACGTCACTCCCAGGCCTCCTGAGAGAGGAGAGGCCGATGCGCAGCTGGTCGGCGCAGGCCCAACCGCCAGGCACCTGTTGGGACCCCTGGCACCCAGCCGGGCTTCCTACCAATGCAGCCTCAGACTCAGCTCCTGGGAGACGCACCCCTGCTCCCTGGCAGTGAAGCGAGAGAGAGAAACACCACCTCTTACCCATAGGTCGCGTGCCTGTGGTGAAGACGACACACCATCGTACTCCGTATGCTTTGAACTCGCCGGAAGAAGAAAGGCGCAGTGGAAGCACGGTCAGGAAACGCATCACGTTCTGGAACCGCAGTCCATTCACTAAAATCTCGCCGCTGCTGTCAGAGAAGAGAAAGATCAGGGGCAGGAGTGACCCCTCCTGTCTGAGCTCTTGCAAGCTCCCGGCCCCCCACCCCTCCTCCGCCTTCTCCTCCCCCCCCCCTTCTTCTCTGACACGTCTCTTCACATAGGAATGTGTGAGATGTCAGCACGGCGCGCACCCAGGTGCCCCGCCGGTGTCCAAGTCTCTCTTTCCATGTCATGTCAGCTACAGCAACTGCCTGCAAGTTTGCATTTGTGGTGACTTCAGCCCCTGGAAACAGAAGCCCGGGCGCTGTGCAGTCAGCTGCTCCCGTCTGTCCACACGTCCAGGGCACAGTTGGGCTTCGGGGGCCCCGTGGGCACAAACCCGTAGGTCTGGTTTACCACGATGCAGCAAAAATAAATCCTCACACTGATAAGTGACCAAATCAAAATAGCATTTCTTTTTTTGGTTCATTGCTGTCACACGAAGACCTGTCTTCAGGCTCAGCTGAGACACTTGCTTGAAGAACTCCTGATGCCGCCCCCACCCGGCTCCCAAGGAGCTACGGACAGAGGACGCGGCCCGGCACAGGCCAGCCTGCCCCCCAAAGGCACCTGTTTTGAAAATACTGCATTGTCCTCATGTTCTTCCATGGGCGAGCCAAGCACGGCGTCCACGTGGGGACTGGCGCCTGTGCCGAGGGCCCCAGAATTCTCCAGGATGGAGCTGCGGACGCCAAACTGCGCAGCACGCACGGGAACCCCAGGAGACTCCCGTTCCAGTGCAGACGGCTTCTGCCTGGGAGGCCAGGAAGCTTTCCTGGAAGCTTTCTTCCTGCTTGAGCCTTGGAACAGATACAATCTGACTCCGTGGAAAGCTCCTCTCAAGAGACAAAGTCCATGCAGTTGCGGAGAACGACACGGCCGCAGTCACACGCCTGCACCTCACGGAACCCTCACAGTGATGGGATGAAGAACTGCTATCTCCTTCTCCAGATGGGGAAACTAAGGCTCAGAGAATGCAAATAAGCTAATCCAGGTGACCCAGCAAATGAGGTCTGCCCGATTCCCGAGGCTCCCTGTCCCCTGGCCCACTCACCTGGCTGGCCTTCCACAGCTGCTGTCCTTAAAGTCTGGGTGTTTGTGGGCTCAAGGCCAGGACACGGGGGAACAGACACTCCAACTGTGGAGAACCAGGCCCTGTGTGAACATCACAATACCAAAGAGGTTTCACGCTCCCCGGGCGCCAGGCCCTGTGTGGAAGGCCGGCTGCCACCAAATGCCCCGTAACTCCACGCCTGCTCATCGTTGGCAGCTGGCAGCTCGGTTAGCCACTTGCAAAAAGACAGGAAAATCTTGGTGGGGGAAAAACACATTTCTTCCGCTCAAAGCCCTGCATTGATTACTGCCTTTAAAAGCTAATGACCTGCTTCGTGTTTATTTACTGTGTTTTCTAATACTCAGTTATTGTTAAAAATCTTTTAATTACAAAGTACAAGAAATGAAATTAAATCCCTAGGCAATTTGTCTGAACCATGCAAAAATCCATGCTTGGCCGAGAGCCCTGGACTCAAAGTCACATCTGAAGTTTCAGGAAAGAGAACGAAGCCCCAGAGAGGTGTATGGTGAAGTCCCCATCCTCCAAGGACAGCCCTGAGAAGAGTGTCAAGGACAAACCGGCCGCATCACCTTGGAGAAGATGCTTCACCTCAAGGAGCCTCCGGTTCCTGGAGCCCGGAACGACAACGCCCGTCTCAGAGCCGGGGGGCGCACAGAGCCGGAGAGGTGACGGCCGACAAATGGCCAGTTCTCCCAAATGGCGGTGAATTTCTTCAGTCCAGCTTCACCCATGTTCCGGGGCAGGAAGACTATTTGGGGAATTTCCACAGTTTCCCAAAGCTCTGAGTCCTCAGGTGACTTTGAGTGAGTTCCAGGCACTGAGGCTCACCTTCCTCACCATTCTGGGCCCTGGGGCGTGGGACAGAAGGAAGAACCGAGGTCTCCTCTTTGCCTCCACCACCCCGGACACCGACACAAGCCGGTGCTTTCTAAGTGCTCCAAGTGAGTCAGGAAGAGAGTGGCACAGGATTTGGGATGCTTGGGTTGGTCATCTGAAAGTAGGGGGTTGTCATGGGGACCCCCAAGGTCTCACCCGGCCTAACAGATCAGCTAAAACAAGGGTCTTTACTTCAGGCCGGATCACATCAAATCAGCCAACCGTCCAACAGTCAACAGCCACTCTCTTTGGCACTTGAATATGCCTCTGATCAAAAAACAGGAGAACTTAGGAAAGTAAGAGTGAACACGGGCTCTGTGGGGAAAATGGAAGAGGTCTTCGGTGATGAGAAGACGGAGTACCGCTGTTCTGGGCGCTTCTGAGAGCCCTAGAGGGGCCGAGGACCCACAGCTACACTGCAAGTGGTTGCTTCTTACGTCACAAGATCAAACACTTGCTAGGAAAACAACAAATGTTCTCCTGCATAAAGGTGGGACAGAAGTCCTAGCCCTAATGAGAAAGCAGCCACATTTGCTCATGGTCAAATAGCATGATTGAAGTCATTGCTTACCTATTATGTCCTAGAACATCAGTCATTTGTTCTAAGGCAGACATTCTCCTCTACCAGAGGGACTGAAATCAGTGCGGGTGTAGATGGAAGAGATGTAGCATTTGCCGATGTGTGTCAAGGAAAAAGTCGCGCTCATGCTCTTGGACTCAGCAACCAGCGTGGGTGGGGGGCGAGGTTTTTGGCCACCATGTCATCATAGTAGTGAGGGTTCCCAGATAAAGGGAATGCTTCATGGGGTGTTAAGCAGTGATGGTTTTGAAGACGATGGAGCAACACAGAAATTGCCAATTAATTTAATGTGGGAATAACAGCAGGTGTAGACCTGTCTTTGTAGGCTATGATTATAGCCTCAGAAAGGGTGCAGGGCAAGGACACCAAGTTTTGTTTCTCCAGACTTTCTGTAACATGGCTTACTTTAGAATAAAAACTAAGACTGCTTTTTACAACAAAGAAGAGTTTGGGCTTTTTCCCTCTTGGTAGTGTTGAGAGGTGGCCCCACTTGGTGGCCCAGTTACTTAACCTCTCTGGGCCTCCGTTCGTCACATCTGGAGAGTTCCTTCCTGCTCTGACACTCCATTTTCTATTCTACTCTCTACACGTAAATGATGAGGAAGCACTGGGAATGTTCTCAGTCGTCTGAACCAAATCATGCCCTGCACTTTCTCTCACATATCTGTGGAACAACCTTTACTCCTTGGAACGTAATCAGGACCTTTTCAGGGGACCTGCACACAGCTGAAGAAGAAAACAGTGCACTCACACCCGCAGACGGGGAGGGGGCCGGTTCATGGGGGCGTCCTGAGGCCGCTGGCTCCCCCAACCTTAGAAAAGAGGCGTGCATGGAGGAAGCCAGCCCGCGCCCCCGACAGCCAGGGCGACACGGCTGCTCTCACTTGCTGAGCAATGCCCAGGCTACAGAGGTCCAAACTGTGGGGTCGGTGTTTTGAAGCACCCCTCCCTGGAAATCAGGACTTTGAAACCTGGTTCCTGCGGAGAGTTCCGTTTCTGCGAACTCTGTTTATTGAAGTGATTGCCCACCCTCTTCCTATCCTGTGCTGACCCCAGGAAAGACCTTCTTTTTTTTTTTTAAGATTTTATTTATTCATTTGACAGACAGAGATCACAAGTAGGCAGAGAAGCAGGCAGAGAGGCAGGCAGAGAGTGGGGGTGGGGGGGAAGCAGGCTCCCTCTTGAGCAGAGAGCCCGATGCGGGGCTCAATCCCAGGACCCTGGGATCATGACCCGAGCCGAAGGCAGAGGCTTCGATCCACTGAGCCACCCAGGTGCCCTAGGAAAGAGCTTTTTTCCACACATTTCCATTCTGCGACTTGCGTCATCTACCACTCGGCCACATGTGCGTCTGTGGTGGGACCTCCACGGAGAGGGAGTGGCGAGGGGGCCCTCTGCTGCAGTGGACAGAGCCCAGCCCTCCCCTCGGCCCCTAGAGGAGGCAGAACGGGGGCACCCAGGGGCACAGGGCCCAGAAGCAGGAGGCCTGGTGCCGTGGACGGAGCCCGGCAGGAAGCTCGCAGACGGCAGGACTGGGTCTCAGCTGCCCCTACTCTGGATGCGAGGCTCCAACCTGGGACCCCCATCGCGGGTGTGAGGCACGCTGTTCTCTGAAGGGTGGCAGGCGAGGCCTCCCCTTGCACAGGAGTCTGAAGCCAGTGCCCTGTGACCTTGAGGCCCGGAGGCCTGTGTGTGGTGGGCCCATGGCCCGCCAGCGCCGCTGCGTCAGGCTTCTCAGGGGAGCAGGGACATGCAGGCGGCCTCGGAGGAGAGATCTCCTGGCCTGGAAACAAAGCACGCTCTGAGACTTCCCTTCTGAAACCAGCCCGTTCGTTAGCGTTCTTGGGAAAATCAGGCAAAGACTTGACAATTTCAGAAAACAAATTCACAATGTTAACTTGTGCTTTTACTTGACATTATTTACTTCTTAAAAAATTAAAGCTCAAATCCCCAGAATACAGATGGTCAGGAGGGAAGCAGAGGAGGAGGGAGGGACAGACCAGCCTCAGGAGTGGAGGGGATGCGGCAGCTCAGGCGTGGGGACAGTTAGGTGGCGAGGTCCCCGCGTAACAGCCGCTGCCGCCGTGGTCTGATCCCGCCGCCGCACAGGGCCGCGCCCCGTCCTGCCGGGACGTTTGGGTTACAGTTGTCAATACGATCACTTTCTTTTTGTTTTTCAAGGAGGTCAAAGGTTGGGGGCTGGGGGCTGAAGGGGCGGAGAGATAGGGCTCTGAGATGTGGTTTCTTGGAAAACACCCCCAAGGGAAAAATACTTCTGTCACAAAATGTCAATGCCGACCAGATGTCACTGGCTTTTTTTTTTTTTTCTTTTTTTGCATGTGTCTCTTAACAGCTGGCAAGAATATCAGCTCAAATTATTCACCACAAACACACTTTCTGTTTGTCTCCAGATAAAGGGATTTTAAATCCTATTCGTCAGCAAGGGATGGTGAAACTGTGGGACAGACTTTTCTAGACCAAAGGACAAGTACCTTTCCTCCCTCCCTGGTCCTGAGGGGGTGCTCAGAGCCTCCACACCGGCTCCAGACTCCCGCCAGGTGACGGGGATGGGGCCCTGGGCTGGCTCCCTGGTGGACAGGCCCTTCAGCAAAGACCACCTGGAAAATGGGTACCCGTGTGGCTGTCCATTCAGTCTTTTTAAACGGATAAAATCCGAACTTCCTTGTGATTTAGAAGCGTCCCCTAACTCCTACAGAGTCCGCTAGCACGTGGCGTCCAGTCTAGAACATTCTGCCACCCGTCCACCCACACAGACGGTCCTGGAGTGTTTGCCGGGTTCCACGCACAGCTCCCACAGCTGGCCTGTATGGAATGCCATTTCTGCTTCACTTAGACTCCCTGAGCACTTTGAACAAATGGGTTCTCAGAAAATATTCACTGAAGAAAAACGTACTAACAGATACGCTTTTTTAAAAGTCATCTGATTGGCAGTAACGAAAGCATGTCTGGTAGGCCTTATTTGGGAATAGGATCTTTGCAGATTATTAAGGGTGGAGATGGGCTCATTTGGAGTAGGGTGTGCCCTAAGCCCAACGACTGTTGTCCTTGTAAGCAGAACGACCACATAAGAAGAGGAGGCAGAGATGGGGGTGGGGCCCCCAGCCCAGAGACACCCAGGATCGCCACCACCATGGGGAGCTAGGACAGAGGCAAAGGGCAGACTGCCCTCAGAGCCCTCAGGAGGAACCTATGCGGCCCACAACCTTGGTCTTGGACTTCTGGCCTCCAGAGCTGTGAGAATACATATTTCTGTTGTTCAAACCCACCCAATTGGAGAGAATTGGTTTTGGCAGCTCTAGGAAACTTGTGCAGTATGTGAGAAGCATAGAAACTTCTCACATACTCACATATTCACATACTCTCAGTTCTCAGGGAAGTGGCCACACCCGAGATAAGAGCCTACAAAACCACTCATTTCTGCAGTCTCTGGACGTCCTCTGGAAGCCCCCCACGTGGTGACCTGAGGCCTGTTCTGAGCTCCAAGGGCGCACCTGCCACCTGCCTGAGCAGGAGAGCAGGGGAGCAGAGGCCGCAGCCCCGCTCCAGAAGGGCCTGCCCTGGGAAGATGCCCTGTGGGTGGACGCGGGTACTGGACAGGCTCACGGAGCGAGAGGCTATGTGACTGCCCAGTGCCCTGAAAGAACGTGTCCTCAGTAGCCACTTAGGAGCTCGTGCCTGGAATTGATTGGAGGGCTTCCCGTTTTGAGCTGATAAACAGCAGAAAAAGGCAAAAGACCAGTCACTCATTCTTCCGCACCAGGAAGCCTCGAGATTTTGTCCAAAGTGGAAGATCTAGCTGGCAGTTATTGTCTACGCATCATGGAGACCAACTCGTGCTCTAGCTGGTGGAAAGGTGTGCGCCCGGGAAAGGGCTGCCAAAACCCCACAGGCTGTGACGCATGGGTCCAGGGGTGGGAGCTGGTGCTTGAAGGAGGGACACTTGACTCTTAGCCTTAAACATGTCTGTGGCCACCAGTGGGCCTCATGCCACCAGATGGGTTTTCTTCGACCAGGTCCTGCTCCTGAAGACAGCACTCAGGGACACGGGGCTCAGAGGAAGGGGGAGAGCCTCAGTGGCCAAACTGAGGAAATACCTCCAGCGATTTAAGTCGCGCTTCTCCTGAACTGCAAATAGTGGATGGAAATCAAGTGCCCAGGCCTGGCATGAAGGCACCCCCAAGTCTGAGAGTCTGGTACCTCAGAGTCCTCTGGGAACAAGGATCCCAGCTCGGTAAACACTGGAACCTTGTTTTATCTCCTGTCCAGGGAACACGGGGCACCTCACATCTGCCCTGGGGCCATAAATGGGCACCCAGGGCCCCAGTGTCGTGTTTGCTCTTCTCGCCCAGCACGAAGTAGTCCCTGCAGTGTGTGCAGGAGAACCCACCACAGCTCGTCCCAGCAACAGACGCCCGCCGGTCGTGCTGGGCATGGCAGAAACCAGTCAGGGCCACCCCCAGGCCCACCTCCGTGGGTCCCCTGCCCAGCCACGTCATCTCTGGCCGGCTGCCTAACCTGGGTTTGTAGAAGAGTCGGTGGAGAACCAGATGCTCTTTCAAAGTGACGGTGGGGCTCAGTAACTTAGAGGTTTTTCCCACTCGAGCTGCCTCATGATTCAGCTTCAAAATACGAAAACTGTTGCTGCAATAAGAAAAGGAAGAAACATTCCTTGAATATTTCAGAGCAAAGTGCTCTTGAAAGCCCCTGGTTCCCCACAGAAAACATTTAAAAGAAGAAGATTCATGAATCAGGCACAGCTGCTCCCGGCACCTGTTACTTATTCCCACATGGACGTTCTCGTGGCGTTTTGGAAAGAACTGAGCATTTTTCCTGGAGAAATCCTCTGGGTTCTGGAGTACACAGTTGACTGCACCCAACTGTTGCTGGAGACAAAGGGCCCATGAAGCTGAGCGGAGCCGCCCCCTGGACCGCCAGAGACAGGCCGCCTCCTGTCAGGAAGCCTCGGACCATCATGTCACTCTTAAATCATCTCCTTGACCAGAGCAGTTTCTGTCATCCTTGCCGATGGCTCTCTCCGCCACCCATGAACGTGGCTGCCCCTTCCGCAGAGGACTCTGGGAAACGGAAAGAACCACTGCTTCTCTGCTGACAGCTTGCTCGGGAGTGCTGAGAAGCAGCCACCACAAGAGGACCCTGGGCTCAGAGTGACGGGGGACACAAAGAGGCCGTACACCGGCCGGCCACCCAGCTGTGGGCCAGGGAAGGACGCAGCCCTGAGCAGCCGTTAGAAGGAGACTTCTTGCCATACACAGACTCAAAAAACCTCTCTTTCCCTCAACCCTTTCCTTGGTCCAGAAGCCGACGGGGAGCACGAGAGGCTTCCCGCCGGTCCTGCTTCCTGCGGGGGCCGTGATGTGGGAAAACGCAGCTAGCCCAAATCATATTGTTCTGAATGGGTCTCTCAGACTGATTTGGAAGCTTCACCTCCATAGTAGACCAAACTGAGAAAGCAAAGGTATGGAAGAGTTGTTGGACCCTGGGGCAAGACGGTTCTCAGTGCAGCTGAGAGGAGCCGGCTCCAAGCCTCACCTGCCGGCGGCAGGTCCTGGAGTCACATACCTGAGCGTCCATGTGGCTCACAGCAGTTCTGAGTTGGGCCTGGACCACCTGCGTCTCACAGCTGCCTCACCCCGTGTGAACTCGGAGCTGTTGATCTTTCCATCTCCATCAAGTTCTTTATCCTCTCTGTCCTTGTTAGTGAGCTCTGAGGAAGGACTGTCAGCATCATAGGTAAAGTCTGCATCATTTCTAAGAGACCCAGTCCCAGGACTGGATGTGCTCTGATGGCGTAAGGAAGACCTGAAAATGTTTGGAACCCATGGCACTGAGCTAGGCACACCTAACAGGGTGGGCAGAGGGCCAGCAGTGGCCCCTCCCTCCTGATAATGCAGCAGAAAAACTCAGCATCACAATAAGAGAAACAAAGCTCTCAGCACCAAAAAATTCCCTCCTGACCCCGCATATTTGGCCTATATTCCATGATTCTCCGTCCCCTCTTCCACAGTGTCAGAACCTACCAGTTGCCAGACTTCAAGCTTCACTACAGAGCTGCGATCACCAAGACAGTATGGTACGGGCACAGAAACAGACGCATAGATCAATGCAACAGAATAGAGCGCCGATGGGACGCCTGGGTGGCTCAGTGAGTTAAGCCTCTGTCTTCGGCTCAGGTCATGATCTCAGGGTCCTGGGATCGAGCCCCGCATCGGGCTCTCTGCTCGGCAGGGAGCCTGCTTCCTCCTCTCTCTCTGCCTGCCTCTCTGCCTCGTGATTTCTGTCAAATAAATAAATAAATCTTAAAAAAAAAAAAAAAAAGAATAGAGAGCCAAGAAATGGACCCTCAACTCTATGGTCAACTAAACTTTGACAAAGCAGGAAAGAATGTCCAATGGAAAGAAGACAGCCTGTTCAACAAATGGTGCTGGGAACACGGGACAGACACAGGCAGAAGACTGAAACTCGACCATTCTCTCACACCTCACACCGAGATAAACTCAAAACGGATGAAAGACCTGAATGTGAGACAGGAGTCCACAAAAATCCTAGAGAACACAGGCAGCAACCTCTTCGACTTTAGCCGCAGCAACTTCTTCCTAGAAACATCACCAAAGACCAGGGAAGCAAGGGCAAAAATGAACTATTGGGATTTCATCAAGATCAAAAGCTTCTTCACAGGAAAAGAAACAGTCAACAAAACTAAAATGCAACCTATGGAATGGGAGAAGATATTCGCAAACTACACTGCAGACAAAGGGCTGGTATCCAAGATTCATAAAGAACTTATCAAACTCAACAGCCCAAAAAACACAAATAATCCAGTCAAGAAATGGGCAGAAAATATGAGCAGACAGTTTTCCAAAGAAGACATCAAAATGGCCAACAGACACATGAAAAAAGTGCTCCACATCACTCGGCATCAGGGAAATACAAATCAAAACCACAGTGAGATCCCACCTCACACGGGTCAGAACTGCTAAAATTAACAAGTCAGGAAACAACAGATGCTGGCGAGGATGCGGAGAAAGGGGAACCCTCCTACACTGTTGGTGGGAGTGCAAGCTGGTGCAACCACTCTGGAAAACAGCATGGAGGTTCCTCAAAAAGTTGAAAATAGAGCTGCCCTACGACCCAGCAATTGCACTACTGGGTATTTATCTCAAAGATAAAATGTAGTGAAAAGAAGGTACACAATGCACCCCAAAGTTCACAGCAACAATGGCCACAGTCACCAAACTGTGGAAGGAGTCGAGATGCCCCTCAGCAGATGAGTGGATAAAGAAGATGCGGTCCATCTACACAATGAAGACGACCGGCCATCAGAAGGGATGAGAACCCACCATGTACCTCATGTGACGGGACTGGAGGAGATCACGCTGAGTGGAGTAAGTCAGTCAGAGAAGGACAACTATCATAGCGTCTCACTCGTGTGTGGAATGTAAGAAACAGGGCAGAGGACCACAGGGGAAGGGCAGGAAGACGGAAGGGGGAGAAACCAGAGACGGAGACAGACCGTGTGAGGTCTCGACTCTGGGAGACAGACTGAGGGTTGCTGGAGGGGTGGGGGGTGGGGGGACGGGGTCCCTGTGTGACGGGCGTAAGGGAGGGCACGGGGTTGATGAGCACTGGGCGCTCTATGCCACCGATGAATCGTTGACCGTGACATCAGAAACCAATGATGTACTCTATGTCAGTTAACTGAATTTAAAATTAGCAAAAAAGAAGCCAGCAGATGACAGGCAGCAGATGGAAAGCTCATCTGCGGAGAGCTCACGGCCTGGGGGAGCTCTGTGGCGCTGGGAGGGTCGAGGCCTGAAGCCTCCGCAGGTCCAGGTCCTGCCAGGCCCATGGTGCTACCTGAGCCTATCCCGACAGACTCCCAGGAGGGGTGAGTAAGCAGAAGGGGGGAGCCTCCTGGATGGCAGAGGGCGAGTCGTCATGGATAGGACACAGTGGGGCCCTGCACGTGTGACAAGCACACAGAGGAGCTATGGGTCCCAGCCTCAGTTTCCCTGTTGACAGACTGGAAATCACGCGTCCTACTAGAATCCAGATTCATGCAGCACAGAGGCTCTGGGAAGTGCATCTATGGTGACATGTTGGAAATGGTCTTGGAAAGATGCTTAAACAGGACCCTGGCCACCAGGAAGCCACGTGGTGTGGGGGAGGTTGGACATGTCCACTGGAACTGTGGGAAATACATCTCATGGGAGGGCAGGGCAGAGCCCCCAGAACTCCCAGGAGCCCACTGGTGGGGGGGCGCAAGGCGGTGCAGGAGACGGGCAGGCTGGGCTTGGGGCCTCGGGGCCGGCTCCGGACAGAGTCTGCCCTGAAGAGGCCCGGACAGGAGGCGCCGCCGCGCAGCCGTGCCCGGAGGGTGGGGTCTGCAGAGCCGCCTCTGGCCAGGGACTCCTGTCCGCTTGTAGCTAGAGCTCTGCTCCCGCGGCTTCTCTATTTGGCATAATTAGGCTTTTACTTACACGGAATGTCTGCAGCATGACATCAAAGGTCCTTTGTAATAACAGGTCACCTGAACCCGTGGAATCCAATCATTTGAACCATAAGGTTGAGTTTAGGCTCAGATTTAATTTTTATTTGTTTGTTTGTTTGTTTGTTGTTTAATAGCGCGTGTGCGCGCGCGCGCGAGAGAGAGAGAGAGAGAGAGAGAAAGAGAGAGAACACAGCAGGGAAGGGCAGAGGGAGAAGCAGGCTCCCGCCCAGCAGGGAGCCCGACGAGGGACTCGATCCCAGGACCCTGGGATCATGACCTGAGCTGAAGGCAGTCACTCATTCACTGAGACACCCAGGCACCCCAGGTCCAGATTTAATTTTTGAATTTATTTATTTATTTGAGTGGGGTGAGGGGTAGAGGGAGAGACTTTTCAAGCATGCAGTGGGGTGCAGGGCTCGACCCTGAGACCATACCCTGAGCTGAAACTCAAAATCGGCTGCTCAACCAGCTGAGCCACCCGGGTGCCCCAGGCTCTGATTGAGTTTAAAGTGTTTTCAAATTGGTTGGATAATCATTCAAACATCACCTCTTTGGTGTCAGGTGGGAAGCTTGCGGGCAGGGTTTTAGTTTGGGGCGAAGGGCTTCGAACGTGGGCCGTGTCGCCGTCTGCCACACGGACTCCAGCTGGCCTCCCGCAGTCTTCAGATGCCCATGTCTCTACACTCTGGTCTCCAGTGCCAGCCAGCTTGCCCTGATCCCATAAGTCCTCTGGGCTATGGCCAGCACCAGGGTCCACCTCGCTGTCCCCTCCTGGCCCTGCGTGACCGGCTCACGTCTCCCTTCAGCAGGACATGGAGAATGGACAGACCTTATCCCAACTTCACCAAAAACGAGCCTTCTAGCCCGTGGCCCCCACTGTCTGTGTGGTGACACGTGCCGGGGCTGTCTCCGACCACACAGTCAGCATCCACGGCGGCTGCCAGCTTCAGGGGGTCAGCACTGGGAAATCGCAGGTGTTTCTGTCCTCGCCTGTCGCTGAGCCCTGCCCCTGCCCCTCAGCAGACCCCACGCCCCCGCCGGTGGAAGAGCTTCCTGCCTTGTGGGTGGGGTGCCACGGGCTCGTCTCACAGAGACCGGCTGCCCCCAGGGCTTTCTTCAGCGTCTACAGACCCAGAGCAGCATAGGGCAAAGACAAGGGGGCAACCTCTCGGCACGCTGGCCCAGAACACGAGGAACCCCAGGACTCGGGGGTGACTAGCTGCACTGCCATGCGCCCCGAGGCCAGGTGTTCAGAATCCACTCAGCAGCCCCAGGCCGTCCCCACGGAGTATCCGGGAGCACACGTGCTCAGACACAGACTGAGTTAAAGTGAACGTGAGTCGTGGGAGAAGCCCTTCTCTGCGCCAGATGGTCTCTCTAAGCAGGTGTGTCTACACCTCGAACACGGGCGTCGCGGGGAGCAAGGACAGGGCTGGAGGGGCCAGGCAGCATCGTGAGGAGAGTAATAATACGGTAGTTGCCTGGAAGTACTGCTGGTTTGTGCAGAAGTAAATAACTTCATATTTGTGCTCTGAACCCATCTTTCTCTACCAACGACCAGGAAGGCGGTGGGCTGGGAACAGGTAAGGAGGAACGCTGTCTTTTGTGAGCCTCATGGTGGACGGTTGTGAGATGTTCCTTGTTCTACCCACATAAGCTGCATCCGGGCCTCCCCAGCCTCTCCTCCCCACCAAACTGGTCTCAGCCAATCCCCCTCCAAGACCCTGTTCTAGCTGTGCCTTCCCCAGACACGGGGAGGACCAGGGGTGTCACAGCCTCTTCCTGGATCTCTCTGCAGAGCTTCCGGCCGAGGTCACCTCCTCACTGCTCTCACCTGTGTTCCCTACCGCGCCAGCCCCCCTGCGGTCAGCCCCCTGGAGAGGAAGCCGGTGACGCTGTCTGCGCCTGTGGGGACAGGATTCTCTGAGCCGAGATTGGCAAAGCCAGAGACTCCACAGTAGACCAGGGGCAGAGACCAGTGTCCACAGGGACCGGGTAGGTCCATGGGGACAGGGTCTGCAGGGACAGGGTCTGCGGGAGGCCCCATCCGACTCCACACGTTTCTGAGCAGAGCAAGAGGGAAGCAGTGGTTTGTGCGAGGGCAGAGGTAAAGCCCGGAGCACGGTGGGAAAAGATTCCCTTGCTGTGAGCTTCTAGAACCTGTCACTACCGAGGTCAGCTAACAGGGGTGGCAGGGCACTTTCCCTTTTCCCTGAGAAGGCGCTTCTGGGGGTGACGGGTACGTGCTCTGTCTTCACCATGGGGTGTGTCTCACGAGAGCAAAGATTTCACTCGTCCAAATGTGAGCGTCACGTGCTCGCATCTTACCATGTTTAAGTTATACCTCGAGGTTGTTTAAACAAACAAAGGTGGGGTGCCTGGGTAGCTCAGTAGGTTAAGCCTCTACCTTCGGCCCCGGTCATGGTCCCGGGGTCCTGGGATCGAGCCCCGTGTCGGGCTCTCTGCTCAGCGGGGAGCCTACTTCTTCCTCTCTCTCTGCCTGCCTCTCTGCCTACTTGTGATCTCTGTCAAATAAATAAAATCTTTAAAAAAATAAAAATAAAAAGCCAAAGATGATTCAATTAAATAAAGATATAATAACAAAGATGAGAACAGTCGACATCGGGCAGCGTTGGCTACACGTACACTCAAGCGGTCTAGGAGGGAAGTCCAGAAGGAAGGGCCGTCCATCCGCATGGGCCTTGTGGGGCCTCCACGGCACCAGTGGCCTGTCTAGTCCCCACGAGAGGAACTGATCATACTCACTCAGGAGTGTCATGAACTCTAAAATAATGTCATTTAAAACACCAGACACACAGCAGATCCTCACTACCGGGCATAAGGTCGCTGGTGTGAAGGAAGGAACATGAACCGAGCGGCAGACGGAGAGGGCTTCAGCCGCCGTCGAACAAACTAAGATGGAAATGACTTGGATGTACTGCTCATCAGATTGGTCAGCAAATTTCAAAACCTTAATGCGTATTGTTAGTGAAGAACGGTTGGTTATAAATTTCTCTAGTAGGAATTTACAAACAGATAACAAGTGTCTTTATAATGTTTATTCCCTTTGACAATATAATTCTGCTTCTAGAAACTTATCATAAAGAAAAAAATGAAACAATCATGATTTAGGTAATGATGTTCAATAATATATGACTTAGACTGCCAAAATTTGGAAACAATCCAAATGTCTAAGAACAGGGGAAAGATGGAATTTATTGGGGTATAATGGGGGATGAAGTCATGGTCCTTCTCCAGCAGAGGCTTCCCCGAGCTGCATCTGCGTATCGGTCGGTGGGTTTGAATGACGCATGTTTAAAGGGAAGTTCCTTGGGCAAGGCTCCATTCCATCCCTCAGACCCGAGACACCGGGGGCTCGGGTGTGAAGAAAAGATGTGGGAGAGCCTCACCCCAGCACGCAACCCTTCCGCCTGAGGACCTGACTCCCACTCCCACCTGTGGGCCACACCTAGCCATCGGACGCTCCACCCACGCTTCGGGAAGCAGGACCCTCTGTGTGCTCGGGCCAGGGCGACAGAACGCGGGAAGGTACTCGCCATGTCCACCGCCTTTCCCCGTGAGCTCCTGGCAACGACCTGGCATCTTACTCAGCCTTCACCCCGTTATCAGAACGGAGTGCCGCACAGGGCAGGCGACTGGGAGTACAGGCTACGGCGACCAGGGAGAGGCCGACGAGTTTCCCGGGTAAAGACAGAAGGAGCAAAGGAAGCAGCCAGACTTTTGACAAGCATGTTTCACTTTGTCTTAGGATTTCAAGGTCCAATTACCCCAGTAACCAAGAAACATTTTGTTAACCAGACTCATACTTTTCAAGAAGGAAAAAGAAAGAAATTTGGGAAAAAATAGTCCAAGATCGTACCTGTGACACCATCTACTCTCCAGGTACATAACACACGTGCACACACACACACACACACACACACACACACACACACGGGTCTTAAGTTACTTACTGATCTGCTTGGAACCTCACAAAGGGAGAGGACTGTCAGTCCAAAGGCTTCCTTTGGCAAACTTGCCCAGGCCAAGGCCTGGCTCCCTGGGTCTGCGGCTTCCAAGTCCGGGACCACCCCCCCTGCAGCTCCTGCACACGTCCCCACCTGTGGGGAGTGGGGGGCCTGGGACAGGACAGGTGGCTCTGGCCACTCCCAGAGTCTGCTCCCCTTCTTCAGCCAGGAGCAGCCTGCACCCAGGAAGGGGGGGGGGGGGGCGCAGACCCAGCATGTCCCAGGCTGCCTGCTCCGGGCTGGAGGGGCCCCACCTGCAGGAGCCTTGCTCTGGGCTGCTGGGAAGGTCGCCCAAAGTAGCTGTGATAAAGATAGACCCTCGGCTCTTGGAACAAACCCTGTGGCAGGAACGGAGGGTGGTGACCATCCACATCCCACAGGCAGTTTGCTAAAATCAGCTTCTTGTCCCTGGGGGACGCATCCATGCAGACATCCGGGGAACCTCAAGCTACCATGACTAACTCGCGAAATAGTCCCCGCCTTGCCGCGCATGGGCATCAGAGTGCGTCCTGCTTTCTGCAGGACTCTGCTGCACTCGGAGCAGGAGGCAAGTTCATGCCCTTGGAACTGGGTCTGAGTCAGGAGAGGGGCCTGAGAATCGCAGCCCGAGACCAGGGGCTCCTCCGGGAAGACAGAGTTGCTGTCATGGGGACCCCTCCTGCACTGAGAGCCTCTGATGGCCACCTCCACCTGCCGCTCTGTGTTGCTGATTGAACCCGCCGGAAACATTTTATTTCTCTCCGTTCCTCACCGTGCTGCCCCTACCCAGCACCCTGTCAACCTGCCAGGTCAGGACGGTCTAAACCAGGGCCCTCTCCCTCGGCTGGCATGTGCAGCAGCCAGACTCCCAGCCTCCCCTGTCCTCCCGACCTGGAGGGACACAGAGCAGTTGGAAACTGGCATCTTGTGGGAGGGAGGCAGGTGCACGCGGTAACCCCCCACACGTCACGCTCACGTGCACAGGTGAGGGGGGCCCACGAAACGGCACACGCGGAGCCTCGGGACACCCCCACAGGGGCTTCCAGATCCAACCCCGTCTACCCTGAACCCTCGGGCCCCCGGGGCCTGCTATTTTGGAAGAACCACCGACGGACAAGGGCTCCAGCAGAGGGATTTCTCCGTGGAAGGAAGTCAGTGGGGCGGCCAGAGGGTGAGCGGGGCAGAGTCAGGCCTCTGACCCTTCCCCACCCTTGGCCTTCCCCCACGCCCAACCAGAGCACTGTGCGGGGCTAGCTAGTCCGAGTCTGGAATCACAGAGGGACCCCCCAACATTGCTCTCGGGAGTCAGGATCTGAGCAGGAGCAGGGAGAGCTTGTGCCCGGGGACACCTGCCAGCCTGGAGTCATGCTCAGTGCCCCTTCGACTCTCAGAAGTGGACTGGCCCTGCCCAGCTCTGTCAAGTTACACCGAAAACAGGGTGACAGGTAGATGCACCCCAGTCTGGAGTTTCCGGAGGGCTTCCTGGAGGTTGGCATGTGGAGGAAGAGTTGGCTAAAACGATGTCCTGATGGAAAGTTAGAGGGAGCAAGTCTCAGGAAAAGCACGTATGCCTCACTTCACTTGTTGGTCTCACTGAAGCCCCAGGGAGGCTGGAGGGCTGGCGAGGCGATCCTGGTCATGTGGGTCTTAGTTCCTGGGCTGTTTCTTCCAGGACCGGGAAGCTGCTCTCATAGTTGCTCCTTCCTTGTTCCCGGCAGGTACTTGCAGACACGGCTGGGAGCCATAGTGCCCAGCCTGAGGGTGAGTCACCTCAGGCCCTTCAATGTCCATGCGTTTGTATGGCCATGACCCATGCCCCTGACCTCTGGCTGCAGGGGACATAAAGCCTGAAGGCTGAGGAGCCATCTGTAAATGTCACATTAGAGCGTCTGCTCAATACTTCATTCATCTGCTGGTGAGACAGAGAGACGCACAAGCAGGGGGAACAGCGGAGGGAGAGGGAGAAGCTGACGAGGGACTCGATCCCAGGACTCTGGGACCATGACCCGAGCCAAATGCAGATGCTTCATTGACCCACCCAGGCGCCCTGTAAATGTCAAATTAAAACATCAGTCTCAGGATGGACTCGGGGAGCCTCATTGAGCAGAGCCCAGAGAGCACCAAAGCTCCTAGTTTTAAGGTCTTTTACAGAATGGGCTTTGCAAGTATCCCAACATATTCCATATTCTTGAAAGCAGATGAGCTCATCAATGTATTGTCCACATCAGGCCACTTCTGAGAGTCGAAGGGGCACTGAGCATGACTCCAGGCCGGCAGGTGTCCCCGGGCACAAGCTCTCCCTGCTCCTGCTCAGATCCTGACTCCCGAGAGCAATGTTGGGGGGTCCCTCTGTGATTCCAGACTCGGACTAGCTAGCCCCACACAGTGCTCTGGTTGGGCGTGGGGGGAGGCAGAGGGTGGGGAAGGGTCAGAGGCCTGACTCTGCCCCGCTCACCCTCTGGCCGCCCCACTGACTTCCTTCCACGGAGAAATCCCTCTGCTGGAGCCCTTGTCCGTCGGTGGTTCTTCCAAAATAGCAGGCCCCGGGGGCCCGAGGGTTCAGGGTAGACGGGGTTGGATCTGGAAGCCCCTGTGGGGGTGTCCCGAGGCTCCGCGTGTGCCGTTTCGTGGGCCCCCCTCACCTGTGCACGTGAGCGTGACGTGTGGGGGGTTACCGCGTGCACCTGCCTCCCTCCCACAAGACGCCACATTTCCAACTGTCCCGTAAGCTCCGGGGGTGGGAGGCTTATCGCCATCGCTGGACGGAGGCAACAGTGGGCCGCCATGTACTCCCTTTCCTTAGGCCAGGAAGTTCTGTTGCTCTGCCCGCTCCCCTCTGACCCCGGAAATAAGCCACCTGTCCCAACACGGACTTGTCATCTTAGGGAGCTGAGAGTGGGCCCTGACCCTTTGGAACCACCAAACCACACCAGTGAGGGGGTTCATTAAGTCTCGGAGACTGGCTCACAATAAGAAGCGGAGTTTGTGACCATGAATAATGAGTGAATGAACTGCGGTCTGAAGCCAGACTTCCCAGCGACAAACATAGGCCCTGCCGCACACAAGCCTGAGCAGGGCCCGCAGGTCCACAGCCCTCAGCCCCCTCAGCCATGAGAGGCAGGAACACCACTGGCTCCCGGAATAGCCCCGGGAGGAGGGATCACCCCGGGCGGGCCTCGGGTACTCAGTATCTTACTGCTCGCTGTCCCCCCACAGCTGCTGGGTTAGAAGGCAACTAACTCTTTTGAATTGACTGGGTGTAACCCATAAACCAATGGACGAAGAAGTATTATTCTGAGACAAAGAGCCTTTTCCATGGCAATACACAAAATTCTCGTGGGTATTTGATCCCAAATGAGGCTCTGTTCCAGTCCTGTAGAGAAAGAAGGCTCCGAAAGTAAGTGACCAGCTCTGAGGGTTCTTGGCACCCATCAAATGCGTGTGCCGTGACACTCCCAGGGAGTTCAGGGGCCACACTGGGCCTCTCCTGGGGCTTCCCTGATGGTGACCGTGGATGGTTCTGAGAGCTGGGCAGAGGAGTGAGCAAAACTGCTTTCCATCAGCCCAGCGCAGCCAAGCAGAGATGTTTCAAAGAGAGAGTCGGAAGCCATTTCTGGGGCTGGGGAGTGAGCGCCGGTCTGATCCAGGAGCGCTGAGGAAACACACCTCTCGACGTCATTCATAATATTTATTTTGGAAAAATATCTTAAAAAGGATTTTCTTCATTAACAAAACAGTAAAAACCTCCAATAACATCTGCACAATATCCCATAAATACATTTATATACAAAAAATATATAGAACCGAAGTGCCTTTGTACATATTTACCAAAAATTTAAATTATAAAAAATGAACATCACAAAATACTCAAGCTTTACAGATATCATGAAAAATATTTTTACAAGTCCAAAAAATAACACACATTTTTTCCACCTAGAAAAAACACCTTTTAGTATCAAAAAGGATGATGAAGGCAGTGTTCGCATTTCTAACTCAAGAACAGACCGGCTCGTAAGGATCCGAGACACACGCCTCAGGCAGCTCACGCTTCCTATACAGCAAGTCAGTCCGTTCACTTAAATATATATCTTTTAAAAGCAACCGTCCATAGTGCAATGGAAACACCCGAAAAGGCAGTGCAACAGGCCCCCTCGGACGCTGCGGAGCGGCAGCCCGGGCGGCGTGCCGGCCGACCTCCGGGAGAGAACCGGCTCCGTCCGGATCGGCTATCAGCAGCAGTCCGTGGGTCTCCCTTTCCTCTTTCAAGCAGCATCCACTGGGGCATATATCCTTGGAATTTTATTTATTTTTAAGAGAATCGGGAATTTTGCCATATCACTTCCATTTTACACCTAGAGGGGCCCACAAGACAGAATGGGAGGTTAGTTCCAGAGAGAGGTCACTATCCTCTGACCCCTCCACCCACTTCCGTCCTGAGGCCGGCCCGGGGCGCCGCTGTGCCTCGCACCGCACACTGACCTCAGTCGCTACGACACACTCATCTTTCTCCTCCGAGATGACGTACACCGACTGGTACTTTGTGTCTCTCGCAGCGGGGTACACGGGGTCCGGCCTCTGTCTTTCAGACGCGTCTCCGCTGAAGGGGGAAGAGCATCGCAATGAGCAGTGGAAATTGTTCCGGAAACGACCAGCGCCGGGCAAAGGGAAGCCGGCGGACCCGCCCGCCCGCAGCGCCCGAGTGTGGGGCCCCCTCGCAGCCCGGCCCTCCCGCGCGTCCCCGCCCGGCCCACCGCACGCACCCCCTGAGTGTCGGGCTGCTCTTCTCCTCCGCTGCGGGGCCCTGAGGCTGGCACTTGCCGTCCCGCGTGCTGTGAGGGTCCCTGGCGGCGGCGGCGGTGTCCCCCTTGAGGTCCTGCACCAGGTTATAACCCACAGCGGCGTAGCGGGCCTTGAGGCCGTTCTTCTCAGCCCCGTGGTCCCCGTGGAAGTCGACCTTCTTGTTGGTGTTTTTGATCTGCGTGGCCCCGATGACGCTGACGGCAACGTCCTTCTCCCGCTGGCGGCTGGCCAGGTTGTTCATGGTCTCTGTCTCCGCAGCGGGCCGGGCCTTGTGCAGCCGCAGCCGCACGCAGACCACCACGGCGGCACAGCCCAGCAGCAGCACCAGCACCAGCACCACGCCGGCGCCCACGGCCACCCAGGGGAAGGGCACGGCCTGGCCCTCCACATACTTCTCAGTGAGATCTACCAGCACAGGGCCGGGCGCAGGCTCCGGCAGCAGGAACTGGCAGTTGGGGCCCCCGTAGCCCCGGGCACACTCGCACAGGTAGCGCCGGTCCCGCTCGTGGCAGGTGGCCCCGTTGTGGCAGGGTGCGTGCTCACACCTGCTGACGGGGACACTGCAGTTCCTGCCTGTGTAACCGGGTGGACAGGTGCACGAGTACTCATTCGGGCCATCGTGGCAGCTGCCCCCATTGGCACACGGGGAGGAGGCACAATCGTCCACGTTGTCTTCGCAGTGCCTCCCGGAGAAGCCGGGCTGGCAGCGGCACAGGTAGGCGTCCCCGAGGTCCACGCACTGTGCACCTGGAACACAGGACACACGGTGTCCACCCCTGCGCTACACCCCCACGCTACACCCCCACGCACACACAGCCAGCCCGCAGCCCGAACCAGCTGCTGGCTACTTGGGACACAAGCCCCAGGGCAAGCAGTCTGGTCTAGCTCGGTATACTGAGAGTCGGACAGCTCGTGTGTCTGGAGCGGTCGTGTTTCGGCAGGCGCCGTGCACAACACACGCTCACCTTCACAACAGCCCACAAGGGGCCCAGGTGGCAGAGCCTGAGTGAGGCCGTGTGCTTGCCCTTGGCTCCGCAGTTAGTGAGAAGAGCGCGGTCGGAAACAGAACGGAAAAGGAAGAAAGGAAGGAGGGGAGAGACCTCTGTCCGGCCCGAGCCGGATCGCTAACCCTCCGGCTAGTCTGCCTCTCACGGTAAAGCCTCCAGTATTTCTGGAGCTTCCTCGGATAGAAACCGACAGGAGGCAAAGCTTGGCCCCACAGGATGGCCAGGCCTTCCGGACAGCAGGTGGAAGGAAGGGAACCGCGATTCTTCTCCGTCAGTTACCGGGGCCCGTCGGGGCTGCTTCGCTCCTCTACCCACTCGCGCAGCAGTGGGGGGGGGGGGGCGCCGGCAGACCACACTTCCGCACACACAGACACACCAGACGGCGACGTGTGGGTGACAGAGCCGAGCCGGGCTTCCCTCCAGAGACAGAGAGGCTGGGTGGCCATCGGAGCTCAGGGCACTGCGTCACAGCCCGGACCCGGGCCCCTGAGGTGCCGCGTGGCCTTGGGCAGCCTTCTCACCTCTCGCCACGGGCTCTCCCCACGGCACGTGAGAGTCCACACTCATGCCCACCCTCCTTGCTCCCTGAGCATTTCCAGACTCACGGGTACAATCTCTGTGAAGAGTTTCTGACTGTTTAGTTGAAAGGCTCCATAAACCGGGGTAGCAAAATGCCATGCTTGGGTTGAAATGAAATGCATGTGCTTTCTAATGCGTTCTTATCAGTGTTGAGCACTGGCCAAAGTCTCCGAGCGGACAGGGTTGCCCTCCTACCATTAGAGCAGGGTGAAGAGCTGCAGGAATCCACCTTCTTCTCACAGTTAAAGCCGGAGAAGCCCCCAGGGCAGCGACAGGTGTAGCCTCCCTCAGGGTTGTCCGAGCATCGTCCCCCATTGAAGCAGGGGCCGTCGGCACACGCCATGGCACTTAGCTCGCAGATTCGGCCGTAGAAGCCAGGCGGGCAGGTGCAAGTGTAGCTGTTCTCAAGATCCTGCGTCGTGGAGAAGAGACAGAGCTCACACCCAGCTCCGAAAGACCCACGCCGTGCAGAGCTAACCCAGGCCCAGTCCGTCCTGCCCGCGGTCGGACTCACCGTGCAGCTGCCTCCGTTCCTGCAAGGGCTGGGGCTGCACTCGTCGACCTCAGCCTCACAGTCGGCTCCCGAGTAACCCGGCCGACAAGAGCAGGTATAGCTCCCCTGGCCCGTGTTGGTGCACGTGGCCCCGTTCCTGCAGGGCTTGTGGTGCGTGCAGTAGTTCAGGTCTGCGAGGGGAAAAGACGGGAGGTGGGGGCTACACTTGGAGTCCTCAGTAAGGCCGGGAAGCCCGGGGCTGCTGTGTGGGGAGGGGGCTCACCCTGGTTGCAGAAGAGGCCGCCCCAGCCCTCTTGGCAGTTACACTGCCATGGCTGCTGGCAGGTGCCGTGGAGACAGCCCGGGTACCGAATGCACTGGTCACAGTACCGGCCCTGCCAGCCCACTCTGCACCTAGGACGAGAGTAGCACAGTCAGGCGGGCACGGGCGTCCCCGGGCTCCCGGACACACACCACCGAGTTGCAAGACACGGTCTTGCAGCAGCACCAACCCCACCGGCTCACAAACAAGGCAGAACACTGGTGTCTCCCTGGGAGCTTTCCAACATACCAAAGCCTCAAAGGGTCTGACTTCGGGGCATGAGGGCCACTGGCACCGCGTTTTTACAGACTCCCCAGGTGGTCCTAATATGCCAAAATGTTTGAGATTCCCTAACGTAGACCCATTTTCTATGTCAATTCCTTGCCAAGGAATCTGTAAGTTCCCATACCCACTGAGGCACTTAGGGGACTGACAACCACGACCCTACACGTTCTACACACTTACTAAGGAGAAACACCAGTATAACAGTCAGCTGATCCTACCAGAGTTTTTCAAATGAACACCTAGTGCTACTTTACAAATACACTAGGTGTAAAGGGTAACCAGGAAAGGGAAAAAGCACTTTTGCAGACTTACTTGCACTCCCCCGGCCTGTCACAAAATCCATGCTGCTCGTCACATCCCGGCAAGCAGATCGCTACAGGCAAAGAGAACACACAGGGTCAAGCCCCACCCCAAGTGCCCCCCAGCATCACGGGGGCTGCCACTCCACACGGGGGACACCAAACTTGTCCCGCTCCACTGGCGACCCCAGCTGAGCTCCTCCCATCTTTGGGGGACTGCAGGTCCTGCCCAGTAACCCAGGACTCGCTCAGCCCCAGGGCCAGCATTCTTCTTAACGCAGTGGCTCCAGGACAAAAGGGCACGGAAGCCCCCACCCCCACCCCATCCCCTTTTCTTCTGAGAGGGTCAGAAGTCCTTCCCCCTCCTCCTCCCCCACTTCCCAATTCTCTGCACAAAGCTCCACCTCGTAATACCCAGAAAGTGTGTGTGTAGATAAGGGTGGACAGCTGGTGTGCAGAGCACCAGGGCAGGACAGCTGCTCTATTGTCTCTGCTCCCCAGCAGCTGCCCGCGCAACAATACTGCTTCCCCCGCCCCTCGCCCCCCCCGCGTGCACACACACACACACACACACACACACACGCAAGTGCACGCGCACGCGCACACAGACACACACATACGAACGCGCGTGCCCGTGCACGCCCTTCCCACCAATGGGAACCGGTGTGAGTTCCTGCCGCCTATCCCCAGAGAGATCTAATCGATGGCACGCGCTAGCTGGGGGCGGGGAGAGACTCCAGTGTTTGAATAAGAAGAAAAAAGTTTAAGTTTCGGCTACCCCGCCCTGAAGAAGAGGGAGGGAGCAGGCAGGAGGTCCCCGCGGGGTGGGCACTGAGGCTGAGCAGGCCGCCTTCACCAGCTTACGAAATGTGTCCACAAGCTGCCCTGCGAGCGTGGAAGACAACACTGCCGGCTCCAGCCCAGGGCAGTCAAAACTAGGCCTCGGAGGCTGTGAAGACCTACCCAGGCAGTGATCAAAACCGGGAACCGCACCTCCCAGGCAAGGGGTTCTGGGCCTACCAAGGAGGGCTGGAGGGTCACCGGCTACGGGAGGACAAGGAAAAGCCCCATGGCTTTCTGGGGACCTCCAGAGCCTCCTGCACCCCTGACGGGAGAGGAGGCTGACACGGGGGTATATGACGCCTCCACAGGCTGGAGAGAGACCTCCAAGCTGAACTGGGCCCGGGGCCTGCACAAGCCTCCTGCCCTCCAAGGCCTGGCTTCCTGCACTGGGGCAGCCCCTGACTGCCTGGAGAATGCCGGGCAGCGGGGCCCACTCATGTCTGTGAAGGTATTTCTTTGCCAGGCAGGGGGCTGTGCCAGCAGCACACAAGCCGGTGGGCGCAGGGCCCAGCACTGGCAGGTGGGCTCCTCCCCACCCAGCACCCGCAGACCCAGGCCTCCACACACATTCTCTCTTGTCCACAGACCCCACCAGTGAAAACGTCACGAGCGACGTGTGTGGGGATCACACGGAACGTCTGCAAACGCACTCACTCTGCGAAGAGGCCCTGCACACCCGCTCTGGAGAGAAGCAAGCGCTGTGACAGCGAGAACGAGAACGGGGAAGCCCGCCTACATGCACAAGCTCTCCTCTCTGGTCCTCCCTTCCTTCCTCCCCTCCCTCTCCCTTGGGCTTACTTCCTGACCCCTGGCCCCGTCTCCAAAATCCTCCCTGATTAAGAAAGGCAGCTTCCCATAGCGGAAGTGAAAATGTCTGGGCTGACCCCAGCCCTGCCACTGGCTAGCTGTGAGGTCTTCGCAAGTTTCTCCAGCTCTCTGGCCTCCATGTCCCCACCAGAGCTTTCCTCCAGTGCTGAAATCCTGGGACCCCCCCTGCTCACAGAACATTCCCCTGCTCCTTGGGAGCGGGCCTGGAGGTGGATCAAGGCCCAGGACCCCCCCTCCCCGCTCACAGAACATCCCCCTGCTCCCTGGGAGCAGGCCTGGAGGTGGACCAAGGGAGGGAAGCAGAACTCACGTTCGGTGCAATACTGGCCTTTCCAGCCAGGGTTGCAGACTTTTTCTCCTCTCTCTCCACAGGTGAAGTGGCCAAAAGCATCATCTCGGGGTCGACAGAAGACAGAGCAGCCCTCCCCGTAGTAATGTTCGTCACACACAAAGCGGTAGGAGTACTTGAGGTCTGTTCGGCCGCTGCTGTGCAGGTCCTGAGACCACTCCTCGCCCACCGTCAGGTGCCTCTGTGTGGCCAGGCGGCTGATGAGTCTTTCTGGGTTTTCTGTAGGGAGAGGATGACGCCATTGGTTCTGACTGAGAGCCCAGGGGCTTGGGGCCCCGGGGGAGCTGGGACTGTCATGAAGGAGAAGGGGCCAGAGGTCCTCCGTCCTGAACCGCAGGCAGGAACTTGCAGAATGAGGGTCTACAGGAGCTTGTTTCTGGCGGGGACATGGAATCAAATACACACCAGCTGGGGAAGCAGTTCACTCAGTTTTGGGGTCTGGGGCTTGTTTTTACCTGTTGTGAGGTCATCAGGAGAATCTGTGTGGAGAGCTTCAATGATCAGGGAAAAGGTGCCCTGGAGGAAAGGGGGAGGAGACCTGAGCTAAAGCAGAAATGTTAGAAAACAAAGCCCAAACCCAGGCCCTGGAGACAACCCAGCCGCTAAGGGTCTCCCTAGCAGATCCATGGGGGTGGGGGTGGGGGGTGCTGCACAGCTCTTGTCTGTTTTCACTTTCCTTAAGGAAATGGGAGAACTTTTTAAAGAGTGGTTTCCTGACGTGTTGTTTCAGCCTGTTAGTACAGGATATCACGTTTAAAAAAAAAAAAAAAAAGAAAGAAAGGAAAGAAAAAAGCCCCGCAGGAGCACAAGGCTGGAGGGGGCTGTCATCCGTCGGGGGTGGGGGGCTGCACAGAGAGGGCCAAGCGCTGTCAGGCTACCAGGGTAGCTCGACACCCAACCGGTCTCGGCTCAAGACACCGAGCGCTCGCCCGCGGGAAGGCGCTCACGGACTGGGGCTCCGTACCCGGGCCAGACCCCGGCCCCGGCCCCGTGCCCCCCGCACCCCGGCTGTCACTCCCCGGCCGCCTGGCGGGCACTCCGGGCGCGCGGGCGAGGCTCCGGGCCGGCCCCCGCCGCCGCCGTCCCGCACGCCCCTCCCGCGCCCCCTCTCGTCCCGGGCCGCGGCTCACCGGCCAGGTGAAGCCGAAGGGGAAGCGGATGGGGTTGCTGAAGGCGGGGTCGGCGCCGGCGCCGTCGGGCAGGCTGAAGGAGTCGACGCCCAGCACCGGCGTGACCGCGCTGCCGTAGGTGCAGGGCGGCTCGGGGGACACGCTGGCCTGGTAGTGCTTGAGGCACACGCGGAAGAAGGTCCTGCAGGCGCACGGCGGCGGCCCCGCGCCCCCGCGGCAGCAGTTGCGGTTTCCCAGCAGCCCCTTCTTGTTGACGAACTCCTGCAGCTTCAGCTCGAACACCCCGGAGCTGCAGACCTGCGGGGACGGGCGCGGGCGTGAGGGCGCGCGGAGCGGGCTGACCGCGGGCGGCGCCGGCCCCGCGCTCCGCCGCTCCGTCCGCGCGCGGCCTGCGCCCCGGGTCCCCGCCGGGCCCCCCCCCCTCCCCCGCGGACGACCCACCTGCCGCCGGGCCGCGCGGACCCCGAGCTCACGACTCACCTGGCACAGCAGGGCTGACAGCACGGCGAGGGCGAGGGCGCACCGGCGGCCCATGGTGCCGCGCCGGACTCGCTCGGCCGGCCGCGCCCCCCGCCTCCCGTTCCCGTCCCGAAGCCGCAGGGAGTGCGCGGGGGTGGCCGTGCCCGGAGCGGCTCGGGCAGGAAAGCGCCGCCGCTCGGCCCCAGGCTGGGGTGACCCGGACTTCTTTCTTCGGGAGCTCGGTCCCTTCCCAGGCCGCGGTTCCGCGGATCCGCCCTTCGGGGGCGACGGCGGCTCGGGATGCACGAGAAGGAGCTCGGGGAGGCGGCTCGTGCGGCCGCAACTTTCGGTTTTCCTCCTCGTCCCTCGGACGCGCGAGTGGGCGAGGGTCCTCCGCTTCCTGGTTTTGTCTCAAGCTTCTTTGAAGGAAGGGAAAAGAGGGAGAGAGAGGGCGTCCAGAGATTCGGCTTAATTCCCAGAGAGCGCCGAGGCTTGCTCCGAGTCCGATGGGAAAGCCGCGGTCGGGAAATCCCACGCGCGAGGCGATAATCCCGGGGCCCCAGCGGAGCGCGCGCAGGGACGCCCGGCGGCGGCGGCGGCGGCGGGGGTGCGCGGCGCGCCCCGCGGCTCGGGCCCGTGTCACTCGGCGGCGGCGGCGGCCGTTCCCGGAGCGCCCTGAACTCGTGTCCCCTGCGCCCCCGCGGAGACACGCGTCTTCCCGAAGAACCCAGCCGGTGCCATCCACGTCAACAGCGCGGGGTCCGAGCGCGGGGCGGCGGGTGGCGGGCGGAGGCGCTGCGCCACGGCGACGCGTCCTCTGCGCGCCCGGGCCGGCCGCTCTCCGCGGGTGCGCGCCGAGGTCTGCGCTCGCCGGCGCCGGCTGCCCTTATATCCCGCCGGCCGCCCGCATGGCTAATGAGATGCAAATAAGCAGCCCCCCAATCTGGCGAGAGCTGTCACAAAGGAGCCACTTTTCCAAACCCTCCTCTCAATGGATCGCCAAATGGTCAGTGAGCTGTAAAATGTGCAACCTCCTCCCCGCCCCCACACCTCCCCGCCCCCGGCCCTCCTCTGCCCCCGCCCCCAGCCCCCCGCCTTCCTCCGCACCACACAAAACGCGCTCATTTACATTCCTGCAAAATGTTCGCCGCGAGAGTCCTCTCCGCTCCCGAGGCGGGGGCCGCGGCTCCGGCCCCTTGGCTCTCCCGCCGGCCACAGGCCCGCGGAGGCCCGCGGGGACACGCGGGGACGCGCGGGGACGCGCGGGGACGCGCGGGGGCGGCGCGGCGCCTCCAGCCCCGCCGAGTGCAGCCGGCCTGGAGCGGCCGGACGCGGCCTGGGAAACTCGGGGCCGCCGCGGCGTCCGCCCTCCGTCTCCCCGCGCCGGCCGTGTCCCGGGGTCTGGGACCCCGGGGCCGCTCCTTCTCCAGGGCAGCCCCTTCCTCCGGAGGAGCCTGGCGGGGGAGGCGGGCGGGGGGGGTGGCGGGGGCCGGGGGCTCGGTAGGAAGGGGGCGGGCGCGAGGAGAAAAGGGCAGAGGGCGGCGAGCGCAGCGGCAGTTTGGGGAAGTTTGGGAAGGTCCGACACCGACCAGCCACAGGCCGAGGACGGCGGCTCTGCGTCCGGGAGCGCAAAGCCCGCATGCTGGGCAGGGCTGGGGGCGCGCGCGGCGCCCTCGGGGACCCCGGAGTCCGCGCGCCCACAGTGTCCCTGCAGCGGTCCGAGGCCGCTGGTGGGGGCGGGGTCTGGGGAGCAATTCGTCCCCACCCCCGGCCGCCGGGGAGATCCCAACTAGTCCCCCCACCCCACCCCGCGTACACGCGCGCGCGCGCACGGGCGCGCGCGCACACACACATGTCCTTCCCGGAGCGATTCTCGGCCACCACCACCTTTCCTGGGTGTCCAGCCCCTCTCTCCTGGGTATTCCCCCCTCGGCCTCCCTCCGCTTGGTAAAAAGTGAGTTTGGTGTGTGTCGTTCGCGTGGCTGTCATTAAGGCACTCTGTTATTGTGCAAGGCTGAATCAGTGGTTCTTTGTGCGCTCAGCTGTATGGTAATGCAGACCGCACCTGCTCCCCGCACAATGCCGAGAGAAAGAGCTCCCCTCCGCGCGCGCCGCGGCCTCTGCAACACTGTCCCGCACATGTTCTAAAGACCCTCCAGCCCAGCCCCCCCGACCCGAAATCTTTACACAGCCATCACCTTATTAGGTTTTTACACGTCCCTCAGACACTAGAACTTTTGTTTTCATTTTTTTTTTAAGGGAAATGAGTTTATTGGGAGGGCCGAGAACACACGTATCACACAATGAATTATCTAAATTGCTCTCATGCTTTGGGGCTCAATGCAGAATAAGGTGGGGCATAGACTCCTAGTCCGGCATCCAGCTTTATGCTGGGCACACTTCGAGGTCTCTTTCCCAACCCTGTCTGCTCCTCCTCAGCCTCCCCCAGCACCACCTAGGGCAGCTTCATTAGGATGGAAGGTGTGACTGTTGGAGTAAATGTCACTCCGCTGGTGGCACAGCCCCAGGGTGCCTGGGCACAATCGCCTCGTCCCCGGTGTGCTATAGCCCCCTTATGGGTGGGACCTGGCACTGTCCCAGCAAAATGGGATTTTCATTGCAGCAGGTGTGGAGATCACACAGCATCGTGCCCTGCACAGGGAGAGGGGAAATACCGAGTAAAACCCTGTAAAGGGCAATCTCAGAATCGCTTGGTGAAGTAACCTATGACCGTCCCTCTGGCTGTTAGGCAACAAGACCCTTGATTCCTCCGTTCACAAACACCTGTAGTTTCTGGATTGACAGGTCTGTACACTTCAGGTTTTCCACCGCTGCGTCATCATAGAGAAGCAAAGAATTAGTCGGAAGTCATGTGCAGGGTGAGGTGAGAAAGGCAGGCTCGGACTCCAGCAGAACCCCTACTGTCTGGTTCAGAACAAATGGACACTTCAAAGGTACTGCCCCCCCCCCAGGATGGTAGCAACCCCAGTTTGGTCACCCTTTGCGGACTTTGCACGGATGTGCTACCTCCCCACCGGGCTGGGTCAGCATGAATCCTAATTTAGTCTTGCCACCTAGTGTCAGCATCCTTTTCCCGCTATGTCCATGTTTCCTCTGAAAGCCAATTTCTGAGAACTTTGCTCTCTACAGCACAGAAGCTGACGTGTGTGTGTGTGTGTGTGTGTGAGAGAGAGAGAGAGAGAGAGAGAGATGGGGGGAGAGAAAAGGGGGGAGGTGAGAGGGTTCCTGGAGCAGGGGAGCCACAAAAGAAGAAAGGAATGTGAGCTGTAAATCCTCTGTGCCTCTGAGACCAAGAGTAGATTTCAGTAAGAAATGAAATTTCAGGAACCTTTTAATTAGAAAATGGAAGTGGGAAACAGTCTCATGTGAATGCCTGTTTAGAAAACTGGAAATAAAAAGTTCCACGCGCGAGGGCTTAAACCTTGGGGGAAAAGACTTGCCCCAAATCTTTAACAAACCCCCCTCAGTATCAAGTATTTGTTCAACTGACGTGGCACAGATTTCTCGATTACAGCGGCAAAGCGGAACTGAAAGGCATCGTAAAATCCATCAGAACCCTTCCCAAAGCGCTCATTCTTTTCCAACTTAATTTATGCCACGCGATTCTGTATTGGGGAAATCAAGCAGAAAGCCCTTTTCTTCTTCTTCCTCCTCCTCCTGTTCTTCCCTCTACTTTCCTCCTCCCCGTCACCCTTCTCCTTCTCTCTCTCTCCCTCTCCCTCTCTCCCTCTTCCCCACCTCACGCTGGTCCCTCTCCCCCTCTCCCTTTCAAAGCTGAGCTGACGGGAGACTGTTTAACTTCTGGGTTTCTGTAGGGGCCTGTTGTAGTTTAACTCCTGCACACCAGTAGCTGAGATGAACAAAGGAGAGACTCGAGGTCCGACTATTCATCCTTTCTTTGCACTTTAATTTTCATTGATTGGGAAGACAAGGGGAGCCCTTAGGGATTCAGGCTGAAGGGGGATGACACGCCTTTAGACGCCATCAGCCCCCTAGCCAGCCATCTGCTCCGAACCAAATGGCGTTTTTTCACTCCCTAACTGCATGTCTCTATACTCCTGCAAAGAAGCACTCTGAACCCCTAAATACAGGAGGCGCTCAAGCTGGGGTGTGGTAGAAGGCCGGCCTCCACATGGGCCCTGGCAGCCAGAGTCCCCCCTCCCTGCACACCATAAATCCTACCTTGCTCATTAAGAAAAAGCAGGAAACTTTCTTTTAAATACTTTTTGATTTCTCAGCAAATTTACTGTACAAAGTGAGGCTCATTAGGCCTTAGAAGGCACCCAATCCATCAGACGCAGGAGAGGACAGAGATTTGCCGCCTGGTGGTGGTGGTTTATTTTTGCCAGGCACGGGTAGCTCGGAGCCTTCAAAACCCCATGCGCTAGGTACGCTCTGGTTGTATGCCCATCAGAACTGTACCTACGACAGCTGCTGCTGAGTTCTGTTTACCGGAGACCCTGATTATTTCCCCCACCACTTTATTAGGCCACTTGGGAATAAAAGCTCACAGCCATCATTTTATAAAATTAAATATGCCCATCTTCAATCGTGGTGAGACCAAGTGCTGTGGTCACTCAAACCTGATTCAATCCCCTTTGCCCAAAGAAAAGTTCTGTTCTGAAGGTATGTGTGTGTGTGGGGGGGGGGGGGTTGTGGGTGGAGGGAGGAAGGTCAGGGCACATTGCAAAAAACAATGCCCAGAACAGGCTGCTGACTGGGCCGCAGGTTCAGTTTTCTGTGTAAACAAGTCTGGAGACAAGAGTGGTGTTTGTGTTTTCTGAGACCAACTGAATGGGGTATACCCAACAGAGAGGTTCTCTTATTCCTAAGAATTAAGGTCCTTCTTCTGAACAACTAAATAAAAAACTTCCAAGCAGCAAATCTGGTGTTGATCAAACAGCCAGGTTACCTGAAGAAGTGGGGGTGGGGGCTAAAACATGTTTGTTAATCAGTATCACACCCCCCACCAGTGCCTCCCATCACCCACCCCTTCTCCATCAGTTGCAGTTTGGGAATCTTTTTTTTTTTTTTTTTTTTAACCATACAATGCTACTACAGTACCATTGACTGTGACCCCTGTGCTGTACCTGCGGTCCCTGAGACTTACTCCGCAACCTCCCAGGGCAGTTTGGGAATCCCAAAGCTGTTAAAATCCCAGGGGAACTGACCTGTGGCTCCTCACTACAGGGAGCTCTCCAGGTATCTACAGGCGCCCTCCGCATGGTGTAGCTACTCTGGATATCTACTTCTCATTTCTTAAGCTGTCTCAAAGACTGCATCCCAGAGATCCGTGCACATTCACAGGACGCACACCGACCCCAGTGTCTACAGATTAGACTTGAGGGAGCCAGGTGTGGATCTCCCTGGTTGAGGATACACTCTGACCTAAGCCACCATCCGCACCCAGCAGCGAGAAGGGGGGGCGGGGCAGAGCCGGCTTCCGTTTAGACACTGGAGGCTTCCCTGTTGCTGGGGACTGAGCACACCTCCAACCCCGGGAGGCCCCATCCGGTGGCCTCTTCTGACCTCCTTGGCCGCAGCCCCCCAAAGGAGAGCTGGCCCCGCAGCCAGCCAGGACAGCCACTACGGGCCCCAGGTTGCCGTGGGGCGGGGTGGAGGAGGGTGACAGGAGGACAGAGCCCAGCGGGGGAAGCCATGGCCCTGACAGTGTCTCCGAAAGCTTTCCTTTCTAAGCGCAGGCCGGCCGCTGGAGCCCCCGGGAGTGGGACGGTGGCCTTCCCTGTGGGGCAGGGTCACGGCGTGTCGGATAACCTTTCTTTTGAGTGCGGCCGGCCGCCGTGGCGCGAAGAGGAGGGACTGTCCCAAGCCCACGTGGTTGGCGGGGGTCTGGTTTGGCTGTCGGGGTGCGGCGCACGGGGGGCGCCCCGGCTCCGCTGGCGCGGGGCGGCGGGTGGAGGCCGCAGGTCTGCAGCAAGTTGCAAAGGCATGTGCTGATTTGCATGAGAAAGGGCGAGTCGCGTGCTCAGCTGGCGGCCCCGGCGCAGATGACGGGTCCCCACCCCCCGCGCCGCTCCCCTCCCCCGCCCCGGGCCGCGGCCGCCGCTTCCCGAGCCCGCGGATCATCTGCTCGGGCTGTCCCGCGCTCATCTCCATGACAAAGCGCGTGTTTACCTGGCCCAGCACCGGCGGGCGCGCCTTTGTCCCGGGTCGGATGACCGCGCAGCTGCTCCCGCCGCCGCGCGCCCGCCCCGAGTGGCCCCTCGGAGCTCTGCAGCGATTGAGCGCGCCAGGGCCGGGAGGGGGGGCGCGGGGCCCGGGAGCGGCTGTAGCGGACGCTGGCGCAGTGCTGGAGGGCTTCCCAGAGGTGGTGGCGGCGCCGGGCCGGGCGCTTGTTCGAAGCAGTGTCTGTGCGGGGTCAAAAGGGCCAGGCGGGCATGGACGCGCACCCCCACCCCGGTCCCGAGCCACTGGCAGGTGCGGCGCGAGGAGGCGCAGGGCCACCCCGCGGACCCAGGTCGACTTGGGGATGGTTCCACGCCAGCCGCGTCCATGCAGCCGGGGAGGGGCCCTTGCGGCGACCCCGAGGGTTGGGGGTCTCCAGCGGGGCCTCGGCGCGCCCTTTGTGCCCTCCCGGATGGGTGCGGCCGCTGGGATCCCAGACGCCCACGCCGGGCAACGCGGCCAGGCCAGGAAGGCTCGCGGCTCCCTGTCACCTGCGCGAACGCTCGGTCCCGGGCGCGGGCGTCGCACCTGGGAGCTGCGGCCCTGCACTTGGCAGACAATGAGGAGGGGAAGAAAAGGCGTCGGGGGCGCCTTTCGGCCGGGCCTTTCCCCAGGCCTTACTCTCCCGGGACGCGCCCCGCCCGGGGAGGTCTCCGGCACCTGTCGCCCTGTCCCTGGGGCGGCCCGTCAATCACGCGGCCCGTGGGGGCGGGGGCGCGCGGGGGCTTCGGCCCCGCGCCCCAAGGCTCTAAAAGGGAGTCGCCCGGAAACGTGGCGCAGCCCTTGCGCTCCCCACGGAGGGTCCCCGCCGGACGGCGCAGCCCGGGGCCGCGGCCCGGGAGCCCTGCGCGAGGCGAAGCTTTCGAGCACGCTGCCCTTCCCTGGCCTCCCCACCTCCCCTTTTCTGTGAGCATCTGCCCGGGGAAGAACAGATGTGGGCACCTGCGGTGACAGGCCGCATATGTTCCATCCTATTCACAGGCATTCAGACGTGGCCACAATGAGCAGCCTTTGTGCGCGCAGTCACTAAATATATTAATCTGCACTCCCCAGAGCACCGGGCTGTTTAATTTTTCACTAGCAATAACATCTGATCTAATCCCTAAATCGGCTCCCAGAAGCCTGCCTTTTTCCCCTTTTCCCCACCCCCTCTCCCGAAAAACGTGTGAAGCTATTCAACCTTCCACCTGTTGCTGAACTGGGCGTGGGTTCTCGCAGCATCTGAGGTCGGTCCGGGCAGGGGTGGGGGGGGGCTGGGAGCGACTGTGTGGGGGCCACTGTTGGGCCAATGGGCATAGCTCCGGCATGTTTATCAGAAGGAAAATAAGCACAAAGTGCGGAGTGTGGCTCCCCAAATGTTGTGCAAACAAAGAATGATAATTATTAAACAGCTTCCAACCCAACCCAGCATGCCCACCCTTTCTGTGGAAGCGCCCTTAAAAATGTACATGAAGTCCCCAATTATCTTTTTGTTTATTAAACTCCAGCGGTTGTTCTAAACACTGGCCAACAGGCCACACAGCCAAGAGGTAACATAAATCTCAGATGTAAGACTTGGGTTTTTTAAGCAATTTTGTGGCATGACTCTTTTATCTTAGCACCCTTATTCTGTTTTGATTTGTTTTCGGCCACAATGAGTCCTTTAGTGCTATTGTGGGTGTCACAATGCCAACGGACCTCAGGCTGTGAATGAAGACAGAGGCAGTTTAAACAGACCAGGCTCTTTCTTTCCTTCAGTCCATTGTGATAGGAATGGGCCTTCTGCACTCGGCTGCTAGGAGACCGGCTTTGCAGAGCCCTACTCCAGCAAATGGGCTGGAGAGAAAGGGACCCCAATAAACAGCCTAAGTATCGGAGGAGAAAAAAGAAAAAACGGGACAAGTTTAGGCAAATGTCTTTTCACCTTCAAATCAGTACATTTCTTCGTCTCAGAATGTCATCTCATGCTTTCTTGAGCTGCAGTCCTTGCTTTTCGGTTTCCTCCCTCCACACCATTAAAGTTTTAGTCCCTCCCCTGTGCCACCTTCCAGGAAACAGAACGGGGACAGCACTGGCACTCCATCAAGGATTTCTTTCAAAATACTATCTTCTTTTAGGAAAACAGGAACAGGGCGGTGGCTGTTCATCAGTCATTATCACTAATAACTAATGACTGCAAAGTGCTTCAGGTGCTGGTCGCTGCTGGTAGGTATGGAGGGGCAAGACTGCTAAGTCTGGATTTTTTTAGGAATAGTAATAAACTTTTGCTTTCTTTTAATGGTAGGTGGAACTGTTCTTATTTACATTCATTAATTAATCGAGGTGAGAAATGTAGCTGTTTTCAGGGTGTTAAGGGTCCAGTGTGAGTGTGTTATGAATGACCCACCACCACCTTCAATTCTCAGTGGCTAGAACCAGTCACAGGCCACCACAGAGCCAACCGCAGTGAAGGCAAGTGGAAAAACCGAGACTGGCTTACGGAAATGACTGTTCAAAGCTGGGGCCATGGTCAGACCCACTTGCCCAAAGCACATGCATTTACTCATTTACTCATTCATGAACTCACCTGTCTTAGGGGCTGGAAGTCCAAAGTCAAGTTAGACCTGCTTTCTGCCACTTACGTGCATTACACAATGAACAGAGACGTCTTCTATTTTCGGAAAGAGTTTGTATAGGATTAATATGTTTTCCCTAAATGTTTGATATAATTCACCAGTGAGGCTACACGGGTCTGGAGTTTTCTTTCTTTTTTATTTTTTTAAAGAATTTATTTATTTATTTGACAGAGATCACAAGCAGGCAAAGGCAGGCAGAGAGAGAGAGGGAAGCAGGCTCCCCGCTGAGCAGAGTGCCGAAGCAGGGCTCGGTCCCAGGACCCTGGGTTCATGACCTGAGCCGAGGGCAGAGGCCTAACCCACTGAGCCCCCCAGGCGCCCCTGGAGTTTTCTTTGTTGGAAGGTTTTTACCTGGAAATTCAGTTTAACAAATAAATATATGGCTTAATAAATATAGGGTTACTTAGAATTTTTTTTTTTAAAGATCATATTCATTTGACAGAGAGAGAGAAAGTGCATGAGCAGGTGGAGCAGGAGAGGGACAAACAGGCTCCCCACTGAGTGGGGCTCCATCCTGAGACCTGGGGATCATGATCTGCGCCAAAGGCAGACGCTCAACCAACTGCGCCATCTGGGCGCCCCTCAGATTTTCTGTTCTTCTTTGGTCAGCCTCGGTTATTTCTTTGGTTCATCGAATTTGTCCACCTCATCTAAAGTTGCTCAAATCGTCTGCTTTTAACCATTCAGTGTAAGTAAAATCTGTGGTTCCGTCTTCCATCGTGAGTGTGAGTGATCTCTGTCTTCTTCTCGTTGTGGTCACTGTGGCTGATGGTTCATCAGTTTCATTGATACCAAGGAACCAGGCTTTCGTCTCACTGATGGTCTTTGCTGACTCGGGCAGAAAGTCACGGCGTCACCAGGCTTGTTTTCCTTTCTTCAGGCATCTCCGTCCTCCGCTTCCTGTTTCTACTGGCTGAAAATAGTAATTTCATATATTTTGTCTAGTTTTCTAGGTTTAAAGTGGAAGGACAAGTTCTGTAGGAATCACCCTTTCGTGGGCAGAAGCCGAAGCAGGGTGCCCAGCAGCAAGTAACAGGAAACCCTAACACCCACAGCCACACAGCACCCATAGCCCGAAGGAAGGCACATCACCAAAGAGAATGAAGAGGCAGAGCAGTTTTGGTGGTAGTTAATTTTTGGCTCACCCTCATTGTCCAGGCACAAGACGGCCCCCATGTTTCTGCTCTGGTGCTCTCAGACTGCTGGCCCAAGTGTTCGGTGGGCTCCCTTCCACGGCTGCGCGAAAGCTGCTGGGACCCAGAATTCCCAAGTTAGCATAATGACGACCAGGAGAGGAAGACGTACACTGTCTTTCTGTATGCCATTTTCACCAGCAAGAAAACACTTTGGTAATATTTAGAAGTCAGTATATTGTTATGGTGGGGCTTTTTTCTTTCCCAATTTTTGGATGGTGAATTATTATTCAAATAAAACCACATCAATCCGGGCACCTAGGTGACTCAGTCAGTTGGACGTCTGCCTTCAGCTTGGGTCATGATCCTGGAGCCCTGGGATCAAGCCCCATGCCAGGCTTCCTGCTGGGGGGGTGGGGAACCTGCTTCTCCCTCTCCCTCTGACCCCACTGTGCTTGCTCTCTCTCTAGTGCTTTCTCTTTCTCGCTCTCTCAAATAAATAACATTTTTTAAAAAACACATCAACCCACGTGATTGCTGCATTCAAAGAAACTCAGTTCAGCATTCAAATAAAATTAAAACTGACTCTGAATAAATTTTGAAGGCTATTTATTACCCAGAGAAACCTGCCCTAATCCTGCCCTTGCCAGAGTTTCGCTCTCACAGTTGACGCGACGTCTTTCTCTTCAACATTTCACTCTCCTAATTCTCTCTCTACTTTCAACGGACAGGTTGTTTTTCTTCTTCCCTTTCCTACTTTTCTTCTCTTAAACCCCCCATCCCATTTTTAGATTCTCCCTGAAACTGCTGTCTCCTTCGTTTCTTCTCTTTTCTCCCCCTCCCCACTCCGCGCTCCCCCTCCCTCTCCTTCCTCTTTGGGGGGCGGGAGAGGGAGAGAGAGAATCCCAGGACCCTGGGGGCAGGACCTGAGCTGAAGGCAGATGCCTAACAGACTGAGCCACCCAGGCGCTCCTGCTCTTACATTTCTTAAAAAAGAGTCTCTTAACGCTGTGTCTTCCATTCTCACTTGGGTTTATTGTCCACGGACTCCCCAGCTCTAGCAGAGGAAGAGTAGTTCTTCTACCAGATTTCCAACACACAAACTTTTATGAACACACAGAAGTTCACCTCCCATTTTTTCAAAAATTGATTATAACATCATTTATATTAAATGACCATTCCTTCTTTACCTTATTAAAACTATGTAATTATAGCTGAGGCATATGCTGTGATTACATTTTCTTTTTTGTACAGATTTTTCTGTTTACTGGAGTCAGCAATTGCCTGATTTATTTGCTTGTTGACTTTTCTATGGACCTATTGCTTGCCATCACTAACTCTGAAAGAAAATATTCAGACACACCTGGTATTTCCTGGGGCTCACCCTCCTGGAACAATGTCCCTGTGGGGCCTCCTGCTCCAATTCAAATGGTCTTTTGTTAGGACTCCCCTCTTTTCTCTTCACTTGGATTCCCTGCTACCCAAGTCCTAAATATTCCGCTCTCTGGACTCATTTTGGAGACCTTTGGAAACCTTCAGCAGGTTTCCGAATAAAGTATTTGTTAGATAATATTTTTGAGCTCCATACCTCAATATTTCTTTATTCTCTCACACTTAACTAATATTTCGATTGAGAATAGAATTCCATGTTAGAATTATATTCTTCAGAATTTTGAAGTTAAATCTCCATTGAATTTCAGCTTCCTGGGATTTGACTGAGAATTCCCATGCTCTTCAGATTGCCAAAACTTCAAATGTGACTTTTTATTTTTCCCTATGGAAATGTTTAAAGATCTTTTCTTTATCCCTGGTGTCCTGAAATTTTGTGATGTGCCTTACTGTGGATAATTTCAGATTCGTTGTACTGGGTATTTGGCAACTCTTTTCTTTCTTTTTTTTTTTAGTTTTAATTTTTAAAGTTTAAATTTTTAAAATTTAAATTTTTTAATTTTTTTAAGATTTTTATTTATTTATTTGACACAGAGAGAGAGATCATAGGTAGGCAGAGAGAAGGGGAAGCAGGCTCCCCGCCAAGCAGAGAGCCGGATGCAGGGCTTGATCCTAGGACCCTGAGACCATGACCTGAGCAGAAGGCAGAAGCCCGACCCTCTGAGCCACCCTGACGCCCCTAAATTTAAATTTTTAATTAAAATTTTTAATTTTAATAATTAATTATGTTCAACTAGCCAACATATAGTACATCCTTAGTTTTTGATTAGTGGTCAGTGATTCATCAGTTGGGTATAACACCTAGTGCTCGTCACCTCAGCTGCCCTCCTGAATGCCCGTCCCCCGGTTACCCCATCCTCCAACCCCTCCCTACTGTAACTCTAAGTCGGGTTCCTGGAGTCCACTGGCAATCCTTTCAATCTGAGAACACGTCTCTTAAGTCTGGAAGTTTTCCTGAATTACTTCTTGAGTAATTTCCTCTTCATTACCTCTGTTCTCTTTCTTGTAATTCCTATTTTTCACATGTCAAACTTTAATCTTCCAATTTTCTTATGCTTTATCTTTCTCCATCTCTTATTCTTTTTGTTCTAATATCTGAGAGATATCATCAGGTTTACATTTTAAATGTAAACACTTCTTAGACGTATCATTTCTTGTATAATTTTCAAGAGCTCTTATTTTTGGAATGTTCTTTTATATACCCCTCTCTATTTCCCTCATGGATATATTACTTTCAGAGACTGCAAAAAATGTTTTTAATATTTTTCTTTTTCCTAGTTCGTTTTCTCCTTTTTTTCTGTCTTCCTCAACTGTCTGTTGATCCTTGGTCATGTGTGTATATTTAAGAGGGAGGCAGAGATGCCTATTGGAAGCTCCAGGAGGTAGAGAAGACTGCCGAGTGGTGGGACTCACCCAAGCAGTCAGAGAGGGCTTTTGTTTGACCTGTGCCCTCTGCCTCCTCAGTCTGGCTCTGCACAGACTGTGAGTGGTGTCCCTGCCGGCCCCTTGCACCACCTCAAGTCCGGCTCCGCTTGTTTCCTAGGTTCTCCTGCATGCGAAACCCTCCTCTTCCACTTCTGAGATCCCACTTCCTTCCAGACTCAGTTCACACGTTAGCCCCTTGCTCCCTTCTTCATCCAATGTTACAGATTTTACACGGTTTCACTTGTTTCCTAATATTTAACGTATGTCAGTCTTTCTTCCCTGCCTCAGTGTGTGCTCCTTAAGATCAGAGACCGTTTCACATCCTTCTTGCTGTGGTACCCAATCAGTAGTAGGTGCTGAGCACGGTGACTTTACTCAAAAAAAAAAAAAAAAAAAAAAAAAAAAAAAAGTCAACAGGAAAGAAGAGCCCGTTAGGCTGAGTGGAGAGATTCCTTCCCAAAACTTTTAACACGTATGTGTGTGCTGTCATTTCAGCTTGGCAATGTTTTTTGAGTGCCTGATCTGTCAAGTGCTTTGCAAGAGACATTGAAGAGAACAGTATTTGGTCATTTTCCTTCCACTGAAGGTTGTTACTCCCTGGGGCTTACAAAGCCTACTGAGGTATGCTGTGTGGACAGATTCTGAGATGCAGCTTAAATAAACTGGTATTAACAATTTGACTTGTCAGTAATTTACTTAAAAATAAATCAGATTGGTTTAAAGGCGATTCTTCTGCCATCACACTTGGCTGCCAGATTCAAAAGAGAGGAGTGAAGTCCCTTCCTTCCCTGAGCCCCACCACCCCAGGCTCTCAGGTGGGGAACCCACCCCCTTGTGAACCGTTCCAGGACTATTCTGCCCATTGTATGTGGATATAACTTTTGTAACGGAGTCTGTCCACCAACCCACTGGAGCCGGTGACTCTCAGAAAAGGAGTAATGGACACTTGTCTCCACGGGCCCCTGGACCAGCCTGGCTCCCAGTGTGCCTCTCCCAGAGCAGCTCTTTCTTACGGTGCCCAACTCTCCCAGTTTCCCTGGGACTGATGGGGCCTTGGGCAGAGGGATTTCAGTTTTCAAAACTGAAACGGGGGCGCCTGGGTGGCTCAGTCGGTTGAGCCTCTGCCTCCGGCTCAGGTCATGATCTCAGGGTCCTGGGATTAACCCTTGCATCGGGCTCCCTGCTCAGTCAGGAGTCTGCTTCTCCCGCTTACTCATTTCAGCGGGAGGAATGGGCAGTGGCTGCGATCCGGACCGCCTGATTGCATCTGATCCTCAGATGCCGGGTGCACGCCAGGCGCGGGACGTGCACGTCGCGGATCTTAAAGCAGCTTCAGAAGTAAAGTGGACACACGGTGGCTTAGGAGCGGGGTCCAAAATCCGTGACACGCGGTGGAGGCGCTGCCTGACCCGGTGGTGGGTTCACCGCGCAGCTTCACCTGCCGCCACTCCGGCAGGACTGCCTCGGTCCCCGAAATTTCTGCAGAGCCCCGCACCTGCCCTTGCTCCTCCCCCCAACTCTCGCGCGCTCCAGACTGGAAAACCCGCCCGCGGAGCCACGGGGACTCGGGCAATGACCGTCCGCGCCACCGTCACGGCCACGCCGACAGGCGGCCGCAGGGCCCGGAGGGCTCGCGGTGGCCGAGCGCTCTGCCGGCTTCGGGAAGCCCCGGCACTGCCCCGACCTCGCCGCTGAGGCGGCGGAGGGGACAGAGAAGCCCGCCCCGGCCCCCGCCCCCCGCCCCGGCCCCCGCCCCGCGCCCGTTCTCAGCGGCCCCCCCGGCCTCCCGCGGGGACGCGCGCGGCCGGAGCGGGGGACGCTCGCTGCCCGCCCGCAGCGTCTGAAGCCCCGGGATCCGGAGGGGCCTCGCTCCGCACCGGCCGCGCTTCGGGAAGGTTCCGCGGGACGCCGCCCGCCCCCAGCCGCCCCGGGACGGCCGCGGCGCTCCCCCGGGGCTCGGGGTCACCGTCGGAACCCGCCCGGGAGCGGAAAGAGGCTGCGCCGCCGACGCCCACGCGCGGCGGAGGGAGCGCGCGGCGCGAGCACGGAGCACCGCGCGGTTTCCGAGGCAACGGGCTTGGCGCCTGCGCAGCTCATTCCCGCGGCGCCCCGGGGCCGGACCTCGCAGGCCCCGCCCCTCCCCCCCCTCCCCCGGCGCGGGGCCGTCTCGCGAGCGGAAGCGCTCGGGGCGGAAGCGCTCGGGGCGGAAGCGGAAGTGCGCGGCTGGCAGCGGCTGGGCCGAGGGCGGCGCGGGCGCGTCCCTGGCTGTGCGGGCGCATCTCTAGGTAGGGCCGGGCCTGCGGGGCCAGCGCCGTCCGGACCGCTCGCGGCCTGTCGGGCTCGGCTCGCTGCGCCCGCGGTTCTGCGGCTCCGCGGTTCCGCCGTCGCGGGGCCCCCGGGTCCGAGCCCTCAGCGGCCCCGCCCGCCCGCAGCCCCGCGCCGGACCCCGGGGCGCTCGCCGCCCATCGGCCCCCCCGGCCGTCTCCGTCGCCGGCACCGCCCGGCCGGGCCGCCCGGCCCTGCGGCTCTGCCCCTTGCTTCCTCCTCTTCGGCGCGCGCCCGACCCTCCTCTCCCCGCAGGGATGGGCGCCGGCTCCGGGCGCGCCCGGCGGTGTCGTCCCGGGGCGGCCTCCGACCGCGCGCCCGCGGCGCAGAGCGGCGCTGTCCTGCCCGCGGCCGTGGGGCCCTTGCAGGGGCGAAGGCGGGCGGGCGGCCCGGGGAGTGTCTGTGCGGGACGCGTTCGCGCGGGAGGCCTTGGCGCGGGAAGCCGGGCCGGGGGCCGCTCCTCCGAGGGGACCGCGGGGACCGTGTGCGCGGGCGCCCGGGGAGGTGGGGGAGGCACGCGCGCTCCGAGAGGGCCTGGCGGGAAGCCCTGGGGAGTTCGGGGCGAGGGGGCCGCGGAGGGTCGCCCGGCGGCTGTGGGTGAGCGTCCTGCGCCGGGAGCGGAGGAGACGCCTGGGGCCGAGAACCCGAGGACGGCCGTGCGGAGCGGTTGGCGGGGAAGGCAGGAGCCCGTGGTCCCGGGAATGGCGCCCAGATGCTGGGCTGATTCCGAGGGACGCCGGGGAGCAGGTCTGCGACCTCGGGCTCCTGTCCGTTCCCGGAGCCGTGCGGTGCGCAGCGGCAGCCGGGCTCCTGCCGTGGCCGCCTCCTGTTTTCTCGCGGCCTGACCGCTGCCTCCGCTCGGGGCCTGCCCGGTGTGGCGACCGTCTGGGACCCGCACAGCCTCGCCCGCGCTGTGTGTGGCCGCTTCCTCCCCGCCCGGAGCGCTGCCGCCGCGGCTCCCCGGCCCGGCCCGCTCACCCTCCCGTCCACGCTCCTCCACCACCTCACCGCCGCCTTCCTTGCTGTCATCCCGGCCGGGCGGCCGTCCAGACCCGCGGAGACCCGGGATCCCTCCTGGCCTCGGGTTTCTCCTCTGTTAGACGGACCAGAGGCCGGCGGTGACCTCGAGGGCACCTGTGCTTTTCCGTATGCGGAGGTTCTGCCCCGTCCCTGAGCCTGACTCAGGGTGTGGGTGACGAGGTGGACTTACTGTAAAGCTAATGAGGATCGGGCGTCCGGGGCCCTCTCATGAGCCCCTTCCAAGGCACCGGGAAAGGCCTCAGGGGTCTCGTGTCGACAATTTAGTCTTTTCTAAGACGCACGATCCCGTTTGTGTAGATTGCAGGCCCTGCACTTGAATCCTTATGAAACTAGCCCTTAGCTCCTCCTGCTGCCCTGGGGTCCGGTGCTGTGTGTGCTCCTTACTGAGGCTTGGGCGGGGGAGAGGACCCAGTGCAGAGGACCCGACCCCTGCTGTAGCCTGGCTTGAGTTTGCTCTGGGAGGAGATGCCGGAGACCCAGCTCCGTGCATCTGGCAGCAGTGCCGGTACTGGCGGACCTCACTGCTGGGTGCCCGCCTCTTTCAAGAAGAGGTTAACCGTAAAAGGGGAACGTCCAGCTAATCGAGGTCTTATAGAAGCTGGAGCTGTTGGCAAATCAGGAATTCACTGTGTGCTTGCTTTTCTTGGTTTGAAGATGAGGCAGTCCTGGTGCTATCAGTTATTTTTATAAAGCTTTATAGCTAGCATAAATAACTTTATTCTCATTTGCTTTTAGATGTCTGTAAGGTGTTCTGTTGGAAAAATTTTCAGAGACTAAAAACATGTTACTTAAGGTTTAAGTTTTTTATATAAAATATGATATTATTAAGGGATTTTGTAGTAGTAGTAGTTCAAAATCTACCAAACTGAGAGGTAAATCATTATTTAAGTTTTACCAAAAAGGAAATCAATGATCTACAAAGAGATTAAATGATTTGTCTTCGGTCAAACCGTAAATCAGAGCCATTGCCAACCAAAACCAACCAGCTCCTGAGCACCCTTTTCCTTATAAACAAATTTTACTCAAAATGTGGGAATCCGTTGCTTTTATTATAGAATGTTTGCTGTAGCGTGGACTCCGTTACTAGGCCCGTCAGCATGCCTGTCTAGCTGTGGACTCCCACGTGTGCACGCAGAGTGCCCTGAGCATGCCGCCGTGTACTGTTCTGTTCGTGCTGCAGCCCCGAGGGTGGTGAGTTATTGTAAAGTCATTTGCTAGTAAAACTGCTGCCAGCCAGGGTAAGAGAGAAGTAAGCCTTTTTGAAACAGCAGAGTCTCCTGCATAGTTTTGGGGCTTTGCCCATTAAGCACCAAAATCTTCCATCTAGGATGGCGGTCTTTCTAAAATATGTTATTTCCCTGCTTAATAGAATGTGCAGGATGTGGTATAAGCTTTCTTTAATGATCTCATGTAAACATTTTACACAGAATTTGTTGTGATGTAAATATTGTAGGACTTGTTGAGGCAGGGACAGCTGTTGCCCTGTTACTTGTTTGGAGTTTTTGTGTCTTTTAGGTCTTCTTAGTTTCCCTGTTAATGTCAGCTCCTAGCAGTGTCAGCTACTGTCGGTACCCACGTGCTGCCTCAGACGCCTTTCCGTATTTTTCTCTACTGTGGACGTAGGAGCTCGTCGTCAGACTGAGTAGAAAAGCGTCCGTAATAAATAAGAGCCTGGAGAGGTGTCCTATGAGTAAATTGTCTTAGCTTTGACTAAATTTGAATGAATTTAAATTGCATTCTTATCCTGAAATGTGGATTAAAGCATAAATTTTTACAGGCGTACATGCGTCTTTATTTATGTTCAGTGAGTGGCACTGGTTTTCACATTATGTGTCATTGTTCTTTAAGGGGTTTTGCAGAGCTTCAGAGGGTTAGGGAAGGGCCCAGTGTTCTCGGTTGTCCCCTCAGTCCTGACGATTCTGTGAGTGGCCTTGTGACTGGGAGAGCCTTCAGGAAGGAGAGCTCTCTGGACTGAGGACAGTTCTGCCATGAGTGATTTGGTCATTCCAGCACTGGAGCCAGCAGCAACCAGATCACTCAGATGGGGCGGTTAGGTGGGGGTGTGGCCTAGTGAAAGATGCACAAGCTTTGGAAGCCGGTGGGTTCAAATGTGGGCTTTGCTGTTAGTGTCTGTAACCTCAGGCAGGTGCCCTAACATAGCCCGCACTGCTGGCTGCTGCCCAGCACCAGCTCTTTGGTCTTTGCTGGTACCGCATGGCACGCCTTCCATGAGTCTGACAAACTGAGCATGGCCCAGTGGGACTAGAGATGGCTGGTATGGGGCTTGTAGAGTAAGTGTACAATATGGTGCATTTTTGACACGTGTACACACTGTTGGACTTTCTTTTCTGCTGGGCCCTGTGCCTTTTAGTCTCACTCTCAGGGCTCATTTCTTAGTCAGGGACTTTGTCTGGTCCGTTGCTGTGTCCATAGCTGCTAGCACAGGGCCGGAGCGATTTCCTGAGCAAATACAGGAGTTTAGAACTCTGGTCTTTGGTAAGGGTGTGAGGGCCGGAAGAGGGTCTCTGCCTCCTTTTTCTTTGCAAAAAGAATTAGGACCACATCCCTTAGAGTTCTTCCAAAGTAGGTGTTTGGGTATTGGGCAGCCAGAACATGCAGAATCTACCAGAGCCCCTAATTGATCTTCAGTCTTGCCTCTCTCCATCTTTCCTTCAGGGAGTCAGGGCAGTGTTTCTAAGTAGGATTTGCTTTACAGCCTTGACCAATATCTGATTTCCCCTGGGGTCAAGTCCAGGTACAGGTGTCTGGCCCGGTTTGCAGCCTCGTCTCCTCGGTCTTCTTCCTGTACATCAGAGTTCTGGCCATACTGAGAGTTGGTGTGTGTGGTTTTTTTTTTTTTCCCTCTTCTTGTCCTGAAGCATTTATAATAAAATATACATTTATAATATAAATAAAGTCCCAGGTTAAACTACTTAGCAGGAAAGGTATTTTAAGTACCTTAGAAACCTCCATTTAGGGGCGCCTGGGTGGCTCAGTGGTTGGACCGCTGCCTTCGGCTCAGGTCATGATCTCAGGGTCCTGGGATCGAGCCCCACATCGGGCTCTCTGCTCGGCAGGGAGCTTGCTTTCTCCTCTCTCTCTGCCTGCCTCTCTGCCTGCTTGTGATCTCTTTCTGTCAAATAAATAAATAAAATCTTTAAAAAAAAAAAAAAGAAACCTCCATTTACTGATAGAAAAAGGTATCACAAAATTTACAAAAAGATACGTTAAAAAAAATCTTCATTCCTTAGGACTCCTGGCCTCCCGTCTTCTGCCGGCTCCTCCTGGCTCTGGCCGCACCTGCCCTTCCTGCCTTCTGTCAGGCTCCCCAGTGCCCTTGCTCAGGATAGCTATTGTGGATCCTGGATCTGGGTTGGGTCTCCCTGCTGAGCATCCCCGCCCCCAGCTACAGCTCTGCCCAGCTGATTTGTTGTGGGTTGAATGTTTTCCTGTTGGAGTGTGAGTTGCTGGAGGGCAGGGCCCTCCTGTCTTGGTCATAGCTAGTGCTGCTTTGGTAAGTGACTAAAGGTACGTGCTAAAGGTGTAAACCAGATTCACGTTCACACAAGATCACCTGGTGGAGCAGAGTATTAATGATACCCTGTGGCAGCAAAAGGACTGCCGTGTGTGCTCTTACTTTGACTCAGCAATTCCCAAGATTTGTCCCAAGGAAATGCTCAGGATGTACTCAAAGCTTCATATACAGAGATGGGATACACACTTACGGCACTGGGCATCCATTAAAAATGGCACTAGAGGAGAACATTAACACGGTGATTTGGGAATATATTCATGATAAGACACAAAAGTAGATTATGGAAGGACAAGAGTATCCGATTTTTAAAAGAAAATAATAATAAAGGCTGGAAATATGAACTCTAAAATTGTTGTAGTCGTTAATCTTTGGAAGATGAGATTATAGGCAGTTTTTTTTTTTTTTAATTTTATTTATTTATTTGACAGAGAGAGATCACAAGCAGGCAGAGAGGCAGGCAGAGAGAGAGGAGGAAGCAGACTCCCCGCCGAGCAGAGAGCCTGATGCGGGGCTCGATCCCAGGACCCTGGGATCATGACCTGAGCCAAAGGCAGAGGCTTTAACCCACTGAGCCACCCAAGCGCCCCTATAGGCAGTTTTTTTTCTTCCTTTGTGCTGTCTCTGAATTTTCTGCAGAGCTAGCTGCTTTTAAAATGAGAAATTTTTGTAAATAAATACATTCATGATTTACTAAAGTAAACTATCTTGAAAAATTATAAATACAGTAAAACCTCACTAAAACTTGCAAGGCTTTGTTTTAAATTCTGACTGGTGCTGGGCTGATTTTACTAAGCTTTAGGCAACCGATGGTATGTTTTATGAATAAATTGGTAATATAAGTGAAATTGCATCAGAGTTTATGAAGTAGCTTTTATAATCCTCCTAATAGATATGAAGAATGAAGCTTATAGAATAAAGTAACGTGCTTGGAGTTTTACTGCTATTCAGTGGACGTTAGAATTTGAACTTCTAGAGCCTTCCCTTTTATCAGCTGTACTGTACTGCCTACTTGCTGTCATTTCTCCCTAGGATGCTGCTAAGAGTTAGGGTCATTCTGCCAAGTCCTGAGTGTCTACCTCAGCCTTGCCCCTGTGTTCTGAGTCTTGGCACGTGGCCATAGCCTGACTGTGCTGGAGGGTCCTCCAGGACATCCCGAGTCTGGACGCCTGTACCTAGACACACAGTGTCTGTCATAATAACTAGAGGCCTTCCATTCATTTGACTAAGCTTCTTAGAGATGCAGTGTTGAAGAAGAAATACTCTGACACTGGCTAAAACAGTAAGGACTTTATTTAAGGCTGTTGTGCTAGGGGAGAGAGAACTAGGACTCAGCTTGGAAGGCAGCAAACACCTGGGGATGTGCGGCCAGCAGAGGGAAGGGCTCCGGAGAACTGGGGGGAATGAAGCCTTTGATCCGATCTCGAGGGTGACCGTCTATGAAGAGTAGGGTTTTTCTCCGGACAGACTCAGTAGTGCTCATGCTGAAACTGGATTCAGCCACGATGTACATGGGAGCCCAAAGTTGAGACCTAGTTGAGAGGAGGGCCCAGAGGAGCCTGATTGAAATCTGGTCCCGGAGAGCCTCTGGTCAGTAGTTTAATGAGCCCAGGGTGGTGGTCCTCTGAAGCATGGGGACCACCACAGTTGGCAGCCCCTCTCAGCTTACTCATTTACCTGGTTTGTGCACTCATTAATACTCAGTAAACACGGAGCTAACGTGGTCCCTTATGCTGGTATGGGGTAAGCATTCATTTTGGGGGAGTTTTTAGTCCCCGGTCTTGCCTTGCTGTGTTGAAGGGGTCCCCTGCGTTTCTGTTTCTGGAGAGGTTAGAGGGAGACAGGGAAGAAGGGCAGACCTCAGGTGCCCCACAAGCCACGTGCGGCCCTCCCTGAGCGCTTGGGCCTAGCCAGCGCATTACCAGCGGAAGAAACATAGTCTGAGACGTGGAGATGAAGCCAGGGAAAAGGACTGCGTGTTTCTTGTGTTGTCACCGCCACATGGGTCACTGTTCGGCACAGTCACCCCACACTGTGCTGTCTTCTGACCGAAGGTGGCTCCGGGCCTCGGTGGCTTACTCTGGACTGGGGCCCAGGCACTGATGTTGCATGCTGGTTTGTAGCCTTGCGTCTTGTAGAGATACAAATTATTTCTCTCTGATAAACCCAAAGGTTTTGATTTCATTGCTTTGTAGGACTTGAACCTGATTTGTCTCCAAATGAAAATAGTTTATTTCCGTCGACTCCAGCTCTTCAGTGACGTCTGAACTAGCTTCCCAACTTGAGCGCTCGCTCATTAATGGATGTGTGCTCGGGTTGTCTTCCAGCCTTGGAGAACTGCGTTTAACGCTGCCGGCTGCTGGGTGTGCTCTAAGGTGGGCACCAGTTTGCTTCTGGTCGTCCTGCAGACCCTGCTGTCTGCGTAGGCGGTGTGTCTGTCATCTGTCTGTCCGTCCGTGCCCCCTTCCATCTGTGGGCTGGCCCTGAGTCCGTTTGTCCCCATGTCCTGAGGGACTCGGCCCTTTCCATCGGTGGCGGACAGGTTGGTATGTCTCAGTGGACAGACTGTGAATAAGGGAGCTTCTGGCCTCCTCTTTTCCTCATCTGCCTCATTTTCTGGTAACCTGGGATGTTGGGCTCGGTGCCCCTGTGTGGAAGGAAGCTGTTCCGAGGGGTGAGGCCCCTTGCAGCGGGCCTGCCGGCCCCTCCTTTATAAGCGTCCCTGGGCTGCAGCTTTGCTTCCCGAACCAGCCTGTTAACTCCTTGAGGCCAGTGACTCTGCTTCTGCTCTTCCTTTGCCTACGGTCAGAGTCTGTAACCTACTGGTTCTTTGTTTCTCTTTGTGCGCCTGCCCTTCGATGCCTCTGTGTACTCGTTCATCCAGAGGCAGGGGCTGGGCTTGCCGTGCCGGACGCCGTGCTGGGCACTGGGGATGTGACAGAGCGATGTCGTTTGCCTCGAGGAGGCCACGTTAATGGAGGTGATTCCCGGTTTGCCTTTTGGGCAGTAAGACTCCTCCTGAGTGAGCCATCTGTCTGCTTTCTAAACAACATTTATTTAAATAACGAAGACTGTATATACGTGTATATACACATATGTATTTGCAATGATCTTTAAAACTGCCTCTAAGGAATGAAAAACCTCCGTGGGGTCGACCCTCCGGCAGTGCAGAAGTTAGGGGCATTGACCCTTTCACACAGCCAAAAATCCTTCTGACCCTGCCGAACTTCACTGATGGCCGACCGTGGAGGAGAGGCCTTGTTGATAACGGGCAGTGAGCACAGGGTGTGTGTGACGTGTACTGTGTACCGTATTCTTACAGTAAAGTCAGGAGGAGGAGAGAAAACAGTATTAACAGCATAAGGAAGGGGTAGTACATTTACAGGACTGGACTGTTTTATTGAAAAAATCCAGGTATAAGTGGACCCCCTCAGTTCAAACCCATGTTGTTCAAGGGTTAACTCTGTATGCTCTGAGCAATATTTAAAAAAATTCTTGAAAGGTAATATCCAAAGAACTTATTTTTTGGGGCATTTCTTGTCCCGCCACACTAAGTGCATTGAGGGGCACTGAGCTCTGCGCGCCGCGACACCGGAAGGCAGCACCCAGTGTCCCACGTTCCCAGGTCTTTGCTTACCCCCATTTTTTTTTTTTTTTTTTGTAAATGCCATAGAGGAGCACATTGTAACGTAACATTCCTGCAGTAATTTGTGATTCAGAATGTGAGAAATCGGCAGTGTGAAAGAGGAAAACCCAGTACATGTTTGATCACAATAGTGAGCTTTTCACCACTGGGTGGGAGAGGAGGAAAGCATTTGAATAAGATCGAAGCAGAGGCTGAGCCTGACTTCTCCCAAAATAAAGAGGAGAGTGTTTTGAGCAACTCAGTGTTGTCACTTGCAGTTTTAGGAGAAAAATGCTTGAAACAAAAATCCCTTTTTCTTGGTGAGGGAAGGCAGCCAACCCAAATGTGGCAGAGCTGCCACGCAAACTGGAGCCCCCGTCCGGGGGAGCAGGGACTGAAGGCAGGTTCTGTTTCGTTTCAGCCTGAGCTTCACGTGTGTCTTGAGCTGCCAGTGACTAACGAGGAGGTGGCCCTGGCCACCGGTGGGCTTGGTGGGCAGGTCTCCCCAGGCGCTGCGCTCCGGGGGACGTGGAGCGGCCACTCTGGGCCCGCGGGAGGGGCGGAGACCCCTCTGGCCACGGGGGGGGGGGGGCATCCGAGTCCGAGCCACGTGCCACCTGGCCGGTCATCGTGGGCCAACCCCGCTGTTCTGCAACCAGCCGCGGAGTAACGGCCGAGGGCTTGTGCACCCTGAGCATGGTTTTTAATTAGCTCTGCGCACCCTGCTCTGTGCTGTTCGTTCTCTTTCCAAACCTGCGCCGAAGTACTGCGTTGGAATCTCCTGAGAAAAACCAGCCTGGCTTGGCTTCAGAAACAACAGTGTAAGCTTGTGAGCAGGGTCCGTACCCAGAGGCCCAGACTGTAGCACTGCCTCAGCATCGAAGTAATCTGGTAGAAGTCCGGTTTCTGCTTCAAAAACTCACACCTGGGGAATGTTCCCAGGGTAGAAGCTTGGCTGGGGAGAGCTCTCCGGTGGTTTGGGGTCTGTGGACGCGTGTGTTCCGCTGCGTTTCATAAGCTAACAAGAGAGGTTTCGCCAGAGGTCAGCGCACATGTGTGACATCTATGTCCACTCCATGCTTACATATGTTAGTATTAATGGCAATTAAACAGATAACTTTTCAAATTTTTTTAGGGGCCAGTGTCTGTGAACAAGCAGTAAGTTCTTAAAAAGAGAGTCCCGTGTGAGGGTCCCTTTTCTCAATGTCGTCGATTATTTGCAGTTTCTTCGTTTGTGAGCTGCAGCTGATTGTCTTAGGCCTGTCAGAGTTGTTTCAGAGCCTGGAGATTCTGTGTCTGGAGTCCCACGCCTGGAGAGGCTCCCTTTGTTCCGCTGGAGCTGTCTGTGCAATAAGGACTTTGTGTTTGTTTCATCCACGGACGTGCGGCCCTGATGAGTCTTAAAACCAAAGTGAAAATCACAGGCCGTTAGGATCAAAGATGTCGTCATGGAATTTTTTATGACCAGTGACATTAAGATACTCTGCTTTGGTTTTCTCTAGAGTTTGAGCTCCAACTCGGAACCACCGTGTTTCTGTGCTTCAGAGCGAGCGGTTTTCCGTTCAAAGTCCCTCACCAACTCAGATGTTACAGAAATTTGGCATTGTGAATTTTTATCTTTTTCTTTTTGAGAGCGTCATTCAGGTATACTTGATAGACAGTAAAATGTGCTTTGTTTCAGTGTTCAGTTAGACAAGATTTAGCGTGTGTTCGCCTGTCAAACCATTACCACAGGTGAGGTAGTGAACATATCCGTCACCCGAAGTTTCCATTGTGTGCGTCGCTCCTTCCTGCCTGCCCCATGCCGGGCCAGCACCACCAGCTCTCTGTGCTGCAGCCCCACTCTCAGTGAACTCGAATTTCGTACAGACGGGTCCTCCGGTATGTACACCCTTGGTCTAGCTTTCTTCACTCAGCAAAATTATTCTGAGAAACATGGATATTGTGTGTGTCTGTATATGTTTTAGGTTTTCAGAATTAACTCTAGTCTTGAGTTCTTAGATGGGAAACACTACTTCTTTGAAAACCGTTGCCTTGTTTTTAGTTTGGTTGAGAAATCCCTTGAATGAGGGCCTTCATGCAAATCTTGGCGCGTTGCTGCGCTGTGTGGCCCTGGTGAAGGCAGCCCTGCCGACTCCTGCTTGGGTAAAGAGCCTCTTCCTCTTTAGTGAGAGCTTCAGGCTCCTGACAGGTGTGTCATGTTCCGTATCTTGTTAGTGCTGGAGTGCTTCGCAGCTGGAGAGTGAGTATTGGATGTTGTCTTGTGTTTGCTTGAAAGGGGTCATATGTCCAGTGGTCATCCATAATTACTTATTTTCCTTTCCAGATCCTTTCCGGGAGCTTTCCAGGAGTTCAGTTATGGGCGTGAGAGGTTTGCAGGGGTTTGTGGGCAGTACCTGCCCACACATCTGTACAGTGGTGGATTTCCGAGAGCTGGCAGAACGCCACCGAAGCGAGCACCCTGGGAGCACTCCTACCATCGTGGTCGACGCCATGTGTTGTCTCAGATACTGGTATACTCCCGAGTCTTGGATCTGCGGTGGCCAGTGGCGGGAATACTTTTCTGCTTTGCGGGATTTTGTTAAGACTTTCACAACTGTTGGCATCAAGCTGGTGTTCTTCTTTGACGGCATGGTGGAGCAGGAGAAGAGAGATGAGTGGGTGAAACGGAGGCTCAAGAACAATAAGGAGATCTCCAGGATCTTCCAGTATATCAAGTCACACAGGGAGCAGCCCGGCAGAAATATGTTCTTCATCCCGTCAGGGCTGGCCATCTTCACACGATTCGCTCTGAAGACCCTGGGTCAGGAAACCCTGTGTTCCGTACAGGAGGCTGATTATGAGGTGGCCTCTTATGGCCTCCAGAATAACTGTCTTGGGATTCTTGGAGAAGATACTGACTACTTAATTTATGATACTTGTCCCTACTTTTCAATTGGTGACCTCTGCCTGGAGAGTCTTAGTACTGTCATGCTTTGTAGAGAGAAGCTCTGTGAGAGTCTGGCTATCAGCCTAGCAGACCTTCCTCTTCTGGCCTGCCTACTTGGCAATGACATAATCCCAGAGGGCATGTTTGAGAGCTTTCGGTACAAATGCTTGTCTTCGTACACTTCTCTCAAGGAGAACTTTGACAAAAAGGGTAACGTTATTTTAGCTGTAGCAGACCATATCTCTAAAGTTCTTCACTTGCATCAGGGTGAGAAAAAGCTGGAAGAGATGTTACCTTTGGGACCAAACAAAGCTCTCTTTTATAAGGGTGTGGCATCCTATCTTTTGCCAGGACAGAAATCTCCATGGTTTTTCCAAAAACCCAAGGGTTTAATAACTTTACCCAAGCAGGTGGTATCCATGAGTTCAGACCCTGAACCCAAGCAAGGAGTTCCCATGTGTGCAGACCCCGAACCCAAGCAAGGAGTTCCCATGTGTGCGGACCCTGAACCCAAGCAAGGAGTTCCCATGTGTGTGGACCCTGAACCCAAGCAAGGAGTTCCCATGTGTGCGGACCCCGACCCCAAGGATGGAGTTCCCATGTGTGCGGATCCCGAACCCAAGCAAGGAGTTCCCATGTGTGTGGACCCTGAACCCAAGCAAGGAGTTCCCATGGGTGCGGACCCCGAACCCAAGCAAGGAGTTCCCATGTGTGCGGACCCCGACCCCAAGCAAGGAGTTCCCATGTGTGCGGACCCCGAGCCCAAGCAAGGAGTTCCCATGTGTGCGGACCCCGAACCCAAGCAAGGAGTTCCCATGTGTGCGGACCCCGAGCCCAAGCAAGGAGTTCCCATGTGTGCGGACCCCGAGCCCAAGCAAGGAGTTCCCATGTGTGCGGACCCCGAGCCCAAGCAAGGAGTTCCCATGTGTGCGGACCCCGAGCCCAAGCAAGGAGTTCCCATGTGTGCGGACCCCGAGCCCAAGCAAGGAGTTCCCATGTGTGCGGACCCCGAGCCCAAGCAAGGAGTTCCCATTTGTATAGATCCTGAATCTAGGCAAGGAGTTCCCATATATGCACACACTGCAATCAAGCAAAAGTTACCTCTAGGGGCAGATCCTGAATTTAAACTGGAAGCATCCATGTGTACAGACCCTGCAATTAAACAAGACCACATGCATATGGAGCCCGAAGTCAAACAAGTAACTATGGTTTCAGACCCTGAAATTTTAAAGGTACGTAGATATGCCTGTCTGAATCTGGGATGTCATGATTGAAAATATGCCCGTTGACAGATTGATGGATTTGCCAGTGAATATTTATTGACTTCTTGCATAGTTAAGGCACTGTGGGGGACACAGGGCAGGACCTAGCAGTGTAGTTAGTAGGTAGGACATGTGCATTGGCAGCTCACATTATAAAGTATGCTTCATATTGGTGCCTGCCTATCCTAGAAGAGAGCTCTGGGAATTGGAAGGAGAGTGATCACTGGGGTAAATACAGAGAGATGTTCCTGAAGAGGTAAGAGTGAACCAGACCTTTGTGGGAGCTGGACTAGGTAACAAATAGGTGTTGCCTTGGGGTACGAGGTAGACCAGTAGGCTGGAGTATGGGGTCTTAGGGGAGATATGGGGAGAGAGGTTGGAAAACGTGGAGTGTAGCCAGATTATGAAGACTGTTAACATGCCCCACTAGGAGTTGGGACTTAATTCTCAAAGCAACACAGAGCCCTTGAGGTTTTTATGGTGGGTTACTAGTTATTAACTACATGTGTGAGCTTCTGTGCTAGGTGGGTTACACATATTATCTCTTTTTTTGTTGTTGTGGTTGGTTGTTTTTGTTTTGTTTTTAAGATTTTACTTATTTATTTGACAGACAGAGATCACAAATAGTCAGAGAGGCAGGCAGAGAGAGAGGGGGAAGCAGAATCCCCACTGAGCAGAGAGCCCGATGCGGGGCTCGATCCCAGGACCCTGAGATCATGACCTGAGCCGAAGGCAGGGGCTTTAACCCACTAAGCCACCCAGGCGCCACTACACGTCATCTCATACCCACAAACCTGTGGCCCTGACAGTCTCCGTCTTCCGTCCACTTACACAGACCTGGGAATTCTCTGTCCTGGTCGTTGTAACTCTTCTCTCCTTGGAGCTAGTCAGTCAATCTCGCCACCAGGTGTAGGCTGCTGCTTTCCTGGATGACTCAGGAATCTCTGACAACTCTTCTGTGTAGACTTTGGCCCCTTCCGATCCATTTACTGTGGTGCATGCAGAAATAAAACCCTTGATTTGGGTTCCATAACTCTTTGAAGAGTAGAAACAGTAGCCTTAAGCAAGCTATGGCCTGCCGTTACCTCGCTACGGCCGCTTCTCCAGCTGGTCTGTCGTGGCCCTGCAGGTGCTCTTCTGCCCCCATGCTAGGTAATGCCTGCTAGTCATTTTTGTCATGGCTGGGGGGGTCATTCACTCAGAGATGGCCCCTGGCCATCCGCCGCTGGGCACCTGCTGTAACATACACCTCGCTGGAACTTCATGCTTGCAACAGTGCTGTGAGGGCGGGGGTCGTGTTTGTTTCTTTTCACTGTGGAGCCCCTTTGGCCTGTCCCACTGTCTTGCAGTAGCTGCTCAGGAAGCCTTGAAGGCTCTATTCCCTTTTTCTTGTACCTGCCTCTCCTTGAGTGATGCTCTCCTCCTTCCCATACAAGTCCATGGGTTCTTCTGTCTTGAGAAGTCTCACCTCTTTCTCTGTTGCATGCATTGTAGCAGATAAGCTAACTTGCTAACATAAAAAATTATAGTGAGAAGTAGGATGTGATGTGTCTTTTTTTTTTTTAAGATTTTATTTATTTATTTGACAGAGAGAGATCACGAGTAGGCAGAGAGACAGGCAGAGAGAGAGGGAAGCAGGCTCCCCGCTGAGCAGAGAGCCCGATGCGGGGCCCGATCCCAGGACCCTGAGATCATGACCTGAGCCGAAGGCAGCGGCCCTATCCAGTGAGCCACCCAGGCGCCCCTGTGATGTGTCTGTTAAGAGAGTTATAGGTGAAAAAGTATGAAGGGGTTAAAATGATCCTACCTGGAAGCATCCTTAAGTGCTTCATAGAAGTAAAGAATGTGTAGAAGTTGGAGGGAGGGCGGGATTAGAACTCCGGGTGGAAGTGTAGTCGGACAGTAGGAAGAAGTACAGGTGGGCGGGGGTGGGGGTGGGGAGGCCAGATCCCAGCGGGGAACTAGAAGTCATCTGAACAGACTCATTACTCAAAGTCGGGAAAATGAACAGAGAAGGGCTAGATCTAACTTTGCTCAAATTCATTTGGTTTTACTATGAGGTTGGCTGCAGGAATGCTGGGTTAATACCGACCATGCAGAGTGGGTTCCCCACTCGTGACCAGAAGGCACTGTCCACATCATTTCACTTAATTGTCCTGATGCTGGACGCACTTGCCTTCATTACCACGTGAGGACACGGGTGTGAAAGGGCTAAGTGACACCGTCTGCAGTCACATAGCTCGTACTCGACAGAGCCCAGGTCCTCTGACTGACCCGCCGTCTGACTGCCAGTCTGACCCTTCGCGAGACGACATCTGTGTTCCCTGATGACACGTGGAGGACTGAGACCATTGCCATCAGTCATGTGGAGGCGGGAGCACGGAGGAGTTTGTCAGGAAGCCTCCCCCTGCTCCTGGACTTAGGCGTCAGAGGTGGCGCGGGGTGTCGGCCTTGGAGCCCCTGTAGCAGTTGGCCTGAAGGACGGGATGGGGAAAGGCACACAGGCAGAGGAACAGCAGAGCCAAAGTAGAGCACGCAGGCTGCCTCCCTGTCTGGAAGAGGGCCAGTCTGCTGCTTGGCTGGCCCAGAGCTCCTGCGGAACAGGACCTGGCCCCTGCTGGTTCCCAACTCACACGCATTTCCCATTTGTGTATGGTGTGCAAATGTCCTCTCGGCGTGAGCTCTTCACGGACCCTGACTTCCATTCACCATCCCAACACGACCCATCCGTGACCTTTCCTCTTTTACTGGACACCCTGGTCATCTCCCCCATCTCCCCTAGTTTCCAGCAAAGAGAGTTCTGACAGATTGGGTGAGACCACAAAGGGCAGCATGTGTCTTATGAAAGAATTTAGGACTTGGTGTTTATACATGTTGAGGAGGTATTGGATATCTTTAAACAGGAGTGTGATGTGATCAGGGATGTGTTTTTTGAAACATTGGTTATACTTGAGAGAATGCACTGGTGTGGCTGTTGCAGAAACCAAGGTAGAACACAAAAGAGCTAGAATTAGGACAATGGCAAAGGGAAGGAAGAAACATTCAAAAGTCAGTCTTGCTGTGGAGGTAAGGGTCCTCCTGTGTTCTGAGATGGGAGTCCCCGTGACTTAAGGGTGGGGAGGAAAAGTTTGACCCAGAGGGTACCTAGGAAAGACCATCCGATGCTTCGAAAACAGGCCTCAAGTTCCATTACTGGACAGGAGACAGCCATCCAGAAGTCATCTGACTGTACGTGGTCATGGAAACCCTCCAAGGAGAGGGTTGTGTAGGATGGAGCCTTCTGAAAACATCCGCTAAGAGAGGTGTTCCGACCAGGAGGGGAATGAGGAACGCTGACCCCAGGGGAGAAACCCAAGGAGGCAGCTTTTAAGAATGAGAGTAGAAATGGCCAGGACTGCCAAGTGCTGCAGAGTAAAGTGGAAACGGGGCTAGGTGGCTATTGGGGTTGGCAGTTAGGAGGGGTTCAAGGCCTGAGAGAGCCGTTGTCACACTGGGGCCTGGTGGAGGTCAGATGGCCAGGGTTTTAAGAGAACCTTGGAGGCAAAAGCCAGAGCTGGGGGTGCTTGCTCCTTCAGGAAGTTTGGTGGTGGAAGAGCCTCGGATGGGGAGGAGAGCGGGAAGCCTGCCTGCAGGGGGAGTTGGGCCGCTGTGAAGGGACCGCGTGTTGGCTGCGCTACGGCTCTCCCATTGATTGTGGGCTTCATGATGTCTTTGAAGATAATCGTGTGAAGTTTCTTCAGTTCTCTTTACATTTTTCCTTAAAATTTGTTCACAGTGGAGTCTTCTAGCCCTATCAGATAGGTGACTCCAATTCCAACATGTAAGAATTTCAACCCCACACAGTCTCCTAGAAACTCTTTGGTAGAAGGCTGTAGCGCATGGCTGTTACCCTAGGCACGTACCATGGCCAGAGACCTATGTGGTTTCCATAATGTTGGATACACTGAATTACACTGAATTAAAAATCCTATGTTAGGATTTTTAGATTAGGTGAATATGTTAAGGTTTTTCCATGTGTGGAGTGCTGTCTAGATCTATAGTTAAGGGCAGCGGTAAAAGGTACTTATTAGAAGACTCTGATCTAATTAGTGAATTAAAGTTCTAATTATAGAGAACTTACCTGAAAACCCCTGTATTCCCTCAGATTCTATACACTTGGCAAAATTGAAGATTTCTTGGTAGGGAGAATACGGTTTGTTACAACTTTCTAGATAGATTTGTTAAAATACATCTCTCTTGAAAATGAAAAAGACTCAGATATGGAAGAGGCAATAGGAGAATAAGTCAAGCTATTTTGCCTCAAAAGGATCGTTAAAAACACAACTATAATGTCGGTAGATTCAGTATCAGAAGGAGCACGTAGAGAAAGAAATAGCTCAGTTCCATTGACCTTCCGTTAGAGAATCAAATAACAATCCTTTAAAAAATATTTTTTAACCTTACTTACCTTAAAGTTGCAAGCTTTCTGCTATCCTGATTTCAAGACATTTCAGCAAGGAGAGAGACGTTCAGTAATGTGTGTGGCCTCGTGACAGTGGGGACGCTGGGAACCACGCGCTGTGGGCCAGGCCTCGCGTGCCGGTCTCATTAACCGTCTGCGTTGACGCATTTAACCCTGAGGATAGCTCTGTGAGGTTGGCACTTTCATTAAACCTACTTTATATCTGAAGAACGGAAGGAATAGAGTAAGATTCGATTCTACAAAAACAAATCAAAATGACTAGAACTGCTTAAAAGTATGTATAACAAGAATACTGATTCAGAGTTTTCAACATTCCAAGTTGTCCTAACACCACATTTTAGATGCCTTCTGTGGCAGACCGTTTGGATTTGAATTTTGAGTAGTAATCTGGATAAATCACTCCTGTACTAGTGAGAATGTTCTTCACAGGGGCGCCTGGGTGGCTCAGTGGGTTAAGCATCGGACTCTGCTCAGGTCATGATCTCAGGGTCTTGGGATCGAGCCCCGCATCGGGCTCTCTGCTCAGCCGGGAGTCTGCTTCTCCCCTCCCCGCCTCTCTGCCTCTCTTCCTGCTTGTGATCGCTCTTTCTGTCAAATAGATTAATAAACTCTAAAAAAAAAGTTCACAGAAAAAATAAAAGCGGTATGTAGATTACTATAGGCCTGTGATCTTAGCTCCTTTCTTTAATTTTTTTTAAGTATTTTATTTCTTTATATGCAAGAGAGTGAGCACAAGCAGGGGAGAGGGGAAGGGAGAAACAGGCTCCCCACCGAGCAGGAAGCCAGACACAGGGCTCTCCCCCAGGACCCTGGGATCATGATCTGAGTCTAAGTCAGAGGCTTAACTGACTCAGCCCCCCAGGCGCTCCTTAGCTCCTTTTTTTTTTTTTTTTTTAAGATTTTATTTATGTATTTGACAGAGATCACAAGTAGGCAGAGATAGAGGAGGAAGCAGGCTTCCTGCCGAGCAGGGAACCCGATGTGGGGCTCGATCCCAGGACCCTGAGATCATGACCTGAGCCGAAGGCAGAGGATTTTACCACGGAGCCGCCCAGGCGCCCCACAGCTTCTTTTTAAGGAGAAAGTGGAATGCAGCCCTGTGTCTTGTCACCTACCTTGTGCCCACATTGCTGGTTATAAGGCAGAAACGGGGTGTGCAGTACCTGAACAGCTGAGCGACTGTGGTACGGTTCGTGACCCCAGCAAAGTGCAGTTTACTCAGGGAGGTCGGACCAGATAACTACTACAGGACCCGTGTGGGCTGACCCCATTAGGCAAGGGGAGGTGAGTTGCCGTTGGGAGCAGAAGGTGGACCCGAATGAGAGAGGGGCCTATGAGGTGGGAGGGCCCTGAGAGGCGCCTTTCCTGGAGCCCAAGTGCGGATGAAGGTTCGAGTATTCCTGAGGAGCAGAGAAGGTGCTCCCTTGGGGCTGGTCTCTGCGAGGTGGGTTGGTGTCCTGGAAGAGGACACTGGGGCCTTGAAAGTTAGGGTGAGGGTGCTTTGAGGAGGGCAGTGACGGGGCCCGTTTCTAGGAAGACAGGAGGTCGGGCTGGAGAGCGGGGAGTGGGCTCGGGCCGGTTGGGGTCCGCACAGTGACGCCTCCCGACAGGCGCCAGCAGGCCGGGGGCCGCGGAGTCCGTGCACGGAGCCCGGCGGGCGGTGGGAGGTCAGGAGGCGTGGTGGACAGCTTGGAGCCTCCAAGGGCCGAGGAGAGGACGCTGGCACGGCTCCGTGCCGTGAGTCCGAGGGACCGCGACCCACTTCCGAGGGCCTAAAAGCACCGGTGTTGGTTTTTCCTTCTGAAGGTCACTGTTTGTGTCCGAGGGGAAAGCAGCTGTGTTTGGATCTTGTGCAGGTGGCTAGAGCGCATCACGTGCAGGCCGAGAGCTACCTGGTGTACAGCATCATGAGCAGCGGCGAGATCGAGTGCGGCAACACGCTGGAGGACGCCCTGGACCAGGCCCTGCCCAGCCAGGCCTTCGTCTACCGCCCGGTGCGGCAGCGCGTCTACGCCCTCCTGCTGGGCGACGGCAGAGGTGAGCCGCCGGCTCCGCGGGCCGAGACACACGGGATCGAGCCGAACGCGTTCTCGTCAGAACAGAGATAATCGAAAGGGTTTTTGTGTCTCTGCAAAATCTGTAATTGAGAAGCGCACTCGCATCTGTGGCACGTTCAGGGTCATCGCCGTGCGACAGCTCTGTCCGATTAGCAGACCGCTGAGCAGTATTCATTAGAGGAGCGCATTGTTTTTATAAAATGTTGTAGTTTTAGTCCATAGAAGGATTTGTGTTTTCTGGAAAAACACCTTGTTCTCCTGCAGGAGTGTGGGGTATGTTTATTATGAGAAGACCATGTCTACTTATTTTTCTTCCAAATGTGATTTTCATAAAATAATTCCATAATTCCATAAAATCTAGTACATCATATTTTAAAGTATAAGCAAAGTTTTCCTTTAGAGTGTTTTTAACACTTTTTTTTTTTTTAAAGATTTTATTTATTTGTCAGAGAGGGAGAGAGCCAGCACAGGCAGACAGAGGGGCAGGCAGAGGCAGAGGGAGAAGCAGGCTCCCTGCCGAGCAAGGAGCCCGATGTGGGGCTCGATCCCAGGACGCTGGGATCACGACCCGAGCCGAAGGCAGCTGCTTAACCCACTGAGCCACCCAGGCGTCCCTCCTTTAGAGTGTTTTTATTTAGGTTTTTCTCCTCTATATTTTCCTTGTGCGGCAACAGCAAGAGAGTGGGAGAGGACTGCCGGTGGCCAGAGCAGGAGAGCTAGGGGGCCTCCCTCACCGTTTGGAAAATCCTCTGTTTTTGGAAGAGTTGGGGGGCACGGGGGTAGAGAACGGCTCTTCATAGTAAAGACGAGTGATGCTTCACACGTGTAGTTACCTCTGAGGTGAGGTCCTGTTCCCCTGTGACAGGCGTCCAGGGGCTCTGGCCTCACTTGACAGCGCTTAGATGAGAAACGGGGCTGTGCACACCGTGATTGGGACCGGAGGCAGAAGCAGTAAGATCCCACTGAAACCGTGTCTGTGGTCCTTTTGCCTAAACTCCATTCTTTCCAGACGTATTAATGTCCTGCTGTTGTTCCAGGAAGTAAGCCTTCACATAGCCTGTGGGTCGGGACGGTCGGACCCAGGTGCTGTCCTTGCCCTTGGTCTGTTGCTGTGGAGCAGCGAGGCTCTCTGGACCCAGCTGCCGTCAGAGTCTTAGCACCTACTGCCTTGTCCCACGCATGCTGTCCCAGTGCAGGGGCTTCTGTGCCCTGAGGAAGGCGTGAGCAAGACATTGACACTAACTGAACAACAGAAACCAAAGAACCTATGGAATAAACTTTGGGACCAGATAGTACTTAGATAATTTTTTCTATTTCTTTTTCTTATGTGGTTTCTTCTCCATATTCTTTCTTAACTGCAAGTGATTTTGCATTGATTGTCATGATTAAAAAAAAGATAACCATGAAAAAAATTTTACATTGTAGAGGATTTGCTGGGAGTTTTTATTTTTTATTTTTTAATTTTTTTTTAAAAGGTCTTTATTTCTTTGAGAGAAAGAGAGTGAGAGAGAGCATGAGTGGGGCAGGGGACAGGGAGAGACAGGTCCCCCGCTGAGCAGGGAGCCTGATGCAGGTCTGGGTCCCAGGACCCCAGGAACATGACCTGAGCAACGGGCAGACGCTTCACTGACTAAGCCCCCGGCCCCCCTCATTAGTGCGGTTTTATTAACTACATTACAGACGTTCATCAGTTTCATCATCTGTTATACGTTCACTCATTTATTTATTTCTGTGTGTGTGTCTGGTTTCATGGATTCTGTTCGATGTCAGGACGCAGAATCGGTCCACCTGCATGAAGGAGCTCTCTCATGCTGCCCCTTTGTGTCCTGCCCTCTGGCTCTGTCCCCTGTTCACCACTGGTTCGTCCTTAATCTCTGTATCTTGGTTTTTGCAAGAATGTTGCATCAATGTTTGGTCATGTCGAGAATGTCACCTACGTGTAATCTTTTGAGATTATGCATATGTTTTAAATATTGTAATATGATTCTTACTTTTCCTTTAAACCAGGGGCTGGCGAACTTCTGTGAAGGGCCAGATGATAATACATATTACAGACTTTGAGGGGCACCTGTAGTCTGTGTGACAAGTACACTCTGCTACTGCGCTGTAGACACGAGTGTCACAGGAGCGTAGCTGTGTCTCCATAAAGCTTAATCTACTTTTTCCTTGTGGCAAAATTTGAATTTTATATAGTCTTCCTTTATCACAAAGTACTCTTCTTTTGATAATTTTCTAATCTAAAGTAATGTGAGCTTATTATAGTTTTCAGACTGTATAAAAACAAGCAAATCAGATTTGGCCCATTGACTGTCATTTTCCAACCATTATATTAAACAGTCATTTGCCTTTTAGAGCAGTTTACAAATGAGAAGTCTCTTAAGTGCATCATTTCTGGTGCTTTCCATTTCTTTGTGTAGCTCCAAATGTCCTTTGGTATCAGCTTTCTTCATTTAGAGAACTTGCTTTTACACTTCTTTTGGTGCTCATTTTATTTCCTAATTTTTTCCCCTGAAAATATCTTTATTTCAGAAGTATAGTTTTGCTGTATATATAATTTTAGGTATTTTGTTGTTGTTCAGCACTGCAAGGATGTTGTGTTATCTCCAGCTCGCATCAGCTGCCGTGTGGTGACTGAGGTCATCCCCACTGTTGTTCCTCATCTGTAACAAGTGTGTTTCCCTCCGGTTGTCCGTAAGGTCTCTCTCTGCACTGGTTTCCAGCAGTTTGTTGAGGCCGAGCTTTGGAGTGATACACCCTGTTTATTCTGCTTGGGATTCCTGAGCTTTTTAGACCAAAGAGTGTATATTTCCTACCAAATCTGAAGGCAAGTGAATTCTGTTCCATCGAACATTGTCTCCTGGCTGTTGTTTTCCTCCTCACTCTGGGCCTCCCCTTCCGGCCTGGTTCACTGCCCATGGTGCCCATCACACACCCGGGCTTGCCCTCCAGCCTCCTTTCTCGGTGCTTCCGTGTGACTGAGTCCTGCTGCGCTTGCTTCAGGTTCGCTGAGCCTTCCTTCCGCGACACCTGTTCTGCTGTTAGCCCGTCCCGGGCGATGTCTCAGTCTTCACCCCCTGCGCCCCCATGCTCAGCTTTGCCTTTCAATCCTTAAATTTGGGGCGCCTGGGTGGCTCAGTCATGAAGTGTCTGCCTTCGGCTCAGGTCATGATCCCAGGGTCCTGGGACCGAGCCCCGCATCGGGCTCCCTGCTCGGTGAGGAGCCTGCTTCTTCCTCTCCCGCTCCCCGTGCTTGTGTTCCTTCTCTCACTGTGTCTCTCTCTGTCAAATAAATAAAATCTTTTAAAAAATAAATAAATTCTTAAATTTATGCAGTACCTGTTTTCAAGACCTTGTCCACTAATTCCATCAGCTCCCTCTCTTCTGTGCCTGTGCCTGTTAATTGACTTCATCCTCATAAGGGGGCATGTGTTTCTGCTTATTCTCAAACGCACTGTGTTTTGATCGCAGCCTGGAAGATTCTGGATCTGTGAAGGGTATTGTGTTCTGTCAGGCAGTAAATTTACCTGATCCTTTCAGGGATTGCCTTAAGCTTTATTAGGCTGGGTCTGTGGGGACTCTCACTCTGGAGCTGGAATGGCCCTGCTCCTGGGGCTTGGCCTTCCTGGGCTGTCTGTCACCTGAGTGTTAGGTGTCTAATGAGGGTCTCTGCACATTGGCTGGTAGGACTTTGATGTTGTGGAGCTCTGTAGGGTCCACTGGTTACATGGCGGGGCAGATCTGTCGTCGTCTTGTCCAGCCTCCCTGCGTTTTGCTCTGGACACGTTAGAGCTCAATTCTCAACGAGGTCCTCAGGGTCACCTCTTCAGATTTTGGAAGCTCCTTTCTGCGCAGTGCCTGCTCTGGTGTTCTGTGCTCCAGTCCCTTGGCTGTCACACAGTCCTGAGCTGCAGATTCTGCTTGTCTCAGAGACTTTCTTGTTCTGGTTGGACGCTCTTTCCCTAGGCTGCAGTCCGAGCAGTGCCTCTGTCCAGCTCAGGAATGCGGTGGTGCAGAAATGTGTCCGGAAATGGAGGTGTCAGTCAGAGGACTGGTCCGGCAGGTCTGCCCCCGTCTCTGCCACCCCCCACCTACTCTGCCCCTGCTCCAACCCCTGCCCTCTGCCACCCCCACCGTGTGGAAGGCCCTTACACTGCGTTTAGCCTTTTTACGCGCAGATGGTCTCATTCACTTGCATTGCTCTAGAAACTCTATCCGTGTTGACAAATACAACTTTTGTTTTTCTGGCTCAGGCCAGTCTTCTGATTAATTCTGTTTGTCCCTTCTTCTGAACGTAAAAACCACCCCAGACTAACTTCCTCATCAGAAGTCCGTCCTCTGAAAGAAGCGTGTGCTTTTCCTTCTAAGCTCCTCTCGGTTTATGAGCTTGTTTGCCTGATGTCCTTGTCCTCACTGGCTGTCGGCTGAGCTCGCAGAAGCTGTTCAGGTGGCATCAGCAGATTCTTGAGTTTATGTTTAGAATATTAGCCTTTCAGGAGTGTTTTCATTTCGCACAGCTTTCCTCGGGAAAGGGTGATGGTAATGGTTGAGTTGCAGATGGCAGGAGCACGAGCTGAGCAGCTTTCTCTGCGCCCAGCCTGATGGACAAGTGGGAGCCACTTGTTTAAAGTGAGGTGTTTTTGGAACAAAAGGCATTTTTAACTCCGCAGGTGTAGACCCTGAGCCCTAGACCCAGCCTCTGACACCTGCACAGCTGTAGACCCTGGGGGTCTGAGCCGGAAGGTGCGGGCACCGGACAGATCCCTCATTGTGGCCACACGTTGGAGAGCGCGTCCGGTGATGTGGGGGTGCTGGTGACACTCCTGCCGGCGTTTTGTCAGAGGAGTGTGCGCTGCTTCGGTGGCCGCGTCGTGTTCCGGCCCCCGGAGGGAGCATCGCGCAGTCATCACCGTGACTTTACGGCACTTCTTCCTTCAGATTCCAGCTCCGTCTCCTTGTGAGAGTCTTCGCTTACTGTGTCACCGCAAAGCCTTGTGTATTTTAGGAAACAGAAAAGAACTGGAAAGATGCCAAAGGCAGAGCCTGTCCTGCTCCCTTCCTTCAGGTCGTTAGCAGAGCTGGGGAAGAGCCGCCTGCTCGCTCAGTGACACCCTGGGAAGCCCACCCGGCAGGAGGAGGCTGGTGGCCTCAGCACGGGCAGTCCAGGCGTGCGGCGCCTTCACAGAGCGCCTACAGGCCAGCAGCTCATTACCATCTGAGGTCTGTCTATGCAAAAAAGTACGTGTGGGGAATTTTTTAATTTTTTTCAGGACTCAGGCCATATATAAATACAGATTAAACCAGCCTTATATTCCAGAACTACAAGGACAAATATTTTTCTTTAAAAGCCTGAGGGGTGGTTTATTAAACTTAAAAATAGAGCGATTGTAATCAACGACTTCTCCTCACTCTCCCCTCGCCTGCTGTTGCCCCCAACGTCTGCCCACAGGCCCTCCCTGCCCCTGCAGGCCAAGTGAGAGTGGTCAGTGAAAGCTAGCTGGAGCTTCCCTGGGGGACGGGTTGCGAGAGTGGACCATTGCACAGCTTTGCTCCAGGCAAAATATCTTCGTTACATACAGACGATTGTAGAGTGTGCATCGATGTGTCTGTTGTTTGGGAATAGCAGGAGACCAAGTTTGATCATGTCGTTTTCCCATTTTCTATATAAAACATTACAGCTTGGGGTGCCTGGGTGGCTCAGTGGTTAAGCCTCTGCCTTCGGCTCAGGTCATGATCTCAGGGTCTTGGGACTGAGCCCCGAGTCGGGCTCTCTGCTCACTGGGGAGCCTGCTTCCTCCTCTCTCTCTGCCTGTCTCTCGACCTACTTGTGATCTCTCTGTCAAATAAATAAAGTCTTAAAAAAATATATTACGGCTTGAAGGGAGTTTAACTAGCAAGGACTTCTTCAACTTCTTTATCCCTTTGAACACAGAGCCGAGCAAATTGAAAGTTTGAGTGAGAAAATCGACTTTTGTTTTTTTGGAATTGCCAAACTCAAGTTTCCTCTTCTCTTTCTTGATTTTTAGGCATTTAAGAAGATTATTTCATTCTAATTCAGATTAACCAAATTGTTGTAAACATTTCTGCTATAGTTTCAAAGTGCATACCAGGCTAAAACCTTTGAAATTTTGTCTTTCCTATTTAGGCAGTTTTATTTATTTATTTTTAAATTTTTAATGGAGGTAAGTTGATATAAAGTACTGTATTCATTTCAGGTGGACAACGTGGCGACCCGACATTTGTATAAATTACGAGGCACTCAGCACATGGAGTCTGGTCGCTGTCGGTCACCGAATACACTTTTTCCAGGGTTGTTGATGCGTTCTCTATGCTGTGACTTCATCTCCATGCCTGGTGGTTTTATGACTGGAAGTCTGTGCCTCTTAATCTCCTTCCCTGTTTTCACCCATCATCTCACCCCCCTTGCCTCGGGCAGCCACCACGTTCTTCTCTATTTAGGAGTATGTTTCTGTTTGTTCATTTGTTTTGTAGATTCCACATACAAGTGAAATGATTTGGTATTTGTGTTTGTCTGGCTTATTTCGCTTAGCGTGAGACCTTCTGGATCCATCCATGCTGCCCAAAATTTCATTGTTTTTTAGGGCTGACTGATACTCTTCTGTGTGTGTGTGTGTGTGTGTGTGTTGCATGCACCAGCTCTTTGTCTGTCCATTAGTCACTGGACACTTGGGCTCTTGCTGTATCTTGGCTGTTATAAATAATGCTGCAGCAAACATAGGGGTTCATAGGGGTTCATAGATCTTTTCAAATTTGTGTTTTCATTTTCTTCGGGTAAATGCCCAGAAATGAAATTACTGTATCACATGGTAGTTCTACTTGTAATTTTGGGAGGACGCTCCGTGCTGTTCTCCAGAGTGGCCACACCAGCTTGCATTCCCACCAACACTGCACAAGGTCTCCCCTTTCTCTGAGTCCTCACAAACACCTGTTGTTTCCTGTGTTGTTAATTTTAGCCGTTCTGACAGTGCGAGGGAGATCTCACTGTGGTTTTGATTTCATTTCTCTGATGATGAGTGGTGTTAGACATCTTTTCATGTGTCTGTTGGCCATCTGGATGTCTTCTCTAGAGAAATGTCTCTTCAGGTTCTCTGCCCATTTTTTAATCAGATTGTTTGGTTTTTTGATGTTGAGTTATAGAAGTTCTTTATATACTTTGGATACTAACCCTTATTGGATATGTGATTTGCAAATTTCTTCCATTCACTAGGTTACCTTTTGGTTATAGTGATGATTTTCTTTGCTGGGCAGAAGCTTTTTAATTATTTATTTAAAGATTTATTCATTTATTTATTTGAGAGAGAGAGTAAGAGAGAGCACAGGCGGGGGTGGGCAGAGGGAGAAGCAGTCTCCCTGCTGAGCAGGGAGCCCAGTGTAGGGCTTGATCCTGGGACCCTGGGATCACGACCTGAGCTGAAGGTAGACGTTTTAATCAACTGAGCCACCCAGGTGCCCTAGGGCAGAAGCTTTTTAGTTTGTTGAAGTCCCAATAGTTTATTTTTGCTTTTTTGCTTTTGCTTTTGTTGCCTCAGGAGATGAATCCAAAAACAATATTGCTCAGACCAAGTATCCAGGAGTTCATTGCCCCTTGTTTTCTTTGAGGAATTTTATAGAAAAACCTTTGAAATTATGTGGTACCCCAGAGAATCGGCTAACCTCTAGCATTTTTCAGCAATATCTGTTTATTTTAAGAGGATCTCGGGTAACACTTTGCTCCTGGCTCTGGGTTTTGAAGGACTGGGAAGTTTGTGTCTGTAGGAGGGATAATTTGGATTAAAAGTGAAAATGCGGGATGCCTGGGTGGCTCAGTGGGTTAAGCAGCTGCCTTCAGCTCAGGTCATGATCCCAGCGTCCTGGGATCGAGTCCCACATCAGGCTCCTTGCTCAGGAGGGAGCCTGCTTCTCCCTCTGCCTCTGCCTGCCTCTCTGTCTGCCTGTGCTCGCTCTCTCCCCCTCTCTCTCTCTGATAAATAAATAAAAAATCTTAAAAAAAAAAAGTGAAAATGCTGCTGCATGAATATTTAGGTTTGGATGAGTCATCATATAATGCTTATTCTTTGTAAATGCTGACACATTTTCTAGCCACTGTACGCTGCCCTCTTACTCTCCTGTGGGAGAGGAAGGAGGGAAGGCACCCTGACGGAGCTCCTGTTGCCCGGCAGCTCACTAGGGTGAGGGCAGGGCGCAAGAGAACCTGCAGACGCTGCCTAGTGACCGCTCACCTCTACCCGCCCTGCCCCTCCTGAGAAAGCACTGTCTGTATCGCTGTCATTTCCTGCGTCCTTGCCGTAGTTTCAGATAGAATTTCATTCAAGGAGTAACAGTTCCGATCAGCAGGTCTGTTGGACCTTGCATCCTCTGGCTGGTCCATTTCTAATGTGGTAAGGGTTACGGGTTTTCCTGTTCACGCCTCTGTCAGTAGCCTTTAGGTACTGCCTTTTAAGCAGCCGGCGCACTCTTGGTCTGTGGCTGCGTGGCGTGGTCACTGAGACTCATTGGAATTAAGTCATTCACCTGAAAAGCAAAAGCTTTTGTTCTTTTGTTAATTAGGAGAAACTGTAGTTAATATGGACTTAATCCTCACTGGTCTAAATTATGAAGAAAAGAAGGAATCTGCTGTCTGTGGTGATGTAAACTTGGAGAAGTAGGACGCTGGAGTCCATGCTGCCCTTCGGCCTGGTTTGTGCAGATCTGGGGTGTGTGGAGCCTGGTGAGCTGGTTTTCGAGGGCGGCTCTTTCTTCCTGGGTTGTAGCGGAGTAGCTGACCGGTGTGTGGCATTTCCCAAAACTGACTTCTCCAGGTAGATTCCCTAGTAAGTGTCCAATAAATGATGGCCGTGCCTTCTTCCTGCGTTCTTCAACGTTAAAGCTCTGAGAGGGCGACCCCAAACCCTGGGGTTTGGAGGGTTAGAACAGTTTCAGTTGAAAGATGGTATAAAATGTGGTTTTGTAAATGTTTTGATAATTTTCCAAAAAGACAGCCGGCAGGCTGGTGGAGAGCTCTTGTCCGTGAGATACTGTGCCTAGTGAGGTCTGTCTCTGGGTGTGAGAGAGTGCGCTCCGTTCAGAAACAGCGACCTGAAATATTCACTCTGTTGACTGCTTTTTAGTGTAATGAATACATAGGCCAAGAGGGTTACATAGAGAGTTGGGGGGGGGGGGTTGTTTTTAACAACTACAAGAACACTTTTCAGAGTTCTTTCTTTCTTTTTGTGTTTGTGAGATTTAAGTTGAACGTGTTTATTAAACTTTGTGTTAACAGGCATCTGCCCTGGGCGTCGTGCTGGGACTAAGGACTGTGACGAGGTCTCAGGAGCTCAGTTGGGTGGCAGTGAGGGGGGGACGGTGGCGTGTGCAGTGTTGGCCAAAGTGCTGCGGCGGACAGCACGGAAGTCGGGGCAAGGAGAGAAGCGGGCTTGGAGTGGGGGTGTGGTGGACATGGGCCGAGGAGGTGAGAAAAGGCACGTGAGTTTGAGGGTGTGAGGTTCGCCAGCTGAGGAGCAGGGGGTGAGCCAGAGACGGCTTTGGCTTCCCTGGGGACCCAGCCCAACAGCACACATCCCTGGGGGGTGATGGGCCAGAGACTCGGGAACCCTGCGGGTCACCATGTGCAGGTGCAGCTGGGGGTGCTGGGGCTGGCAGCATGCAGTGGGGTGGGAGCTGGAGGCTTGGCGTGCTCCCAGGTCTGCACCCTTCTGCTGGCACAGGGGGCTGCTGTTGTGGGATCTTCAGTTAGGACCAGTGTCCTGGTCCAGTTTTCATTGTAAAAAAGCAAAAACCAAAAAGCTCGCATTTGCATGGAGAATGCCTTGGATGGGGTGAGTCTGAAGGTGGTCTGAGCAGGGCTGGGCCCGTGTAGGGTAAGAAGCCAGGTCCCAAAGGGCCAGGGGGTGGTCTTGAGCGCCCTGGGGGAGGGGAAGCATTGGGTTCGAGTGCTGGAAAGACAGCAGCCTGGTGACCCCAAGGTAGGTGAGCATGTCGAGTAGGAAAGCCACCTTCTGGCTTTGGTCACGGAGTAAGCTAGAACGGAAGACGGACTGAATTTTTAATAGCAGTTAACAATCCAACATACGGAAATGCCTTTGTTCTAGATTATTCCTGCTAGCTTTTTAAATTGTCTAGTGTAATAATAGTCTTGATAGTTGCACAAAACACTGAATTAAAGACTAGAAAGAACTGTGCTACTCCCAGTTTTCCCTAAGTGTTGTGTGGAGCAATGCGAGGGCCCAGGAGGAAGCACGCTGCGGGGATGTGAGAACTCCTTGTATTCACCAACTTGAAATTGGCCCCCAGTGGAGCTGGGTGTGCTCGCGCGTTAGCCTGGTGACCAGTATTGATACTCACGCGCTTCTCCTGACCCTGCTGTCTTCACTCAGATGGCGCCAGCCCCTGCCCCACCGTCAAGGAGTGGTTCGTGTACTCGGGGAACCCGCTGAGGCACCCGGACCTCGTCAGGCCTCTGCAGATGAACATTCCAGGTACAGACGGTTGGGGTTAAGGAAATCACTCATTTGCTCACCAGATACAAGTCCAGTAATGGATCCACCATAGAAACAGATTTTTCTGGAACTGCACATACACTGATTTTCATGTCAACCCTGGACGCACAAGGAGCGTGTCTAATAACGTTCTAAAACAGAGGAGTGGGCCTTCGTCCCACAGATGGACCCTGGGCCGGTCTTCTGTCTGCTCTGCCTCTGTCTGCCCTGACTCTTGTACAAGGTCGACATCAGCAGACAGCAAGACACACCAAGGGGAGCACGGCTGTGGGCCCAGGCCCGTTGCTGCCTGATCCCCAGCCCGGTAGCTGGGCGTCGCTTAGTAAACCCGTGCTGCATTAACAGGGATTCTGATGTCCAGCTTGAACCAGCTCTCCTAACTCCTGCCAGAAGTTTGTTGGTGAACTGGAAAGGGAAGACAAAGGAAAGTCATTTTAGCTGAAAAATAAGTTTTCTCTTCTTGAGTGTTATCTTAAAACCTAAATGGGAGGGAATGAAAAGCAAAGTTCACCTAAAAATTAGCTGAAGTCTTTTCTTCCTGCAAGTTCTGAGTGCCTGAAACGAGTCAGGAGTTTGCGTGGGGACAGAGTCGTACCTGAGGGCAGGCCAAGGAAGAGGAGCTGCTGAGGGTCATTCGGAGGTTCTTGCCGTGGTTGCAGAGGACGGATGTTTTCTGAGACTTTGATATTCCGTTTTTGTATGCGTTGAATTCTCTCGTGCCACTGTTGTTCCCAGCACGCGGGTCCCCAGTTTACCAAATACGGGTGCGAGGACTGCAAAACAATTTTCTTAAAAATGGAATCTTGTTGGGAAGGAAGGTGAGGAAAGTTACTATAGGGAGTATTTCCTTATTCTCTCAGCTGGTGATGGACTCGAACCACAAAAGGTATTTATCAAAAAAAGAAATGAAGATGAATTAACCTCTGCTTATACAGCAAGAGATATTTTTTCAGGCCAGCCAACCTAATTTTTCCATGTTTTATTATATATGTGATTTCTGTCTTCTTGGATCTTTCCAAAAATAACACGCGGAGAGGGATTCCTACCGTTTCTGTCGCGGTTTGAATTCAAGGGCGCATTGGGCTCCACTTCATTCTATTTGTTAGTTGGAAAGGCCGCTCCCCAGAACCTTGTCGTCCACTCTGGAGGCCGTACGGTGATCACGAGGCCGCTTCTGGGGCTCGCAGGCGCCCCTTGGCCCTGCGGGGGCTGTGAAGGTGCCGTGTGGGGCCCCCGGGCCGCCGAAGAGCTTGGCAGGGGGAGAGTGGGGCTGCCTTAGCTGCTGGGACGGGGTGTGGCGGACACGAAGGACTGTTTGTGCTCCTGTTAGTGAGGGCACGAAAGTGACAGGGTTTCCAAACTTCAGTACTTTTCTGTATCCAAGAGGAAAAAGTGCCAAATGGTTTCATTTATTTATTTTTAAAGATTTTGTTTATTGGACAGACAGATCACAAGCAGAGAGAGGGGGAAGCAGGCTCCCCGCCGCGCAGAGAGCCCGACGCGGGGCTCGATCCCAGGACCCCGAGACCAGGACCTGAGCCCCAGGCAGCGGCTCAACGCGCGGAGCCCCCAGGCGCCCGCCCGACGGTGTTAAGCTGAAGCGAGACAGGCCGCGCGCATCTGTGTCCCGGCAGCTCCCCTGCCCCGGCGGCCGCGCGGGCGCCGTCCCGCCCCGGGCTCGGGAGACCCGACGTGGCGGGTGCCTGTGCCCTTGTTGTGCGACGGCGACTGTCCTGTGGGACACGGGTCCGGTGGTTCTGTTGTCCCGAGACGGCTGGAAGCGGCCGGGCTGCACCGATGCCGTTGCGGGGCGCGTCCCGGTGGGGCGGCCGGAGCGTCCCCTCTGCTGAGCGGCGGCCGTGCGGGGGCCGGTCCCGGCTCGGCGGCGGCGCAGGTGCTCCGGGAGCCCCGCGGCCGCCCCGTGCTCCGGTCCGCGCGAGCCGCGGGGGGCGGTCGTGGGTCTCCGTGTTCCGGGTCGCGCCGCGTCTGCCCCGCTCGCTCCCCGCGCACCCGGAGACGCGCCTCGGTCGGCCTCGGACGCGCGGAGCCGGCGCTTCCTTCACGCGGCCGCGGCCCCGGGCGGGCCCTCGAGGCGCTCGCGTCCTCCTCCGCGTGTGGCGGCCTCAGGAGCCTCGGACCAGACCCCAGACCCCGGCGGGCGCTCGGCAGGGCGTTCTCGTGCCCAGAGGCGGGGCGGCGCGGGGTTCCCTCCGCAGGCGGCCCGGCCCTGCTCCCGCGGCTGCCCGGTGGCTGCCCGGTGGACGTTCCCGGCGACGTCGTGTGTCCTCGCCGCGCGGGTGTTGGAACCTCGCCGTCGCCTCCGGAGCGCGACTTTCCCGGAAACGGGGCGCGTCGGTCAGCCCCGCTTGCGTCGCTTGTCCCCGCCGTCCGTGTGTCCCCGCCGTCCGTGTGTCCCCGCCGTCCGTGTGTCCCCGCCGTCCGTGTGTCCCCGCGGTCCGTGTGTCCCCGCCGTCCGTGTGTCCCCGCCGTCCGTGTGTCCCCGCCGTCCGTGTGTCCCCGCGGTCCGTGTGTCCCCGCCGTCCGTGTGTCCCCGCCGTCCGTGTGTCCCCGCCGTCCGTGTGTTCCCGCGGTCCGTGTGTCCCCGCGGTCCGTGCGGCACGTCCGTGCGGCCCCGGTGGCTGTACGAAGGCCGAGCGGCGACGGGACGGCGACGGCCCCGCCCGCTTCCTGCCCCGGAGGCCGCGTTCCGGGAGGAGAATCGGCGTCTGGAGCGCAGTGCTGGTTCCTTGGAGGAGCGCAGACGGCGCCGCGGGGCCCGGCCCAGCAGCGAGCCCGAGGGCGACTCACTCCCAGGACCCAGGACCACGACCCAAGCCGGAGGCCGAGGCTTCCCCGGTGGAGCCCGCGGCGCCGCTGACGAGTCCGAGCGAGCCGGGTCCCAGCCCCCGTCGAGCGTTGGGCCACATCCCCGCGCCCGAAGCTTCCTGTGGGAGACGTGTGCGTTACCGCGTTCTGCTCTGTTCGTACCTGCGTGAGCGCCTTTACCTTTATTGTTATTTTTCTAAGATTTTTTTATTTCTTTATCTGAGAGTGAGCATGAGCGAGGAGAAGGTCAGGGAGCAGCGGACCCCGTGGCGCTGGGGCCCAATGCGGGGCGCAACCCCGTGACTCCGGGATCATGACCTGAGCCGGAGGCCGTCCAACCAACGAGCCACCCAGGCGCCCAGAACTCCTGTTTTGAATGATTGTTACAAATAGGCTCCTGAAGTTCACCCAGCCAGTTTGCACGTGAGGGTGTCAGGATTTTTAGTTTGTTTTCCGTTGGTCAGGAATGCTCTGGGAAACGGAATGCTAAGTAAACACTCATGTAAATCACACTTGGGGACTAAAGCCTTCACAGGTGAGCTCGAGACGTCGGCTACGTGCACGCTAATCTCGAGACTCTGACCCGCTTCGTGCTGACCGTGGACCCGAGCCAGACAGGCTTATGGTTTTTCTCCGCAGCCGTGGGCCAGGGAAGTCATTGCAAGAGGACGCTGATGAGGTCATGTGTTTCCGTGTGAAACGCGTGCAGAGCTGCCCCGGTCATAGGAGTCTCCTTATCCGCTCACTTCTGTTGCTGTGACAGCACAAACTATGGGACGCCACGGCCTTGTTACTCACGGGGTGCAGGCAGCAGCCCTCTGCCGGGCAGACCCTCCAGGTGGCTCTGCAGAAGGTCTTCAGAGTTGGCGACCACAGAAGGGACTTCCTTCCCTCCCCCCTGCTCCTTCCTCCATGGGCTCAGGTCCCTCGGAAGGATCCGAGGCGCTCCTGTCCATCTGTTCGCACAGAATCCTTGACCAAGCTGCAGGATTTGGTTTTTGAAGCTGATGTGTTCTAGATGTGATGCTGATTGGTGGCCTAGAGATGAGATCAGTTGTTTAGGTCTGTGGCTCTTTGAAATATCTCAGCTGCCCCTGGAGCTCTGGGGGAGGTCGAGGAGCCATCCGTGCAGGCACAGTCTTATTTGTCCCAGGAGCAAGGGTGTGTGTGTGGCGGGCGGTGGGGGGGTGGGGAGGAGCTCTGGGCTGATCTGCCGTCTGGTCCTGATCAAAATAGGTAACTTTTTAAAAGATTTTATTTATTTATTTGACAGAGAGATCACAAACAGGGGAGCAGCAGAGGGAGAGGGAGAAGCAGACTCCCCGCTGAGCAGGGAGCCCAGTGCCCTGGGATCATAACCTGAGCCGAAGGCAGACACTTAACCGAATGAGCCACGCAGGCATCCCAAAATGGGTTTCTTTTAAACTGAAATTATGAGTGGTGTCTTTGTGTTAGGTAGGCTCAGCCCTCTTGGATTATCACGTGTTTAAACCACTTCATCTGGAGTGAGTTTCCCCATGGAGGAGAACTAATCTAAATGATCCTTCAAGGAAATTCACATCTTCTGGCTTAAGATGATGAAATCTATCAACCGAGAAGTAAATCTCTTGGGCCCTACTTAGGAAGAGAACCAACCTTATAATTAGGGCCATTATGTAGGCTCCTCAGGGTCCCACGCAGCCTAGCAAGTACTGCACGTGACATCAAAGGACTGCAGCCCTGGGATATGTTGTCTCGTATTGGAGACAGAGATCCTTGGTTTCCGGAGAAGGCTGCAGAGGTATCTTGTCTCCTATACTGATATGTAAACAGGTGTTCAGTACCTAGTTTTGTTTTGTTTTTTTTTTTTTAAGATTTTATTCATTTATTGAACAGACAGTGATCACAAGTAGGCAGAGAGGCAGGCGGGGGGTGGGGGGGGAGCAGGCTCTCTGCTAAGCAGAGAGCCCGATGTGGGGCTCGATCCCAGGACCCTGGGATCATGACTTGAGCCAAAGGCAGAGGCTTTAACCCACTGAGCCACTCAAGCGCCCCCAGTACCTAGTTTTTGACCAAATAAATTATTAATTGAATTTAGGATTCACATTCTCGAATTGAATTAGAAATTTTTGAGGACATGGTTTTTCAAACTGGTGGTTTTCTGTAATCCGTTTTATCATTAGACCTCAAGAACCAATTTCTTTATCATTGCGAGTTTTTCTTTTCTTATCTGTGTTAATGATTTCTTGGCTGTTTTGTGGAAAAATATAGAATGGTATTCAAACTCTGCCTGTGTCCGAATCACCTGGAGGGCACGTTACAGCAGATGCTGCTCCCTGACCCCTGGAGTTAGATTAGTAGGCCCGGGGTGCGGCCTGAGAATTTGCAATTCTTTTTTCTCTTTTTTAGGATTTAGCGTGTGCATGTACACGCACGCGTGCACGCACACGCACAGAAATGAGAACAAAGGGGGGCAGAGGGAGAGAATAGTCAAGCAGAGTCCCCGCTGAGCATGGAGCCCAGTGTGGGCTTAGTGCGGGGCTTACTTCCACACCCCATGAGATCACGACTGGAGCTGAAGCCCAAGAGTCGGATGTTCCACCAGCTGAGCCACCCAGGTGCTCCACGAATTTGCAGTTATAACAGATTCCCAGGTGACATCAAGGCCAGAGTGACGGCTGCTGGCGTGGAACTGGTTGTTCAGGACATCTCTTGCGTATTGCTGCCACAAGTACTTGGCTCTCAGTATGTCCCGTGAACCTCATTTTTTCTGTTTTAAACTCTATGAGTGAGCAAATGAAATGCAAGGTGCAGTGTTTCCACTGACGGTCCCCACTCACTCTGCTGGGGACTTGGCCTCTCGGCTGTGTGTAAATGTTGTGTATGCATCGAGGAAAGGACTAGAAACTGTATTTTCAAACACAGCTATATGTGAGTGGTGGGATTGTAAATTTGCTATTTTCTGATGCTTTTTTTTCCCTTAGTTTTTTACAATGCATGACTTTTAGAGTCAGAAAAAATGTTTTTCAGCTACTTGAGTACATTTGAAATAGCTGTGATGATGGGACGTTCCTCACTTACCTTCTATCAGGGCTTGGCAAACGTCTGTATTTTAGGTTTTGGGGGCATCATGGTCTCTGCTGCCGTGGCCCAGCTCTGCACTTGGACCGTGTGGGACCACAGACAGCACCTAGGGGAGTAAGTGTGGTGCCGTTGTGGTGACACTTTATTCAGAGACATTGAAATTGGCATTTCCTTTGATTTTCTTGCATTTTTTTTTTTAATCACTTAAACATGTGAAAACTTATTCTGAGTTTAGGGCCCTGCAAAAACAGGCGGTGAGCTGGATTTGGCCCATGGGCTACAGTTTGCTGACCCTACAAAATGATTTTGTGAAAAGTATGTTTCTAAGAAGTCATGGCTGACCCTCGATAATCCTGGAATAATACCTCTATCTTATTAACTGGTGCCATACATTGTTTTTTGCCAATTGTCTTCACTATTTTCTTTCTTTCAAGAGAAAAATGATTTTTTTTCTCTCCAAAATAAATAATGAACAAGTTTTTTTAGGTAACACTTCAGCTGTTTCAGGAATGCAGGTGGCTTTGCTGGGTTGTTCCACTTCCGGTGGTGGGAGATCGTGGCCAAGAGTAGTAAATGACACTCTGAGCAGTGGGCGTAGGAGGAGAGCTGCTTCATCGAGTCCTTCAGTTCTGACCATTCGGGTCCCGGGTTCGGTTTCCGTCGTGGACGTGGGACATGGAGACCTCAGCCGCCCTGGCTCTTGAGGCGTGGTGTTGTAGCTTCATGACCCGACAGAAGTCACAGCTGCTGCCCAGAGTGGGGCCTGGCTCGGCCTGGGACCTGCCTGTGTTTGCAGATGCCGGCAAGAGCCCCCCACCCCCTTCTTCAGAGGCCTGGGGCCATTTGTTGTGATTTAAGGAAATGAGTAAGGGTTGTTTTTTTAGACTTAAATAATTTAAATGATACAACATTGTTGCTCTTGTTTGCTAACTTTAGGGCCATGCTTTCTGAGGCCGGGCCCACGAATGCCCCGCACCCAAGCCTCCAGGTTGCTCAGTGCAGGTTCCCGGCATCATACACACAGAACCCAGGAAGATGGTGTTTTTTACAGTCTCTGTAGTGGATTCTTTTTACCTTGAAGTTTGAAAACGGCTGGTCTGGAGGAATCAGAGCAAGCTGACAGGATAAGTGGGTGATCTTTGCACCAGCAACACACCGCGGCTGTGTTCTTTCCCATACCCGGAGACAGGACCTTCTAAACATACTCCGAAAGCCTTCCTAATAATGCAGGCCACAGCACCGTAGGAAAGAAGCCCTAGTTTCCCCCAAAACATAGTCCTGGAACAGGAGTGTTCTCCGTGAAGTGCAGACCTGCTGGCCTTGAGCGTTTGTTTCTTACCCCCAGGTGGTTTGTTCCTGCTCACTCTCTTGTCCCTTAACCTAAGGCCCAAAGATGTCAGAAAGGGCAGAGGTTAGGGTCTTTTATTCTTCATTGAAATTCTACAGGAAGCATGTTGTTAACTTGCTGGTGCAAAGGATAATGGTAAATGGGCTTTTTTTTTTTTTTAAACTAGGGGGCACACCGGATTTGAAATCACTGTGGCTGAACCAGGAGCCGGGAGTACAGGGCTGGCGCTTGGACGCCCTCCTGGGCTGTTTCGACCTCTCCTCCTCCAGAGAAGAGCTGCAGGCGGTGGAAAACCCCTTCAAGGCGCTGTGCTGCCTCTTGATCTACCTCTTCGTGCAGGTACCCGCAGCCTTGTCAGGCGCTGCACCGACGCCTCGCGCCTGCTCTCCGCTGTGTGCAGTGTGGCACTTGGGGGCCTGGGTGGGCCCATCCCTGTGTCCTCCTGCCCAGGACCTGCCCCTCGCAGCTGTCGAACTGGGAAGGGCTCCCTGTCCACACTTGCTGGACGCCTGTCTGTTGGAAGAGGCTCGTGATGCTCGTCCGTGCGGCAGAGGCGTGGGAACCGGGGGCAGAAGCGTGCTCTGAGCTGTGCGCTGCCTGCCCGGGTGCCGCTGGTGTCCGGGGGCTGCTCCCGCCAGGGCCCCGGTGTTGTGGTGTTTACTGAGCATTTCCCTTCACTGCCCAGTCTAGGGCAAGGCAGTGGGTGCCCCCTGAGGTTATTGGGGCATCGCGTTGCGGGAAGCATGAGGCATGTTTTGCAGACATGCCCAGTAAAATGTCCGCGGGGGCCGTCATTGTCATGGTCTGTGTCTTCCTTGCCCGTCTGAACCGGGGGTTGTAGGCCTCACGTGACAGATGCCGTGCAGGGCCCTAACTGCTATCCCTCGACAAGTTAGGCAGTTTCGGTCTCATTGTTTTACGCCTTGGTTATGTGTGGAAAGTACAAAGGCCCATGAGAGCATTTGTCTTCGTAACAGTTGTCCGTGCGCGGGGCAGTGTTCGGACCCCTCAGGAGAGAGGCCGGGCCGCTCCTCTTCAGCCTCTTTCCTCCCACTTTCTTACTTCACTCTGTTATTTTCTAGATGATTCGGTCTCACATTTGTCACAACAACAAAAAGTTCTTTCTGTTCACGTCTCTCTTTCTTCAGCCCGTTCAGACCTCCTGTCCTCTCGACGCTTTTGGACTGTCTTGCCTTCTACTCTGGCCTCTCTCTCTGGTGGATCTTGGCGCTCCTTTGGCATAAACACCGTATTCTCATTTGCCCGGAATAGAGATATACGTGACTGTTTTTCAGACCTGAATTCACTTTATGAAGTATTGGTTGTCCCAGAAACTCACTCTTACCGTGGAATTACATTTCAAGGAGCTTTGTACTGATGCTTCTTTTCCATTTCTAATCTGTAGCTAGTTCTGCGTTTCGCATTTTTAAAAAATGTGGTTAAACGACTTCAAGTTTTATTGCTTTGTGATCGGTTTCACATGGCTGCAGCGTAAACTTGAGCTTCACTGTTTTGAGGAGAACATTTCGTTACTGGTACCAGACTCAGCAATACAATTGAATAGAGCATGGGTTTTTCAGTGTAAAACTGCCTTTCTTTTGATGTCATTTACGGAATACTCAAGCATGTATCCGTCAGTATTTTCTGTCCACCGTGGCTGAGAGAGGCCGTTGCGGGGGTTGGGAATGGTGGATAACCTGGAACTGAGGTTTCTCCTCCAGAGAAACACGTGTGTTTTCTTCTCCGTGTTGTCTGTGTGCATACGAACAGCCATTCCTTGAACACACGTTTTGACTTAGTCTTTCAGTCCGAGGGTTGTACCTGCTGATAGTCACTCCTCACGGCTCTGCGCTTGTCACTCGTGCAGGTGACTGTGTCCAGACCTCGGAACAGCAGCTTCCCACAGGCGCCAGTAATGACGACCTTCACTAAGAATCTGTTGTGAGTCAGTGCGGGGCAGACTTAAAGAGCATGTTTAAATTGGAGCTTTTTGAAACGGAAAAACAGTGAATGGACATATCAGTGACCTCTCAGAGATGGAAAAGGGACTGTAAATTACTCCCAGGGTGAATTTCTCTTAGGGTTTCATAGGGCTGAAAAGGTAAATTTATAAAAGTGTACTTTTCTGTGATTACACTTACGTTAGACGTTCCGTTGTGCGACGTGAGGAGCCGGACCTGTGGGAACGGGCTCTCCGAGGCTCCAGGTCAGCAGTAACAGTTTTTATTGAGGGCTTATCTGAGAACTCTCAGGAAGGGTGGGTTTACATCAGAGCGAGCTACATAGTTTTTATAATCTCTAGTTGAGCAGGTGCTTTAAAGAGTAATGTCCGTTGTGTGAAATGCTCAGCGAGCCCATGTTCCTCGCCTCTGTGGTTTCGATCTGTCACTGCGGAGGTGGGTCACCTGTGAGACGGTCTGTGGGATGCCTCTCTCTCCTCTAAGTTGGTGCTTTAAAATCACCCGTCTTTCCAAAGTCACTAACGGCAAGAAGTAGAATTACATTCCCACAAAACCAGTCACCACGGAGAGCGATGGGGCTTTAATGGAATGAAAAAGTGTGTTCTCTGCTGGGTCTGGCTTCTGTAGCCTGGGGTCTTTTTTCTCGGTCGTGAGTGCTACGCGTCTGTGGACTTGTTATTCCCTGAAATAGTTCGAGCTGTCCTTGATACAAAGGCAGTAAGTACGTCACAATGGAACAGGGCCGGGTGGTGACGGGGTTGCTGCCTTGGCGCCGGGTGGAGGTGACCAATGCCAGAAATAATTTGCTCTTCCTGGAGAGGGCAGCGGGTCCTGGCCGGGGAGAGCAGGAGTCCCTAGAAAACTGTCTTTGTGGATTATGGTGGGGTCATTTTTATCAGGAGTAAACATGAGCCACTTTTATCACTGAGGAAGAATCAGAATTCTAACCCACGGGTTTGTGGTTGTCATCCTGATTGTTTTTTTCCCTTCAGGCCTTTACTTGCCACAGAACGTGTTCCTCTGTAGAAAGAGGTTCTCGATTCTTATGATGGCTGTGGAAATGCTGACCGAGGGAACTGCAGTGCTTTTCTCTGCCGGCAGCATTTGGTGGCTGAGCGGGAAATGAGCGGGAAAGGTCACCACCCCGTAAGCTGGGAGGAGGGGCCCTGGGGCAGCCGCTGTCCATGGTCCTCCCAGGCCCGTCCTCCTTGCCACCGCTGTCTCGAGCCCCAGAGTCTCCCCATCTGTCTCCAAATCCCCGCGCTCCTTGTTCTTGCTCACAGTTTGGTCGGGCTCCTTGATTCCACAGAAGAGCAGAGGGTCTCACATGTGGGGGTCCTGGGATCTGAGTCTGCAGGTTTCACCAGGGCTGGCGAAGGTGGAAGTTTATCCCAGCTTTGATCATCCCAGCTCACACTGCAAACCCCCGGATTGCCAGATCTGGGATCTGGTGCCCAGAGCAGTCACTTGTGTTGCTGTAAGACTTGGGCTTGGCTGTGAGTCCTGGCCTCTCCCAGGAATTCTAGAGCTTCCCCCCTTGCTATGGAGCAACCAGGGCCCTGTCCAGCTTGGCCCTGGGCATTATGGGCTGTGGGCTCTGGACAAAGAGGCCCACTGACCTCCGCCTCTGCCTCATCTCCTGCCCTGTGTGTGCGCCTGTGTTCAGTCGTTGGATCCGTGTGCAGAGTGTCGCGTTTTTCCCAAGGTTCATGCTGCTTCTCTTTCTTCTCCCTTTCAGGTGGACACTCTTTGCCTGGAGGATCTGCATGCTTTTATTGCTCAGGCCTTGTGCCTCCAAGGAAAGTCAACGGTGCAGCTTGTGGACCTGCAGGTACTGGCCTGATGAACTGTCACGGTTCTGGCAACCGCCTGCCTGACCAGGGTCGGCGCTCTTGCCAGCCTTTTCTTCTGTTGCGTTTTTAAGTTTTGGCTGGTGTTCCACAGAAAAGATAAGAAAGCGCATGTAATCACGGTATTCTTACGATGCTGTGGTTGGTTTCGTCCGTCGCACAGTGGAGCCCAGGGTCTTGCCAGGTTATTGAAGCTCTTACAGAGCCATATACAGATGGCGCCCTGTATACAGATGGCCACTACTCAGTTTCTGGGGAGTGGCCCTCTAGACCTCGGTCTCTGCCGAGTCACGTGCTCACAAGAGCCCCCTCATTCCAGCACTGATCCTGTCTCTGTATTGTAGTCACGTGAGCAGAATAGTCGGCGTGATCCCTTATAAGCTTTGCTAACTTTAGGAAAATACGACGCCTCTTTCTGATGTTCGTGATTTTGGCCCATACACGGCTTGTCCTGCCTGTTTTGTCTGTGGGCCTCATCTTCCAGACGTTGGTGACCGCTCTTTGGGGCTGGGCCACGTCCCACCCGCTGTGTGTCCTCTCTCAGTGGCTTGCCTGTGGAGCGTTCAGTAATGGAGATTTCGCGCCTGTGTTGCTTTTATTCAGATGTTGCCGCTCATGGGTGTTTATGCCTTGAATTTCATGAACGAGCCATTGGCAGCTGAGCCTGGCTCCTCTGCGCTGTGGCCACCCCTGTTTCCTAGAGGAAAACCCAAGGTCAGGTCAGTTTTTGTGGAAACTGAAGACTTTGCTTTATAAATGCCATTGGATAATGGTAATGAGTTTTATCCACAGATTCTAGTTAATTGAATTCGTTTTCATTGGTCTTTTAGTGAAAAAAAAAAAAAAAAAAAACAGAAAACAAATTTCATTTATAAACAGCTTCCGATCTAATCTCAGAACTCCTCCGTACCACGTTTACTCCATGGACTGATTCTTGTAGCAGCCCAGTTAAATACAGTGCAGATGGCGTGTGTGTGAGCGGAGTCATTATGTTACAGTCAAGAAAGTTATTTTTAGAAGTGGATTTTTTTCCTCCTTTTGGCAAGGCACAGTTTTAAAAAGTGAATTTGGGGTTATTGCTAGGCTAATGCTAGGGGCCCTTGCCGTGGTAGTGGTGTTGTGCACCATGAGTCGGACCTCACACCAGCACCCCTGGCATGGTGTGCACGTGGGAGCAGTTTGGTACGTGGTGGACAGGGAGTCTCAGACGGGAGAGCCGTGCACACAGTCCTAGAGTGTGAGGGGTAGTCAGTGTCCAGGCCCGCACCAGCTTCTGGTTGGACTATCCCCCAGGGCCTCAGGAAGACCTGACTTTATCACGGTCTCGCTTGTTCCAGGCACACGGCCACCTGAGTGGCACCTGGCACCTTCGGGGGCCGTGGTTCCCATCAGCCGAACGGGGTGCTCCCAGTGAGGGTCCCTTGTCCTGGCTCCTCCACACCACAGTCTTCGTCCCTTTCTGGCAGGGTCTCTGTTGTGTGAGCGCGAACAGCTGCCCTTAACCTCCAAGGCGCTGGTAGTCTCTGAGCCTTCGTGAACTCCGGGTGCGGCATGTAGGTTTTCAGCTTCCATAGTTTAATCACTGAAGACGAGAAATTGTAGAAAGAATTTGGAAGATTTTACTTAACGTGGCCATAGGGTTCACGGCAGGTGCCGGGTGGCACCTCTCGCTCTGGGGCTTCTGGTGAGGCCTGGCTCCAACCCCCAGGCCACGCCCTCTGCCCTCCCTGGGCCTTTGCTCTGCTGACTGGGCCCTCCCTCTGTCTTCGTATTCCCGTTCATCCTTTGTCTTAAACTTGGTCTCTTGGACTGGCTCTGTCCTTCCATGGGTAGAGTCCAGTGTCCCTCCCGTGGGTAGAGTCCAGTGTCCCTCCCCTGGAAAACCCCACGTCCAGCCCGTCGTGGCTGGCCCATCTTGCCCTTCGGAGGGTGCTCTCTGCGGGACGGAGCGCGTCTCTGGGTCTGCGCTGCGCCTCACCTTCGGCCCCATAGCGCAGTCGCGCCTGCCTGACATGCGGTCGCCGAAGCAAAGGTTAGGGAACACTCAGCTGCCAGCCCCACCGAGCACTGGGTCCCGCGCTGTGTTCGCTCCCCTTCTGAGCCCGTGGCACGCCGTTGGCTTGTCTTTGTTAAGAAACAGTACCTCTCACATGCGGCACTTCTTCCCGAGAGACCTGCGGGCCTCACTCTGGCACCCGGCTTGGTCGTTGGGGAGTGCGGCCCAAGGCAGGCTTTCACGGTGGGGACCTTGGTGGGAGAGCTGTGGGTCCTGCGCGGGGTTTTCACGCTCTTCCTGCTCTGCTGATGCAGGCCTGCCTAGAGGGAGAGACGGAGCTTCTCCTCGTTTGCTTTCAGCGCCCGTCACTCTGCTGACATGACTAGAGCCTGCTTGACTGGGCAGAGTGGTTGGGTAGGTGCGGCCTTGGGGGGACACCCCCTTTGCAGAGCCCCCTGTGCCTCTGCCACCTCTCCCTGGAGCTCCCAGCAGAGCCAGAGAGGCAGCTGTGGCATGTGGTCTGCCCTGGGCCATCCTCTGGGTAGCTGGTGACTTGTAACTTAACCGCTGTTGCTCATAGCCTCTGATGCACCAGCCAGAGTCATGGAAGCCACAGCTCCCGTACACCCGTGGGCGTGGGTGATCGTGGAATAGTCTGGGATTCACGTGATTAGCTCCTGGCCTGAAAAGCAAAGCTAGGACCCTTCCACTTGCAGCATCAAAGCAAAGAGCAGAGGGTAGAGCAGAGGCGGCAGAGAAGGAGGGTGTGGGAGAGAAGACTCTGTGCCCGTCCTGTTTCTGCCTCGTCCACTGGGAAGGCAAACACCACGCCATTTCCTGTCTCCGTCGGCTCCTACCTGGGGCCTCGTTCCTGGGGAGTTGAATGCATGTGTTTGTTTTTGTGAAGCTCCTAAGTGTGTCTCAGATTTTCTGAGACTGAAATGTGATAAGCCAAAGCTCCTGGGAGACTTCCAACTCGATGTTTACATCTGAATGTGGGGATGGGTTCCGGTTAAGCAGCAGGACTCCCCAAGGGTGGCAGGCCAGAGAAATGTCCTTCTAGAACTGGCCTTCTAGACTGTTCTTGCTGGAGGAGGTCTTCGCCACTCACACTGGGCTCGTGTTGTATGGGAGAGGTGGGTCTCTCTGCCTAAACTCTGGGCTCTGGAAGGCTGGGAAGGGTCCTTGTTGGTAGCCCTCAGCAGCTGGCTTAAAGCAGTGCCCAGCAAACGCTTGGGAAGTGCTTCGTGGTGGCGACTGGGGTTTTGTGGAGCTCGTCTGCGACATGTGATTTTATCTCTGTGTTTTCTGTATTTTAATCTGAGGCCGTGTCGTCTTGCTGGAGCACTGTCTGACATTTAACCAGTAGAATATGAGTAAAGAAATAACAGTATTTTAGCATTTCTGCAGGAGGTTTTCTGATTCTGAGTTGAATCTTTGACTTTATCCTTTGATCTTGTGCCTGGTTCTCAAATAACGTTCTTCTGAGCAGTTTGCAAGTAGTGTTTTAAGGGATAGTAGGTGCCAGACCACAGACCCACAGAGGAGAGAATCCCCAAAGACGAGGGCCTTGATGTGTCGGTTCATGAAATGCAAGCCCACTCGGAGGGAGCCCAGGGCAGGAAGCTGCCGGCCGACCTGGGAGGGAGCGCAGGGTGGGCCAGGATGGGCCAGGATTGTGGGGACACACACTGACCCCCATCAGAACCACCGTGCCTCTCACTGGGTAACTCCTAAAGACAGGCTTCTGTGGTCACCGTTTACTGGAGGGACTTGGGACAGACGCAGCCGTGCTGCCCAGAAGTAGTGCTGACAGAGGGACCGAAGGACCTGTTTCCCGCCAAGGAGCGGGAAACTCCCTGCTTTGGTCGTGGTGATGGTCCGTCTTTGGGAAGAATGTAGCCTAAGTCACTTAACGGAAAATAAATGAAGTGGAGCTTCAGGGAAGTCCCACCAACTGGTGACATGTTAAGAGCCCGGATCGTTAGGGTAAAATAAAGCTTCTCTGTGACTGTTGGGGGTGACATTCAATTACTTTTTGGGGGGAAGAGGTCCTTAACCTGCGGAAGCTAAGGTGCACTCCCAGGGTGAGACCTGCGGTCTGATGGGCACATCCTGGGTGTGGGAACCGGCCACACTGTCAGATGACAGGGCTGACGAGCTCCACTCACCGGCTTCTTACCAGAGTCCGCACCTGCCTCAGAACAGAGGGTTTTGTGGACTTGGAAAGGGCAGGTTAGGAGTGGCGTGCGCCTGGCCACGGTCTGTGCTCTGTGTGACAGGTGGTTCCGGGTGGGGCGTTGGGGACAGAGGGGCGCACAGCTGCCTGCATGTGTCCTTGGCCACCGGCACCCATCGGGAAGCCCACTCACCGTTCCCCAGAGAGGAGTGCAGGTGCCTGGGTGGGGCTCCGAGGGCCAGGGGCTTGCGGCTTCCCCATGGAGCGTGGGGAGCTTGAGCTTGCTGGAAAATTAGCCACCAGGCTGGGGAGTAGCCTGGAATTGCAGGCTTTTAGGAGAACGTTTTACACACCCAGGCAACTCCTGATCCTGAGTCCACAGAATGAACGGTGCTGCGGGCCTCTTGTCTTGGGGGGTGGTTGCCATGGACGTGCGTCCAAGCACAGCGCTCACACGGCTGGTTCGCTCCCCTAGCCCTGGGTGAGCACGCGTGTGGCTCTGACGGTCCCCCTCACTGACAGCAGGAAAGTCGCCAGAAGCTGGAGCTGTAAAGCTCACCAGTAGAAATTCAAAATCGGTCTGTGCCATCTACTCTCCAGATCACGTCTTTATCTTGCCAACTTGAAATGCGTTCTCATTCTGCCCACGGCTCTTGCCCAGCCTTAGCCAACTGCAGCCCTTAGGCCAGAGCTGGCCTGTCAGCGATCTTTGAATGGCCTGTGAGCTTGGGACAAGGTTTACATTTTTAACTGGTAAGGAGAAAAATCCGCGAAGTCTTCTTTCAGGATGTGTGGACATGCTGTCAGGTCCATAAAGTTCACACTGCCACAGCAGAGTTGAGAGCTGGGACAGACACCATACGGCCCCCAAAGACCAGAAGTAAGTCCCCGTGGCCCTTCGCAGAAAAGCCTGCTGGCCCCCAGCTTACACGAGCAGGCAGGTGTTTAGGCTTTTCTGGGAGCTGGGAAGTCCCTGGGCAGGGCATGTCCTCAGCACAGAGACCATCCCACTGGCCTTCGTGCTGGCCTAGAGCCCACTCAGGGGTGAGAACAGCAAAAATACCTTCCAGAAATAGGGTGCTTTCGTTTGGGTTTGGACTTCTTTTTTTTTTCTTTTTTCTTAGAGAAATTAGGAGGACTTCATAAATATAAGAGTTAATTTTTATGTCATTCCTTCGAGGGAAATGAAAGTTCTGTCTTGTTACGTCGCTAGGGAAGTGAAGACAAAGATTGGTGTCTTGGCCAAGACCCCTCGGAAGGGGTGGTGAGGGTCCACTGAGCTCTGGAGTCGGCCCACCCATGAGGAAGTCTGGATGTGGGGTCTGGTGACTTGCTCCTTGCTGGATCCTCTGTCGCCTGCTGGGTGCTGTGTGAATGTCAAATGCTCGGGAAGCTTTACCGCTGAAGACAGTGTTGTCTGCTGCAGCCGGAACACGTGGACCTTGGAGGTGGTGCGGGCGGGCTCCGGTGACAGGCTCCTGTCCAGGGTGGTCTGCCCGAGTTTGGGGCACCTGCCGCAGTCGGGTGATGTCAGGGTTTGTCTCCTCTCCCCAGACAGCCTCCCTCCGGGACGAGTAGAGGCCGCACGTGTAGAAGCAAAGGTAGACATCTTCCATTAAAGGAACTTTATGCCCCTGTTGGTGAACCGTCACTTTCCAGAGCAAACACTTTAAATTCTGGTGATGAGATAAAGTTGCTTCCAGGACATCCTGAGATCACGTTTGCTCTTAGCACATCAAAGTGAAGCCCACGGAGTGAGGTTTTACTGCTGAAACCACGGAAACAGCCAGAAAATTACAGCATCGTGGAAATGCGTGTTAGAAGAGTTATTTAGAAAAAATGCGTTTGCTCTTAGACGCTCAAAAAGTTGATGAATGAATGGATAGTAGAAGTAGAATCTGTCGGAACTTCTGGTAGACTTTTGAAGTTGATCTGTAAGCACGGAAGATGGAGACACCCCAGACGGGTTAAGTGAGACAGGCATGTCACGTCCAACAGGCGGCAGGCCTGCTCTGACCCTCCATCTCGGCCGCGCGCCCACACGGGTCTTTGCAGTGCCCGTCCGCCGGCGGCCGGCAGAAGGTCATGGAGTGCCTTCTGGGGAAGGAAGAGAGGATGCTCTCGGGGGCCGGGCCGTCCCTCCCAAGTCTGGCTGTGCCTGTGGCCCTGTGCTCCCGGTGACACGGGTTGTACCGTGTGTCCCTGGCGCTGTTCGGAGGACATGAGCTCCGGGGAGCAGGCGCATTTGTGGAGGAAGAGGAGAGGCCTGTCATGGCTCAGCTGCGGGCCTGGTGCCCTTTCTGCACTTCCGACCCTCGCCCTTAGATGAGCCCCGCAGCCACCCCCCAGGTTGCTCTGGGAGCAGCGAGCAGTGAGGACATGCCTTCTGGCTCAGGGCAGCAGAAGGGATGCCTCACGGGAGTTCTCAGGGGAGATCTCTGGCTCCAGAACGATCCGTGCACAGCCGGTTGCTCCCCAGCTGACTGGCCCTGGAGGAGAGCAGCAGGAGTCACTTGGCAAAGTCGCAGCACAGAGCACAGCAGGCCAGACCTGGGCCACTGTCCCCTTTGTCGGTGATGCTGCTGGGTGTGCAGCTTGCACGCCCATCAGTGCTGGCCAGCGGCAGCGGCAACAGCACCAAGCGGCCTCGTGTGGAGCCTGGGCGGGGCCGTGGGTCTGTGCCGACGCCCAGGCCAGCCGCACCCAGAGGAGCCTCCTGTGTGTGTGTCCAGGTTCACAGTTGTGGGGCTTCGGAATGGAAGAGCTTTGTGCAGAGTTGGGCCTCCATCCCCTCTTTGTCCTCTGCTGTCCCCACGCCATCCTGATACCTGTCACTGCACTTCTCCCTGGGAACCCCTCCCTGGGACTTCGAGACTGGCCTCTGGCAGGTCACTCGCTCCCAGGGCAGAGGCGAAGGGCTGATGTTCAGAGCTCTCACGCTGGGCCGTGGCCTCGCTGCCTCCTCCGCACGCCTTCTGTGGAGGGACTCCCTTCCCTTCTGGAAGGACCCGCACCTGTTCCTCCATACCCACATGGGGCAGTTGCCTGCGTGCCGAGGGATGCCTCACCGGTGTCACCAGACCTGCTTCAGGGCCTGTCCCCTTCCTGTGTCTGTGAGTGTCCCTTGTCTTCTGCTGGAGGACTCCCGGCCCCTCTCCTGGGGCTCACGCTCTTCCAGACCCGACGCTGGGCTTCACGTATGCTCTTATCTTCTCTAGTGCCCGCACTTTCCTGGAAAGCCCCTCAGCTGGGGTTGTTTGCATGGAGTGAGGTGTGTCCTCGGCTCCTTGGGGTGGAGGCGGAGTCTCGTAACTTCCCTGGAATGTTTGTCCGTTGTCAGTACTTGGTGCCGACTGCTTGAGACTTTCGTCAATCACCGTCTGTGTTCAGACTGAAATGCTTACGGGAGTATTTTGTCTTCATGAATAAGAATCTTCAAATAAAAATTGGTTTTTCTATAGCAGAACCAAATCTCCGGACATGATTTGTGTCTCACCTCTTTTTTTCAGACCCCGTTCCGCAGGTTGGCAGAGGCATACCCTGGGTTGAGGGCGCTGAGTGTCCTGAGATTTCCCAGTCCTGCTCCGTGCCCCTGCTCCCCCTCCTGCTCCCACACCACCAGCCCCCAGGACGTGGGTGCCGGCTAGAGCTCATGCAGTGCTGGGAGTGCGGGGGCCATCTGTGCTCCTCGTCTTCCTGACCCAGGGGTCCTGTCTCCTCGTTCTGGCTCCGACGCTTCATGCCTGTGGTGGATCTGAGCCCCTGAAGTTCCCCCGGGGCCAGGCTTGGTGGTTTTACTCTGTTGCTCGTGTGCATTGACTGTGGGATGTCTTAGGTGACCGGAGGGCCAGGCAGGAGAATGGTGGAATTATGGCTGGTAGTTCACATATTATCCTCCTGTCTTTCTTGCAAAGATTGGTATTTTATCATTTTTTTCAACCTGTTTTTTTCTGACATTTTACACTTGGGAGTAGAATCGCATAATCTCACGGTGGGGGTGGGGGTGGGTCTGACCGGGTGGCCGCAGAGGGGGCCATGCTGCTTTGACGTGCCATGATGGAGACAGGTAGGGGTTGGCCGAGCCCATCTCGGGAGCTGCAGAGTGCTGTGGGATGGCCTGTGGGCTCCGTGGCTCGGTCTGGAGAGGGGCCAGGATAAGGAGCGCGGTCCGTGGTGTGCTTGCCTATGGCAGCAGGAGGCCTCGTGCCCCAGGACGCTCCCACGCCGTGCGGTTCCCATGGTGGCTTCCTTGGGCACCGGGACTTGCTGTGGTTGGCATGGTTTTAAACCTGGCTGGGCTTGTCTGCTTTGCTCTGCTCTTGGGTACGTTCTGGAAGCCACAGAAAACAGGTGGTCTTTCTTGTTTGTCGCGTGATGGTCAGTTCTGAACTTCGGGTGTGTGTTGGGAGGGTAGCATGTGGGAATGGGCGGCACTGTGCCGCTTGGAGCTCCGAGCCCCAGACCCGCTGACACGGCACTCCTGGGATTGCAGCACGGCAGCTCAGCCTGGAGGGGAGCACGTTTTTTTGCAGGTCGTGTGCCAGACCCTGTGCCCGAGAGTCCTGGGGCCGTGAGCACCCGCGTCCTGCTTCTCTGTGCAGGCGTCTGTCTGCATCCAGAGGGCATCTCCCGCACAGTGATGGGACACGAATGTGGCCCTGGGTATGAAGGCACTTGGCCTCTCAAGACAGGCATCGTGGAAGGGTCCACCCTGCTGTTGTCCCCAGCACAGTGTTGGGGTTCTTCCTGCGCCTGCCCCTGTGCGTCGGGAGAAATCTAGTCTTGACACAGGGTCATTTGTTTACATGTAAACTCAACAACTTTTTTTTTTTTTTTTAATTGAACTGTGACTGTCGTTTCGAGTGTATAGTCGACAACTGTTCTCAGAGTTCCCGCCGTGTGTGCAGTGAGGGGCCCTGGTGACAGGTGTCCCACACACAGGGACTAGCCTGACACGTTGAACCTCCACAGGGTTTTCAGAGGCTCCTGCGTGGCTCGGGCGGACCCGGCTGTGTCGTTCCTCTACTCCCCAGGGCGCTCCAAGTGTCCTGACTGGAGGGCTGAGGACAGCCGGGTGTGAATGGGTCCCACACCAGCCTGTCCGGGCTCACGCGGGTCCCTTGAGGGTTCCTTTGTTTGTGCCTCGCTGCGACCAGGGGACCTGCTAGTGTGTGCAGGCCTGTGGAGCCTGACCTCCGAGTCTGTTCCTGTCCTGTTTGCTGGTGCTCTCCTCGCCCTGTGTGGGGTTCCGCATGCCTGTGGGGCAGTCGCCCTGGCGAGGCCCTGGCCGCAGTGGAGTTGAGGTTGGCTCGGGCTGCAGCTTGCAACCGTGGTAGTTCTGTTCCGTTTTAGTGTCGTTTTGTGGAACTGCCAATAAGCCCCGGTTAGTGGACCTTCTTGGCCTGGGAGGGGGCACCATTCCGTGGAGCTGTTGACTGTCCGTATTTCCCGGGCAGCCTTGGAACTGGAACTGGTCTTTCCAGTTTCTGGGTCCCCATCAGAGGCCCCCTCACCTGGGCGGGCGTCTGGCAGGGCCCAGCTCTTCCTCCTGGTTCCGCCAGAGCCCCTGACTGCTCCTAGAACATGTCTCTGTTAATTGATCTGTAAGGCCACACCTGTTAGGCACATGGAACCAGTCTGTGCTCGCTGGGGACTCGGAGCCTGGAGCCAGGCCCAGCCTTCCGCCGTGGCGGCTGGAGCTCTCCTGTGTCACTTCTCTGGGAAAGGACAGCTGATGTGGGGTTTCTTTGCTGGAAGATACCCTCGGAGCTTCAGGTCAGCCCTACAGCCTGCGAACATGCTCTGCTCCCCACGCGCCCCAGTTCGTGTGAAGCTGGGTTCTCTGTTCCCTGAGTGGCGGGGAATTGGTCTCGGTCATTAGGAGATGACCCTCCTCCAGGAGCACGGCTCTCCACTTGGTTTTCCATGCATCTCCAGCCAACCTGCTAGAACCCTCTTCCTAGCAGACTCGATGAGCAGGAGAGGTGTGGTCTGTTCTCTGAAACCTTACATTATAATTCGGAAAGTAAAATCACATGGCAGCCATGGCTGAGAAGTGCTGTTTCCTGTCTCCCAGAGATGGAGACGCGCAGGGAAATCCCACGGACCTGCCAGTTGCCCCTGACATGAGATCCTCACCAGGACCGCACGCGGCAGTTGCTGAATCGGAGAGAACCAGCCAGGCCTCGGGCCCCAGCACCAGCACGACCTGTGCCTCTGTGTGCCATGTGTTCCTTGGTCTCCCAGGGCCTTCTACCCTTGCTCAAAGCCGGGGGGCGGGGGGCGCCTGGGTGGCTCCGTCTGTTGGGTGTCTGACTCTTGGTGTTGGCTCAGGGGGTCGTCTCGGGGTCCTGAGATCGAGACCTGTGTTGGGCTCCGGGCTTGGTGTGGAGTCTGCTCGGGAGTCTCCATCTCCTCCTTCCAAAAAAAAAAAAAAGAGGGAGTTTGTGGGAGTTGGGGGAGGAGGAGAAAGTCATGTTTAGGAAACTGGACTAATGGCCATGCAGTTTCTTGAACCAAAAGTTCCTAAAGCACTGGTAATGTCACCCCGCCCCGTGACCCCAGGGCAGCGCAACTGGGCTTGAGACCAGAGTCTCGTGTTGGTCGTTTCGCCTGCTCTGACGTGTTACATGTTCGCCCTCGAGGCGGGGGCCGAGAAGGCGGCAGTTAGGCATGAGATGAGCACGGCGTGATCCGTGCAGCTCACCTGAGCCTGAAGGAGGCAGCCAGCGTATTGAGGAAGTCAGGGGAGCCGGTGGGGCCTGCAGGGGTCCCGTGGCAGCCACTCCCTTAGCCCAGCTGGACGAATTTCCTCTCTGGGACCACGGGACCTGACAGGGCCCCTGCGGGTGGTGTTCTCAGCCGAGGCAGTGCATTCTGATGTCTTCTAGGGTTGGTTATTTTCCAAGAGCAGACGTCCTAGTTCCTGTCGGTCGGTGCGCAGTGGCCTGCGTCGCTGCCCGAGCTGTCCCTGGACACCTGTGCAGGTGGCACAGCTTGACCTTTCCTCTGCTTTGTTCCCGCAGCACGTGTGACTTCGTATTTCAAGCAGGTAGAGAGCTTTGCTTTTGGAAGACGTGAGTAGGTCATGTTCCAGAGGAAAGTCTGTCTTTGGTCCTCTGTCCTTCAGTTCCCGTGGGCAGGACCCACACGGTTGCAGCGCCTGGGTGGCTCATTAGTACCAGGCGGGACAGCTGAGCCCCGCAGAAGGTTCACAATGTCCCACGGTCCCGTGGCGGGGACGGGGGCCTCCCAGCTCCGGAGCCTGTCCACTGCGTGGCCATTGCTGTGGCAGCTTCCCGCCAGACGGCACTCCCTGTGAGCGTGTCCCATCTGCACAGGTAATGGACAGCAGGGTCTCCTTCTGGAACGGAAGCTGGCACGAGTGTGCCTGTTCTCACCAGCACGTGCCTCGGCCCGGGCGCACTGGGGCCTCCGGCGTGTGTGGACTCAGCTTGCCCTGTGTTGCACGGCACTTACCCAGGAAGACCGTGACCGTGTCCTTGTGCATAAGCGCCCTGCTGTGAGGTGGCGTCGACCCCTTGCCCTGGTAAAGACCCTTAGGCCGTCCGTGTGTAGGGCAGCAGAAGCCGACAGCCGAGGAAGTATCCTGAAGAGCAGGGTCTGGATTTAAGCAGCGTGCTCACTCACTGAGTCGAGAGCAGAACTCTGACTCTGTCAGTCCGGGGGTGCAGGGAGAGAAGGGCTTTCGTCCCAGGAGGCTGGGCTCGGCGGGAGTGTGACTGCCGAGCTGCAGCCCCCTGGGCTGGGAGGACACTCCTGTCCCCTCTTCCGCCTCCTCCAAGCCTTAGCCCCTAGCCTGGAAGGTAACGGGTCTGAGCTGACACTGGGGTAAGGACAGGAGTGCCTCAGAAGGGAGCAGAGACATTGGCTGGGTTCGTTGTGCGGCTTAGAGACTGAAGAGGTTGCTCTGGTCACAGCTGGGACTCCCCCGTGTGTGTGTGTGTGTGTGTGTGTGTGTGTGTGTGTGTGAGGAGGGCTTCGGCAGCAAAGTGACAGGCACCCCTCCAGGGGCCACATAGGCCAGCCCAAATAGGTCATGGGTAGGGACAGAGTGAGTCTGGCAAGGGGCCCAGCACAGGGGTGTGGGGGCTGCTGCTGGCGGGACTGAAGGTGAGGTGTGCTCAGGGAATGCCTACAGGCCGAGATGGACGACCCAGGTGTGGGGACCCTGTTCTCCTGGTTTGGGTGTCAGAGGTGAGACGGAAAGAGCTCAGTGTGGGGAGGGTCCCACGTGCGATGTGTGTGCACACAGTGGCACCTGCAAGTCTGAAGCTTGTGGAGAGTTAGCGTTGGAGGTGAATTTGGGAAGCGTGAGCCCATTGCGATGTATCAACACAGGGAGAAGAAAGAGGCGTAGCAAAACGATGTCAGCGAGGGGTCCTGCAAACACCTTCCTGAAGGACGGGTGAGAGCTTGGAGAGAAGATGGGTGTGCGGTGGGGGGGCAGAGCGCCCAGGCACAGGGCCGTCTGGAGAAGGGTTGAGGACGCGTGCTGGACTTGACCCTGGAACGGCTTCTGAAGAGTGGTGGCGGGGGTGGGGGGGTGGGGGGGTAGGTGCCGGGGCTGGAGAGAGCGACACCCCCTTGGGGAGTGTGGAGAAGGAGGGACGGGGCTGTTCACGGGGTGGCCGTGCGTGGGGGGGGGCACCCGAGGGAGGAGAAGGAAGGTTCCCTCTTCAGTGCCACCTGCTGTGTGTGCCGTCTCTCTGGCTCGCGTGGCATTGCCCGACCCCTCGCAGCAGTGAGGGCTCGGTCCTTTCTAGGCAGCAGAGAAGCACTGAGGATTGAAGAGTTAACCTCGAAAGTTGGGATCCAAAGGGAAGTGATTATGTTTGAAAAATGAAATTATCAACACATCCAGCTCTTTAAGACTCTGACTTTATTTCTGGTTTACGTGTTTTTCTTGATTTAAAGTTTATTTTTAGCACCTGGTAATTAAAACTGTACTAGAGGTTCCCAAAATGCCCATGTCTGTTGGTGGAATTATCCTCAATGAACACACTTTGCAAAGACTCCGTAAGTACAAGGAAGCAAGTGCCGGTCTCTGGGCTGTGGCCCATCTATTTAAAGTGCTCACCTGCCAGCGCATGTGTTTATTTTTGTCATGCCCAGAATTGCTGGTATACGTGGGATATAATTTTAAGGATTCTTAAAATGAGGGTGTATGAACTGGAACAGGAGAAAAATACATCTTTACTTTTACCACCTTCTAACTTAAATCCATCCTTTTATTTACAACGGAGCCCACAGATCCTAGTAATGGCAGCAGCAGCTGTGGGTGTGTCACCAGTGAGGGTCACGGAGGTCTGATGGCACCTTACAGTTGGGGAAATGCGTGCGTGTCCTTGCCTGTACCCTCGTCTCCAGCTTAGTTACTACACTCACTGCTCTCGCGTAATCATTTGAAGATAGGCAAAGAAGTGGGTAAATTCATAGATCATAAATTCAGGTTATTTTAAAAAGTTAATTAATTTTTAAGATTTTATTTATTTAATTTGACAGAGATGCAGAGAGAGAGGGAACATAAGCCATAAGCAGGCGGAGTAGGAGAGGGAGAAGCAGGCTCCCCGCTGAGCAAGGAGCCCGATGCGGGGCTCGATCCCAGGACCCCGGGATCATGACCTGAGCCGAAGGCAGATGCTTAACGACTGAGCCACACAGGCGCCTCAAATTTAAGTTATTTTTAAAATTGTACTTCATTATAATTAATTCTTCAAGCTTCTAAGTTATTCTGAGAAAGAATCCGTATGTTTCACCAGACTGCCAAAAATATTTATGATCTGAAGATGCCGAGACCCCTGGCTGAGGAGACCAAGGATGCTGGGACTGCCCTCAGGACTGGGAGACTGAGGTCGTCTGGGTGGATTTTCCTGTCGAAGACTAATAAAAACCCTCCCAAAAAAGTATTAAAAAAATAGATTTGAAGTATCAGATGGCTAAAAGGGTCATGAAGAATTACTGAGTCAAGACTGTAGAAAACAGAAGTCCGGGAAGGGCAGCCAAGCATTGGGAACCACTTTTGCTCCAGCGTATATACCTGGTAAGAAAGTAGAAAACATAATTGGCCACAGTCAGGAGTAGAGGAGGTGTCCCACAGGCCCTGCCAAGAGCACAGGGGTCACGTGCTCTGGGCAGCTTCGAACGCAGACAAGTTTAGCAGCTTAGACGGAGTGGACTAGATCTCCCCAAAGCACAAGTGACTGTGACCCATGCATTATCTAATAGGTTTTAGACAGCCCCTTAACCGTTAAGAAAATTTCATTCACAGTTTTTAAAACTCTGCAAAATACACCTGTAACCCAGTTGGTTTCACTGGGTCATTTATCAGCGTTCAAAGAGTTAATGCCAGTTCTTCTCATTATCTTCCAGAAAATATAAGAAGATGGAATACTTCCCAACGAGACCAGATTTACCCTGATACCAAAACCAGATAAATGAATTACAAAAAAAAAGCACACAGTGTCCCACATGAACACAGATACAGACATCCTTAACAAAATGTAGCAGACCGAACCAAGCAGTGTGTAGAAAGAAGTCTTTTACCATGGCCAAGTGGGGTTGTTTACTGCCGAGATGCATGGCTGATTCAGAATTCAAAAACCTGTCTGTGTAATTCCCTCCTAGGCTACTGAGGAAGAATCACACGGCCCTGTCAAGTGTTCAGAAAAATCATTTCACAAAATTCAGTACCCATTTGTGACAAAACGTCAAAGAACAGGAGTAGAGGGGGCCTTCTTCAGCCTGATAACGCATATCTGCTCAGTGCCCTGCCGTTGACACCGTGACAGGCCACAGGCCTCCCCCTGAGGCGGCAGGGGGACGTCTGCCCGCACCATCCCACTCGAGAGCCCAGAGCTGGCAGGTGTGGCCTGTGCACTGAGGCAGAGAAAGGCGCTAACAGGTATTCGGATCACTGAGGGACAGAAAGACGGTCCCAATTTGCAGATGACGTGATTCTGTACGCAGAGAATCCCAAGGAATCCATCAAAAAACTCCTAGAGCTAGTGGGAGTTCAGGTTCAGCAAGATCTCAGGCTAAAGACCAACATAAAAACAAAAGATTGCATCTCTGTATACTAAGATTTTAAAGATAACACCACTTAAATTGTTCCATAAAAATGAATTACCAAGGTATAACCCTAACAGTATCTGTGTGCCGAGAATTACAAATGCTGGTGAAAGAGGTCCGAGGAGGCTCGAGTTTTGGGAGAGGCGGATACACCGTGCTCGTGGACTGCACGTGCTTGCACAGTGGAGAGATCCGTTCTCCCCAACGGATTCCTAGCAGAGTCCCAGCAAGGTTTTGTGCTATTATTGACACGACAAGATTATTCTAGAATTCATACAGCAGAGAACAAAATAGAGCCAAAACAGTCCTGGAAAGGAAGAATGGTGTCGGAGGAGTATCGCTGTTAACGTGGGTGCTGATGCGGCTCGTCATGTCGCTGCACCTGTCAGGACTGCAGATCAGCTGAGGGTCGGACGCACGGGTCAGGGAATTGGAAGCAGGACCACACGGGGACCGCCGCCCGCTTCCTGCGAAGCTGAGGTCTCGGCTGAGGTCTGGGCAGCAGTACGCTGGAGCTGTTGCACAACCACAGGCAAAACACAGGAGTCCTGACCTTCACCTCACTGGTCCTGCGAGCTAGATGCAGCATGTGCTGCTGTAGGACTTCTGGGTGAAAATGGAAAACTTCGGAATCGAGGGCTAGGTAGAGAGTTCCAAGGTTTCGCATCAAAAGTGTGATCCGTGAGAGAAAAAAAGCAGTAAGTTGGACTTCATCAGAATTAAAAACATCTGGTCTGTAAAAAGTGAGGAAATGATAAGCTGCCGAATGGGAGAAAGTATGTGCCAACACAAGTCTGATGAAGGTCTTGTAAGTAGAACACGTAAGGAGTCTCAAAACTCGGTAGTAAAAACCAGTCCACTTAGAAAATAGGCAAAGACATAAACAGATGTTTCACCGGGAAAGATGTTTGCCGTGTCGCACGCTCAGCACAGCGGCAGCGAGGGGCTGCCGGACGGCCGGAGCAGCACGCCGATGGCAGCAGGATGGGGTACTCACGCGCCGGGGGGGCTTGGGGTGGGCGCGTGAGCCCCTGAGCACGCATGTATCGCATGCCTCAGCAGCTCCCCCGACAGTGTTTGTCCCACAGACGTGGGGCTTCTGCCCACGGCAGACGTGGCCGTGAGTGTTCCCCACAGGTGCACGTGTGATGGCAGGAGCTGGGAACGAGACCGACGTCTTCACTGAGGCAAACACTCCAAGGCCGGTGGGGCCGGCGGTGAGAGGCAGGGCCCGACACACTCGCTGCATGAGCGGATCTCGGGGGACCATGCAGGGTGACGAAGCCAGTCCCCACACGGCCATGCTCTGAGAGCCATGCTGGGGAGATAGAGGAGGGGGCGGGCAGGGCTACCCCCCAGGCTCTGCACGACGGAGGCTCTGTATCTGACGTGGTGATGGTGGTCATGCAGATGACATCTGTGACATCACACACATGTCTACGTGTGGGGACGGGCCCATCTCCTGGTCTGGATGCCGCACTGTGGCACGGAGGGTTGAGTACTAGGGGTGATGAGGGGGCGTCCGTGGGACCTGCGGTACGGCCTCTGCAGCTTCTTGCGAATCTGTCGTCATTGCAAGATAAAAATCCCAGACCGGCCATGTACTGCCTCCGACACACTCCCAAGACGGAGGGACACGGAGACTCTGGGAGGCGAGGATAGAGGTGAACGGGGCTCTCACTCTGAGAAACTAGTGTGACAGGATGAGAAAAATAGACTTCGAGTGGGGATGCTTCCTAGAGAGACGGTGGTGGTCCGCACCGGGGGCGTCAGGACCCTAACTGGGCCGGTTCACGTGGGCAGCTTCAGAAATACGGGAAACGGAGACTTCAGGGACAGCAGAGAGAAACGCTCCAGGGCAGAAACGCTCCCAGGCTCCGCGCACTGGGGCCCTGTGGGCCAGACCCAGCCTGCAGCTTGTGCTTGCGCCATCCTGCGAGCTAAGAGTGGTTTTTACGTTTTTGAAGAACATTCACCAGAGGCTCTACAAGGCCAACAGAGCCTGGCATATTAACCATCTTGGCCCTTTACAGAAAAAGTTTATTGAGTCCTGCTTTAACCCGTTCCTCTGCAGAGCATGGAACAAGCAGAGGGGAAATCACTAAGGGTCAGAGGCTGAGAGCACAGTGAACACAGGCCCTCCTGGCCCCACTGGCTCCCAGAGTTGCAGGACACTGCGCTCGGAGATGGCTGACGTGGACCGTGCAACCGTCCTAGAGCCCCCGCTGGTCTCAGACCATTGAGGCCATCCTTCTGCTTTCTGACAACAGTGGGAATGATCTGAAAATCAATAATAACAAAAATTAAAACAGTCACTTGAATATTAAATAGAATATTTCCAACTCATGTACAAATAGAAATCACAGTAGACATTATGAAATAATCTGAACGACAGTGAAAATAGTCATACTGAAATTAGCAGATAAAGCCAAAAGCTGTTCTTAGAAGGAAACTTACAGCATTAAAGTGAATGTTTGAAAAGGGAGGCCCAGAGCCTGTGGCATGAGTAGATGTCTCAGTAATTAGAAATGAACAGACCAAACCCAAAGAGGGCGGTAGGAAGCAGATAGTAAACGAGCAAGAATCAGTGACTAAGTGGCCCATCTGAGGAGGAAGAGGGCCCCCCCGTAGCACCCGTAGGCGCTGAGGGGCGCTAGAGTGGGCTGCGTGGCTGAGTCCGTTAAGCGGCCACTTGGTTTGGGCTCAGCTCAGGGTGAGTGGGGTCAGCGTGCGGTCAGCGTGAGGTTCTCGCTCGCTCTCTAAGGTAAACAAAAATCTTTTTTTAAAAAGATAATCAGGATATTGGGAACAACACTATACCACTAAATTTGGGAAGTTGGTAAAATGAACAAGCTCCTTGAAAAACCCACCATAGGGACGCCTGGGTGGCTCAGCTCAGGTCATGGTCCCAGAGTCCTGGGATCGAGCCCCGCATCGGGCTCTCTGCGCAGCGGGGAGCCTGCTTCCCCGTCTCTCCCTGCCTGCCTCTCTGCCTACTTGTGATCTCTTTCGGTCTCCGACAAATAAACAAAATCTTAAAAAAAAAAAAAAAAAACCCACCGTAGTAAGACTGGAGTGTGATGATAGAGAGTCCGAATGGTTCTGAATCTCCTGAGGACTGTGAAGGAAACCGCAGACCCCACCGGCTCCTGGCCAGCGTCCCCAAACCTCAGGAGGAAGCGCCACGAGGGTCACTTGTCCACCTTGTCTTAACAGGCCCAGCAAAACCGGGGCACCGAAGACATGAGAACACATGAAAACTAGAGGCCATTCTGTTTCGTGAAAATAAATTCAAAGCTTCCACACAAAAATTAGCAGTCTGGCTATACATAACCTTGATGCAAAGTTAACGTTTGAAAACCAGTGCGCTTCGCTATAACGCAATAAATAAATAAAAGCATATGTTTTTGTTAGTAGATGCAGGAAAACTATATGGTTCAATTCAGTACTTGGTCATGATAAAATCTCAGTAAGTCAGACTAGAAGGCCGCTTCCTTGATGTAGCAAAGATTAAATCTACAGTAGAAATCAGACTTAATGGTGAAATACTGAAAGGTTTTTTTTCCTGTCTAGTGGGAGTGAGTCGGGGGAACCTTTTTTTTTTTTCTTTTAAAGATTTGGTTTATTTATTTGATAAATAAATATTTATTTGAGCCACCCAGGCGCCCCTTGGGGGTACCTTTTAGCACTTTGGTTAAACTGGGAGCCTTGGCAAGAAAATCAGTCTTAGGAAAGAAATATAAGGTGTAGAGTTTAAAAGAAATAAAACTTAACCATCTTTGACAGATGGCATGATTGTATAAATGGAAAATCATTTCTACAGATCAGCCCTTAGAATTAGTAACCAAGGGGCACCTGGGTGGCTCAGTGGGTTAAGCGTCTGCCTTTGGCTCAGGTCATGATCTCAGGGTCCTGGGATCGAGCCCCGTATCGGGCTCTCTGCTCAGTGGGGAGCCTGCTTCCCCACCCCACCCCCTGCCTGTCTCTCTGACTACTTGTGATCTCTGTCTGTCAAAAAAAAAAAAAAAAAAAAGTAACCAAATTTAATAGGTGCTGGAATCAGAGTCGGCATCTACAACCCACACGAATGCTGTAAAACAAGGCAAGTAAAAATAACCCCCCGGGTTTTTTACGTTTACACTAACATCAAAGGAAGAACATGAAATAGCAAAAAAAAGCCATACAAAATGTCTACATTGACAGGCACAGCGTTTCTGAAAGAACCTAACGTGAGACCCCTCCGTAGAAAGGCGTCTTTGGCCCCCAGAGTCACGCATAGAACCCAGGAGTTCCCTGTGGGCGCAGCGTGTGCTGGGACAGTGGGGACAGCCCCCTGCTCGCTGTGGTAGCCTCCCAAGGGGTGTCCCCGGAAGTAGCTGGACACAGCAGTGCCCACTGCCTGATTCCTTCTCGTAAATTCACGAGCCTGCAAAGCCAGTCACAGTTTGAGCCTTTGGCTAGCGCTTATGGCTCCGGGGCAGGGAGGGTGCCGGGGAGGCTTTCTGGGCATGGCAGCGTGTGCTCTGTGGCCTAAGTGTAGGCTGCACTGTTGGTGAAAATGTGGTACCTTGTGGTACACATGGGATCCGTGTTCTGGACGGGGTGTACCTTCTTTACAACTTACTATAAAATACACAGAGGTGTAGAAGGGCAGAGCACAAAGCGTGAACAAGAATTGTTTCTGTTGCAGAAAAATCTGCCAAGTTAGAGAAGTGCCTCCAGCACATGGAGAAAATACGTCAAGTCTGTGTCTGGGCACCTTTGCCACCAGCTGCTCTGACTGCATGGTCACCGTGGTCCCAGCGCTGGGGTGAGAGCCCGCGGTGATGGGGCCGGGGTGGGGAAGCTCAGGGCTGCTGGAAGTCTGCAAGGAGGAAGAAGCAGAGCTGGGACGTCCTAGACTCCGGTTATCCTGTGGCGCGTTGTCCAGACCGGAGGGCTGAGCCACGTGGGGCCCTGAGCCCCTGAAATGTCGCTGGGGCATCTGAGGAACAGTATTTGATTTGGGCTCCTCTTAAATCAGATACCACATGGCTCCTGAGTCCTGGCTAGGACTGTGCGGTTCTAGACAGACAGTGACAGCACGTGCGTGGGCGGGGACGTGTGGGAGCTCCATGCGCAGTGAGGCCGACAGTGTTGCAGGGCCGAGGCAGGGGGCGCGGCAGCGGGCACGGGCCTCACCCGGAGGCTCCCGCAGAGCAGAGGGAGTGAAGACACCCACTTCTAACTATCCGGCGTCCCCTCAGCCCCACGGACCTGTTTGTGGTTGCTCTTTCTAGGAGAATGTGAAAAGCTGTGCCTACAGCAGACACTTTCATTAGACCCTAGACGGAGGCGCTTGGGGGCTCTGTCAGTGAGGCGTCTGCTTCGGCTCAGGTCATGATCCCGGGGTCCTGGGATCGAGCCCCTCGTCTGGCTCCCTGCTCAGTGCGAAGCCTGCTTCCCACATTCCCTCTGCCTCTCCCCCTGCTTGTGCTTGCTTGCTCTCAGATAGTTAAAACCTTAAAAAAACAAAACCCCCACACACCCCTTAGTTAACTCTGGGGTAATTGTAGCTCGTGATAACTTTTGAAAAGTGATGATCAGTTTTATTTTAATAAGCAAAGTGAATCCTTACTTATTAAGGGGATGAAACGTCTGTGACTTCGTTCGCAGTTTATTTTGGTTTTATAAACTGTACTGGACATGCGGTGACACCTAGAATAGCCACTGTGTAATTTGAGCAGCATTGGTCAGGCAGACACCGAGGAACTCGGTAGACACGAGCGAGGTTACCTGTTCACGTGGGTGCGTCGGCACGGGCCCCGCGTCCCAGAAGCGGACGTGGCTCCGTCCGTGCGCGCAGAGAATGTGTGACGTCACAACAAGAAGAAATACTTAATGTTCGTGTGACTTAATTTGTGAAAAGTTACCCAGTCATCAGTGCTGTGAGATAATTAACCCGTTTATTAGGACAGCTGAGTGCTGCTTAAGCATACGATGGCCTCGCTGGTGTCTCACACCGTCCTCTCTCAGCCTCCTTCCCTGGCTGTGTGCCCGCAGCAGCTGACCTTGCAGTGTTCCTGGTGGACCGGGGCTCTGACCTGTGGAGGGGCAGTTCTGAGTTGCGCACACAGGTCCGGGCAAGCATCTGGGTGTGCATAATAGGTGTGTGAGAGCATGCACACTCGTGCTGCGGCTCCCCTCCCGTGGCCGCGGGGCTCCCCGAGGGCCTGGGGGCACCACACACGTGGCTGCCGTGCAGCACCGAGGGACGGGGTGTCTCCTGCCTCATGCGCGCGTGATGACTCCTCTCCGTTCTCCGTTTGCGCCCCACAGCTTGACTACATCGACCCCCGAGCTGTGCAGCTTGGCTCCCTCCTCGTCCGCGGCCTCACCACTCTGGTCTTGGTCAACAGCGCGTGCGGCTTCCCCTGGAGGACGAGTGACTTCATGCCCTGGAACGTGTTTGACGGGAAGCTGTTCCATCAGAAGTACCTGCAGGCAGAGAAGGGGCACAGCGTGGAGGCGCTCGTGGAGCAGAACGTGAGTCCACGGTTCCTTCGTGTTCGAGACAGCGGGTTTGAGGTCAGGCGCTCGGAGGAGCCCTAGAGCTCCGAATCCTGGGCCAGACATGGGTTCTGTGTGTCCTGTGACCGCTCTCCTGGGACGGGCAGACCAGACCTCCTTCCCAGAGACCTCCCTGTGGAGAAGGCACGTGTTCCCGGGCTTAGAAATTCTAGTTTACACCGACTGTAGGTTGCGTGGTTGCAGTTACCGTGCTTTCCATAGAGGCTTATTCCAGAAAGGCAGGAACACGGTTGGAGAGGCCTAAGGCTTCAGCGTCACCAGATCTCATAGCTTCTCCCAAAATCCTGCTAGAGGGCTTGAGGAGCCAAAGCCCCCCTGAGGGCCGGCAGGGAGCGCCCCCCCCAGTCCAGCGCGGCCCCCCTTCACGGCCTTTCTCTCCTTGGTCTTCACGAATCAAGGACTGTTTCCCCAGAGGCGCCTTCGCGGACGTCAGACTAATTCAGTAGGAATGATTGTCTTCACTTGAAAACATCCCCTGGGGGCTGCTGGTTCCGTTGGGAATGTGGGCTCTGTGATGGCCGGCTGTGCTCGTGCCGTGCTCCTTCCTGGGAGGCCTCCGGGGAGGGCCCCCGCCAGGCTCCCAGGGAGCGTGTTACAGTAGCCTCAGGGAGGTGTGGGACCCTGCGGCCGCCGAGCAGTCACCGTCCCCATGTGCTTCAGTTGCATACAAGGCCTCTGGGGAGATGCTGCCGACCCTGTGCTTCTCCCAGACTAATAACCAGGGTGTCCTTCGGGATTTGGAAGCACTAGTATTGCGTGCAGGCACTCGCGGGGTCGTGAGGGAGGGTGTGCTCAGATCGCCGTGTGCGGAAGCGGGGAAGGGTCAGAGCAGACAGCAGCAGACAGCAGAGCCCCAGCTGTGGTCCCGTGTCTGATGTGCCGGCCACACATGGGGTGACCACAGGTTCGGGCAGGTGAGGCCCCGTGTCAGCAGTGAAGGACCGTTTTCTGAGAACCTCTTGTCAAGTCTCAGTGTTGAAGGAAGTGCTCCCCGGTGTCCTTGGACACCACGGCCACCGTTGTGTCTCCTGAGTGTGTGCATCGGCCTGACACGGCTCCCGCCGTCTGCTCTGTTCGCAGAGGTCCCGGCTGACCAAGTTCCACGCTCTGAAGTCAGTCGTGTGCAAGGCGTGCATGAAGGAAAACAGACGCATCGTCAGCCGGCAGCACGGGCGCTCCCAGCAGCCAGGTGGGTGTCGCGGGCCTCGGCCCCGCCGGGCGGGCCTTACGGTGCGGGGTGTCGGCAGCCGGCCCACGAGTCTGGGAGAAACACGCACTCACCACGCTCAGCGCTCCCCGGCAGTTTCCCTTCTGTCCCTTCAGGAAAGGTGTCCCCCAGAGATCGCACCTGCTCTCCCCATGACTCCAGCTCCCCAGTGGCCTGCACCAGCCCGCAGAGGTCCCCGCAGCCAGAGCTGCTGCTGAGGTGCTGGTTTATGTGACCAGAGTTCATTCTTTTCGGAGTAGACCTTGGCATGGAAAGAAGGCAAGCGGAACGGAGCAGAAGCAGCCTCGGTTCTGTCAGGAGAACGAATGTGGACCGATAAGGCGTTTCTGCGTTGTTTCTGTGCTCGTTGTGGTGACCTGCACGGTGTGTGTCCTGCCTGTCCTGACCCCCCAGCTTCTCCCATTTCCCATGCGCTGTTTCCTAAAACAGAGCACCACAGTTTGCGAATTAGAAGTCACCGTGTAGTCAGAGTTCGACGCGTGTTGCCGACGTGTTTTCTACAAACCCTCCTCTGCGGCTTCACTAGTGACGAGGACCTGCTGTCCCCTGGCCCCATTTTCCAGTGTGGTGTGTTAGTCACGTGATAGGCGCACAGTGTGTTTCACTGACCGGATGAGTCTCTGTAAGTGCAGGTGACTGTCATGGGGTCCGTTTGTTGAAGAGTCTGATTATTTCACGTCCCCCTTGGGTTAGGATCCGTGCCTGTCAGTCCAGCAGCTCCGTCTCTCTGCTTGCTGGAGCTCGAGAACTCCCCTGGGTCCTGCCTCGCAGACTGTCTGCTGGGCTCTGCTGGGCACTGGCTGAGCAGGTCTCCTGTGTCCGGTGCCGTGTGTGGGGCCTGAAGGAAGGAGAGGGGCTTCCCTGTTTCCCAGGAGTCACAGACTCCCGTCTTGTCTTAACCCTTTCGTGGGCCCTTTAGCTTTCTCCTGACAGCTGAGGAGAGGCCAGATTTGAGACCCCCAAGCAAGAGCTTATTCCTCTCAAAACAGATGTGCAGCGCTCTGCCTTTGTTGCCTGCACAAAGGCCGGCCGGCGGCCCGTCCTGCGCGCTCAGAGTCTTGGGCTCCTGGGCGGGAGCCACAGGTAGCAGGATGCAGGCTGCTGTCAGCTGGCGGGAGGCGCCCACACTTTCTCATGTACTTTCTAGTCGAGGCAAGTGGTCGGGGTGTCAGAGCTTAGGAGTCTCGAAGAGTGAGGGGCGCCTGGGTGGCTCAGTGGTTTAAAGCCTCTGCCTTCTGCTCAGGTCATGATTCCAAGGTCCTGGGATCGAGCCCCACATCGGGCTCTCTGCTCGGCAGGGAGCTGGCATCCCCCCCCACTCTCTGCCTGCCTCTCTGCCTACTTGTGATCTCTGTCTGTTAAATAAATTAAAAAAAAAAAAGAAGTCTCGAAGAGGGAACTTGAGGGTGGTTAAGTGTGTGGGGAATTGGGGGGAGGGCGCTCCTCGGTCCAGCCCTTGGGGTCCCGGGACCCCTGCCTACCCAGAGCCCGAGCACTGGAGCCCCGGAGGCAGGGTCCGTCAGAACCGACGACCTGAGGACCTGCTCTGGCCCAGCATCTGCCGGGCCACTCGTCTCACCTGCACGGGGTCTCCTGGGGACCGTGTTTACATTCAGACACCCACCGCCCTCCGCCCCCAGTCCCAGCTGTGGCCCCTCAGTCTGCGTTTTTCACGGGCTTTCCCTGTGACTTAAGGAAACCGGAAGTTTGGGAAGCGCCGACCTGGTGCCACCTTGCTTCCTTCTTAGACGTGATGTGTCCTTGGGGTTAGGTGTGTGGTGGCCTCCTAACGTGTACTGATCTCGTGTCCCCACAGGCAGGTGGGGCAGGCAGGGATCCGGCTCCCACAGGACGAGCTCTGGGTACAGCCGGGCAGGCCACGGACAGCACTGGAGGGACCAGGGAGCAGGTAAGAGGCTGGCGGCCGGCGGTGGCTCACGAGGGCGTCGCACCTGGGCTGGAGGGCCGCCGGCGGACAAGCGCCGCACGTTCTGGTGGAGGACTGAAGCGCAGGCTCAGGCTCCAGGCCGGTCTGTCCCTGCTCCTTGCCGCTTTTTCTTCCATTCAGGATCCTGTTCTTGACAGTCTACTTGGAGGGAGGCTCTTGTGCTGCTGTCACACACACGCGTCCCTCTAATGAAGAAAGAGCACGTGGCGTGTTCTGTGGCTTGGCTTGTATATGTGGGACCCTTTAGGGGATCCAGGAAATGAATCCTTCACTTCTTGGGTGTGTAGTACGGATGTCTGCAAAAGCTGACTTCATACGTAATGATTCCCATCTTACATACAGAGGGAACCTCATGAGTATTGACCATTGCTGTAGGTGTCGCTCTCACGTGCTGTCCGCTGCAGGGTCCCCCAGCACTGGCTAGTGGAAACCCCCACTGCCACCTGAAGCTACCAGACGGCCGACCCAGTGGGCGTAGTGGCCTCTCCCCTGCCACCTCCAGGCCCAGGGCGGCATGCGGCGACTCCACCCGGACCTCGGAGTGTTGCTGCCGGTGCAGCGTGTGTGGGACGAGGGCGTGCCCGTCTCCCTCACCTCGAGCTTCTTGAGGTGGCTTCTCACGTTGAAGCAACTGCTGCTGATGGAACAAAACTTAAAACAGGGCACCCAGGGGACACAGAGGGTCTGTCAGCCGACCTGGGGTCAGACCGTGTCAGCCACCGCCACGGGTTTGCATCCGCGCGGCGAGCAGACGTCTGCAAGGGCAGGCTCGGCGCTTTCACGCTGCGTCCACTGGGCGCGCTGCCGGCCGCGGGTAGAGCTGCGCCGCCCGAGGTCCAGGGGTCCTGTGTGGGGAGGGCCCCCCTCCCTGGGCTCCCGGAGGCCCCAGGCAAGTGTGCCTATGTGGCCCTGCGGCGCTGGCTGTCTGCCTCTGCTGAGGGCTGGTGGGCAGAGTGCAGAATGCCGGCTCCTAGCCCCTTAGGATGCCAGGCCTTCCTCCAGCGACCGGGAGGGCCTGGAGACGTGTGCGTGCAGTGCCGCCTCCCCGCGGTCTTCGTGGAGGAGTCCGATGAGGTCTTCCTGACAGTGTTACGTCCTCAGAGTCCGGTGAGAGGGAGCAGACGCTTCGGGGGTTTGTGCACAGGAGGCAGAGCCCCAGGGAGCCGCGTGGGCCTGGAAGGGCAGCGGGAGGGAGGCTCATGGGCAGTGAGGTTGGCGGACAGCAGAGGAGCGGTGCTTCCAGGGCCTCACAGCCTTGGTCAGAGCCCCAGAGGTCACTCCAGATGAGTTGCTGCATGTGTCCGTTCTGGGCATGTTACCTGTGGCCGCCGGCCTGCCCTGCGGAGCTCAGAGCCTGCACCCCTTCTCCACAAAGCTGTTTGCGGATGCCCACAGGGTCGGAATCAGGCTCCTGTACCGTTTGAAGTTCAGTATGCACTGGGCCGGGAGCAGAGTGGGGGTCCAGCCCTATGTGCCCAGGTAGTCCACGTGTAAGTAGCAGGAGCCTGGGCCCCTGTCACCCTTGCAGCTGTGGAGTCCGACTGCTGCGACCCTGGCCCTCCAGGGAGGGTTAGAGCACAGCTGCCCGGCTCGGGGAGCAGGGTGAGGGCAACCCCGTTGGACAGGTTTCCGGCAGCTTGACATGACAGGGCGCGCAGTCCTCCCTGCGTCCCTCCGAGCAGATGGCAGAGGCCTCCGCAGCGGCGCCTCTCCGTGCTGTCACTGGTGTGGGAAATGGTGACTGACATTCCTCTTAATCCCCTTGGGCCTGGGCTTGTCTCCTTTCCTTCCTGCCGGGTCTCGGGAACCGGGAGAGTTTCGGCCATATGACGTCATGGGGAGAAGGGCTGCCAGGGAGGCCTGGGCACAGGTGGGGGAGACCGTGAGTCTCCAGGCCGATGAGCACATCAGTGGGGCCCGTGGCCCTGCGCGTGCTTCCCCGGAGACGCTCCCTGGGCTGTGGTCCCTGCCGCGTCATCAGCAGGCAGCCTGGGCAGGCCTTGGTGTCCTACCGGCTGGGTCCCAGGGTTCCAGGCAAGCTGGGTGCAGTCGCCCTACTGAGTCCTTGGATTTGAGTCTCTCAGAACCGTTGGAGGATGTCTTTCTGTCTCTCCTCATCCCCAGAGGAAGCCTGCTGCAGAGGTTCTCACAGGCAGGACCCACTGCTCACCAGTGACCTGACCTGAGCACAGGTCCCCCACGCACATGAGTGACCACCCGGATTTCAGGGAGCGTTTGCAATGCTTAAGGATGTTTGTCAGATGGGGTCCGAGGCCTGGAGAAGCCTGTTTTCCCTCTTCTGTTGTGGTTACATAGAAGCAAGGAGACTGTAACAGACACAAAAGCAAGAGGCTGAAGCTGCCCCAGGTGCCCAGGTTTGCAGGAACCTCCTCCTCAGGGCCAGGACCGCAGCGGCCACACGGAAGACTGGGGATGCTGGTGCAGGAGGGCTCGGGGCTGAAACACGTGCCCTGTGAGACCACAGGTCAGAGGCAGAATTGCACCGGGTGGGTTCTGAGCTAAGATCAGATTTCAGAATCTGGGGATGGAATGCTGGCTTCAGGAGCACAGTCCCTGGTGTCATCAGGGCGTGTGGTGGCAGGTGGCAGGTACACCGTGGCTGGCACAGCAGAGCACACGGATGTGCTGAAGCCTGCGCAGACCGCCTGAACTGATGTGACATGGAGTCGGCCGCCCCGAGAGCTGGAGCGTGGGGTGTCTCCCAAGCCTCCCTCAAGGCGGTGGCTCAGCAAAGACAGATGTCTCACGTGGAGAAACGTTCACAGAAGTGTTCCTGGTGGAGCCATGTGTTGTCTGATTTCAGATACTCCTGTGTGAGATGCGAGCCACACACGCATAGAAAGTCTTTTATTAGAGCTGGCACGTTATTTAAGGTCAGGGAATCCACCTTTTCAGTTTTGTCACTGTGATAGAATTAAGACGTCATCGTTGCTGGGCCCACACACTGTTTGCTCCCTTATGTCTACCTTTGAACTCCGGTCTGAGGATCTTTTAGAGATATTTAAGTAGTCCGAGTAGAAAGTTGTCACTACTTCCTGGACAGAGTTAACAGACAGAATTCTTTATGTAAAATTAAAAATGCCTCCGAACGTGTGTACTGAGTTACCAGGAGACAGGGAGGGCGGAGGAGGGGCGAGCACCAGCAGCAGCCGTGGCCGCCTCCGTGAACCCACAGGGGCCAGGCGGGGAAGCCGGGGCCTTTCAGGGAGGGGCACCAGCCTCCCTGTGAAACGTTTGCTTCCTGGGCTGGGAACTGGGGAGGGGTCCCGGGACCGGCAGAGGTGAGACCCTCCCTGTGGTGGGGAGCTTCAAAGCAGCGACAGTGAGCGTGAGAACCCGTAACTTCTTCCTTGGTGGTGAGAAATGAGGTGTTATATTCCACAGTCAGTAGCAAATGGCCTTTGCCTGTGGTTCCTTCAGATTCTCCCCTGTCGGCGGTGATTCTGCAGGAGTGCTGGGCTATCGTAAACCCGTCTCTGAGCATCTGTGATAACAAGGAGGGGCCTGGAAGCCTCCTGGCCTCGCTGTGACCTGCTCCCGCCACCCAGCCCTTGACCAGAGCCCCTGCCAGGCTCTCATTTGTGGGAGCGGCTGAGCCACAAAGGCTGCCCTCGGCGGGAGAGGCGCGGGCCGCTGTGTCAGGAAAATGTCATTTTCTGAGTGTGCGAACGACCTCCGTTTTTCCCGGCGGGCGGCTCTCCTCTGGTTCCCCGACACTCCCTGTGTCGTGGAAGGTGAGGAGCCACCAGCTGCACGGGCACGGGGGGCACTCAGCTAGGGAAAGAGCCGCACGCCGCTCGCTCCGTCCTTGGCCGAGTGTCCTCCATGATCCATGTGCACGTGCAGCTCCTTTCCCAGTGTCAGCGGCCGCGGAGGCTGTCTGGCTGCCGTGCCCGTGGTTGGAACTGGCTTTCAGAGGAGCACTGGGGACATGCTTCCTTCTGCCAGCACAGCCACCTCTTAATTAACTGCTTCCTACTCTAATGGAATAGTTGGGCAACAAACTTAATGACAGGGGCCACAACAGAAAAGGGAAGAAAGATGCTCTTCTCCAAGTACAGCTCAGCGTGTTGTTTGATACCTACTTGGAAATGTGCTGGCTTTTCTGTTTGAATTTTAGAGAAATGGAATTAACTTAGTTTTGGTTTTCGTATCTGTTTGGTACAGGAAATAGACCATATGACCCTGACCATTGGAGGAGATACTCACCCTCTTCTGGGTAAGTCACCACTTCCATCCCCAGAACAAATCCGTTTGATCAAGGACGAAAGTAGAGCATCTGTCTTTGGAACATGTGTCTTTCATATCAGTTGCTAACTTGAAAAAAATTCAGTTGCTGCATCCCGACGTGGGGCTAGGTTAACTTGGTTTGCAAATAAGTTTGCTTCCTCTCAAAAAAGTGTGGAGAGAAGGGGACGGGAGGTCCAGCCCTAAAGCCCTGGGATGCCCTTCTCGGGAGCGAAGCTTTTCAGTGACTTCTCTCGCAGCATATGAAGAAGAGCCCCATCGGCTTCGTCTCAGGGGCTGTGCCTGACTCTGCTAACATCTTTACTCTCATTGCTTTATCTCGAAAGTGTGGTTTGTTTTTTTTTTTTAAAGTGAGTTGGAATCTTACTATGTCCTGCTTTTTTTAATTTAATGCTAGATTGTAAAGACTGTAAGGATTGGAGACATGATGCACTACGGCGGTGTAATATTCCAAGTGTGGTTTCTAGCTCTAAATAGAGGGAAAGAGGTAACCGCCTTCTTCTCCCCTTCCTGGCGGGAGAGCCAGCTCTGCATGGAGGGCCCAGCCCTGCCTGGGAATCATAATGGTGTGTGGCCCACGGGTCTGTTCCTGCCAAATCCTCCTTTCCATTTTACTCTGGCCAGGCTCCAGCTCAGAGTTCCTGACAACAGTGCATGAGAGGCAGGCCTGGGTCCCAGCCGACAGACACCTGGCATTAGACGGGAGGCCTGTAGGGTTGCGTGGGGAGGAGGCACTCATTCATTGTCAGGAAGCTTAATTTATAATGCTGCTAATGAGAGGTTCATTTCTTGCTGTATCTAAGCATTGAACAGCTCTTGGTTTTAAAAAATGTTCTGGATTTTCCAAGTTTCATGGAAGAATTCTCAAATAACTTAAGAATTGTCATTTCAAGGCCAAAGTTTTACTGAGCTCAACCTCTGGAGTATTGACAGTGGAAGGAAATCTAGATTTAGGGGATCGGCCTGTGTCAGTGGCCTGTCTGGCCCCGCACGCTGTGGCTCTGGGGGTTTCCAGCACTTGCAGATAATGCTCACACATGGTCCCCGAAGACACAGTCGTCGCTGTCTATAGAAGCAGAGTAACCAGTTTGCGTGTTGTACTTCATGCATTACCCCAGCAGCTCAAGTATGCAGAGCTCCTGGCTTTGTCTGGCCTTAGAATCCCATCAAGTGTTTACCAGAATGGGGTACAGTCTCCAGGTGTTTTAATACATGTAGGTTTTATGTTTGAAACACCCTCACTGCTTCCTGCAAGGCCTTCTGAAATACACTGTGTACCTGGTTACTTTCCATGCAAGTCTTGTAAGACCTACAACTTGATGGCCCAGCTTTACTCATTTATTTTTTTTAAGATTTTATTTATTTATTTGACAGAGACAGAGAGAGAGGGAACACAAGCTGTGGGAATGGGACAGGGAGAAGCAGGCTCCCCGCTGGGCAGGGAGCTTGATGTGGGGCTCGATCCCAGGACCCGGGATCATGACCTGAGCTGAGGCAGACACCCAATGACTGAGCCACCCAGGCACCCCAATTCCCCACCTTTAGAAATAGATTTGTTGGGGCGCCTGGGTGGCTCAGTGGGTTAAGCCGCTGCCTTCGGCTCAGGTCATGATCCCAGGGTCCTGGGATCGAGCTCTCTGCTCAGCAGAGAGCCTGCTTCCTCCTCTCTCTCTGTCTGCCTCTCTGCCTACTTGTGATCTGTCTCTGTCAAATAAATAAATAAACAAAATCTTTAAAAAAAGAAAAGAAAAGAAAAAGAAATAGATTTGTTTCATTCCACTTACAGTGTCCCTGTCTGTCAACATTCTGTCCCTTTCATTTGTGCTCGTTTGAGACCACTGTTGCTTCTAGAAGTTTCATTTCTTTGCTGCTTATTTTTATAACTTTGAAATGAAGTTTTCATCCCTTAGATGAAAAGAGTAGACCGCCGTGAAAATCGTTCTCCCCTTTATAATATCTGCACTGCAGCTTGTCAGTCAAATGTTCGTTGTCATTAGCAAGCTCGATTCAGTCCTTGAGTTCGCTCAGTCTCTTGTTTGAGGAGGCAGTGTTTACGGTAAGGTTCCGTGATCTTGTTGTGTGAGTCAGTCACCTCTGCAGCCTAGTCTGGCTGGGGTGAAATGTCCACGTATCAATTTGAAAATGAAAATAAAACAATAGGAGCACCTGGGTGGCTCGGTGGATTAAGCCGCTGCCTTCAGCTCAGGTCATAGTCTCAGGGTCCTGGGATTGAGTCCTGCATCGGGCTCTCTGCTCTGCGGGGAGCCTACTTCCTCCTCCCTCTCTGCCTGCCTCTCGCCGACTTGTGATCTCTGTCAAATAAATAAATAAAATAAATCTTAAAAAAAAAAAAAAAGAAAACAATATATCACTCATAATTAAATCGTTCACATTTCTTTGATTATTGGGAAGACACTTCATGATCTAATATATTGGGATCTTTGGGAAGAGGGAGGATGTTGAATTTTGAGTTTTGTCAAATGCTGCTTCTGCGTCGACTGAGATGGACGTAGGATTCTTTATCCTTCGTTCTGTTAATTTGTTGTGTTGATTGATCTGCATGTGTTGAACCCTCCTTCCTTCCAAGGGATAAATACCACTGGTCATGGTGGTGTTATGGTCACATGGGTCATGGTGTATGACGTGTTAACATTCTGTTGAATTTGGTTTGCTAATATTTTGTCAAGGATTTTTGCATCATTGTTCATCAGGGCTGTTGGCCTATGGTTCTCATATAGTGTCCTTGTCTGGTTTTTTTTTTTTTTTTTTTTTTAAGATTTTATTTATTTATTTGACAGAGAGAAATTACAAGTACACTGAGAGGCAGGCAGAAAGAGAGAGAAGGAAGCAGGCTCCCTGCTGAGCAGAGAGCCCGATGCGGGACTCGATCCCAGGACCCTGAGATCATGACCTGAGCCGAAGGCAGCGGCTTAACCCACTGAGCCACCCAGGTGCCCCCTTGTCTGGTTTTGATATCAGGGATTGCTGGCCTCATAGAATGAGTTTGGACGTGACCCTTCAGTGTTTTTGGAAGAGTTGGGAAGGACTGGCGTTAATTCTTTAAATGTTTGGTAGGATTCACCAGCGACGCCATCTGGTCCTGGACTTTTCATTTGTTGGGAACTTTTTAATTACCGACTCAATCTCCTTTCTCATTTATTGGTCTGTTCAGATGATCTGCCTCATCATGATTCAGTCTCCATTAGGTTGTATGTCTCGGAATTTATCTGTTTCTTCTATGTCATCCAGTTTTGGGTGTGGATGTGTCTGTCGTATCAGTTTTAATTTATTCTCTTTGTAATTTGATTTGAGCCATCTATCTTTTTCTCTTGGGCAGTCTAGCTCAAGGTTTGTCAATTTTGTATATCTTTTCAAAAAACCAATTTAATTTCATTTATTTTTGTTATCTCTTTCTTGTCTCAATGTTTTTTAAATATTTTTTATTTCCTTCCTTCTACTATCTTTGGGCTTAGTATGATCTTTTTCTAGTTCCTTGACCTGGAAAGTCAGGTGGTTTATTTGAGATGTCTCTTTCTTCTGACATAGTCATTTATTGCCATAAACATCCCTCTTAGAACTGCTTTGGTTGCATCCTATTATTTTTGCATCCCATTAGTTTTTGTATGTTGTATTCTGTTTGTGTCTGTATCAAGATACCTTTTGATTTCTTCCTTGACCTATTGGTTGTTCACAAATGTGTTTTTCAATTTCTACAGATTTATGAATTTTCCACTTTTCTTCTTACAGATTTCAAGTTTCATACCATTGGGATCAGAAACTATACTTGATACAATTTCAGTCTTGTTAACTTAGGAGAGTGAGGGACAGAGAGGGGGGAAAGAATCTCAAGCAGCCTCCACACCAAGCATGAAGCCCAATGAGTTGGCTCGATCTCACAACCCTGAGATATGACCTGAGCTGAAATCAAGAGGTGGATACTTAACTAACTGAGCTACGCAGGTGCCCATCAGTCTTGTTAAATTTTTAAGACTTGTTTTATAGCCCAACATATGATCTACCCTGAGGAACATTCTTGAATGCTTGAAAAGAGTGTATTCGTCTGTTACAGATGTCTGTCCAGTCCGTCTGGCCTAAAGTGTGTCCTTATTGCTTTGTATTTGGATGATGCACCCATTGTTGAAAGTGGGGTATTGGACTCCCCTGCAATTGTTATATTGCTGTCTACTTTCCCTTTAGTTGTCTTAATATTTTCTTTATATGTTTACAGACTTTATCATCCTTTCATGGTTGAAGCTGTCAACAAAGTAAACATAAAGAGAGTGAGCCTCAACTTAATGAAGGCCACAAATGACCAACCCATAGCTGGTATCATATACAATGATGCAGTGTTGAAAGCTCTTTCTCTAAGATCAGGAACAAGAGCAGGATGCCCACTCTCACTACTTCTGTGTGGCATAGTACTGGAAATTCTAGCCAGAGCAGTTAGGCAAGAAAAAGAAATAAAAGGCATCCAAATTGAAAAGGAGGAGGGAAATCTTTAAAAAAAAAAATAAAAAAAGGTGGTGGGGGGTGCTGGGGGGCTCAGTGGGTTAAAGCCTCTGCTCAGGTCCTGATCTCAGGGTCCTGGGATCGAGCCCCGCATCGGGCTCTCTGCTCAGCGGGGAGCCTGCTTGCTCCTCTCTCTGCCTGCCTCTGCCTACTTGTGATCTCTCTCTGTCAAATAAATAAATAAAAATGTTTAAAAAAAAAAAAGAAAAAAGGAAAGGAGGAGGTAAGACCCGTTTGACGTCACAATCTCCTACATAGAAGATCTGAAGACTCTGTCAGAAAATGACTAGTAAGTGAATTCAGTAAAGTTGCAGGATACAGGTTCAATATAAAAAAATCAATTGCATTTCTATACACTAACAGCAGGCTATCCAGAAAAATAATTAGGAAAAGAATTCTAATTATAGTAGCATTAAAAAGAATAAAATATTTAGAAATAAATTTTCCCAAGGAAATAAAAGATCTGTATAATGAAAATCATGAAACACTGATGAAAGAAATTGAAGACACAAGTAAGTGGAAAGATAGTTTGTGTTCATAGATTGGAAGAGTATTGTTTAAATATTCATACTACCCAAAGCAATCCACATGCTCAGTGCAATCCCTATGAAAATTTTAATATAAGCATTTTTCACAGAAATGGGATAAACAACCTTAAAATCTGCATAGAGCCACAAAATACCCCCAAACCCAAGGCGATCTTGAGATAGAACAACAAAGGTAAGGGTGTCACATTTCTTGATTTCAAACTGTGTTACAAAGCTAAAGTAATCAAAATAATTTGGTACTTGCACAAAAATAGACTCATAGGTTGATAAAACAGAATAGAGAGCCCAGAAATAAAACCTCAAATGTACGGTCAACCAGTCTTCAACAGGGGCTCCACGAACACCATGGAGAAAGGGACAGTCTCTTCAATAAATAATGTTTGGAAAACTGCATATCCACATGCATAAGAACGAAATTGGACCCTTAATTTACACAAAAGTGCATTAAAGACTTGAACATAAGACCCAAAACTGTAAAATTCCCAAAAGAAAATATAGGGAATAACTTCCTTGACGTCGGTCTTGGAAATGATTTTTTGATATGACTCCAAAAGCATAGGCAAGAACAGCAAAAATACACAAGTGGGACTATATCAAACTAAAAAGCTTCTGCATGGCAAAGGAAATGGTGAACAAAATGAAAAGACCATCTATGGAATGGGAGAAAATATTTTCAAACCATGTATCTGATAAGAGGTTAATACCTAAAATATAAAAGGAACTATTATAACTCAATAGTTAAAAAAAAAAAAAAAGAAAGAAAATTCCTAAATAACCCAATTGAAAAAGGAGCAAAGGAGCTTGAACAGACATTTCTCCACAGAAGGCTCACAGGTGGCCAACAGGTACATGTAAAGGTGCTCAGTATCACTAATCATCATTGAAGTACAAATCAGAACCGCAGTGGGATAACACCTCATACCTGTTAGAATGAACGTCATCAAAAAGACAAGAGAGAAGAAGCACTGATGAGGAGCTCTTGTGCACCATTGATGGAGTGTAAATGGAGAAAGCCACTGTGGAAAACAGTACGGCAGTTCCTCTAAAAATGGAACTGTGGTCCAGCAGTCCTCCTCTGGACGTATACACCTGGAGGAAAGGAAATCAGGGTCTTGAAGAAATATCTGCCCTGCAGTGTTCATTGTGGTATTTTTCACAGTAGCCAATGTGGAAATAACCTAAGTTATCAGCAGATGAACAGATCAAGAAATTGTGGTACATATACACAAGCAATATCCAGCCATAAAAAAGGAAATCCTGGCATTTTTGACAGTGGGGGTGATCTCAGGGTATGCTCTGCCAAGTGAAATAAGCCAGACATAGAAAGACAAATATTTCATGACATCACTTGTATGTGTAATCTGAAAAAGTCGACCGTAGAGAAACCGTAGAATGGTAGCTGCCAGGGGCTTCTGGTTAAGGAAATGGGAGGTGTTGGCTGAAGTGTACAGATACTCAGCTACAAGGGGAATAAATTCGAGACCTCTGATGTGCGGCACAGTAAGTAGACTAAAAATAATGTATACTTGGAATTTGGTGAGAGTAGAATGGGTCTTGAGTGTTCTCACTCCACACACACAAGTAGTGCTTACGTGAAGCGATAGAAGGGTTAGATTGATCCCGGCAATTCTTACACAGGGTTAGCTACATTAAAACACCATGCTGTATGCCTTAAACATATACAGGTTTTTATTTGTCAATCATACCTCAGTAAAGCTGGGGGTAAAAAAAAAAGGAGGGTGCCTGAGTGGCTTAGTCGGTCAAGCATCTGCCTTTACCTCCTGGGATTGAGCCCCACATCCGGCTCCACACTCAGCGAGGGGTCCGCTGCTCTCGCCGTATGCCCCTCCCCTGCTAGGGTGCTTCTGCTCTCTCCTCTCTCACTCTCTCAAAGCAAAATCTTTAAAAAATTTAAAAAAAAAGAGAAAAAGCGAGGAGCCTAAAATTGAGCCGTGAATTAAACAGATGCATAAGCATCAGACTGACTAACAGTGGTTGTGTTCAAGGTGGGGATGAAACTACAAGAGACTGGGCATTTCCTGCATTTCTGTCTTGTTAAGAAAGACAGTTACTTGAATTGGAAAACAATTATTTGAGAGGGACCCAAAGACACAAAGTGTTTCTTGATTCAGCATTCTCGTGGCCAGAAACCCTGATTGACTCCGTACAGTGTGTAGGGTTGGAACTGCCTGCTTGTGCTCACTGAGAGCTGTGGGCTACTGGGTATTTCATGTTACCTTCTGACGTGAGGTCACCATCTCCCCTGCCCCTCTGCCTGGTCAGTTCCCACTGCACACAAGAGCCTTGACCACTCCACTTTTCACTGTATGCAGATTTTCGGCCCTTAGTCTATGGTCAAAAAAGAACAACACTTTAATTTGCATTTCTCTGAGTACTAGTGAAGCTTATCTTTTTCATACACTTATTGGCCATTTGTATTTCTCTTTGTGATCTACACATTCATATCGGGCTAAATCTTGGGTGATTTTTTTAATATTGATTTGGCCTTTTTTATATTATGGGTATTAAGTCTTTGATGTTCACGTATATGGCAGATATCTTCGCCATTTCCTTCTTCCTGCCTTCCTCATTTGGGGAGTCATTATTCGCATAGAAACCCAGGCATCGTCCTTGATGTCTGCACCTCCCCAAGCCCTGACAGTCTGTTGGGAGCAATGATGTGTGGAACCACAAAAGACCACGTCGTATCTGGAATTCGCACTTTTCTTAATATGGCTACTGCTGCCACCATATTCCGTGCCTCCATCATGCCCTCAGTGGGACTTCTGCAGTCCCATGTCTATGGACAGTGAAGTCCCCTGTGCCTGTCCCCTGTTGTGGCCTCTTCTCTGGCTGTCCCCTTACCTTGCTCTGGCAAACATGGCAGTCCCTTCATGTAGCTGTTGCTCCTGTACCTTCATGATTCTCATCCCTGCTTCCAGACTGTTCTGCCAGTAGGTAGAACTACCTAATGAGCTATCCCAGGCCTTAGTGGTGTAAAACATATAGCTAGTGTGCTCACAGGCCCAGCACGGCCTGTCTCTGCTCCATTGTGGCTGGGCCCCAGTTGGGAGACATGATGTTCTGCGAAGTCCTAGTCATTCACATTTCTGGCTTATGCTGCCTCTTGGCCAGGGATGTCAGTTTCTCTCCACAGGAGCCTCTCTGCTAGTCCCTGGGGACTAGTTTCAGCTTCTTCCCAGCGTGGTAGCTGGATACCCGAGAGCTAAAGACCCAGGCAGAGGCCGTGTCACCTTTTGTGAACTAGCCTCACAAGTCATTCATCAGCTCTGCTACCCAGTTCTGTTCATCAAGGCAGCTAAAAAGGCCTGTCCAGATGAAGGTGACATGAAGGGCACATTCCTCTAGACAGGGGAAGGGGAAGCTCCACAAGAGCATGGGGGACTAATTGTATTTCTTTGGCCATTTTGGCAAAGTAGTAAAATTACATACTTTAAATCTCCTGTCATCCAACCTTACCACCTACCCTGCCATTGTCCTTCAGATTCAAGATTTTGGCTCCTGGCTCCCTGGCACTCTTCCCACCATGAGTCTTGTAATAACTTTTAGCGATTTCAGTAGCCTGTGGATAGTCTTCCCTGATGACAATGCCTTGACCTGCCATCCCAGCAGTGTGGCTTTCCACCTTGGCCACCATTCCCAGTAGCTCAACCACTCCATGACTTCAGTTTCAGACACACTCCAGCCACCCAGCACAGTGTGTCCAGACCCACATGTTCCTTTGGGCAGATCAGGATCCCCCAGTCCACTGGTCCGACTGCCCTTCAGTGGGCCTCACACCCCTTCTTGTCCTCACTTTACTGTTTCTCCTCGGTGGTTAACGATCAAAGTGACTTCCTTATATATACTCTCAACTGCTTTACCTTTCTCATTTTACTGTGTTTATTTGGTTAAATCCAATCCTCTGCATTTGGGATGTGGCTAGAGAAAGACCCACAGTCATGCTTCCTGGTCCTACCTTAAATTTATGCTCCTTGACCTCAGCGAACTCTTGGTCCTGTCCAGAGGTCATTGTCCGTGCTTCACTGCTTTCCAGGTCCTGCACTCCCCCCCCATCCCTAGCCGTCCAGCACTTCCTCCTTATCCACAGTCACAGCTGGCAGCTATGCTTTCTGTCCATTCCTTTAGCCACATTTGTTCTCCCCCAAGCATCTGTGCACCATCTAGATTCATAACCAAATACAATGAGAAGTGGATGAATCCTTAATAACGGAGGTAATATCTGTCTCTTCACCTACTCGTGGACAAAGTGACCGTGCTTGTAGCCTGGGCCAGGTGCCCCTGTCCTCAGCTGCTCCTCGTTGCTCAGTGTCGCAGCTGCAGAACACTGCCCCTTACTGGTGAGCATCTTCAGTTCTCCCCCCTCCAGAACCTTCTCCAGGAATCATGTCACTTCCTGCTTTGCTTTATAGAAAAATGATTTTGAGTCCAGAAACCTATAATCAGCCAAGTTAACATTCTACCATAAGAGGAAAAATGAACACATTTTCGGGAATCAGAAAATGTTGACTCCCAGATCCTTTACAACAGAAAATGGGTATGCTGTAGCAAAATGAGCACTTCATCTAAAACAGCTACATGGGCTATGAGAAACAGTGATGAACTAAGAAATTAGTAAAATGCCTTTATTGCTAAACAGTTATTAACTGTAAGAAAAACAAATATGCGAAAACAATTGACTGAAATCCCAGATCACAAGGAGAACGTGATGAGTGTTTCTGGGGAATAAGACAAAAAGAAAAGTAAGGACAAACTAAATTTCTTATCTTGCTTTAGAGAGCAGATAGAATTGTAACAGATCTTGATGTTTTAGAAAAATAGAAGTTCACGTGTGTGTAAAATGTAGGATATGTGCTGGAAGAAGGTGCTGGATGGATGAATAGATGATAGGTACATGAGCGTCCATCAGACCTGTTATGTACCTGGTGTCGTGAGTCAAAACGATGAGGAAAATGTAAGGAAAAATAGTCCCGATGATAGGGAGTATTAATTAACACATAGCTACCAGAAATGAATAGGTCATATAGACCAGCAATAGTGACATGCATTTGAACAACACTTTAACAAGCTTATTCTGATGGAAATATACAGAGCAGTGTATGCCCTTTTGTTTATGTTATTTTCCACAAAAGGACAGTTCAGAAATCTAACCATGTGTTAGACTCCAAAGTAAATCTCAGTTAATTTAGTGAAAAGTAGAAACCACACATGCTGTATTTTCTGTACACAAAAAAATAACTAGAAATCAACAACCGAAAAATAAATAGCAAAAGTCTTCCACTTGGAAATTAACCTATTCTAAATATTTATTGAGGAAGTCAAAATCCCTTTCAGAAAGCATAGTAACAGTACTGCATTCAAAAATTAATGGGAGGGCCGTCCTCTCAGGGAAGAGAGGGCATAGGAAGTACCAGGAATCTGTCTCTCCACCTAGACAATTGTATTGCCAGAAACTGCTTGAAGGAATTGTTTTGGAACAGGGTGGAGACTGAAGACTTGCAGCTTCCAGTGGATAGCTTGGCTGGCAAGTTGTGGTTAATTTCCATCATTTCTGGCTGCCCGTCCTCCAGCCCCATGGCAGAGAGCCATGCACACAGTCCTGGGGCACCTTGCTGGAGCCAGAGTAAACAATGAGGACCTTGTCCAAGCATCAGGCTCTTGTGTAGTGGCTGCTGGTTTTGGTTGCTGAGATGCAGGCATAGAGGCTGGCCACCATCGTGTCAGTCTCCACTGGCTGAAGTGGCTCTCGTAGCATTGAATGGGGCAACGCATGATAGTAGGCACCCACCACCACCACCATCTGCTCTGGTGGGAGCCAGACACTTAAGGATCAGGACATTCAAAAACAGCTGTCCATTCAGGGGTATCTAAAAAGCCACCATGTGTGGCAAGGAAAAAATGGAGGTCAGAGATGATGTGAGAGGACCTTAGGCTTTTGCCTCAGGCTGGTCTCCAGCAGACACACAACAACAAACAGCAGGCATAAGGAGATGGGAGGAATGTGATTTCTAGAGGTAGAACAGTATGATTCAATTTTTATGACGTCCAGTTTGCAACAACAACAGAATCACAAGGCATTCAAAGAAGTATGTAAGCATGACCCACTCCAAGGAACAAAATAAATGGACAGAAACTGTCCCTGAAGAAGCCCAGATGTCATATTTAATAGATAAGACTTAAAGATTTTCGAAGAGCTATAAGAAGACATGGACAAAGGAAAACAGTGAACAAACTGAAAACACAAAAAGATATAAAGAAATAAAGATTGCGGAAAGAACCAAGAAGGTATCTGGAGCTGGGAACTATAGTGACTGAAACGAAATACTCTCTAGAAGGGTTCAGAAGCACATTTGAGCAGCAGAGAAAGAATCTGTGAACTTGAAGATGGGGCAATTGAAATTTTTAAACCTGGGAAACAAAAAATGATGAATGAAGAAAAGTGAACAGAGGTTGAAGGGACTCGTATGGTATCAGCAAGCAATTGTATGATATGCATTGTGGGAGTCACAGAATGAGAAGAGGTAAAAAGAATATTCAAAGGAATAATGGTTGAAAACTTGCCAAATTTGATGAAAGACATGAACCTACAAATCCAGGAAGCTCAACAAACTAATTAGAATTAATTCAACCCTTGCCAAAGTGCATCATAATCAAATTGTTATGGGCCAGAGACAAAGAGAAAATCTTGAAGCAAGAGAGAAGTGACTCATTAGATACAAGAGATTGTCAATAATCATCACCAGTTTCTCATCCAAAACCTCAGAGGCTAGAAGGCAGTGGGTTGATATACTCAAAGCACAGAAAGAAGAAAACTGCACTAAAAATTCAGTACCTGGCCAAACTGTCCTTCAGAAATGAGGGAGACGGTTCGCAGGTCAATCAGAGGCAGTGCTGCAGGCCTGTGCCTTGCTCCTGTGACTTCACTGCTGTCTGCCCAGCTTGGCCCCACAATGCCAGTGGACCTCAGCAAGTGGTCCATGTCTTTGAGCCTGCAGGAAATGGGCAAGTGGTCACAGCATCTGCAGGATATGCTGGGGCGGGGATCAGTGAGCTGGGCAGAGTGCTGATGCCCACCCAGGTTAAGAGCTGGCCCACCGCTGTTGCGAGGGTTGGCCTTGATGCAGGTACACACTACACCTTGGTCATGACAGATCCATATGCTCCCTGCAGGAAGGACCCCAAATACAGGGAGTGGCACCATTTTCTGGTGGTCAGTATGAAGGGCGGTGCCATCAGCAGTGACACAACTCTCTCCAGTTACATTGGCTCTGAGTCTCTCAAGGGCACAGGCCTTCAGCATTCCGTCTGGTTGGTTTACGAGCAGGATGGGCCACTGACGTTTGACAAGTCCGTTCTCAGCAACTGATCAGAGACTGCCATGGCAAATTCAAAGTGGGGTCTTTCACAAAAAGTTCCAGCTCAGGTCCCCAGTGGCTGACATGTGTGATGAGAGTGGGGTGACTGTGCTCCAGGTCTGTGAGCAGCTGTCTGGGAAGGAGGGGAATGTTAGGGAACAGAATCCCAGAGGTCTCAAGCAGTGCTCTCAAGGTCACTGATACATGTAGTTACAGGTGAGGCTTGAGCACTGAGATCCTGGCTTAGGGTGATTCTTCCTTATGCCTATCTTTTATAACCCTGGATAGTCACATCCCAATTTATGTTTTGATCTAATTTGAACTCCATTTGGGGGGATATTCTGATATTAGGATGTGGTCATCAAATTGTTAACATAAGAATAGCAACCCAGAATTTAAAGAAGAAAAATTTCAGGTAAAAACCCTGGTCTACAGCAATAGAGCAGAGCACCAAAGAGTCTTTAAGAACGGTCATAAATAAATAAATAAACAAACAAAAAGGATTCATTTCCTCTGCCTTTGGGAACCTGAGTCCTGAATTGCGGATAATGGCACTTCTGTACCATGTTTTCATGGCTGTGTCTCTCACCATAGAGATTGGCAGGTCTACTACCCCCCAGTGTGGTACTCCTCAGACTGGTTACCGGTGGGGGCAGGGTTCAGTGTCCTGCTCCAGCTCCTCTAAAGAGCAGGACTGGAAGAAGCAGGAGGTTAAGGCCAGGCCATCTAGATGAGCCGAGGGGCTGGGTAAGAGGTTGTCAGAAATCCTGAAGTCTGTGCCTTGCTACACTGGCCCCTCTTCATCTGGTAGGAAAAGCCAGTCTGGAGGAGTTGTGGAATGTTGTGTTAATTTTGCTGTTTGCTTGTAGTTGAATAAAAATAAAAGCATGTGGATGAAAAAAAAATAAGAGGGAAATGAGGACATTCCCTGATGAGTGTGAGCCGAGAAGGAGGAGCCATCCCCACAAGACCTGCCGTGCAGGAAGCGCTGAAGGGAGACCTGTAGGATGAAATGAAGGGACCCTGGGCCAGACTCCAAAGCCTTGTGAAGACAACGCAAGGCAAATGCTCGGGCAGTTACATGGCCAGCACTACAGTTCTGGTTTCCTGCTACACCTTTTAGTTTCTACATGATTTGAAAGACAAACACATAAAAATTCAATTAACAATATATGTTACTGGGCATATAGTGTATAAAAATGTGGATTGTGACTTAAGTCACACGGTAGTGTGGCGCTGTATCAGAGCAGAGTTTTGTTTTTTTGATTTTTTAAAAATGCAATTTAATTAATGTAGGCTGTATTTTTAGCTTCAGGGGTGGAGTTCAGTGACTCGTCAGTTGCGTACAGCGCCCAGTGCTCATCACTTCATGCGCCTTCCTCGCGCCCGTCACCCAGTTACCCCCACCCCACCCACCGCCCCTCCAGCGACCCTCAGTTTGTTTCCTGCGGTGAGAATCTCTTATGGTTTGCCTCCCTCTCTGATTTTGTTTTCCTTTTTCCTCCCTTCCCTGTGTTCATCTGTTTTGTGTCTTAAGTTCCACATAAATGTGAAATCATGTGGTATTTGTCTTTCTCTGACTGACTTATTTCCCTCAGGATGACACCCTCTATCCATCCGTTCCCTCACGCATGGCAAGCGTTCACTTGGTGGCTGCGTTATATCCCACTCTACATTATAAGCACTTACTTCATCCATATATGTCGATGGACATCTTGCCTCTATATTTGGGCTGTTGTGGACATTTCTGCTGTAAACACTGGGGGGCAGGTGCCCCTTCAGATCACTATGCTTGTGTCCTTTGGATGAATACCCAGTAGTGCAGCTACTGGGTCATAGGGTAGTTTTTACCCTTCTGAGGAGCCACAGAGCAGAGTGATGCTGTTGAAGTTACTGGTTAAATTCAACTTAGAGTGTTACAACTTGAAGGTGTTAGATGTAATCCCCACAGTAAACACAAAGATAATAGCTATTGAATATACACACAGACAAGGAAATGAGAAGAGAATTAAAATGTGTCTGTACGAAACAAAATCCACCAAAAAACAGTTAAAACACCGAAAAAGGCAGTAATGGAGGACAGGAAGGACCAAAAGCTCTAGAGCACATAGAAAACATGCAGAGTAGCAGAAGTCCCTACTTATCAGTAATTACTTTAAATTTAAATTTATTAAAGTCTCCAGTCAAAAGAGATTGACAGAACAGATTTTTTAAAAAATGTGACACGTGCTCTGTTTGACAGATTCCTATTAGACCCCCAGACACAAGTAGGTTGAACATAAAAGGAGGTGAGCGGCATGTCTGATGGTCGTGGTCATGAGGACGCCCACTAGACTGCAGAGAAGAACCTCCACGATGAGAAAATAAGAGAAACAGTTGAAGAATGCTGCGGCTGAAATGAGAACCGCGCTAGAGGGAACCAGCCGCAGGTTGGGGGACGCGGGACGACGGATCAGCGGTCTGGAAGACAGGGTGATAGAAAGCACCTAAGCTGAATAGGAAGAAAAAGGGATGTTTTAAAACTGAGGGTTTTAGAGGGAAGGGGTGGGGGGTCGGTGAGCCTGGTGGGGGTGCTGAGGAGGGCGCGGACTGCGTGGGGCGGGGGTGTGCTGCGCACAGGAATCCCGGAACGTGGTGTCCGGACCGAATGCTGTATTGTATGGTGACTCGCAGAAAACACACCCACAAATAAGGATGGGTTAAGGGATCTCTTGGACAACATCAAGCAAACAGACGTTCACATTATAGGGGTCCCCGGAGGAAAGGAGACTGGGAAAGGGTCAGAAAATCGTGTGAAGGAATAACTGAAAACTTCCCTGGGGAAGGAAACCGACTTTCAGGTTCAGGAATCCCAATGTCCCGGACAGGACGCATCTAAGTGGACCCGAACGTCCGCAGGCCCACAGGAGGGTGCAGAGGAAGCAGAGTGTCAGAGTCAACGGTAAGATACAGAGTTTTAAAAGCAGCCAGAGAAGCACCTAGTTGCATGCGAGGGAAACCCTGTAAGACCGTCAGCTGATGTTTAGCAGAAACTTGGCAGGCCGGACAGGAGGGGCACCATCTGTTCCAAGTGCCGAAAGGAAAACTGCAGCCACAACTACCGTTTCCGGCGGCCGCATTCGGAGTAGAAGAGGAGGGAGTTTCCCAGACGGGAGTTACGGGAGTCCGTCACCACTAAACTGGCCTTTCAGGAAGTACTGAAGGGACTTCTCTGGAAGAGACAGCCCCGACGAGGAGTGGGCAGACGAGGAAAGGAAAGGGGACGCACGAAGAGACGGAGACACGACGGCGCCCAGAAAGCACGAAGCCGTGGAGCAGGTGGTCACTGCGGGTCTGCATGGTGGTCACACGGGAGGATGTGCTTGACCTCGTGTCCCTGCCAACAGGACCGACGACTGTGGACTGCGGACGTGTGTGTGGGCTTGTGACAGACCAAAAAGGTACAATAGATACATAAGAAGTAAAGATAAAAACGAGCAACAGTAAAGAAAGCCGTCAGTCACGAGGGAAGAGAGCAAGAGACAGACCAGAGAACACCAAAGTGGCAGGGAGTCCACACACAAAATGCGATGGTGCGGGTGCTCCCATGAAGAGACACGAAGTGGTGGAATGAATGAAATGGAGAAACGAGACCCATCTGTGTGCTGCCTACAGGGGCTCACTTCCCATCTAAAGACACTCGCAGACGGAAAGTGGGAGACGGGGAAAGATTTTCCATGAGAATGGAAGCGGGAAAAAAGTTGGGGTAGCAATTCTTGGAAAAAAATTGACTTTAAAATAACTGTAACAAGAAACAAAGGAAGGACATTACGTAGCGATAAAGGATCAGCCCGCAAGGGTGCGAGTGTGGATGTGTGGATAGCCAGCGTGGGCACGTCTAGACACACAAAGCAAAGACTGACACATGCGGAGAGGTTGACAGTAATTCAGGCGTGTAGGAGCTTAACACTCCGCTTTCCTTGTGGATGGATCGTCCAGGCAAAAAACAGGAAACATTCTTTTGAATGAATGATACATTAGACCAGATGGACTTAACAGATAAATACAGAACATTTCATCCCCGAACAGCAAAATGCACATTCTTTGCAGTGCACATGGAACATTGTCCAGGATAGATCACGTTAGGCTATAAAACAAGTCTCAATAAATTAAAAAAAATAAAAAAATTTTGATTTAATTTAAAAGATTAAAAGTCGGGGCGTCTGGGTGGCTCAGTTGGTTGGACGACTGCCTTCGGCTCAGGTCATGATCCCAGAGTCCCGGGATCGAGTCCCACCTCAGGCTCCCAGCTCCACGGGGAGTCTGCTTCTCCCTCTGACCTTCTCCTCGCTCATGCTCTCTCTCACTGCCTCTCTCTCACATAAATAAATAAAATCTTTAAAAAATCAAACAAAAATAAACGATTAAAAGTCATGTCAAGCACCCTTTCCCTCCACAGTGGTGTGAAAGTAGCTCTCACTCACAGGACCTCAATTACAGCTAGAAGGACCCAAACGCACGGAGGTTGAACCACCGGTGGGTCAGACAGTCCCCACCCCGAGGGCAGTGGGAAGCGCCACCCAAGCCGGCCGCCCCAGGAGCCTTCCCACCTGGCCGGCACCGGCAGGAAGCTGCTTCCTGTGTCTCAGACCTGGAGCTTTCCTCCAGGGATTTCTTCTCTGACCTCCTCCTCCTCTTCGCTCTCTGCCCTTTGTCTCGGAGGTTAGGCACCGTATTCCAGCTCCGGAACTGTCCTGTGTTTTCCCTCTTAGTATCTTTCCTGGGCCATCTCACCAGCTTCGTCTCCCCTCCTTTCTGGTCTTTAATTTTGAGGTTTCTAAATTGTGGAATTCTGATTCTTTGTTTAACGCAGACTCTTCATTGCTTTGTAATTATAGCATTTCTTTTGCCAGCAGTAGTTCTATTTCGTTTTTTCTTTTTCTTTCACAGACTCTTCTTCCAGGTTTCTGTGTTTGCTTTGGCCCTTGTTTTTGTTTTAGATTTCTTTTTCTCACACGGCTGGTAATTCTTGAGGCACGTAGTGTTGAAGAGTCGGGTACTAAAAAGGCCACTGGAAGGCTGTGCCCCGGGTGGGACTTCCAGCCACAGGACCCTTACCCTTGGGGGTCCCTGCTCTTTCACTCCCGATCCGAGGACGAGTCTGCCACTCTTCCTGGAGACACCAAGGGAATGACACGGTTAAGAAACTCCAGGGAACCCCGGAGCGGCCACTTGAAACTGGGGTGAGGGCAGCAGTGCGTAAGGGCCGTGGGACGATCCTCAGGGCTCTGACTCGCGTCAGGCTCGGATTTTAGTGCCATTAACTTAGGTAGGAAATGCGAGGGGAGGAAAGCTTCTGGGTACACTGTGATTGAGGTGCCAGTGCTGGCTGTGGGTTGGCTTCCGGCTCTTTGGCCTGCTGTGTGTATGGCCTTGGACAGGGGTGATGTCACCCCCACCCCCATGTCAGTGAGAGGGAGCGTGTGCTCCCGTGTGACCACCATGCAGACCCGCAGTGACCACCTGCTCCACGGCTTCTGCAGCACTGGGCACTTGTCAGAGGAGTTGGGGCAGGGGCTGGCAGGGCTGGAGTCCGTCAGCACAGACCCCGGGCGCCAGCATCTACCACCATCTATGCAGGGGCCACTTGAGGGGTCTGGAGAGGCTGGTGAGCTGGTGCCCTGCATCCTGGGGAGGGGCATTCAGAGGGAGGGCAGTGGGCAACTTCCAGAGTCGCCACGGTGGGAATGATCCCCAGAATATGGAGGGTGCCGGCCCTCGGGGCAGCATGAGTCAGCACATAGGAAGCACGCAGCGTGTGGTGTCAGGACAGGTGATGGCTGCCCCATGAGCTAGGAAGTCACAATGACGGCCAGTGTTCTTCCTTCGGTGAGGGTGTGTCCTCTGCTCATTCTGGAATCAGGCTGCACACGCGCCAACATTGTCTCCTCTCCCAGACTCACGAGTAAGGTGTGCGCAGGCACGCACACGCCAGGTGCCCCCCGCAACCCCGGCCAGGCATGCCCTCCGCAGGACGCGGGACCCCGGCCCCTCTCCCCATGGGCCGGCTGCCAGCCTGCACTTGGTCGGAGGCTCACACGGTCCCTTGTGTTGCAGGTGGCCCAACTGAGGCCCGCTGGAACAGGACCGACCCTCGCGATCGAAGAAAGAGTTGTTTCAAAGCGTGGACGTTGATCACAAGGCCTTTTGTGTTCTGACGCCCCTCTGTGCCACAAGCTTGCTGCTAGAACAAGGAAAGAAGACCCGCTTCTTTGTCCTGTGCCGCGTTTGGACCCGGCGTTGGAGCTGTCCAGCTGGAAGAGCCTCAGGCAGCCGACCGCCTGCAGCCGGGTTTCCTGTGGGCTCGGTGCCGGCGTCTTCACGCCAGGGTTCTGCCGAGTTCAGCAGTTGCCCAGTGTAAGTCTGCATACACCCTTGACAAAAACGTGGTGACCCCTGTGCCAGTCCACCGCTGTGGCTCCAGAGCGACTTCCATTCCTGCACGTGTGTCCGCGTCCTCCCGCTCCGAGCTCTCCTAATGCAGCTTTCCTTCCAAGTTGTCGTGTCAATAAAGTGGAACTTGGTGATGAAACAAGTGGTGGTGTTCCGCAGTCCCCGGCAGCTCCCGGGGGGCCGGTCGGCCCCGTGCTCGGGAGGAGCAGGTCCGTATGGGGCGGGCCTCTTCTCCGGGAGCTGCTCCGCCCGCGGCCACAGGAGGGACAGATGCTGGGAGAAGGGCGGTGGGCAGAGGCCTCCCCATCGCTGTCACCCTTGGTGCCCGTGACTGGAGCCCTGAGCACGCACCCCTTCCTTGAGCTTGTAGGGCCTCTGCTGTGGCGGAGCCCCAGGGGGCGTCCGGCGTGCTCCCCCGGCTCGCCACGGGCTGCCTGTCGCACGTCTTCCAAGAGGGACTTGATTTCCACAGGGACGTGGCGCTAGCCATGAATTTCTGCAGCCAGGATGACTGTGTATGACGTAGTTGAAAAGAGAGCAAAGGTGACGGCCAGTGGCCGTGGTGAGAGCTCAGGTGTGTGGATTTAAGAAGTCCTGGGCTCGCGGGGTTTGCAAGGCTCAGCGTCCACAGGGCTGGCCACGTTCACGGTCTTCCCCATCCTTTGTACTTTCTGTTTAGTCTCAAGCTCTTGGGGCACCTGCCACAACTTAGGAGGAAAAATAAGTCAGTAGCATCAGCATTTCCTGACTGTCACAAAACAAAACAAAACGGAAAAAAGGCCTATGTTGTGTGTGTGTGTGTGTGTGTGTGTGTGTGTGTGTGAGCTCTGCGTGCGCAGTGTTGGAGCCCAGCTGTGTTCACTCGCGCACGGTCTCCGCGGGAGCTGGGCTTGCCGGCTGCTGGAGGAGAGGGCTCGCCGCCGACCTGCACCCGGTCCTCGGGAAGCTGCCACTCTGGTGGGGAGGGGGCCCCGGCCTGTTCCCCTCTGGGAAGCCAGGGGCCTTGAGGTTCGTTGTCTCCTCTTGCTTGATGCCGAAGGGTCACCCGGGGGCACCATCCGAGTCTACACCGTCAGCCTCCCTGCTCCGTCGCGAGCGGGACGTGGGCCTTGTTGGCTGCTGGAGAGCCTTCAGGAAGAGCTTTAACATCTCGCATTGACCCTGAAGCGCAGCTGAACAGTTATGAAACTGGCCGACGGCCGGCAAACCGCAGTTCTCTTTATTAACGTATTGTCTGCCCTAGGGGCGCGGGTCTGTGACTCGGCAGGCTTAGCCCGTCGCCCCCCCCCGTGTCCGTCACCCAGTTACCCCCCCGTGTCCGTCACCCAGTTACCCCCCCGTGTCCGTCACCCAGTTACCCCCCCGTGTCCGTCACCCAGTTACCCCCCCCCGTGTCCGTCACCCAGTTACCCCCCGTGTCCGTCACCCAGTGACCCCCCGTGTCCGTCACCCAGTGACCCCCCCGTGTCCGTCACCCAGTTACCCCCCCCGTGTCCGTCACCCAGTTACCCCCCCCGTGTCCGTCACCCAGTGACCCCCCCCGTGTCCGTCACCCAGTGACCCCCCCGTGTCCGTCACCCAGTTACCCCCCGTGTCCGTCACCCAGTTACCCCCCCGTGTCCGTCACCCAGTGACCCCCCCGTGTCCGTCACCCAGTTACCCCCCCCGTGTCCGTCACCCAGTTACCCCCCGTGTCCGTCACCCAGTTACCCCCCGTGTCCGTCACCCAGTGACCCCCCCCGTGTCCGTCACCCAGTGACCCCCCCCGTGTCCGTCACCCAGTTACCCCCCCGTGTCCGTCACCCAGTGACCCCCCCCGTGTCCGTCACCCAGTGACCCCCCCGTGTCCGTCACCCAGTTACCCCCCGTGTCCGTCACCCAGTTACCCCCCCGTGTCCGTCACCCAGTTAGCCCCCGTGTCCGTCACCCAGTTAGCCCCCGTGTCCGTCACCCAGTTACCCCCCCGTGTCCGTCACCCAGTTACCCCCCCGTGTCCGTCACCCAGTTACCCCCCGTGTCCGTCACCCAGTGACCCCCCGTGTCCGTCACCCCATCTCATCTTTTTTTTTTTTTAAGATTTTATTTAGTGAGCGAGAGAGCTAGAAAGCCCCTCCCCAAGGGTGCTAGAGGAGAGGTGGGGAGCAGAGCAAGCAGATTCGCCACTGAGCACAGAGCCTTTGTGGGGCTCGACCTCAGCACCTGAGATCGTGACCTGAGCTGAAACCGAGAGTCGGACACTGACTGAGCCCCCAGGAGCCCCTCTTTTCCCTCATCCGGAGCCAAGCTCAGAAGAAGGTCTTTCGTCATCCAAATCCCCTCAGTCTCTGGTGACGCCTGAGGCCTGGTAGCCCGTTCCCTGTCCCCCAGTGGCCGTCCCCTCTCGTGACCACTGGTCTGGGCAGCGTGTGGACACGACACAGGCCTCGTTCGTGAGCTCTGTGTGGTTCTGAAAACCACTGCGGGACGGTGATTACTCTCATGATGGCAGCTTCATTAAGTGTTAGAAGGAAACTAAAAGGTTAATTCTACCCTTCGGTATTCGGCCGGCCCTCTGAACTAGAAGAGGTGAGAAACAGCCGTTCAGCACAGACGGGTGGGCCTGGAGAGGCTGAGGTCGGACACCCTGTGGGACACCCGATGAGTCCCGGCGATGCCTCGGGGGCCTGTGACCAGACCTGGCCGGGGCTGGCGTGTCTCCAGCGACCCCTCAGCCAGGAGACCTAAACCGAGGGTACGCGTGACCCGGCCCCTGGGACCTGCAGCGCCACGGCACGCCGCTAGGACGTCACGCTAAAGCTCATACGTCCGTGTTCCCTTCATCCTCAAACGGAGTGCCCCACTGGGACACTCAGATCTTAGTAGTTTCTGATGAAACCGAGCGGAGTAACCCAGGGAAGGACCGTCTCTGGAAGGACCGGAGGGACGGGGGTTTTCCCACCGGCTGTTGTGCGCTTCGTCTTCGGACGCGCGCCGCGGGCAGTGCCGCCCCAGTTCGGCTCCAGAAGCTCATTTCGCCACTCGGCGTCTCAGCCTCCCGTTCGCCTCCGATCTGTAAGGCCCCGTGAAGTGGTCTGAGACACGCCCTCCCTGGTCGTGGTCCCTGTAGCTTTAAAACACAGGAAAAGCAAGTAATTCCATTAAATTAAACCACCTGTCTGTTGATGAACCGAATGCTTCAAGCCACGGCCCTGAGCAGTGCGATCCAGAGCAGGACGGAAGCCTGTCAGGAGGCCTGTCGCCTGCCGCGGAAGTCAGCCTGGCGCCTTCTCCAGCTGACTCCACCCTCGCGGCCCAGGCAGCGGAGCAGGGGACAAGCCACTGCGCTTGGGGACACCTGAGTCCATGAGGAAGGGGGAAGCTGTCCCGAGGAAACCACGTTGCAGGACCCGAGGGGCATCTGGAAGGAGCGGGGCCCCTTCGGGCTACGGAGTTTGAAACGTTCTGGAAGCGTTTCCCGGAGAGTCAGACTCTTGTCCTCAGAACCTCCCCCACTTGCTCTCTTCTTGCACGTTTCCTCCTCCCGGTCTGACCTTCCCGAGGCCGAAAGCTGGCTTGAGACGGCTGACCGCAGCTCTGTGGGGCGGCCGGCGTCCCCCACGGAGCGCCAGGGGCACGTCACGGCCCACGGGCCGGCGGGCGCGGACGCGAGCCTGAGGGCGCGGGTGTCACGGGACTGACCTCCTGCACGTCCCTGGCTCGTGACCGGTCCCTGCACAAAGGGGCAGCGGTCACTGTGCCACAGCCCTCCCCGGCCGTGTGTCGGGACAGAAATTAGGGAGTTGTGGAAACCGTGGCTTCTTACGCAAAAGCCACGTCACCCTTTGAGAAGCAATCCTTGCTTTCTGGTCTCAGACCCCTTCACTCTTCACAATTATTAAGGGTTCCTTCCTTTCTACCATGTTGAAAATTTCAAGTGAGGGAAATTTTTATTTAAAAATAACAGTATACCAAATGAGGGCTGATTTTTTTTTTAAGACTTTATTTATTTATTGACAGAGAGAGATCACAAGTAGGCAGAGAGGCAGGCAGGGAGAGAGGAGGAAGCAGGCTCCCCGCTGAGCAGAGAGCCCGATGCGGGGCCCGATCCCAGGACCCTGAGATCATGACCCGAGCCGAAGGCAGAGACTCAACCCACTGAGTCACCCAGGCGCCCCGAGGGCTGACATTTTTGGTTCAAACCTGTATCCACCTGCAGAAAACCGGAAGAGGAGCCTTGCGTTACTTCTGCGAATGCGTTTAATGTCTGGTTTTATGAAGGACAACCAGGCCCTCACGCCTGCCTCTGCGCTCACCTGCGGCCGTGCATCGTCTTGGCTGAAGGCCCGAGGAAACCCCTCCTCACAGGCCTCCGGGGGAGGGGGCGGAGGCCCTCCTGGAGAGTGTGGACGCCCCGTTGGCGCCTCCCAGCCAGGCGCGGTGCGGAGTCTGAAAACGTGGCGAACACGGGTGTCTCCCCATTCCTGGGTTTCCCTCCCTTGGTCTGTCTTGCGCCTTGGGTGGGTTTTTCCCTCTGCGCAGTTGTCACACACACTTCGGTCCCTTGGCCAGCCGTGCTTGTGCGGCTGAGCCGTGCAGGTCCCTCCCCACGGGTGATCGGAGGTGAGCCCCCGTGACTGCGGGTGCAGGGTCGTTCCGGGAGCTCTGCGTATGCTCCAGCTGGTTCGGAACAAGCCGGGACCGAAAGCAGCAAGTCGGTCTGGAGACGCTGCCGCACTAAGGTCTCGCCTCTGAACGGGGAAGAACACGCTGGCCCCTTCATGCGCTGAGGGTGTAGTCGGGGGTTAGGGGTGCAGATGCCTGATCCCAGGAACAGCCTTGGGAACCAGAGGAAGGAGGAGTGGACAGAGGCACCCAGGAGCCTCAGGACGACGTGGGGGAGGCTGGGGAACCCTCGTCTGCCAATAGTTGCTCTGAGGGCAGCATTCCGGATGTGGCGTTCGCCTGAGGGACAGCTGTGGCCAGGTCCGAGGTGGCTTTACCCAGACCAGCCACCCAGTGTGCGCTGGGGTTGGGCAGCTGGGACACACACACCCACCCTAGCTGTGGGACAAAATGTGTTCAGCCGAGACATCAGAGAAAGGGTGACCTGTGCTGTCACCTGGCAGGCAGGCCGTGGGGAGGGACAGGGAAGAGTGGACGCAGGACCCCGATGCCCACAGCGCCTGGGCTGGACTGTGGGCTCCTGGAGTTTGGGGGAGGCCATCCGGGAGGAGCAGGGTTGAAAGAGGCTGGCAGTCGCCATGGGGGTCCCCTGAGTTCCCGAGCGCGCTCAGAAACTGGGCATGTGTCCGCGGCCGCGTCCCGGCGCCGGGAGAACGGTAGCCTTTGCAAGCCTGCGGTCTGTGCTCAGCCATGTGGGGTCCTCGCGAAAGGGCTTTTGCTAAATGGTCACAGACCCTGTCCACTGAGAACATGGTTTCTGGAGCTGTCACACCGACGGGTGGTCTGGATTTGAGTCTGCAAGGTGTCCAGGAGGCTCTTGGTTCTCTCTGGGCGTCTCCCCTCTGTGCAGACGGCCTCTGCCAGGTAAGCGCTGCTCCTGCAGGACAGGGTCAGAGGAGCCCAGGACCCCCAGGTGACGGTAAAGCACCGTCACGTAGCAACGGGGGGAGGTCTCGGTTATAAAGGACTAGAAGTGAAGAAGAAGACGAAGCGCGACTTTCTCTGGAAAGGCGGCCGTTCCGTGATGTTTCCTCGACTCTCCTTCCCCCCGCCCCCGCGGCTGTGTTGGGGAGGCGCGCCACCGGCCAGACTCTCGCCTCAGTGGACTCTGAAAAGTGGACGCATTGAAACCCTAAAATGTGAGCAATTCAGGGGAAGCTGATTCAAACCCGTAGCCAACTCCAAACACTTATGCAGATAAAAAACTCATCGTCAAAGAAACAGGTCCGTCTGATGACTAACCCTGACTCAGGTGGTTTCTGTCCTGTGTTCAGGAGACTCGCCCTCGGGGGACCTGAGAGCAGGGAGCCCTTCCGCTGCGGGCAGGGGGCAGCGAGCACAGGGCCCAGTACCCAGGGACCAGCCTGCACAACACGTATGGGTCTCTGAGCGCGAGGGGCCCACCGCTGCACGCCTGCTGTGGGGTGAGCCTCCGTGTGGGGCCACGTGTGCACACGTGTGTGCCGGCACACGGGCAGCATGTGCCTGGGCTTCCAGGGTCCTGGGACACACGCCAGCTGCCAGCACGGGGGCTCTCCTGCCTCATGAAGATGCTTTCCCTCCCACACGGTGCTGACTGCAAGTGTTTTGTGTCAATCAGTCACTTCCACTAGGATTTAATTTTGGTAAAGGTCTTTTTTTTTTTTTTTTTTTTTTTTTGCACTATTAGCTGTTGGAAACAAACCAATAAAAAGCAAGGTTATACTTTTAAATTCAAGAGTTTCCTGCATGTCATTTAGCTTGCCGACGTCAGTGGGGCCCTCAGACGCGAAGTCCGCTCAAGGCCCGACTCCCCACCCCTGATCTGAGCTCACTTGTGCTCCCTCGGTCTCCGTCTGTCCGTGTCGCTATCTTCCTCTGTGTGTTCGTCTCTGACGCTGGGTCTGTGTCTCCGTCTCCCCAGGGACCGTAGATCGCCTTGTCTTCACCGAAAATAAACTCGGCCCCTGCATTTCCTACCCAGCTGTCGCCCAGACCCCCCATTTCTCTCACCTCTGGCCTAAGCAGAAGCTTGCGTCCAGTGGGTGCCTGGGGGTGGCCTGGAGGGGCCCGGGTACAGGCTGTTCCCTGCTGCCCAAGTGATCGTATATCTCGGGTGTGCACAGAGCAGGGTGTGTGTCTCATAGCGTGGGGCGTAGGGCCCCCCGTGAGTGTGAGTGGGCCCCCTGGACCCTGAGTTCCATGCAGCTCCTCAGCACAGGCCCCGGCCCACCAGAGGCAGTTCCTGGAACAGCGGTGGGTCTGCTCCCCGCCACACGGCCAGGGAGCGGCAGCCGCACATCAGAGCCGGAGTGAAGAGGTCACCGCATTGTGCTGTGGTACAGCTAGTAGCCCCGACACTCTCGGGGCCCAGGGCAACATGCCCGGGAATCCCTGCCTTGGCTTGGAAATGCTCTCAGGCCCTGAGCTCACGGTCTCCTGTGACCCCTTGTGCATCACAGACCAGGTCGAGACAGAGAGGAGGCCACGGCACTCCATGTCCCCGGGGTGCCTCCTCGTCAGCCTGTGTGTGGAGGCCTCAGGGTGGGGTCCTCTGGCGCCCAGGGGTCCTGTGCAGGCAGACCCTGCAGCAGCCTGCTGGGGCTGCACGTCCCAAAGGAAGAATAAGCTGGGGCACAGAGCCCGCCCGTCCAGCAGGTGACCTCCCCCTAGGTCAGCACCTGAGGACCGCAGGGCCTGGTGCCCCGCGGCTGGGGCCGGAGGGGAGCAGCGGAGACCGGAGAGTTGTGCAGCTTCGGGGGCCCACGCCTGCTCCAGTGTGGCTTTGGGGGATAGGGCTGTGGGGCCCACGCCCGCTCCAGTGTGGCTTCGGGGGACAGGGCTGTGGGGCCCATGGCCCTTCGAGACGAGACGACGTCCCTCCCCGTGATGCTTGCTGGCAGCGGCGCTGGGCTCCGTCCGAGCTCCCCGAGGAGGTGGGTCCATCTTCCCCGGGTCTCCCCGCGAAGGCTGCCCGCAGAGACGGCCGGGAAGGGTGCTCGCAGAGAGAGGGGAACGCGCAGCCCTTGGACTGTGTCTCGGCTGCGTCCCGGCAGAATGCGCTGGCCTGAAGTTACTCTTCCTAAAGCCACAGAACGTCCTTCCTGGGGGCAGCTGTCCGCGTTTCAGCGCCCTTGTTCGGTACTTTGTCACGCAGATTCCAGCTGGCCTTTAACTCACCTGAAGCTTAGTTTTTAGAACCACGGAGCCCTCAGCTGTCCCGGGGTCCCCTGTTCCCGGGGAGCCCATCAGTCGTTCATCCGCTCATCCGATTCACTGAGCGACCACCGAGTGCCGTGCTGGGCAGGAGATAAGCCCCTGGGGGGCCCCACCAGCCCGAGAAGGCCAGGGACGCGCCGCGGCGTGCGTGGGAGTCAGGAGGGCGTCCGGCAGGCGGGGGTCTCCTGGGGCCACTCCCGGCTCGTCCTGCGACGCGGCGGCGCGCTGAGGCCCTGCGCACTCAGGGCTGTGGCAACTGTTAGGAAACCAGAAAGGCTCCCTCCAGGACTCGGGCCTCGCGTGGTTCATGTCAGGGACATCGTTGAGTCGGTATCGCACCTAATGCCTGCTCTCGACTCACCCCACACCCGTGACAGTGTTTGGTGGTTATTGTTACTGAAAATTCCGGAGTCCAAAGAAGAGAGGCGGAAGTGGATGAGATACAGGTGTTCTGCGTTCTGAGAGCACAGACTGTGCGGTGACACTCTGGACGTCAGCATTTCCCAACTTTACTCATGCACTGTGCAGCAGGCCAGGGTGATGCTCCGATTGGGTCCCGCACCCCTCAGGGAGTAGAAGCAGCCACCCGGCGCCTCCACAGGCCCCCAGACACAGCGGCCCTCTGTCCGTCCACACAGTCACCTAGGCAATGTGGGTGGACAGTGGGGGGCACTCACCGTGTCCCATCCCCGGGACGCCTCTGTGATGACCAAGTTCCAGGCCTGTGTCGTGCTTCCCCAGAGGGCTCTCGGGGGAGGTGCTGTGGCCTGGGTAGGGCGTGTTTGGCATTTGGGACGCTCGGCTGTTAGATGACGGAGGGCTCTCCACAGGCCCACCCTGCCAGGCCCTGAAGACTGACACCAGTGGAGATGAGCAAAAAAATAAATCATCCACACGCCCCTTGGAACCCGTAGCTCTTCTGTAAATCTGAGAAGCCCCGTCAGCCCGGGACATAGCCGACTCCGAATGAAACACATCAGTGTGACCGTCCAGTTCTGCAGTTTTGGTTCTCAAAGTGCACGTGGAGAAAATCTGTGTTCTGTGTCTCCCCACCTCCGCCACGTGCCCCCGGAGTGTGGTCCCTGCTCTATCACCCTGCAGAGCTGAGCCGCTTCCTAAAGGGACCGGGGATGCCCAAGGAAACAGGCCAGAGGGAGTGGGCTTCCGGGGCGCTGTACCGTGCTGGGCCCCGCGGGCCACAGAGCACTAGTCCTCTGGGCCCAGTTGAGAGCAGGTTGTTGCTAAAGCAACTCCACAGAGGGCAGGACACCCTACCCCCAGAGAGCCCCTACCTGCTGTCCTGCCCCCCCAAAATAGTGTCTGTGACCTGGCAAGGCCCAGCGTCACGGGATGTGCCAGCCCACTTGCTGCCATGAACTGGGCTTCATCTGTAAAATGTACTCAAAAGACCCTTGCTGAATCTTGGAGGGACGCGGCCTGTCCCCTCAAATGTTCCTCTGGTGCTGGCTTACCCAGGAGTGACACAGACATGGACGTAACACGAGAAGCCTCTGAGAAAAAAGCCAGTGGGACCGTGCCCTGGCTGGTCTGCGCTGTCGCATGCTGGTAAATCCAGAGAGGGGAGAGGAGGCCCTCCGCCCCTCAGCGCAGGGGAGACACCTGGCAGGTGGCATGGGCAGCCTCCCAAGGAAGCCAGGCCTTTGTTTTTAAATGACCTGAGTCGGTCTCTCCTGATTTGTTATGGAAAGGAGGACTGGTTGAGACCTCTTCCGATCACCTTCCAGCTGGCAGGAGACTTCTGCAGTGTTTGACCTGAGCAGCTCTGGACGCGGCATCTGGGCAGGGGAGGGGCTCCCCAGGGGGTTGCCAAGGACCCGGGCACGTGGACCCGAGCAGAATCCCATGGGACATTCCCCGGAATGAATGGGCCCCTGAGAGCCAGATCCGTGCTGCTGCCGGGCACCAGCGAGTGGTGAGGTAGTGAGACCCCGGCAGCCGGCAGGCAGAGAGCAGACCGCGCTGGGCGGGCGGGCACTGCCCAAGGCACCCTCGCTGCGGGTGTGAGACGCTCCCGGCCGTGGACCCTGCAGAGATACACCAGGGCGCCCGGGCTCAGGAGAATGCCCGCGGGACAAGGTGTACCCGCGCACCTGGTAGGGGCTTAGCCCCAGGCCGGGACCCTCCCCCAAGGCCTGGCTGCGCCCAGCCGGCCTGCCCTGTGTCCTGTGACCGCAAGGCCCCTGCCCACGACACCCACCCTGCCCGAGCCGCCTGGCCAGCTGCAGAAGGTCCAGCGCATCCGGGGGCCGGCGTCCGTGGTGAGCAGGGGCTGGGGCTGTTGGCCTCGGTGGAACCAGAGGGTTGGGCCTGACGTCAAGGGGCAGCCCCAGATGCAGACTGAAATGAGGAGCTTGCTGCTTGCTGCCCGAGAGTCCAGTCACTGGCCAACATGCAGCCGGTGACCTGGAGTCCGAGAGTCGCATCTCCCCTCCCCCACCTCTCTGGGCCCCGCATCTGCCCCCAGGCCTGAAAACCATCGGGACGTTTGCTTTCTTCTGTCAAAGCCGCAGACACCCTGGCAGCAGCAGGGCTGTCCCTTAGGGCCTCCGAGGAGCGTCACCAGGGCCCTGCCCGGCTTCGCCTGCTTAGAGAGAGCCTTGAGCCGCTCGGCGGCCCCGCCACGTCCGCGGGCAGCACAGCGCCAGCCAGCGGCAGAGGGGACACGTCGCCCGAGAGCCCTGCCCACCGTCCATCTGTGCCCGTGTCAGCGCTTACGGACCAGATGCTGCCTGTTGCTCACTGACCATCTGCTCCCGAGCTGATGAAGTGTCCCTGTTACCGTGGCAACAGAGTCCTTGATTGGCGGTGGCACCACAAACATTCGCTGCTCAGGTTTCTCTTTTATCTGTGCTCCGGAATGGGGCTGGGGGAGGGGGCAGGTCTCGGGCTGGGGGAGGGGCCCCACAAGGAGAGGAGCCGGGTGGGCGTGAGGAGGGGCAGGTTCCTCTGTGTCGCCCTTTCGCCCTGCTCCCCTGTGCCGCCCGCAGTGCCCCCCCCCCCCACCTCTGGGCCGGCAGCCCTGTGAGCAGGTGCAGCTGGGAATTCCGCTGACAGATCTGGTGGGGGGGGGGCAGTCACAGCGCTGTAAGGACACTGACCCCGGGCCCAGGCTCTTCCCCTGCACCAGGAGGCTGCCCAGGGCGTGTGGCTGTGGAGCCCTCCTGAGTCCTGTGCTGCCTGCTTGGGTGACCATCCCCAAAGCAGGCAAATGTCCCCGGTACTGAAGCATCGGGCACCTGCCAAGGGATGAGAGGTCTCGGGCAAGACAGAACCTTTGTTGTGTCCTGGGAATTGGACACCACAGAGCCGGATTCCATCTGTCCCACCAGTTCTCAGTGTCAGCGGCAAGAGCCGCCTCCCTGGATGGGACTCCGGGGCTGCCTTCTCTTTGGGTAGGGCCTGGGGACGCTGCCCAGTAGCACAGACACTCCATTGCACGTGGAGGCCAGCCAGCCCCTGGGCCCTCGTGAGCAAGAAGCTGGGCCTCGTGCTGTACTGAGAGAGCCTGTTGGTCTCAGCCGCAGATTCCCTGGGAACCAGTGCTCCTGGCGGCCACACGAGCTGAGGAGCCACCTCTTGTGACAAGGGAGCCCACCTCAGTGGCCGTCGGCAGGCCCACCCAGAGCCTTCCCGTTCCCCAAAGAAAGAAGGCCCTGGACTGCCGTGGCCCACTCTGCTCCCAGTGCTCCATGAAATTCCCTTTAGGGGTTGGTTTGTGGCAAATTTGAGAACGTGACCTTCCCACAGTCACCGAGGCTGGTGTCACTGTCCTGGTCTTGGCGCCCCGCACATTTTATCAGCATGGCCCTTCCCACAGCCAAGGCTGACCTGGGCTCACCTGTCCTCCGACCTTGACTGGAGTCCTCCTCCCAAACCCCTCCCAAACTCCAATCACACCAGCTTCTCTAAGGCCTCCTCCATGAGCACGTGTGTGTGCATGTGTTTACACATGTGGGTATCCACATGCACATGTGTCCCTGTGGGTGTCGTGTGCACCTCTCTGTGTGCATTCTGTGGATACACGTGTCTGTGTACGTTCCGTGAGTACACGTGTCTGTGTGCGTTCCGTGGGTACATGTGTCTGTGTGCACGTGTGTCCACATGGGTGTCGTGTGCACATGTGTCTGTGTGAGTGTCATGTGCACCTCTCTGTGTGCGTTCCGTGGGTACATGTGTCCGTGTGCACGTGTGTCCGCGTGGGTGTCATGTGCATCCCATGTGTCGTGCCCACCCAGTGTTGGTCCAGCAAGCAGTCCCTCCTTGTCTTGTAGGAACCTGAACTCTGTAATGCAGGCACTTCGTTGCTTCTTAAATTATATTTTACTTTATCATTCATTATCACAGCTTATGAGCATAAAATAATGTTTTTTAAATATAATTAAAATCTGGCCTCCCAACGACTTCCAAGCTACCTGACGAACACGTGCTGGGCACCGAGTGGCACAAGAGCAAATCAAACTTGGAATTTTCCCAAAACAAAACTCCCATTAGTCTGTATTATCTCAACTGAAATTAAAAATATAAATTTCTCCCTCAGTATCATTCATCTTCTAATTTCCAGCAGCTGCGCACCAAAGACCCGTTTCCAGCTTACTTGGGTAGAGTGGGAAATGCAGAGCCCGAGTCGGGCCGGGCCCCTCCCTGTCTGCCCCAGACAGAGGACAGAGAGCATCCGTCACTCACTACTGAAGCCTGACGGACGGTCGGTGTTCTGTTTCTTTCAGGGGAACAACATCCTGAGCCTCGCTTCCAGGGTGTTTTAGGGAAGCAGGCGTGACTTTGACGAAAAACACATCAGCAAACAGAAAACCATCAACTAATCTAATATATAAATAGCACTGAAAATCCCAAAGAAGTTCTTAGCAAACAGAATCTAGCAGTGTGTTAAAAAGATGACATACTGTGACCAAGTGTTTTTTCCCACCGTAGCAGGAACGGCTCAATATCAGATCTATGGATATAAACTCCATTTGTAGAACAAAAGGGAAGAATATGATTGTCTCCATAGTTACTGACAAAACACTGGATGAATTCGACATTCACTCTCTTTTTAAAACGTTCACGATCAACTAGAAATTGATGAATACTTCCTGACATCACTGATGACGTGCCCCGACCTGACAGCCACACGGCTGGGGAGTGCCAGGATCGTGCCCACGGCCTTCAGTGCATCCCGGCCACAAGAAGGCAAAGCCGCGGACGCATTGACTGGGGTCTGTGTCCCCGGCCAGCACGGTGTTGTCAGCTGCAGAACGTGGAATTACGACGGTCAAGGGGATCATGTGTTTTTTTTATGGTCCATCTGGAAACCCTAGAGAAACCACAGAAACAAACGCACAAAGGTGAGAGAATTTGGCAAAGTGTATAAAATCGGGAAGAAGAGCCACTGGGAAATACCCTAGAAGGAAAGACTGCCTTTATCAACAGAGGACCCGCCACGGACGTGTGCGGTGAGGAGGACATGCGGCTGCCGTAGCAGGAAAACTGGACAGTATCCTCGAGGGGCCCGGACAGCCGGCGCAGGCAGGTGCTCGACCGAATGTCGTGTGGTGAGGGCGCCCTTTCTGCAAAGCTAACCTGCCCGGAGGGTGCAAACTCCCAGTGAAGTGCTAACTCGGGGCGGGGGGCAACTGGGGTCTCCGTTCGCGAAGCGTCTGACTTTTGACTTCAGCTCAGGTCATGGTGTCACCATCTCAGGATGATGAGATCCAGCCCTGCGTCGGGCTCTGTGCTGGGCGGGGGGGTCTGCTGGGGGTCCGCTCTCCCTCCCACTCGGCTCCTCCCCACCCCTCGCTCCCTGGCTCTCTATCTATAAAATAAAATCTTCTAAATAACGTTAACTCGCTTTCGAGGAATCTAGACAGGCTAAATGAAAATTCGTGTGAGAAAAGAAATAAGATTAGGCTGGACAAACCCAAAAGAAAAAGCTGTTTCACGTATTAGAGCATCATGAAGCTACAAAGTATGTCCCGCTGGTACGTGCACGAGCAGGGCATGGACCCAAGATGCTCGCAAACATTGCATAAAAGTGTTTAAATCACTGGGAAGCAGATTTCCCTACAGTGACACGGAGGAGCGAGGGTGCGTCTGTAGGAAAACTATAGGGCCCAGGCATGAAGGGCTGGGCTGGGCTGGGGGAGTGAGGACCAGGCTGGGGTAGGTGTGAGTGGCTTTGTGAGCCCAGAGCCATGGGGAGTGTGTCCTCTCCTGGTCACAGACCGTCCTAGAGTGACCCTTGTCCCTTCACCATAAGGTCCCTACCCTCAGGGGACGTGCCACCCCCCGCCCCCAGCCTCGTGTTGACTTCTACAGTATCAGCAGGGCTCGGAGCAGCCTGGTGGGGCCCAGACTTCTGGGTGAGAGCCACCAGCAGGAGGGCACCTTCTGGAATGTAGCTGCTCCCAGGCTGACGTGGGCCTCGCCTAGTGGTAGGAGGCGCCAAACGCCAAACGCCGAAGGGCTGTTGGGCCATCAGCAGTGGTGCCCACGCCAGCTTCTCTGTCCACAGGGGCCACGGAGCCCACCAGTGGGCCCCCCCAGAGAATGACCACAAGCCGCCGGAGTTTCCAAGCACACAGCCCGTTGCGTATGGTTCCCGCAGAACAGTCCTGCTTCCCGTCAGAGCACGGGGCCTCTTCCAAACCATGGAGGGGCTGTCAGCACCCAAACCTGTGTCTTTCCTTACTTGTGCTTTGGGTTCGAGAGCCTGCCGGCCTCAGGAGTAGCGTTTCCCCATGGACAGCGGGATGACACCGGCAGCAGGGCCGTCTCTGTGACAGCAGGACAAACCGAGGCTGTGAAAGCAGAGACTCCATCACGGCTGAGTGGGGGGCCGCTCCGCAGCAGGCCTGAGGTCCTCCTGGCCTTGCCTTCCAGCGGTCAGCACAGCTCTGCGCCCGAGAGCAGGACCGGCGCCCCTGCCGTGCGAGCACGAAGGGGAGGCTCCAGAGCCTCCAGCTCCGGGCTTTGACACAGGGGCTCTTTTCCTGGTTTTCCTGCTTGGAGCCCGAGCCCTGAGACGCACATGGTGGTGCTCAGGCCGCGGTCTACTCCTGGCTTTCCCTGCCTTCGTGCCCCCAAGCGCTGCCAGCGGCCTCGCATTGCCCAGCGCCCGAGGTCTGCGGCCCCAGGGGGCGATCTGGATGCGTAGGTGTTGAGGGGCCCCAACCTTGGTGGCGGGTGAGCAGTCCTCACCACTGCGGAGCCCGTGGCGCCCCAAAGGCTTTGAATCCCCCACTGCGAGGTCACACAGGGCCCCCACCGAGGGCAGGGGAACGGGGCCATAAGGCCCTAGCATCCTCTGGGACCTTGGCTGCGAGGGAGGACCCACCATGGCCACAGACTCCTGGACACGAGCTGGCCTTTGTGGAATGCAGGGGAAACCCCTGTTGGGCCCCTGCCCGAGGGGCATTGGAGCCCACCACCCAGCCACCAAGGAAGCAAGTCTGGATGGCACCTGTGTCCCCCGGTTGGTTTGTAGCGGAGGTCAAAGTCTAAGGCCCACGAGGTGACCTCATCTCCAAGACACAGCAGAGCTCTGTTCCCACTCAGCCAGACTCGGGCTGCGAGAACCCCCCCCCCCCCCGGCCCTGATGAGGACGGGAAGATACAGTCCGAGGTCCTACTGGGGCCATTCAAAATGGCTTTTCCAAGTCAGCCTGCACTGCAATTAGCTTTCTCTGGTTTTATGAGAACAGTCTCAGCCAGGCCCAGGCAAGCTGCCCCTGGCCCAGAGGAGCGTGTAGAGGTGGGGATTAGAGCAGCGAGGCCCTGGGAGGCGTTTCTAAGTCTCCCAAACAGAGAGTGAGCGTCTCTTCCTGCTGTACTTGTCGGCGTGGATCCGAGGGAGGGCCTGTTTGTCGCCTGTGGATTAGTTCCCAGAGAAAACACGGCAGCCCAGAAACAAAGCCTCTAGGCCCCTTCTACAATTTACAAAGTGAAAAACCCTCAGTACATTTCCCGGTAATTTGTTCAAAGCCACAAAGCTGTCCGCGTACTGCACCAGGATTCAGTCTCGGGGCGGGGGGGCCTGGAGCAGGACAGCCCCTCCCGGCCACGGGCAGGGGTCTGAGAGTGTGTGAGCGGGACGGAGAGCGTGAGCGACGTGCTTTCTGAGGTCAGGGCGCCCCACCCCACGGGGAGCACGGGGCCCTGCCTTTCGGCCCAAGAGGTGGCACCTCTCCGGAAATGCATCTCAAGGGATGAGGAGAGAATCCATGGGTCATGTCGGGGGAGTTCACTCAGGGAAGAAATGGAAGTTAGATCTTCTCTGTAGAATGAACTCAGTGTGAACACGGTCCAAGGGGCCAGAGCCCAGACGCAGTTCACCACGGAATTTCTGGTTCTGGGGTGCAGACTTGGGTATGTGGCTGACATGGCTCCTCCCTGGGACTCGGGTCACATCCCCAACACATGCAGGCCCCAGCTGGGCCCGGCCAGGCCACAGAGGACGCACAGAGCAGGCCAGACATTGTCATGGGTCACCGGGGCCTGGGGTGCGGAGCTAGAACCTGCCTCTGGCAGCCGGGTTGGCAAGTGGCCCCTCCTCGCCCTCCCCCAGCACCCCCACACAAAACCTGGCACACATTTCTGGCGGATCTCCCAGACCTGAGAAGAACTCATGGCTTTACAAAGTGGCAGGCAAAGGAGAGCATCAGAACCTTTGTGATTTCGGAATACTGGAAACATGCAGAAAACCATCTTTCCCAAACAAAGTGCATTTCTTCTTTGTCCCAAGTGCCTTCTTTCACTGGGAATGGCATCGCGCTCTGATTTACAGATGAGCACTGGCTCCGGAAGCTTCCACCTGTTGCCGGGCAGCTGGGTGGGCACCTCCCGCTGGGTGCCCCTCCCTGGCAGGGCCCGGCTCCAGGTTTACGCCCGTACAGCTGTTCTGTTTCGGCCGCACGGTCATGATTACGGTCATCTCGACCTCCTGGGCTGACTGAAACAGATGCTTCTCGGTATCTTTGATCAACGCGCAGAGGGTCTGCCTGCGATCGTGAGCGCCACATGTGCTCACGGGAACAAGGAGTGTGCCTGGGTGTGCGGGGCGTGCGTGGAGAACAGCTCAGGCCACCCTCCACCAGGCTGAGGGGTCCTGCGCTCTGTGGCCTTCATGGGAGAGCCCAGGATCCCACGACCTGACCTGTCCACCCTGTTCCTCCTCCAGGATGCGCACACAAGCACACACACATGCGTCACACAACTGCACGTATGCACGCTGGCCCCGCTGGCCCCCGCTGGCCCCCGCCCGGGCCCCACAGCTGGAAGCAGCTTCCTGGGCGCCGCGCTCTTGACGTCAGGGGCCCCTTGCCTTGCGCACTTCCCTCCCGCGGCTTCTCCTTTGAGCCCTGGGTGGAGGGACGCGGTGCCGCAGGAATTCCCGCCACTTCCTGTCCTCTTCCGGCCCCTGCCTAGAACTTTCCTCAGCAGCCAGTCCCTGCACTGGTAGGCTCTGCCACCGTCTGACCGCAGACCCTCCGGCCCTGGCCATCTAGCCACCCGTGCCCTTGTGCTCTGGGCTCCCAGACCTGGCACACCGTGTCCCCCATCCCTGCAAAGCCCTTGGCTCCAAGCCTGTTGCTCTGTTGGGTTTCTGGGAGGGCACCTGGCGAGACAAGGCCTCACGGCCCCCGCAGGATGCCCCTGGCTGTGCCCCGGTCCAGGTCAGAGCAGACACAGCTGCCGGGGCCTGAGGGTAGGCTGGGAAGTGGGTGCAGTCCCTGCACGGGGTGAGACCTTCACCCCAGTGTGCCTGCCCATAGCACAATGTTGGCAAATACACAATGACGTCACACGGTAAGGGTACCACCCGATGCTTTCCTGAGACCCTGTGTTCTCCGAGTAGCTCTGCAGCCTTAGCGTGTGACAGGTCCCCAGGAGCTACAATAGGACATATGCTGGGATCTTGGAACAAGTGGCTTGTGCAGAGGACAGAGGAAGATGAAGAGCTTGTAAGTAAATGCGAGAGGACCGTGGTCTGGAAGGAGGCACGGGGGTGCGGCTCTGCCTATAGCTGGGCCCCTGTGCAGCCTCACCACCCAGCTCGCTTGTCCTGAGCAAAAGACAGAGCTGGGCAGGGCCAGGCGCCCCTCCTCGCCTGCAGCCAGGGGCTCTGCTGTCCTTCTCCGGGCGATGTCATCACTGCAGGACATCAGCCCTTCAGGTGCCAGAAACAGCTCCTTCACTTTTTTGTGAACAAGGCGTCCCACAAGGCTCTGGAAAGCAGAGTCCCCTACACCTGGGGGAAGGCGCAGGGCCTTGGCCTTGGGCAGGGGGCTCAGGTTCAAAAGAAGCCGTACTGGCACTTGTCCTGCCCTCCAGCTGGCTGGAGGCAGAGAGGCAGGGTTGAAGGAGAAAGGCCCCAGACAGGGACCCTGCTTGCACCGCCCACTCACTTTTTCTAAGAAGACATGGTTGGTGTCTTTGGCTTGGAATAGGGGTATCGTTTGTAACTGGAACGTGGGTGCCTTGCAGATTCCTTAATTCAGACCCCTTGGCCTCGAGCACGTCTACAAGCTTAGATAAAACCCTCAGGACCCCGCGGGAGGACCTCAGACTTTGCGCTCAGAACCACAGGTGCTGGGTCCTGTCCAGGGTTCAGGACAAGGCGGGCCTGTTGCCCCTGTGTTTGAGGCAAGTGGCCGGGCCTTCTTACTCCTTAATGCCCGGTCTCTGTGGGGACGACCCCTGGAGACCCTGACCCCTGGAGACCCTGACCCTTGAAGGCCAGAGTCCCATAGGCCTCTCAGGGACAAATCTGCCCACAGCAGCACTGGGACCCTCTGCCTGGGATCTGGGGTCTGCTGGGCTGGGTGCCCACCCCCAGCCCCCAGTAGCCATCGAACGGCCTCCCCGCAGAGTTGGCGGGCGAGCACGCCGGCACCAGGATGGGAAGGGGTTGCCAGAGGAGAGCCCTGGGGCCTTTAGAACTATGTGACTACAGGCTGAGGCATGGAGAGAGCCCTGACCGGGACCAGGTGCAGCCCGGGGGCAGAGGAACAAGGTCAGCAGCCCCAGGAACAGAGGACCCACGGGCGCTACTGGCGGCGGGATCAGGCACGTCCTTAAGAGCTGGTGCAGACGGTGGGAAAGCCCACGCAGAGCTCTGGGAACAGCCTGAGCTGTGGGAGCAGATTCACTCAGTCATATCCATGCACCGACTAAAACGGGCATCGAGTCTGACTCTGAGCCAGACACAGAAAACAGAAAGTGAGTGAGAAGAGGTCTTTCCGCCCAGGCGCTGGGGAAGCAAGCCTGCATAGACAGGAAAAGCTGGAGAGAAGAACAGAAAAGCCTGGACTGGAGACACGTCCCAGAGAGCCCACAGGGTCCAGGACCTACATCCTCCGGGACGGGGAAGTCACAGACTCCCCTGGATGGTGGGCGCTGCTGTACGTCAGGTCATGGAGTGTCCAGCAGGCCAGGCCCTGGGAGGTGGGGTGTGTGTGGAGCGTAGGAACGAGCTCTGGGGGACGGGGAAATCGGCACGGGCTGGGGGAGGCAGGGGAACGTGCTCGAAGGACGCGGCGATGAACAGTGTGCTTGTTCTGCTAAGGACTCTAGACCTCTGGGGAGCGGTGGGAGTGATGCAGATATTTAAGTCTGGGAGTGACATATCGGACTTTTCCTACAGGACAGCCTTGCTGGCAATGGCCTGGCCAAGGGAATGAGGTGACAGCGTGGACAGAGGTTCTGTGGGGACAAATAAGAGAATCAAGGTTCCCAGAGGAGCGCACTGAAGGCTTGAGAAAGGAGTTACCAGGACTGTTGGCCTGTGCACAGCCCGGACCCAGAGCTGTGCTCCACGAGCTGCCCACAGGCTCCCAGAAATAGTGACTCAGAAAAAAGGTAACTTGCTCCAAAATGTGAGGTAGAATTAAGATTCAAACACTTATATTATACCCAGGAGCCCAAACCAACCCCATTTTTACGCACTTCCCGCTGATTCTCTCTCACACAGGTTACTGGCTCGGTGCACCGACCTCGGGCCGTGGGCAGAGGTCGGGAGCTGTTCCTGCCTCTGGGCCGCTCCACACCCCCACACGGAGCCCACCCTCCCGCCTGGCCAGGTCTCCGCAGGCACCGCGGACTCAGGTGGGGCCGGGCGGACACCTGCTCCCTCCATCTGGGGCACTCCCTGCACGGGGCGGGGGGGGGGGGTGCTGTGGGCCTCTGCTCCAGCGGTACCTTTCCCAAGCCCATGGCCCACCGCCAGGGTGGAGACGCTCCCTCTCCTCGGGGTGCTAGTCTCAGGCAGTGACTGTACCCCTGTATGTGGGTTATTTCATCAGTAATTAAATAATTGCCTGTGTCTCTGGCTGAGCCACGTCTGTGCCAGGACAAGGCTTTGCTCATTATTACACCCCAGCACCCAGAATGCTCCCTGGCAGGTAGTATGTACTCAGTACACGTTGAGTGATCACGTTAATTTTGTCCCTTGCTCCATGACCGACACAGACCTACCGGTCTTTCTGCCGTCCCATGAACATAAAATGCCATCTAGCCTTTGGTTGCTTTCTTTCTCCTGGAATGATCTCCATCCACTTCTTGGTTAACCCAAATCCTGCGTGTGCTGAAAGGAATGCTTTAAGCTGTAGGTAACTGAGTCTAGAATAATGATGACTTCGGCAAATAGACGGTCTCATGGGATAAGAAGTCTTGAGGTGGGAGCTTAGGGCCAGGATACCAGGGCACTGGGTGAGCATCTCTGGGGTTCTCTTGGCCTCTCCTCATGGTCACAACATGACTGCATCAGCCCCACGTATCACAGGCTCACACAAAGCCCCCAAAGCCAGACAAAAGAGGGAGTGGGCATGAAAACGTCCAGCTTATAGGGGTTAGCAGACGAGTTAGTAACTACTTTTTCTAGCCACCAGAGACCCCGAAAGTCTCTGTTCATCCCCAACAGAGTTGCAGGGTGTGTGTGGACCCGTCCGAGGAGAAGGGAGCAGAGAGGGTGGAAGCGCCGTGCAGGTGCTTGGGTAGCCAAGCTGAGAAGAAGCAGTTCAAGGGGCGTCTTCACTATTTGGCGAAAGCAAGCAGTGCGGGGCCTGGATGCTGAGCCCATGTGGACAGCTGAGCCTCAGAATCAGACGGAAGAGGTGAGCTCACTGGCCGGGCTGGAGGCTCCACCTGACTGACCACAGGGATGGACTGGCCCCAGCCCCCCTGGCTCCCTCTCCCCTGCCCAGGGCCATCCTGCCCCCCCCCGCCCCTCACCATCTCCCCCCCCCCACCCCACCTGGTTTGCTCTCCCCCCCCCTCCCAGGCTGCTCCCTCCCCTTCTGGGCCACACACAGCAGGTGCGACGCAGCTCCGCAGCTCCGGGGCCCCTCCGAAGAAGGCAGAAGTCCAGGGAGTGCTTGGAGGGGAAACACCTTGCTGTGCTCCCGTGTTCGGAGGCAGGAAGTTTTTATCAAGGTTGGAGGTGGTCCCTGGGTGAAAAGCTTCCTGAGCTGGACTGGAAGTGGTTCTCACCGTGCCGGCCCCTCTGTGTGGAGAGTTGTCAGCAGCCCCTGGACAATACACAGAGCTATGAGGACAGACAAGAGGAGGCTGTCCCCTGGCTGGACTGGGAGTGGAGGGGTTGGGGTGCCGGTGGCCCTGCAGGGTCCCGGCTGGGGACCAGGTGTCTCGGGGCACTAGTGCTCCTCCCAGGTCACCTGCCGAGCTCATACCATCTCCCTTCCTCTCGGCACAGAGCCGGTGGCTGAGGGTGCCCAGGCTTGGGTGGGAAACAGAGTGTCTCCTGAGACCTGCTAGGCAGGTGTGCTTTGGAAGGCCGGCTACGGTGCAGCCCCATCTACACTGGCGATTCCAGGACCCTAGAAGCCGGCCCGCAGCTGCAGAGATGATGCCGTCCGACCCTGCCCTTCCCGGTTGTGGGGCAGAAAGGCTGTCCGGGAGAGCCTGGCAAGCAGTGAGCTCTGACTGTGCTCAGGAGCCCTTGAAAGAAGACCTCGGGCTGCCAGTGCTGCGCTCTGGTCGGCTCCCGGTCCCGCGGACAGTGAGGAGGCCTGTCTGGGCCACAGGAAGCTGAGACGGACCCGTGGGCTAGGACCCAGGTGCAGACACCCGCACCAAGGGCCCGATTCCTTGCGGTGGAGGCTCGCTGAGGGCTTTGAGCACAGGAGGGGCAGGATGGAAGTCACGGTTCTTGGGGCCGCCTGGTGCGGCTGGAGGCCCGTTGCTCCAGGAGCTCTGGGAGCTGTGAGGGGGAGGCCGTTGCGCGGGGCGCCAGGACCTCTAGTGAGTGAGCTGGGAGCTTGTCCATATTTGGACCGGCAGGAATGCCCTGAATAAGCCTTGGGGTCTTCTCTGGAGACCCGGACTGGCAACACCAGGGCCCTCACGCGGGCAGAGGCAGCAAGCAAGCAGCAGGGGCCCTGGGGGCGCGGGAAGGTCCTCAGCTGCAGCGGGTGACAGGAAGGAGGTTTCTCTCCAGGGGACAGGGTGATGGGGGTTGTCCCAGGGAGGGTGGAAGCAGCTTAGAGACCGAAAGAGAAGCTCTGAAGTTGCCTTGAGGGGAGCACTGGGGGCTGCTCACGCTGTAGACACACGTGTGGGCCAAGCGGACCACGGGGACCTGGCGGGGGGACTTGCTGCAGACTGGCCTGCGTGGCCTGCCTGTGGCCAGCATCCCTCAGGACGTCACCTGTCGGCTCCTGCCCCGTCTCCCCCAGACACAGAGACAGAGGCAGCGGGCCCCACGGACTGGAAGAGCCCTCCCTGGGTTTAGCCTCAGGGACTTGATGTTTGGTCTGGCCCAGGGACCGGCCCAGGTCAGCATAGGCCATGGAGCAGCCCCACAGCCCCCGCAGCTCGGGGAACCAGCAGGGCTTGACGCTCCCCCCATCACCCCGCAAGGCAGGCCAGGCCCTCAAGACAGGGGACGGTCAGTGAAGACACCAAGAAAGGCATAGAAAAGGGTCTCAGAAATCCTAAAAGAAGAAGTCCCATTTACAAAGAGAATCTGATGAAAGGTCTTAAAACGCGCAGTCACGGGCCTTCCCATGCTCTGCTGCTGAGAGGCAGTGAACTGAACGGGGAGACACACTTACAGACGGACGTCACGTGCAAAAGGAAACAGACCCTTGGCTTTGTTTTTGGGTGACTTGGGGGCACCTCATGCAAGTCCAGCCGATGGTGGCGTCCCGTATGGGCGGTGCCTGCCTGGGTCTGGGCCCCGCGTCCGCTCCTTGGCTGCACAGAGGCGGTTCTCAGCACTGCAGAACGCTGCCTCCGTTGTTTCCACTGAAACAGGGAATGTACACGAGCAAAAAGCAGGAGTTTGAGGTGACGCACAAGTGCGGTGTCACCCGCACACCGTGAGCCGGTGGGGAGCACACCAGCCGCCCCCCGCGGACACGGGACCGGACTCTCAGTCCCAGCTCTGCTCCCGGGCGGGGTGCGCGCAGGGACGGACGCGCATACATCCTTCCCTGCGGGACGCGGACCGCCGTCAGGCTCGGGTCTGCGCTGGCGGTGTCTGTGCACAAAGCCAGGGGCTGATGCCTCAGAGCCCCCCTCGGCTGCTCCTGTCTGTGCCCTCCACAGCCCTCTCTAGGCACCACCGCCCAGCACAGGGACTGGTCTTCCTGACGTGGGTCGTGTGTGTCAAATAGTCACGCGAGCAAGGAAATGCTCGTGGGCTTTGCAGCATCAACACACACTGATTAAGCACCTGCTAGTGGCCAAGTTCTGGGGCTGCGTGTGCAGGGGTGGGGTGAGGGGAGGTGGAGACACAGGTGTCCCCAGGACACTGGGCCAGCCCTGCGAAGAGGACCCCCAGGCCCCAGTCAGTGTGCTTCTGTATGCGAGTGTCACCAGCACCACGGTGCAGACACCCCGCAGCCCCGACAGCCCCTCCCACGCCGCAGCTGGCTACCCCGCGGGTCTCCAGCCCCTACTATGCCAGGAGAGGCAGGGCTGCTGCTCCCTGTCCTGCCTCCCCCTGAGCTGGCAGGCCACATCTGTCCTGGAAACGTCTGGGTGGGGCCCTGCCTGGAGGCGGGGAGCTCCATCAAATGAGCTTTTGAGGTCCTTCCCTCCCAGAGTCCTAAAGGCTCTCCAGTGCGGCCCAGAAAGGTCACAGACCAAACCTGCACGGAGTCGGGTTTCCACATGAAACAAACGTGAATATAAAAGTGTCAAAGGGAAGATTTGGCCCTCACCCCCTGCGCCCCGCTCACACCCCCGCAGCCTGCTCTGGGCTTCAGAGGACGTTCGCACCCCTGCGGGCTGGAGAGTTCAATGGAAAGGAGCCATCGACACTTGGCTGAGAAGTGCAGCGTCCCTCCCTGCTGCCCACTCCCAGCCACAAAGGACCCTGAAGGGTGTCTGAGATCAAAGGAACCAGCCCCCTCCCTGGCTCCCCCTCAGTCCCACAGGAATTCACACCTGCCTGGGGCTGGAGCCCAGGAGGACCTGCAAAGGTAGGCTTTGAAAGGGCGGCCACCTCCAGGGGGAAGCGCTAGGGGGGCTCCCCACACTGCGGAAGGAAGCCCCAGCATGGGATTTGTATGCTGGCTGGCCCCGTTCACAGAGCCTTGGTCCTGCTCCCCACCAGCTGTGACCTGGGGTCTGCCCCCGAGCTGGGCAGATGGCTGCAGCCCGGTAGGGAGGAGGCAAGGGCACACTGCGGGGAGGCGGTGGGGGGGGGGGGGGCTCAGCCATGGACACTGAAGCCCCGAGGCCTTCCGCAGAGCACACATCCTCCTGAGCTTGTCCCACTCAGCGGGCTCGGCTCTAGCTCACCAAAGCAAGTGAACTGGCTACTTGCGTTGTAGCCGGGGCTGGCGTGTTTGGAAGGAGAGCGTCCACTCCAGACGGTCTCTGGGAAGGAGCCTGTGGCTGGTGGGGCCTCGCCCTGAGAGTGGGTTGATCTCTTAGAGTGGCTTGTACACACTTGGTGCTCAATAAATGTTTGTTGCCTGAATGGTTCGATACGTGATGTAATGATTCTTGTGGCTTGGCCTCTGTCACGGAATGATCATTTACTGGAAACTCTTGAAACGATGTTTTATTGGTGTTTCTGCTCATTTCAGTTACTGCTTTGCAGTAACATCTGAGCAGCTGGGATCTTTGCCCCCCAGCTCCGTCGTGTGCGGAAACGTCAGCCCCGCTCTTCAAGCCGTTTCCCCAGGACGTACCGTTTCAGGGGCAGCTTGAGTTTTGTCCACGCAGAGTGCCCCAGTAACAGCCGCCATGTGCCTTGAACGAGTGGCATCGCTCCCGGAAGAAACACTTTTCTGTTCAGAATTTGCTACTGGAAAAGTACAGGCGCAGAACGCTTGTTTCTGCTGTTTTCTGCACCCGGACTCATAACTACGCCGTTGACTTTCTAGCCCATCGCGGAGGGTCTCAGGGGTCTGAGAGGCTTTCAAACAACCGCCACCCATCATGGGCGGGGCCGACGCGCATCTCCAAGTGGCAGCAAACGCTGGCATGCGGGACCCTGGCCCCGCGCTCCCATGCCTGGGGCTGGGCCCCACTCCACGGTCGGGAGGGGAGAGTGCAGCCTCCACAGCAGTGCCAGTGCATGGAGGACTCTGGGTGTGCCCCGAAGCCCTAGTCCCGTCGCGGATGGAGCGAACTCTTCCGGCAGACACTTGTCCTCTCGTCTGTCCCCGACGCAGAGCCCGTGCTCAATGGTTCTTCATTCGCAAAGTGAACGGAAGAATTCACGAGTGTGAAGATGACTGCCTGGCCCCTTGACCAGTTCCATCAGCAGAGGGAAGGGCCGAGAGCAGACCGTGGTTGGGTCACAGCTATCCCCATGCGTCAGCCCGAGACCCCACGGCTGTTGGGCAGCAGCGACCTTTGGTCCCTGTGCGCAGCCAGCCAGGCTCAGACAGGCGGTCTGCCGGCCGGAAGGTTCTGTCTCCTGCTCCCGGCTCCCAGCGCCATCCACTCCTCTTCCTGCTGGGAGAACCTGGCTGTGAGCAGAAGCCCTGAATGGCTTCCTCTTTGCTTTCTCCCCGTGCTCCCCAGCCGGCAAGAAGAGCCAGGGCCAACCCAGAAGAGACGTCACCTGTGGGCTGCTGCGGTGAAGCTGGCGAGAGGGACCCGCTCCGGCCAGCAGAGACAACCGACCACAGCCTGACCAAACACCAGTACCCTTCGGCAGTTCAGGGATCTGTTTTCCAACCCATCACCAGGAAAAACAAAACAAACCCTAAGATAAGCGTTAGACAGTCCTGAAGGCCTTTGGTTCCAAAGATCAACACCGTCTCAAACCACCACTGGGCCCACAACCCGACGCACACGCTGGCCCTTCAAGGAGGGGGAAAGCCAGGGCCTTGGCATGAGCAGACTGTGGGACCCCAGACAAAGGGCTTGACCTCTCTGATCCGCAGGGCAGCCCGCCACAGGGAGAGGCCCCGTGACGGGCGGCACCCGCTCCCTCCGTGAACCACAGCGCCGAGGCCCCTCCACTCGCCGCTCATTTCTGTACGCAGTCACGGTCTCCCAGACGTGCTGGAGTTCTGGGAAGAGACCTCCGCAGACCCGCCCCGCCCGGCCCAGCGAGGCGACCGATGGGGTGGGGGCCGGCGGCGCGGGCGGTGGAAGGTTCACCCAAGGCCAGCTCGAGAGATGAAGTTGGCTGTCTACACAGCAAGGGAGCCGCGGGCAGGACGTCAGAGGAGAGGCTGGGGGGGGGCTGTCCTGAAGGAGGGGTGAGGAGGGACGGGGGCAGATGTGAGTCTCCTTGTAGGCCGTAGCCCCGGTCCGCTCGGGCTTGCGGCTGTTTCGAGGCCTGACGGGGCGGTTTGTGTCCCGCCTGTGGCTGCCGTGGGTCCTGCCTTTCTCAGGTGCCACTGCGCATGCCTGCTGCCTAACGGTGGCCTCTGCAAGCCCCTCGGTGAGGAAAGGGAAGCGATCCTCTCCGCGGCTGCTCCACTAAGGTTCCTGGGGAGTCGAGTGGGAACGGACTAGAAGGTCTCCCCCCCCCATCAGCCCCGGCACGAAGGCCGATAATTCAGTGAGACCCACACCAGGGCAGCTGAGTCACTGTGGGCCTCCTATGTTCAATAGCCCAAACCCTCACAGCTCAGGGAAGTCCTTCTCATGGGTTTTCAAAAGTGGTAAGAAAGTCCTTTATCTGACAACTCGAGAAAAAGAAAAGTGGACATTTGACTTTGCTCACCTGTTCTGTTTCTCCCTCTCACGTGACCGTGTCGGCATGAACCCTGTGACCCGCAGCCACAGAACGGTCAGGTCCGATCCAGGGGAGCCGGTGCTCCTTTGTCTTCCCCAGCCGGCCAGGCCCGCCACGCTGCAGTGCGGATCACGGGCGCCCAGAGAGACGTCAGTGCCTCCCTCCCTTCGTTGTCCTTTGAGATACGGCCGGGGCCGAGCAGCGCCGGCTTGCTGATGGATGACCAGTGCCTCGGACGAAACACAGGAAAGAAAAACAAAACCAAAAGGAAAAGAACTATTTCCTGTCGTCCCTTATCCCATCCAGAAAGTTCGGGGGAGGCTGAGAGGGTGACCAGACATGTCCGGGCTTTCTGGGGAGGCTGAGACGGTGACCAGACATGTCCGGGCTTTCTGGGGAGGCTGAGACGGTGACCAGACATGTCCGGGCTTTCGGGGGAGGCTGAGAGGGTGACCAGACATGTCTGGGCTTTCTGGGGAGGCTGAGACGGTGACCAGACATGTCCGGGCTTTCTGGGGAGGCTGAGACGGTGACCAGACATGTCCGGGCTTTCTGGGGAGGCTGAGACGGTGACCAGACATGTCCGGGCTTTCTGGGAGGCGTCAGCTCCGCCAGAAAGGAAAGTCAGGAGTCTCAGATGGCCCTCCCCACTGCGCGTCCGTCACACAGGGTCTCACTGGTCACCCTCAAGCCTTAGCTGAGGTTCGAGACAGTCAGTGGTGTGACCGAGCCTAGCGCCGGGGGCTGGCGGCTTGTCCCCAGGTATGGAGAAGGTGACCCAGGTCGTCGGTAAACCCACGGTGGAGGAGGAGAAAGGCGCTCTTGCTGAATTCAGTCTAACACCCCCCCCCTTGCACACGTCCCCCTTGCACACGTCCCCCCGGCACAGCTCCGCCGCGTCCCACTCTGGCGCCAGCACAGCCCCTCCGGAGCAGCCCTGGGAGAGCCCGTGAGTCCCACACGAGCCAGGCTGTCTGGCGTCTGAGTGTTTCTGTGTCGTTTGTTCTTCATGCGAAGCCCACAAAATGAGGGTTTCCGCTAAGAATTGAGTTCAGCGGCCCGTGGCCCGTGGCGGAAGAGCTAAGTCAACGTGAGGGGGCGTGTATCTTCTCTTGCACAAGAAGGAGGTGAGCAGGCCACGGCACACGACGGCCTCGGGCACCCAGGTGGCACCTACTCCCCTTTACTTACCAGGGCTGTCTCGGGACACTTTTGTGATATTGCCCAAAGCATAGTCTCTCCCTTTCCCAGAACTCCTGAAAATATCTGCAATGCAGCGAACTCCTTTCCACAAAGTCCTTTTAAAAAGTAAAACCCACAGAAGATCTTTTATAGGGGATCCTGGGTGGCTCCGTTGGTGAAGCTTCTGCTTTCAGCTCAGGTCACGATCCTGGGGTCCTGGGCTAGAGCCCCACAGCAGGCTCCCTGCTCAGCGGGGTCTCTGCTTCTCCCTCTTCCTCTGCCGCTCCCCTTGCTTGTGCTCTCTCTCCCTCTTTCTCAAATAAATACAATCTTTTAAAACATCCTATATAAACTCCCCCACGAAATGGTGTGTGTGCACGTGTTTGCAGAGCCTGGGACGTCCACCTGCGACTTCTTCCCGCGCTACTTCCCAGCCAGGCTAGCAGGTGAGATGCAGGGTTGCACCTGCTTCTCCATTCCGGTATCCAGTTTTCTTTCTTTCTTTTTTAAGATTTTTTAAATGTATTCATTTGAGAGAGATACAGAGACAGAGAGATGCAGAGGGAGGGGTAAGCAGACTCCCTGCTGAGCTGTGGGGTTTGATCCCAGAACCCCGAGACCATGCCCTGAGCCGAAGGCAGATTCTTAACCCTCTGAGCCACCGGGGTGCCCCAGCATCCACTTTTCTGAGACTCCATTTCAGGCCCCATCATGTCCCAGAGCATGTCTTTGCTAGGCCAGATGGCTCCCTCTGTCCCAGATCTTTTGAAACTTGATTAAAGCCATACCCACCCACCCCCATCTCTTCACGAGTGGCCTTGCCCGCCACCCTCAATGCCAGGTCTCTTTCAAGGAGTCACAGGTGACCTTCAGCTGCAGCCTCCCCTGCACCCCCTGAGCAGCCACCACCAGACAGATGAGAGCAAGGACATTGGCCTCTCTGCCGGCTGCCTCATGGGGCTGCCTTCTTCCTCTTGGAACTCGGGCCTCTCACTGTTGAATGTGACACACCCTTTTCACCCTTTTCAGTCTCAGCTGACTTTTTTCACATCTAATTTCCAGTGTCCCTTTCCTACAGGAGCAACCCCAGCCCCGGCCTGGACCACAGGTGTTCAGGAGAAGAGGTTTAGCTCGAGGATGAATGGGTGTAACACCCCAGGATTCAGCAGAGGGCAGGCAAGATGCTCTCAGGCTGTGAGCATTCTTAAATCCTCCAGAACAGCACATAATAAAGCTTGTTGCCTAAAACTTTTTCAAAGAATTTTTTAAACTGTGAACCCTTTACACCAGGGCATGTGGGCGGCTCAGTCGGTGAAGCACCGAACTCCAGCTCAGGTCATGGTCTCAGGGTCCTGGGATCAAGTCCACATCAGGCTCCCCACTCAAATAAGTTCTTTAAAAAAAAAAGTTTATACTTAAAATTTATATCATGTGTTAAAATAGTTGCAAAAAAATATTGTTTCTGGTCTATGGTAAAAATTTACATTTAAAAATAAAACTGGGGGGATGCCTGGGGGGCTCAGTCGCTTAAGCCGCTGCCTTCGGCTCAGGTCATGGTCCCAGGGTCCTGGGATCGAGTCCCATACCCAGCTCCTTGCTCGGTGGGGAGCCTGCTTCTCTCTCGCCTCTGCCTGCTACTGCGCGTGCGCTCGTTCTCTCTCTCTCGCTCTCTCTCTCAACAAATAAATAAATAAATAAAATCTTAAAAAAATTAAAATAAAACTGGCGTGCCTGGGGGACTCAGTCAGTTAAGCATCTGCCTTCGGCTTAGGTCATGGTCTCGGGGTCCTGGGACGGAGGCCCCTGTCTGACTCCCTGCTCGGTGGGGAGCCTGCTTCTCTCTCTGCCCCTCCCCCCTACTCTTGCTCACTTCTCTCTCTCTGTTCGAAATAAATAAATAAAAATTTTAAAAATTGCTATATCACTATTTTAAATGGATCCAATAGATTCTAAAGAAAATATCTGAAACCCAGCAGAGTTACCCATTGCTCTTCTTTGTCCTTGAATTCATATTCTCAGTCTCTCCCCAACAGAGCTTTATCCTAAAATAATACACTTTTAGGGTTTACAAGTTTGTTTGTTTATTTATTTGTTTTACCGACCATCCCGTCCTATTTTCTGTGATTAAAGAAATATGAAAAATGAAAGTTGATGTTTAAGAATCTGTTATCTGGGGACTTTGGGGAGGTGACAAGAGTATTTTGGAAATAGAAATGCTGCTGCATTGTTCGCTTTGGAAAGGTCAATATTATGTTGCATGCATTTCTCCTCAATAAAAATTAATTAATTAATTTTAAAATTCCCTTGTCACCATCAGCCACTAATTCAGTAGTTTCTCATCTTTTTTTGACTTGGACCTCTTTGGTAGTCTGGTAAAGCTGTAGACCCTTGGGTGCCTGGGTGGCTCAGTGGGTTAAGCCTCTGCCTTCAGCTCAGGTCATGATCTCAGGGTCCTGGGATTGAGCCCCGCATCGGGCTCTCTGCTCAGCGCGGAGCCTGCTTCCCTCTCTCTCCGCCTGCCTCTCTGCCTGCTTGTGATCCCTCTCTGTGTGTCAAATAAATAAATACAATCTTTAAAAAGAAAAAGCTGTAGACCCTTTCTCAAAGTAATATTTTTAAATGCAGAAAATAAAATACAGAAAATTAAAAAAAGAAGTCAACTTTATTAGAATGCAATTTTGAAAATAGTTTTAATTGTGATATAATAATGCATGTAATTCTTTATTACCATGTTAAGAAAATCTAGCTATAAGGGGCACCTGGGTGGCTCCATCTGTTGAGCGTCCGACTCTGAATTTCAGCTCAGGTCATGGTCTCAGGGTCCTGGGATTGAGCCCGGAGTGGACTCCCTGCTGAGTGTTGAGTCTGCCGTCTTCTCCCTTTGCCCATCCCCCATGCACTCTTTCTGTCTGAAATAAGTAAATATATATATATATACATATAAGTAAATATATATATATACATATATGTATATATATATTTTTTTTAAAATATCTAGCATAAAGTTCAATAGCTATTGTAACTTTGAAGCAGTGATAAACAGAAATAATGTTTCCAGTTATGTGAGGAAGCTCTTTCTGATTTCTCCTGGTGACAGAGTTATAGACACTAATACCACTGTCACTTGTTGTTTTTGTATGCAATGAGGGAAATGCAAAATGTCACTTAGATGTTAGTGACACAAAGATGTAATTATTGTCACCTGAGTTCATGAACACACTAAGCTAAGATACCCTATTCTAAGTAGAAAAAATTTACTGTCTGGAACCAAAATAAAAAGCTTTTGTATAGTGAAGGAAACCATCAAAAACAAAACAAAACAAAACAAAACCAAGAAGGTAATCTACTGACTAGGAGAAGATATTTGCAAATGATATAGCTGATAAGGGTTTAATATCCAAAATACATTAAGAACTAATACAACTCAATGCCAAAAAACAATCTGATTAAAAAATTGCCAGAAGACCTGGATAGACCTTTCTCCAAAGAAGACATCCAGATGGCCACCAGCCACATGAAAAGATGTTCCACATCATTTACCATCAGGGGATGCGCATCAAACTAGGATGAGAACAGGGCGCCTGGTGGCTCAGTCGGTGAAGCAGCCAATGCTTGATTTTGGCTCAGGTCATGATCTCAGGGTGGTGAGATTGAGCCCTACGTCGAACTTCAAGCTGGGCACAGCGTCTGCTTAAGATTCTCTCTCCCTCTCTGTCTGTCCCCACAGGCTCCCATGTGCTCATGTTCTTGCTCTTTCTTTCAAAAACTACAATGAGATCACGCTTCACACCCATCAGAATGCCTAAAATCAACAAAACAAGAAACAACAGGTGTTGGTGAGGATATGGAGAAAGGGGAGCCTCGTGCGCTGCTGCTGGGAATGCAGATGGGCACGGCCACTCTGGAAAACAGCATGGAGGTTCCTCAAAAAGTTAAAAATCGAATTGCCATATAATCCAGTAATTTCACCTCTGAGTATTCACTTGAAGAAAACAAAAACACTAATTCAAAAAGATGTATTCATCCCATGTCTACTGGAGCATTATTTACAATAGCCAAGCTTGGAAACAGCCCGAGTGTCCACTGATAGATGAATGGATAAAGAAGATGTGGTGTACACAGACCATGGAATATTACTCAGGCATCACAAAGAATGATATCTTAAGTTAGCAATGACGTGGATGGACCTACAAGGCATTATGCTCAGTGAAATAATCCAGACAAAGAAAGAAAAATACAATGTGATTTCACGTATGTGGAATCTAAAAAGCAAAGCAAACAGACAAATGAATAAAAAGCAGAAACAGACTCGTAAATACAGAGAAACTCGGGTGGCTGCCAGAGAGGGAGGCGGGGATTGGGTGGAATAAAGGAACGGGATGGAGAAGCAGAAACTTGCTGTTATGAAGTAAATGTCACGGGGATGAAAGTACAGCTTGGGGACATGTAGTCCGTAGCACCGTGGCAGCATCATACTGTGACGAGGGGGTGAGCGCTGAGTGACGTACACGCTTACCAAATCACCGTGTTGGACACCTGAAACTCGTATAACACCGTGTGTAAACGACACTTCAGTTAAAAAAAATAAAAAAAAATTCACTCTGGATAAAGCTATCATCATGTTTGTTAGTACTACCTAACTGATCAAAACAGCATAAATATGTTATAAATCATGATAAATAACTAACATGAAGAATAACATTCATTAAATGATATTAAATAACATTTAATAACATTAAAATGCGTCTCTTAATAACCTGGCTGAGGCTGGGGGGTTTCCAGTTTGTTTCTCTTTGGGGGGGACTAATACTTACTTCTAAATCAGTACAGGGTTCCCAGCCTCAGTTATTGTCCTAGCTCTCATTTTGAGGGATGCAATTTTTGAGGCAACCCTGTTCATATCAAGAGGGTTACTATAGCAACAGTACTCAATTATTTGAGTTCCTCCAGAGTCAAAAATCACATGATAATGTATGGGGGCGCCTGGGTGGCTCAGTGGGTTAAGCCTCTGCCTTCCGCTCAGGTCATGATCTCAGGGTCCTGGGATCGAGCCCCCGACCGGCTCCCTGCTCAGCGGGGGGTCTGCTCCCTCTGCCTCCTGCTCCCCTGCTTGGGCGCTCTCTCTCTGATAGATGATAAAAATCAACTTTTCTCTGGAAGATCTGCATTCAGACGTTAAATAGCCAAAGACACAGCGAACGTCTGTTTCGTGCACCTGCTCTTTCCCCGAGACGCCCCGAGGGTCCCCCATGGCTCTCAGGGGTGGCGAGTGGGGCTGCGGCGTCTGTGTCCTGGCACAGGCTGTGGGGGATGCCAGGCGCCGCGGGGCCACGGTCCCCAGACGGCCGAGCTCGGCGGCGGCGGAGTCGCTGCTCGAGGCACCCGCGGGGAAGGACGGACGCGCTGGACCGACGGGACGACACGCTCCGTCTGCCGTGGGGGGCCTGTCGGGCTCCTGCGGGCGGGTGACCGGGCGGGGTAAGAACGCTGACCCACGCGGCGCCTGGGGGCTCAGCGGGGCGGGTCGGGTCGTGATCTCAGGGTCCGGGATCGAGCCCGCATCGGGCTCCCTGCTCCGCGGGCTGAGCTCCCCGGGCCACGGCCGCCCGCGCCGCTGATGCCGGCCGCGTGTCGTTGGGACGCCCGCCCCCGCCCCCGCCCCCAGGAGCCGCGTCCCGGCCCGCGCGGAGGGAGAAGCGCCGCCGCCGTCGCCACGCCCGGGGGGGCCTCCCCGCGTTGTCGAGGCCGCGTCCCGGGGGGGCCTCCCCGCGTTGTCGGGGCCGCGGCGGCGGGCGAGCAGCTCCCGGGTCGCCCTGAGACTGAAACGGGCCCGCGGGCGGAGGACTCGGCGTCGCGGGTCGCGCCCAGACACCTGGCGTCCTGCGGTCCCCCCGGCTGTGGCGCGGCCGTGGCCGCGGTTCTCCTTCCCCGACGGCCGGCGCGGACTGTGGCCTCCGCCCGCGGGGCCCCCGCGTGGTCTCGCCTCGCGCCGGCTCTTGCGCGCGGACCGGACGGAGCGCCGGGAGGCCCTCGCCCTAACCCTGCCGTGCGCCCGACGGGGCCTGCGGCGCGTCCCCAGCCCCGCGGGACGCTCCCTGCCCACCTCTGCCCTCGCCTCCCCCACCGCCGGCCGCTAATTCTGTTGGCCGAGCTCTGCCCCGGCCTCTGCTGAGGCGGCTCCCGCCGTCCGGCCGGGCCTCCGTGGACCCCTCCGAGGGCATCTCCCCCACACCCGCAGCCCGGCTGCGCCCTCCTCCCGCCCCAGACCCCGCTGTGTGATTCACTAAACGCGGACACCGCGTCCTTCCTGCCGCCCCGGCCTGGCTCACCTGGCCAGTCGCCTTCTCCGACTGGTTTGGGGACGCCCGGCCTCTCTCCTGCTCTGGGTCGGCGCTTCCGTCTCTGGCAAACGGGCCCCAGCCACAGGCTAATCTGTTAGTGCGAATCCGCCTCTCCGTCTCTTCCTTCTAAATTTCTCCTGCAACTTCTCTAAGAATAAGGACTTCGAGGTTTGGAGTTAGTCCGGCTCCGGAATGTTCCGAGAGCCCCTTTTCTTATCCATGCAATGAGAGAAGTCCTGTGTCCCCTTCAGTGCGGCAGAGAGGCCTGACCCAGACGGAGCCCTGAGGAGGGGACTGTGTTTCTTCTCGTCTCCCCTCCTTCCTCTCTCTCTCTCCCACTTCTCCCTTGATGGTGTCTCTGTCTCTCTCCGCCCCCCAGCCCTACAGTCATGCCCCAGCTGCCTGCTCCCCCTCCCTGCAGTGGTCTAAACGGGCAGGAGATCCCTGGTGGGGGCCCCATAGCCCTTTGAATCTGCCTTTGGCCTGAGAGGCAGACGGCCCAGGGGGCTGATGGGAATGTACAGGGAAACCGGCTTCTCCGCCAGAGCTGGATTGCGAGACAGACAGAGCTGCTTGCTGACAACAGGAATGGAAGCAAAGCAGAGAACACAGCACAGGACCACCCCCAAGGAGCTGCTTGTGAGGGGACGCTGGGCTGCCATCCCTCTCCTGAGGGTCCCTTGACCACCAGGGCTAAGGCCAGGATCCTCCCACTCCTTCCCTCCCCTAAACTCTTACGATCCACAGGCTGGGTCCTTCTCTGCTGCTCTGAACGGGCCCAGCCACGCAGCTGAGAGGCTCGGAGCTCTGCACCCTGAGGCTTTGGTTTCTTTTCAGCCGGGCATTCGAGGGTCCAGCCTCACATCCACCTGCCGACACATGCTCGTCTGACCCTCAGCTCTCCCTGGAATGACTCTCCTTCCAGAGGGCCGTACACATTAGCTTGATGAGATAAGACCCAAACTTGAAAGAAATGAGATACCACTGAAAGGCAGTGAGGGACTTAGACAAACAGCTTGTCCTCTCCACGCAAAGGCTGGTGCGTGGGGTCCTCAGAAACGTTTGGGTGACCAGCATCGATTGGACGAAACCACTCATCAGCGTCTCATCTACAACAGACTTCGAGAATCTATCAAGAAGCCCCTTTAACCCGGCGGCAGAGGCAGTGGAGTCGCCCGTCCCCTGTGCGCCGTTCTGAAGGAGACAGTCCCCAGATGCACATGTGCTGTCAGTTTTATGTTCTTTGGGAAGATGAGACATTGGGTGGGTGCCTTTCACTGGCGGAGTAAATGACTGATCTGCAGACAGCCTTCCCGCCATCCGGAGGGAGGAGTAAAGACCCTCAGAGCCTCCCCGCTGTGGGAAGGGAAGACTGTGGCTAAGCAGGCACTCTGGCGCCCCATAGCTCTCTGTCCCTTGGTTGAGAACCTAAAGAAATGTGTGGAGGACCCCTCCAGACACATCCCGACCTGCCTTCCCTGCTGCTGGCTGTCCCCATGGCCCTGGCTTCCCGCACAGGCTGTCTTGCCTCTTGTCTATTTTCAAACTTCTCCTGAGTTCCTGGAGCTCCTCACGGCCCTATAACATATCTCTGTGTAAATTGCCACAGTTGGTCTCTTTGCTCACCGTCTAAAGAACGGAATAGAATCACTCCTGTTTCTCTCCACCTTCTTGGTCGGGACAAGGTGCGTCTCATTTACCACAGGAGCCTGGAAAGAGAGTGGCCTTCCCAGCTCGCCCTGACAAAGTGCCGCCGGCCTACCTCGGTCCGCAGTCGCCACCAGCGCCCCCTGGACGGGGCTCTCTCCCAGCTGGCCTGCCCTTGCCTCTCAGGCCCCGCTGCTTGCTGCTATCCAGCGCCTCGGGGTCGGCCTTCTCCCTGGGCGGGCGTAGGGAGGCCCTGGTCATCGTTGAAAACTGGTCCGGGCTCTTCGTCCCTTGACTCTAGCCAGGAGGCTCCCTGTACAATCAAACCAACCTCTCCTTCTGAGCCCTGGAAGACCGGAGACGCAGCGGGGAAAGCTGAACCTTAACTGAGTTTGGGAGAGCGAGGACATTTGTTTCTCCTTTTTCCACTAAACTCTAGAGAGAAACAGGCTCAGCTCCCTCAGGATCCCGGAGGCAGGGCAGGGAGGGGGACAGCGCGGGCAAAGCCATCCGCGGCCGAGGAACGGGACCCATGTGCGCTCCATGAGCGAGCCCCGTGCACACGCGTGTGCGAGCACATGCACACGGGCGTGAGTGGTGTGCTGCGTGCGCGTGTACACCTGTCCTCGTGTGCACACCCCCAGCCTGGCCGGAGCCGCAGCGGACGGGACCCCCCCACCCCACGAGCCGCAAACCCCTGCGGGCGCCCGAGGATTTCGCAGCCGGGACACCGCCCGGCGGGACAGGAGCCCTCGGGCCCCAGCGAGACTCGAGAGCCACGCCTCGCGCGTGGATCGGCTCCGTGGCCGCGGCACAGGCCCCTCCAAGCGGCGGCCTCGTCACCGGCCACGGGCCTGCGACCCGCTCTTCTCGCCGCGCTCTGCACGCGGGGTCGTTGGACGGAGCCGCGGCGAGACCCGAGAGGAGCCACGCGGCCTCCCTGCTTCGAGGCCTCCACCCGGCCCCCGCGTCACCGTCCGTGGTCGCCTCGACGCCCCCCGCGAACCCCGACGGCAGCTCCGCGTGCGGGACTCCGACCGCCCGGGGCGGCGGGGCTGACCCAACCCTGCGGGGCCTTCCGAAGCGCGGTCGCGCACTCACACTCACACACGCCTGAAGCGTGGACACACACTCTCACACACTCACACTCTCTCTCACACACACTCACTCACACTCACACACTGAAGCGTGGACACTCAACTCTCACACACTCACACACACTCTCTCTCACAGACACACTCACACTCACACACTGAAGCGTGGACACACACTCTCACTCACACTCACACACACCTGAAGCGTGGACACTCACTCTCACACACTCACACACACACTCACACTCACACACTGAAGCGTGGACACTCACTCTCACACACTCACACACACTCTCTCTCACACAGACACACTCACACTCACACACTGAAGGGTGGACACACACTCACTCACACGCACACACTCACACCCTTGAAGCGTGGACACACACTCTCACACACTCTCACACACTCACACACTCTCACACACCTGTGCCCAGGTACTGAGGTACCCAGCTTGCCGTCTCCCGTCGCATCGAACACTGAGAAGCGTCTGCCCTGTCGCAGGGTGGCGGAACTCAGTTACAGCCCCGTTCAGCTGAAAACACGCAGTAAATATTTCCCTGGAGGAGCCTCCCGCAGGGCCCAGTAAGCAGTATATAGTGCTCTCCCCGCCATAGCCAGAGTCCAGGAATCAAGAACGGAAGGGAACTAGCGTTTGAACTTACTAACCGTGTGCGCGCTTCTGCCGTCCGTCCCCTCAACTTCCCGCTGGGCTGGTTTACAGGGTTTCGTTCTCAAAAGAAGACACGATAATTGTTCTAATGAACTGGAAGTTGGAGCTGCCACCTGGCCCTTCATCAACAGGCAAGGAAAGTTGGTTGCTGCGTGAGCTGGGTGACTGACCACCAGGGGGAACTTGGCTGCTGCTGGGGGACAGCGGAAGTGATGTCTGGACCCGGGAACTTGCTGTGCCGGACGGTGAGGTCAGTGGAAAACCTTGCAATGCCGGGAAGCAGACTCACTGAGGATCTGGACTCTTCGGAAACGAATGTCTGGGTCCCCACGTCATGGAAAGAACCCCACCAGGAGCTGAGGGCAAATGGAACATGGGAGAAAAGTAGGAAAAGAAAATTATTCTGAAAAAGTAAATCTGGACACAGACCTTATACCATCACAAAATTAACTCAAAATGCATTGTAGGAATAAACATAAACCATTTAATTAGGCAGCTTCTAGAAGATGACACGAGGAAATCCAAGTGGCCTTGAGTTCGGTAATGAGCCCCTGGATAACTCATCTAAAGAGTGACTATGAAAGAAAAAATGAATGAGGCGGACTTTATTAAAATTAAAAACTCCTGCTCTATGAAAGACACTGTTCGAAGAATAAAAAATCAGGTCATGGACTAGAAAAAAATACTTACAAAACACACATCTAATAAAGGACTTGTATCTGAAATACACAAAGAACCTGATTAAAAAATACAAAAGTTCTGAAAGCACATTTTACCAAAGTAGATATATAGATGTCAGATAAGTATATGAGAAGATGTTCAACATCTGTACAGAAGAAAAAAGCACAGCAGGCAGCTTCTCATCCGCAACCACGGGAGCCAGAAGACAGCTGGTCAATGTCTTTAACCTTTTGCAATGACATTGGCCACTAGAATCCTTCGCCTCACGATAACATTTTTCAAAAGCAAAGGCAAAATAAGTAAACTTTTAGACACACAAAAGATGCAAGAGTTCATCAGCAGGGACCTGCATATATAAACCTGCGTACACCGGGTTCCTCTGCTGGTCTCCATGCTCGCACAACCTCACACAAGCACAAGCACAGATCTGTAATCGGCCTCTCGAGGGGGGTCCTTCATGAGCAGTCGTGCGATCACTTCGTCCCTTTTCCAAACCCTGCCCTTCTCATTCAGTGATGCCCAGGGGACGTCCTCCACTGTCAACCTTTTCCAGGGTTCACAGCACTCCGTGATAGATGCTGTCCATCAATTAGTCCTCCTAAAAAAGGAAATTACTGAAGTTAACTGTGGCCTAGAGATAAATCACAGAAGAAAAAGAAATATCAAAACTTTGCTTTCTCTTTCTTGTTGTTTATACATGTGCTTGGGTATAGCAATTACTTTCCCCTTCTCTTCCCCTGTTATTTTCTAGAAGAATTATTTATAGTGGTTAACTTTAAAAGTTATTTTTCCGATCGCAGAATCCTTCGGTAGGCTACGAACCAACGGAACTGCTTGTCTCGTCTTTCTGGGAAGAGGTGAGCGCGATGGCTTTGGTAAATGTTACGGTTCTTGTGTAGACGTTCAGGTGTGGGTAAAGGTAGTACGTGGAAACTAAGCAGACAGGCACGTGCCCGTTGCTGACCTGTGTCTTCAAACTCATTCTTTGGCATTCTGTTCCGAAATCGTGTGGCTAAAACTCTCTCCGCTGCACTTCCCTTTGACCGTAAGCCTCTTATAGGGCCCAGCTCTGGGAATAGGAGACCCTAAGGGGTCTGACAGATGGAGGAGGGGAAGAGGGCCTCCCCTAGGTTCCCTCTTTTGTCGGTGTTGCTCCAGCCCGGGGGCCCTACTCCCGGTCTGTTGTGTCTGCTGCCTCAGGTTCCCCCTCACCTTTCTGGAACAGCAGTAGGTGCTTCTTTCAGTTCGTGATCTCCGGGTTAGTTCAGCTCATCTGAACTCCCTGTTTGAATCAGCCGGGGAGTCGCAGCGCCTCCTGCCTGGCCCCTGATGGACACCGGTCCCACCCCACGTCCAGGAACAGCAGAAGACGCGGAGTCTGAGCAGCCCCGGCTTACCGCAGAGTCGGCCTCAGTCCGAGAGCCCAGACGTCCAGCCTGCGGAAGAGGAAAGGGAGTTCACAGGGCCTCCCTAGCCCAGCACGGGCTGCGCGTGGTGGCCCCAGCATCACGGGACCTGCTGTCACTGGAGAATGTGTCTGCGGAAGAGGCGCTTCCCCTCTTGCCTCCAGACACAGCAGGTGAGTCCTGTGAGTGCGCCACAGCAGGGCAAGGACACTCCGAGGTGTGTGCTGGTCATTCCCTGGGGAACAGCAAGGGCCTGACGAGCACTCCCTCCCCCTCCCCTGCTCCATTTGGGGGTGGACCCCTAGCACCTCGAGACACAACACTTCATTCACCGTCACTGCCCATTAACATATAACGTAGGTGAAGGGACACATTCCATCTGTGTCACTCGCTGAAGAACTCCCAGGGCCTAGAGGAGTGACCGACACATAGCAGACACTGAATAAAATTTGTAAAATGGGTGAATGGAATTTCCAGACAGGAGAGCAGAGAGGCTCACTGCGACATCCGTGTTACAGCACAAGGTAAGTAACGGGACGAGATACACTGAATAAGCTTTGGGGAGCAGATTGAAATGCCAGGCCCCCGGTAGGAATAATACGTGGAGCCTGAGTGGCTCAGCTGGGTAAGCGGCCGACTCTCGACATTGTCCCGGGTCACCGTCTCAGGGTCCAGCGCGGAGTCCGGCTCCCTGCTCATCGGGGCGTCAGCTGGACGTTCTCCCTCTGCCTCTCCCTTCCCTCCCACTCACTCTCTCTCTAAAATAAACAAATAAAATATTTAAAGTTTGCTTGTTCGTACAGAGTGAGTGGTTCACGATGCACCATTAAGTAAAATTCAAAAATTTAAAAGGAAGCTCAAAAGAAAATGTCTCCTGCCCATGGTTTATTCTTCTATTCCCTAGGAACAGCACCCAAAGACGCTTTGGAGAACCGTCTCTTTTCCTTTCGAGCTGCGTGTATGGGTGGACGGACGCGTCACCTGCAGTGGCCCTTTCGCTTTACCCACCTGGCGCGTCCATTCCCACCGGCCACAAGGGCGGGCACCAGACCCGTCCCAGGAAGGAAGAGCGTCCCAAGGCTACTGTGAAAGGGACTTCTTTTTTCTTCGGAACGAACCCTTCGTTCGGACCCTCTCTACTGCCCCAAATGGTGTGCATGGTGCTATGGGTGTTTGCTGGCACGGGCTTCGTTACCTGGGCTGGTTTCCGGGACTTGTTTTTAAGTCAGTCCCCTGGGCGAAGGGGAGCAGGGACAGTTTAGGGTTAAACAAGGTTATTGTTGAACCTCAATGGAAGCCTCTGGCTAAAATATAAAAATATAAAATAGGTCCTCACAGCTGGCACACTCAGGGGACGGAGCGGGAGACGCTGGGCACTGGGGTCCTGCACTCGGATGGCGCTGCGGGGAAACGCACTCCAGCCACTTGGCCGAGTGAACTCCGCCTCTGGACACAGTTTCATAAGCTAATAAACTCCATTCTTGCTTGGGTCCGGGTTAATTGGGTTTTCTGTTACTTGGAATCAAAGGAATCTCAATAATATCTAGGGTTCGATCCCATTTTGGTTTTCTAAGTATATATCAAAATATTCAGGCACCTAAAGGTGCTGTCTTCCCTTCCAACCCGCTCCTCCGTGTCTTCAAACGGGCATCTGGTTTCATCCCTCTAAGAAACAGTTCTGGCTAGAGTGAGCGGTGAGGTTCCTTCAGACACGGCGGAAGGGCAGTCTGCACTGCGGAAAAAGAGGACGGCCTGGAGCAAGACGTTTGTTCCCAGAAGATGAGTGTGTGTGTGTGTGTGCACGTACGCGCAGAAATGTTGAGAGAAACAGAAGAAAAGGTTAAAAGTGGTTCTCTTTGGTTGGTATATTGCATGCCTTTTCTTCTTACTACATGTATTTTCTAACTTTTCTTGATAAACTTGTAGTTTCCAGGCCATTTTTCTGGGTCTCTGTTCAGAAATATCACTGGATAGATATCAATATTGATATCGATATATCAAAACTTGAAAAAGGTGCACAATGGCCGTGCTTTAACCCCAAGAAGTTGGTGGAGTATTTCCAGTTTCCAATTGTTTGCTGAGAATACAAACGTATAGCAGTTGTATCCTGGTTACTGTTACTGACTGAGCAAACAGACGAGAGCCTAGACTGTTTCCAGGTTTTATCTGCCATTTTAGCCTCAGAATTTATGCCTAAATTTTACTATTGTGAACAACCTGAGAAAGAAACTTCTCTTCTTGAAAGGGAGACATGTCTTCCGAATCAGAATAGGGACACCTGGGGGGTGCCTGGTTGGGTCAGTGGATGGAACATGCGGCTCTTGATCTCGGGGTTGTAAGTTTGAGCCCCACACTGGGTGGAGAGCATACTTAAGAAACAACAACAACACCTTTAACAACAACAAAAAGAAATAGGGACACGTTTTCTCACTAGTTTCATTGCCCTTGCAAAAATCATGGGGAAAGTGTCCACATCAGGGCTGCCCCAAACCCTTTGTGATTGTTTTCACCAAGCTCCCCGTGGCTCCCTGTGTTTGGGGGGGGGTCCTGGGAGAGAGTGAGGGGTTCCAAGGGAAGGCCTGGGGGCTGGGGGTCACAGGCCTCGTAAGCAACGCCGATGTGCAGAGATCAGTAAGCTCACGGTCTCTCAGTAAGAGGAGCTGGGAGGTGCCCGAGACCAGGCTGAACATCTGTCAGGCAAACAAAACAAAGGAAGGGTTATATTCACTCAAATCCTTCCTGAGGCCCGGCAGGCGACACCCAAGCTGCCTGGCCCGCCTTCCTTCAGATACTGGAGTCCGCGGAGGGCGTGCTGCCGGGCCAAACCTAACCCCAGGGGCACAGAGCAAGGAGGGGGACAAAGCGCAGACAGAAAATTCAGGCAGAGCCACACTGCGGCGATGTCACAGCCTCCCACGTGCTCGCCGACCGCAAGTCCGAATTTCCACGGAGCCGTTCGCTCTGCATGTGAGAGCCATCGACCCCCAGGACCTTGTCGTCTTACCCTCCTCTCTTCTACCTGCAGGCCACAAGTGGGCCAAACGCAGACAGCGGAGGAGCCGACCTCCGAGCTGGCTCCGGGCCCAAGGGCTCAGGGGAACGCCAGCGCTGCGCCGCTGACCGCCGGTCATCGCCAGCACGGCGAGAGACATTCTGCGGGGACCAGGGTGGCTGTGTGCTCCACCGGCACGCTCTGTCCCCTGGGGTCAGGAGGGTGGCAGCCTCCTGACCTGACAGATAACAAGCCCGAGTCGCAAGCGGCTCAGCGAGGTCCCACCATGGCCGTGCCGCCGAGTTACACTGCATTACAAATCCACCGACGAGATTAGACCCGATGACATTAGTAGGTGGCTTTGGGGTCAAGTCTCTATGGGTCCAGTGAAACACACCATCACAGTGATTTAAAACATGCCCACACATTGCTTGCTATCCCTTCTGTGAGAGGTCGAGTCTCCTTCCTCCCCGCCGGCGTGTGGCCAGACTTAGCAGCTCATTTCCTGTGCCCCGAAGGTGGAGAAGCAAAGCCCGGCTCCTCCAGGCGGGTCGTCCTCCTCACCACCCTCGGTGGTGGGGGGGGGGCGGAGGGGGGGCGGGGGGGGCAGCCCACCGCTGTGCCCCGAGGGCACCCAGCCAGCCCTGAGCCGCAGGCCTCCAGCAGCCAGCCCCCGCCAGCCAGCCGCAGGGGTGCAGAGGGGTCGCCCCTCCAGCCTCGGGCTTCCCACTCTCAAGGATGTCAGCGGCTGACAGCGTGGCCGCCACCCCAGGAGGAGCCTGGAGCCTCAGTGAAGCCACACGGGGAGACCGCGCAAGTAAACCGTCCTTTCAAACGCGAAGAGTTTGGGTAACAGATGGTCCCTCCATAACAGAACTGGGTCGATGAAGGTTCGAGGTAAACTTCGAAGCCACCTCCCTCTGGTTGTGCCGGGAAAGCGCCGACTCGGCCGAGACCCAGTTTCCTCTCCGGCAGGTCCGGGCCCGTGGCAGCTCTGGCCGGGGAAGTAAGGAGCAAGAGCCATGCCACGCCCGGCTCGTGACACGTGGCTGTGTGGTCTCAGTGCCGTGCACTAAGTTGTGTCCCCCCAGAATTCACAATGCCAATACGGTGGTGTCTGGAGAGGGACCCCTTCTGCGGCAGGAAATTAGGGTTCGATGAGGTCATGCAGCAGGGCCCCAAGCTGGCCGAGGTGGGAGAGAGCCTCCCACCAACACCACCCTCTGCCGGCCAGGAAGGGGGTCCTGTCTAGAAACCAAGCCACCTGACACCCTGATGTCAGACCCCCAGCCCTGAGAGCCTTGGTCTGAGCTACCTGGACGGTGATAACTTGTCATGGCAGGTGGAGCACCCCCCACGCTGGGGTCTTCCATGCTCCGACTTCTCCAGTATGCCAGCTGGATCTCCAGCTGGGACGACCTCGGACATCAGATGCTGAAGACGGCGGGACCTCCATCAGCTTGGGGGCCTGAAGGGGCCTGAAGGGACCAGGGACCCTTCCCCATCATCAGAACCCCTGTGGGGTGCTCCCGTCGTGGACCTCACGAGGATAAGAAGGGTGCTCCTGTCCTGCCAAGTCCCTCGGGTGTCAGAATGTGTTTTTGCAGCAGCTCGCGCGGCCTTTCACGGGAGTGCTGGAGCAGGTACCTGCCTGGATGGGCTCACTGCGGGAAATCTGTCCCTCAGCCATGGTTCCAACGCTCGCACACTCCGAAATCATAACGGACGATTACCTTGGGGGTGAGGGCTGGCTTCTCTTTCGGGATCAGGCATTCCAGCGCCTCTTACAAACCCTGGCGGTGACTTTGGGAGCATCTGTTCAAGTAGATGGAAGCCCTCAGGCAGCTTCTGGCTCTTTCAATCACAACTTGAGAAGATCTTCATTCTTTGAGCGGAAGCTTCTGTAACACTGACTAGCTAAACCCTCTCTGTGCTCTCTCTCCCTTCCTGAAAGGCTCCCATGTCTGCCCCGTCTTGACCAGGACACATGAGAGCACTCCCTTCGAGTCTCTCTTCCCCCAGTCCCTGGGGCGGCCAGCTGCTCCCCCAGAAGCCTGCCACGTGTGCATGTGGGGTTACTGCAGCTACAAAGCCCCAGTCTCTGTCCTGCAGACCAAAACGTCACTGGGGATGAGTGACTTCCTTGAGCTCTGTGCCTCAGTGTCCTCATCTCGAAGCTGGGGGTAATAACGGTGCCCACCTCGCAGGGCGCTGTGAGGACGGGGTCGTGGATCCGTGCACAGCACATGGCACAGAGCCCGGTCCTTAACAGTCAGTAGACAGTCACGGCTGGTGTCGTCCGTATGATGGGGGTGGCGAGTGCTACTGTCCCCTCCAAGGGACAAAGGGACTTGGGGAGTTTCATTCTCATTTCCCGTTTGAACCCCTCCCCCCTCTTCACCATGCAGCCCTTCAGCCTGAGCGGTGGGCACAGCTGGCTGGGGCTTTCTTCCAACGCTCCTGTCGGCTGCCAGCTGTGGAGGCCACCTCTGACCCCTGGCCTCTGAAAGGACAGCTGCCCTCCCCTGGTCACTGCTCCACCCACAAAGAGTGCCTGAAGGGACAAGACCTCTCAGAACTGCATTTCTTGGAGGCCACTGAGTCCCAATAAATGAGACTGCTACAGGGACTTGTGGGGGCCCGCCCATCCCGTTCCCACTCTGGTGCTTGTCCCGGGCTCTCGGCACTGCCTCTCGTGCACATTTCCAATGTGGACAAGAGGATGGGCAGGGTGGACAGACGAGAAGGCCAGTGGAGAGTGCGAGTGCATTGGGTCCAGGCATCTGAGACTTCCAGGAAGATGGGGCTCCCTGCCCGTCCTCCTCCACCCCTGCCCATGGCCGCAGTTTCTGCTCTGCTATCCGAGCACCTCCCTGTCTGCCCACCCCTCTCCACCACCACCATCTGCCCTGGAGCCCATCCCGTACTCTGAATCCCTGACAGCTGCGGGGTGATCGGCCAAAATCACAAATCCCACGCCTCATCCTCCTACTGAGAATGGGTGGTCAGCTTCACAAAGCCTTCAGGACAAGGTCAGGCTTCCTGAAAAGGGACCCCTGGGCCCTCCAGCCACTCTCTCTGGGTGGTGCTTGGCATGCCACCAGCAGCCTTGGCCCAGCGGCCACACGCTCATGGCCCGCTTCATCACCATGCCTCCAGACGCTGCCGCCACACCGCTGAGCCTCCAGGTGCTCCCTATCTCTTTCTGCTTTTCTTTTCTTTTTAAAGATTTTATTAATTTCTTTGATGGACAGAAATCACAAGTAGGCAGAGAGGCAGGCTGGGGCGTGGGCGGTGGGCAGGCTCCCCGCTGAGCAGAGACCCCCGATGCGGGGCTTGATCCCAGGACCCTGAGATCATGACCTGAGCTGAAGGCACTGAACCACCCAGACGCCCCTCCCTGTCTTAACTCTCTCCCATGCTTTCAATCCAGGCAGGGTCTACACGGTTATTTTCAGTCTATTAATTTTTTGCTCACTCCTTCATTCATGTATTCAGGTCAGTCTATCGCCAGGCATTTATCTGGTCCCTTCATCCCAGGAAAGAAAACGGAGAAAGGAAAGCTCCACGTCGAGCATCTGGCGTCTCATGAAGAGATCAAGACAAGCATAGAAACAAGCCTAGAAAGGAGGCAGAAACCTGGTGTCATAAGCAAACTCTGAACAAGGTCTGTGGGAGTTGGGAGAAGGCAGAAAATATGTTTTATTGGCAATATCATGAGAAGTTTTATGAGGCCGGCATTTCACTCATCTGGTGCACGTGCACTGAGAACGCGCCATGTGCCACACAGGCATTCGGGACGATGGAAAACTATGAACAGATTCTGACTGGGTGGGGGTCAAAAACCAAGAAGTGTTTGCTGAACAGTTTGCAGGCCAGGCACCGGTCTACGCGAACAAGACGGAGGAAGTCCTGCCCTCGTGGCTGCGGCGGGCAAGGGGACAAGATCGTAACCAGTAGACACGTGAATAAGGGGCCAGGTGCTGGCCAAGCAGGCTAGGAGGATGGCGAGGAAGTGGCGTTTCAGAGGCCAGAAGAAATGAAGAGCAAACCACGCAGCACCTTAAGAAAGGAGTGAGTCCTCGGGACACCAAAGCCGGCACCTCTCCCTCCCTGTCTTCTAAGCTGCACGTGCACAGGGGCCCACAGGCCCATGGGGTCCCTGCTGAGAAGGAATGCCCAGTTTCCAGCCTGCTCTCCCTGAGCCTTGCTTCCCTGGGTGGCCCTGGACGCAGCTTCTTGCTGGGCGAGAGAGAGCCACAGTGCCTTCCTGACCCAGGCCCCCCGAACCCTCACAATGGGCAGCGCAAAGGGGACGAGTGTGGGTCCCCCTCCGTGCGAGGCTGGCGGCCTGGGGGCCCAGCTTGGGCTCTGGACAGAGGCTGCACACAGACCTGATTACAGCTCACCACTGAGCAGCACGGGTTAGGACGGCACAGGTCCACCTACATGGGTATTTTTGTTGTAAGTACGGTATGGTACTACAAATGTAACTTTTCTTCCACAACACTTTCTTTCTTTTCTCTAGCTTGTTTTATTGTAAGAATACAGTACATAATACATAGGACATCCACAGTATGTGAAAATCGACTCTATGTTATCAGCAAGTAGGCTATTAAGTAGTTACGTGCGTGGGAAATCAAAAGTTATGCACAGATTTTTGATTGCACAAGGGATGGGGAGCCCTTACCCCCACTTTGTTCAAGGGTCATCTGAATTTGGAAATAGCGGGCAGACCCACGCACCACAGAAGGGGAACGGTCACTTCCAGAGGCATCCAGGGGGCTGAACCCGCCTGGACCAGAGCACCACCCCACAGCCAACTAGAAGGGTGATGTGTGAGGGGCTCAGAGATCCCCAGAAACAGAAGCAGCAAGTGTCTCTCCTGTTACCGTCGAGGGCCTTTTCTTTGCCTTCATCATCACATCACCATGTTTGTGACCCTCTGGATTGCCAGAAGAGCATGGCACTGGATTAAATCTCTAGTAGCCAGATTCTCTGGGAAAACATCCTCCCTATAAACAAATTAAGCTTATTAAAGAATCTGAAAAACAGCAAACGGTTCTGACACAGGGTCTGATGAGGCTGAAAGAAATGAAGGTTTCTTTCACTGGAGAAAGATTCAGGGTCTTTACAACAGAAAATAGAGCATAACTAATATCTGGAAAGAAGACTCTCAACTTCCATTATTTTGAATGTTGACAACTGTTAGGTTGAGTTGAGTTTTGCTCACTTGGTTTCATTTCTGCAAAGTCGTCCGTCTCCGATCTGCTCATCCTTTGGAACAGAGACTGATGAAGGAAAAAGCCTTCTAAGAGTTCACAAGTTCTTTTCTCAGCTTTAGTGAGTCAGGGAACAAAAACGATAAGGGGTGGCGGTGGTCTATACACGGTGACTCCTCACCCAACAAAGGCCCAAAGGCAGTGGTTCAGTCCAGCAGCAACGTGGGGGACCTCATTTCAGCCTCGAGGCTCCCAGGCCAGCCGAGAGGGCAGAAAGGGCTCTGTCTCACTCCAGTAGATGACCCCGCCATAGCTGTCCAGCCTGGCAGCCGCTGGCAAGGGCCTCACTTACAGGAAATGATTCAAGGCAAGGCTCCAAGCTCCCGCTGCCCAGTTGGCTACGGCCCGACACCTACATGAGGAGCTGTCACATAGCCAGTTGGGGACATGCGGGGACAACGGGACCTGTAGGAGACGAGCAGACACCCATCTTGGTGAAGTCAGGACTCTCTGCACTTCTGCTCTCTTCAGAGGCGTTGTTTAGTTTTTAAGACTTTATTTATTTATTTGACAGAGAGAAAGAGCATGCACAAGCAGGGGGAGCCACAGAGGAAGAAGCAGTTTCCCACTGAGCAGAGAGCCCAACATGGGGCTCGATCCCAGGACCCCAGGACCACGACCTGAGCCAAAGGAAGATGCTTCACCGATGGAGCCCCCCAGACCCCTTTCTTCAGAGGTTTTTAAAAGGTCTCTGGCCTGGGACACTTGGCCAGCTCAGCCAGAAGAGTGTGACTCTTGACGTCAGGGTCATGAGTTTGAGCCCTACGTTGTGTGCTGAGATTACTAAATAAAATAAAGTTAAGACATAAATAAATAGGTCTCTGGTTATTAAGGTCTTCTTTCAAGAATGGGCTTTAGTCTGTACCTTATACACAAACATTTTTTAAAGACTTCCTTAAAGCATCAAGGATAACTGGAGACATCAGGACTGTTGCACGAGGGGGAATGGAGTGGAAGTCCTTGAGGGAAGTGGAGCTGCTGTGCCAGGGCTCACCAGTGTCCAAGGGCACTCAGATGGCGAGCCAGCGCGCACCCCAGACTGACAAGCAGCTGGAGGGGCAAAGCTGGGAGACAATGTGTGTGGAGGCAGACGCGCAGGCAGAGGCAATCAGTTGATTCCAATCCTAAGGTGTTAATGGAAAGAAGTCTGGGAGAAGAAGGAAGAAGAAATTTTGAGCAGCTGCTAATTCAGCAGTTTCCCACCTTAAAATGCTGAAAATATCCCAGATGAAGTAGAAGGCGCCCTTCCTGCAAAAACGTAGTAGGAAATAGAGAAGTCTGTTTATTAATGTAGGTTGAAGAAGGCCATCCTATGAAAAACACAAACCCAGAAGTCACAAAAGAAAAGACTGGCCCATTTGACCATTTAAACATTTGCGACTTCCTTGTGTGAAAAGACCAGAGAAGTGAAGTTTAAAGAGTGGCAACTGGAATGAAATGTTTGTAAAGTAAGAGATAAAGAGTTGACATGCATAATAGATCAATAAAGTATTTATCTTGTTAGGAAAAAGACAACTAATAGAAAAATGAATAAAGAGGATAAACAGGAGCACCTGGGTGGCTCAGTGGGTTAACCCTCTGCCTTCGGCTCAGGTCATGATCCCAGGGTCCTGGGATCGAGCCCCGCATCGGGCTCTCTGCTCAGCGGGGAGCCTGCTTCTTCCTCTCTCTCTCTCTCTGCCTCTCTGCCTGCTTGTGATCTCTGTCTGTCAAATAAATAAAATATTTTTTAAAAAGAGGATAAACAGACATTCATAGAAGACAGACAAAATACACACACACGTGTGTGTGTGTACACAGTTTTCCAGCTTCCCCCACAACTGATGATCAAAGGAAGCCAACTGGAGAAAGGTATGTGTGTTTTTACTACGGAGTCTTGCTGTTTGCAGTAATTATGCTCTATAAAGTCACCACAAACCTTGGATTAGTGAAGATTAAATCGTTTTTCCCAGAGGAAAATACCAGGGTCAGGTTCCTATGACCCTCCGGTCACAATATTTTCACCAACCAATGACTATGTCAACCTGTTTTAGGTGCATTTCTACTCAAGACACTTTATCTAATATCCACCGTTGACTTCCAAACACTGAGCTTGCTGCCAGCAGACCTCTACCCCAGGCCTGCACGAGCTATCTACACACATATTTTCTCCGTGAGGCTTGTCACAGCCTTTTTGTACTCAGGGTCCCTAGACAGCACGTCAGCAGTAGGTTTGAGGGCCACTTTAATTGGCAAAACCACCAATAAAAAGCAAAAACATATGAAAACATGGCACTAACTTGGAGGCAAAGGGATCCCTCTTTACAGAGAGAGCTAAAACAGAAAGGCAGAGTGTCGCCTGCCTCCGTCTCAGCTGGGAGCACGCACGGGTGACTCCCCTCTTCTCCAGCTCTTCTCGTGTCCCTTGCGACCATGGGGTTACAAAGGAGTCTTAGCAAGCAAGCCGGTGCCTGAATACAGCAGCAGCGAGTAAGGAGGATTGCCTGCGTTTATGAGTAGGTGCACACGTAGCCTCTGTGCGTGTAGATATGAATTTGTACACAAATGCTGGCTTCACGGGAGTTGTCACACTGCTCGCACGTGCCCTGTTTGTTCCAAACACCGGGACAGAGTTGCTGCCTCCAAAGGGCTTAATCTAATGGCAGAGACTGATCATCCTCAGGTGGTGTGAACAGATTATTGCAGGTGGTGCTAATTACCAGGGACACAATAATCAGTTTGCTCTGAAAAAGAACATTCAGACAAGGTCGCTGAGAGAGAGAAGCTGCTACTTGCAGATCTGAGGGAAACTCTTCTAAAAGCATGAAGACATGAATACATGTCCTCTGGGAAGGGACGTGAGGCTGGGCAGCCGGGGGCCTGGACATACAGGGCTGGAGGGCTATAGGCCCCGCATTCAGTTAGTTCTGGGGAAAATAGGGCTGCATATGAGTGGTTAATAGATTTTTAACTCATATAATCATGGACTCCTTTTCAATGAAAAGATATCTTCATACACTTTAATATAATTTTAAAAAACTGTATCACAAAAGCCAATTTTCTCTAAGAGTAGCCTTCTGACTCCTTAGAAGCACAACTAGAAGCACAACTAGAAAAGAAGAAGGTACACAGGAGCAGCTAGAGAAATAGGAGAAAACACAAGGCAATAAGGCATCACCAAACCTAAGACAAGAGGTTGTTTCAAAATGGAAGGCAGGGGTCAAGCAAGAGAATTCTTCATTAGATTTTTCCCAAGTAGATCAGTGGTGCCTTGACAAGAGCACTTTAGTGGGTCAGAGGACAGTAAAGAAGGAACAGGAAAATTATAGAAAATGTGTTTGAGAAATTTGAGTATAAAGAGAGTAAGAGTAAGGAAACATCTGTAAGGGAATTAGGGGGCAAGAGAGGTCCTCTTGTTTCCTTGTGATGGGATATACAAGAGCACATTAGTCTGCTGGTAAGAATAATCAGGTGCCAATGAAAATCAATTGTACATGACAGAAAAGGGAATAATGGAAGGAACGAAGTCCTAGACAATGTGGGAAGGAAACTCTTTCTGTAAAAGAGTGGACTTTTGTTAGGAGGAGAGACACTTCTCCAGTTACAGTAGGAGGAATCAAGAGTGACAGGTGTAGGTGCGCTTATAGATTTGGGAGTAGGAATATGAAGGAAGTCTACTGTGATATTGTAATACTTTTTCAATCACGAGTGAGGTCATCAGGGCAATACTCAATTGGAAGATGAAGTTGAAAATACAAGCAGAGGTCACATTATACGGGATCCCATATGCCATGCCAAGGATTATTCTAGATGCTAGGGAGCTTTTAAAAAACTAACGAAGATGTAATGATAAGAAAATGTAATGATAAATAATTTATTATAAAAAATAAGCAAAAAATTTTCAACATTATTAGTCATTAGTAAAATGCAAATTAAAACCACAATGTGATACCATTAAATGGCTTTTAAAAACAAAGTGTGACAATATTATATGTTTGTGAGATACTGTGTTAGAAACAAGGATTTGTTAGAAACAAATCCTTGTTTCTAACACTGACAGAGATGTTAGAATCATCTGACAAGGGTTTTTAAGTCATCATAAGAATGCTTCAGCAAGCAATATAAATGCACTAAAAATAAATGGAAAAAAATTCAAAATCTCAGCAAAAAAAAAAAAAAGATATAAGAAGAATCAAATGGGAAATTTAGAAATGAAAAATACATTAATGATATAAAAAATTTAAGGGATGGACCCAAGAGCAGAATGGAGGGGGTAGAGGAAAGAATCACTGAACAAGAAGATAGAAAAGTAGAAATTATCCGGTCTGAACAAACAAAACAAAACAAACCAACCAACAAACAAACAAACAAAAAAAAACAGAAGAGAGCCTCAGAGACTTGTAGGACCACAACAAAAGATCTAACATTCTTATCACTGGAGTGTCAAAGAGAGAGAAGAAAATAAAAACAAGGAGAAAAAACACAGAGAGAACAAATAGAAAATAAAAAACTAGCTGGCAACTTAAACCCTAACAGCATCAATTTAATTACTTATAAATGGTCTAAACACTCCAATTAGAAGGAAGATTGGTAGAGAGGATTAAAAAGCATGACCTCACGTTATGCTATTTACAACTACTTCAAATATGATGAAATAGGCAGAAAGTAGAAAAGTTGAAATTCACACATTGTGGAAATAGTAACCAAAGGAAAGCAGAAGTGGTTATATTACTCGCAAGTAAAGTAGACTTCAGAGCGAAGAAAATTACCAGAGCCCAAATATGTCATTATATAATGATAAAAGGACCAGACACCAAGAAGACATAGTAACCCTAAATGGGTATGCACAAAACAGTAGAGCTTTAAAATATATGAAACAAAACAAAAAACTTCCAGAACCGAAAGGAGAAACAGACAAATCCACTATTACAGTTGGAGATGAGAACATCTCTCTCAACAACTACGAACCAGTCCACAAGCTTTAGTCAATATTTATACAACAGTCCTACCAACAACAAGAGAATACATGTCCTTTTCAAGTGCCCATGGAAGGTATACCAAGATGTCTTGGAGAAAAAAAACGAAAAAGGAAGAAAGAAAGAGAGAGGGAGAGAGAGAGAGAGAAGGAAGGAAGGAAGGACGAGAAAGACAGACAGACAGACAGACTGACCGACGGGCAGACCAGATTTGGAAACATACACGTAAGTATGATAGTTTGTACCTTTTTACTTAGAGCAATGTATTTGTTTCATTTTCCTTGAGACTTCATCTTTGAGATTTTCCTGTTATTTTTCTTTTTTCTGTTATTGATTTCCAGTTTGAGTCTACTATGGTTGGAGAACACATGTGATTTCTCAAATCAATAATCTAAGCTCTCATTTCGAGAACCTAGAAAAACACAAAGCAAAGAAAAAAATAAAGAGCAGAAATCAATGAAATTTAAAATACTAGAAAAAAAATTAAGACAGAAACTTATTCTTTGAAAAGATCAATAACATTGCCAAACCTTTAGCAAAGCAGAGACAGAGAAAGGGAGAGAGAGAAGACACAGATCACCAGTATCAGGAATGAGACAGGAGATGTCACTAGACATCAGACATCACGTGGATCAAAAGGGAACAGACAACTCTACACATAAATTTGGTCATTTAGATGAAATAGACCAAATCTTGAAAAAATACAACCTCGGGGCACCTGGGTGGCTCAGTGGGTTAAAGCCTCTGCCTTCAGCTCAGGTCATGATCTCAGGGTTCTGGGATCGAGCCCCACATCGGACTCTCTGCTTAGCGGGGAGCCTGCTTCCTCCTCTCTCTCTGCCTGCCTCTCTGCCTGCTTGTAATCTCTGTCAAATAATTAAAATCTTTAAAAAAAAGGAACAAGAGAAGAATGTGTTTGAAAAAAAATACAACCTCCCACAACTCTCATTCAATATGAAATCAATCATCTGAATAGCACTATAGCTCTTTATTTTAGATTTTTTATTATTATGTTATATTATTTACTATATGTTTTTATTATTAGCCAACATATAGTACATCATTAATTTTTGATGTGGCGTTTAAGAATTTATTAGTTGTGTAATGATTAGCCCTATAACTCTTAAAATTGAGTTCATAATTTAAAAACTCCCCAAAGAAATCCCCAGACCCAGATGGTTTCACTGGATAATTCTACCAAATGTTTAAAGAAGAGTTAACACCAATTCTGTACAATATCTTGCAGAAAATAGAAGAGGAGGGAATACTTCTCAATTAATTTTGTGATTTTAGTATTTTTCTTATTCAAAAGCAGATAAAGACAGTACCAAAGAAATGAATTTCATAGACATATATCCCTCATAAATACAGGTGCAAAAACGTTAATAAAATAGTACCAAATAGAGTTCAGAAACACATGAAAAGAATTATACACCCTGACCATGTGAGGTTTATTCTAGAAATGTAAAACTGGTTCAATATTCAAAAATTAATAATCTTTTTTTAAAAAGATTTTGTTTATTTATTTGACAGAGAGAGATCACAAGTAGGCAGAGGCAGGCAGAGAGAGGGGGAAGCAGGCTCCCCGCTGAGCAGAGAGCCTGATGTGGGGCTCGATCCCAGGACCCTGAGATCATGACCTGAGCCGAAGGCAGAGGCTTCAACCCACTGAGCCACCCAGGTGCCCCCCAAATTAATAATTTTTAAATATAATATAAATTACTTCAATTATATCAAACTAACATTTTAAATTTAAAATAATTCAAATTATTCAAAATAACAGGTTCAGAAAAAAGTCATATGATCATATTGATTTGGGAAGAGCATTTGACAAAAATGTAACATCCATTAGTGATTAAAAATTCTCAGAAAAATAAGAATAGAGGGGACCTTCCTCAACGTCAAAGAACATCTACAAAAAACCTCCAGCTAACATTATGCTGCAGGGTGAAGACTAAATGCTTTCCCTCTGAGACTGGAAATAAGGCAAGAATGTTTGTTCTCAGAACTCTCACTCTACATAGTGCTATAAGTTCTAGCCAGTACAATGAAGCCAGAAAAGGAAATAAAAAGTATACAGGTGGGAAAGGAAGAACAAAAACCCTGTTCTTACAGACAACACGACTATTTATTTAGAATGTTCTAAGGAACCTGTACAAAGAAACACCTAAAGCTATATGGGAGTTCAGTGAGATTGCAGGACAGAAGACGAATATACAGAAACCAGTAATGTTCTACACGCCAGACACGACTACACAGACACCAAGAGTAAAAATACAGCGCCATTTGCAATCACTTAAAAAAATTAAACATTAGGTGTATGATTCTATTTATATGATATTCTGGAAAAGGCGAAATTAAAGGAATAGAAAATAGATCCATGGTTGCCAAGGGCTGGGGGTTGGGGGAGAGATCACAGGGGATTTCTGTGAGGAGAAGCAACCCTCTGTGTTTCCATTGTGCTGCTGGTTGCTACCAACTGTATGCATTTGTCAAAACCGGCACAGGTGCATCCAAAAGAGTTAATTCTCTTGTGTGTAAATATTTTAAGGTGAGTAAAAACAATAGGCATGAAGAATTTCCAGGAGGGAATGGGCTTGGCCAGATTTGCAGGCAAGGAAGTTCACACCTGTTGCCCTGTGGGGAGCAGAAGGGGTGAGGCAAAGACCTGAAGGCCCGCAGATTGGCCAGGAGATACCCAGAGTCCTCCGGGTCCAAGACCAGCAGGGACTTCACTAAGACTGAAGCAGCAAAGGAGTCAGTGCAGAGAACATGGTTTCAGTAACTCCTCGGACTGTTTTAGGCCTGGGAATACAAAGACGGATTCCAAGAAAGCAAATTTTTTTTAAATAGGGGTGTGTGCACATGTGCGTGTGCGTATGAGAACCAGCATGCACAATGGTACCTTGCACGTGTGGCAGCCACGGGGCGCCTGGGGGCCGACTTGGTTCCGGCCCAGTTCACGATTCAGGGCCGTCCGATGGAGACCTGGAGGCGCTGTGCTGCGTGCGGGCTCTTTCCTGTCCTCCTCTCTTCCCCGGCTTAGGCTCCCCTCTCCCCTCTCTTCTTCTCAAATAAATAAATAAATGAAATCTTAAAAAAAAAAAAAAAAAAAAAAAACAGAAAAGCCATATGCTTGGGAAAACTGATTTCATGAGCTCCTGAAGGATAAGGACCCATGACCAGGATTTTTAACATTTTAGGTCAAGGACAAGATTATTAAGCACCAATTAAAAATAAAGTTTTAAAAGTAAATAAAACGATAAAGTTTGGAGTCTAAAAGCAGTGACTGTGTCATACGGGGTCATTTACTCCATTCGCATGGGACTCTAACTGCTCACCAGAGGCAGAAGGTGAGAGGAGCTGTCCCCAGATCTCAAGGCTGTAGGCAGCAAAGTGACCCCAAGGGACCTTAGGGAGTGGCCAGGGGCTGGAGGCCGGCTCAGAGAAAGCCAGCAGGGGCGGCCGCCGGCTGGAGGGGACGCTGTTTTGGAAGGGTTCCGATCAGAGCACTGTACCTTGCCCTCTGCGGCAGCTGCTGCCCCCCCCCCCCCCCCCAGCTCAGAAACAGAGGCTTAGTTTGGAGATCAAGCTTCCGCTGGGACAGGAGGAGGTGCTGGCTCGGGGCTCCTCCAACTTTCCACCACCAAGAATTCTTTTTATCTTTTCCACCCCACCCCAGCCGAGCCACAGTGTGTCGGGTCAGGTTTTCCTACAGATTTAGTAACAATGAATTCTTCAGGAATCAAAGACATTCATAGTTGCCAGCCAAAGCTTTATGCAAGAAACCGGCTAGTGGATGTGGTTAACTAGTTTAACACTGTTCAGTAAGCAGTAATGGTGGACACGGATCCAGAGCCAGAGCGCACAGCTGTGACGTCCTTGTCCCCGGGCTAATGGCGGACGACACGTGCAGAGTCACCGGCTCAGAGCACCCGCACAGGACGAGAGAGGAAAGGGTGTTAGGAGGTGCGGGGGTGGGGCAGAGGAGGCTGCCCCGAGACCCCCTTGAAGGACTGGAAGGGTAAGGGAGAGGAGGTGGGGGTTGGGGCCGGAGTCCCCTGTGGAGCGCAGGAACACCATCGAGGCCCTAGTCAGGATGGCCGCCATTCCCCGAGGATGCCCTACTACGCGTCAGGCTCCGGGTCCACGCGGTCGCTCCTTTACTGCTCACTCCGAGGACGTCCTGGAGATGTGGGGTATCCGCCCAGTTCGCCGGCAAGGCAACCGCCGCTTCCCCACGTCCAACGCTTTGCCCGAGGCCTCAGAGCTGGGACGTGAGGCCTTAGCGTTGGGAAGCCGCTGGACCCCAGAGCCTACAACCAGCAGTGCTGCGGTGTCTTCGACCAACAATCAGTGTGGGGCTGCCCGAGAAGTGAGTGTGAGAGAAGACGGCGCCACGGTGTGCGCTCGGCTGGGCTCCCCCGGCCAGTGTGTGAGGGGCAGACCACAGGCCGACCTGAGAGGGGCCCAGGGGGCTTGGCTCCCCCGCTGCTCTCTCTATGCGGGAAGGGTCCCCCTGGTCCTTGGGCCCTATTTCGTGTACGTGCCCCCTTCCTGTTAGATTTTACACAATGTTGCCCAGAACGCTTACGAACACCCCGGAGCTCTGGGACGCCGTGAGCTCCTCTTGCGGTGCCGGCGCGCCCAGGCTGCTGAGCGAGCCCAGCCCGGACTCTCCGGACGGAGACTGGCGTGAGTCGGCTTCCCGTCTGTGACTTTCCTCAGCGTCCTCCCGAGTTGGACCTCCTGCCTTGTGCATTTGTCGCAGCTCGAGTGCCGTGGAGAAAGGGAGGGTGGCCGTGGCTCAGCCGAGGTGGCTGGCCACATGTGCGTGGACTCTTCTCCCTGTAAAAGCTTTAACTGTAGTCAGGAAGGAAATCGGGACAACAGTTCTTCGGGGTGGAATCTGCTCCGAAAGGTGAGCTACTTAGTTTCTGCCGTACACTGAGGTGCCGTGGGCCACCCGTGGTGCCCTCCTTAGGCTGAAGGTGTCATGACAGCGGATGGTCACCCTCAGTGTCACCCTGCGAGGTACATTCACAAGTTGAGGGGACCCATGACATTCCATGTAGTCCCCAGCCATAGAGACAGGAGGACAGCCCTGAGACGTAAAGACAGCTTTCGTTGTAGGAAAACAAAGGAGAAACAAAATGCCTCAGGAATGACAGTTTGAATTCAACTGCGATTCATGACGGCACAGACATAAATATAAATAGGTTTTCAGTGGCTTCCATGGACTGTGGAGAGGGACTCCTGGCGCGCTCCTAGAGAAGCTCAGGGCAGCCAGGCTATTCTGAGGCCAGGCTCTGGGAGGACACCCTCCCGTGCCCACGAATCGTTCCCTTGGCACTGCCCTCAGAGAGAAGCACCGGCCTGTGCAGCCCATGGTCTGACCCAGGGCGGCCTCTCCCAAGTCCTTTCCTTTTAAGGCCATCAGGGACCCCAGTCCCCGCCTGCTGGCCGGAAGCAGGTGTGCCTGCTGGAGTGTGAGGGGTCCTCGCTACAAATAGCTTGACCCTGAAGTTTCTAAAAGGGAGTCTGGACCACCTGAGCCTCCCAGGAGAGGTACCAGTCACACCGACCCTGTTGCCGTTTGTGCCCAGGCAGAGCCATGTACAGAAGCTGGAACGTGGAGGGCACTTTGTGAGACATTTCAGCGGCAGGTTAAATGTGTCCCACAGCTGTCACTGCGGCGCACTCTCCCCAAAATAGTCCCAGCGCACGGACAAGACACATAATGGCAGAGATGAGATGAGACCGACAGCCGTCCTGAGCACGACCCCTTAGGGATAAGAGATGCGATAAAGGTCTTGGCCAAAAAGCCCAGGAAAGCGGGGACCAGAGGGCTGAATTGTAAGGGGACTTGCCGGAGCCAGGGAGTGGACCAGATGCCTGCAAAGTCTGCTCTCTGAGAAGGCAAGCAGCGTGTGTGCTACGGACACAGAGCAGGGGAACGGAAACGAGTAGAAACCGTGTTTAAGAATAAAAAGCAAAGGACCTTGAGAGGAAAGGCACGGCCGGGGAGCAGCTGCCGAGACCTTGTGAAGGGCTTCCCATGTCGCCCAGCACACCGGTGGCCAGGAGCGGCTCCTGCAGAGGCCGGGGCCCCCCAGGTCCCCCCTCCGCCCCCACCCTGGGAAGGGGCATCCGCCCTGCCTGCGGGGAAGCCAGCTGATGTGGAGCCTATGATCGAAGAAGGGCTAGGGTGGTCTTACAGTGGCACCCCGGGAAGGGCCGGCAGTCCTCCACCGTGGGTCTCGGATCACCAGAAGACATCTACGTGGTTCACAGAAGCACTGTCACAATAAAGGAAATGAGACGGTGACTACCTCAGTAAGTCCCACGGCAGGAAGAGGCTGTTTTCCAGAATGTGCGCTCGCCGCTGGCTCCTTCGGAAAGCCTGGGACAGTCAGCAGCTGGAGAGAACGGGTCTTGGGGTCCGGTCCGAAGAACACACACACGTGCTCCGCTTCTTTCTGTGATGTCCCTTTGCTCCCGGCTTTGGCGTCCTCCTCCGGCTGAGCAGGTCGGGAGAGATCAGAGCCCAGACCCTACAAAGAGGTCAGGGTCTCCTGAGCGGTGCTGGAACCCTGTTGATCCGTTTCTGGTAAAATTGCTTGGAAAAGCGACAAGTGGCCCAGGTGCACTGGAGGCTTTGCTCAACTAATAGAAACAGATCCGATTTGCTCAATTCAGCAATATCAAGACTCATACATACGTCTTTTGCTCTTAGTGGAAACGGAACTGAATCTGATCAAGCTTCTAAATCTACAGATTTACAACGAGCTACAGAAATGCAGTCAGTAATGTCCACAAAGCAGGGAAGTCTGCAGCACAAACCCCCTGCCCTCTTGGACAATTTCACATCAGGTGAATGAGAGAGAGAGAGAGGGATTTCGCTCCTGACTTGAATGAACTGTAAATAGACATTTATGAGGGCCGTCTGGGTGGCTCAGTGGGTTAAGCCCCTGCCTTCGGCTCAGGTCATGGTCTCAGGGTCCTGGGATCGAGTCCCGCATCGGGCTCTCTGCTCGGTGGGGAGCCTGCTTCCCCCTCTCTCTGCCTGCCTCTCTGCCTCCTTGTGATCTCTGTCTGTCAAATAAATAAATAAAATCTTTTAAAAAAAAGATAATTGAGGAAACTTGAACATTGGACTGGATATTTGATTGAAGAATCACAGTTAATGTTAAAAAGATATTATTGTGGTACTGTGTTATATTTTAATATATGGTCATTATCTTCTCCAGGGCTGAAATATTTACGATGAAGTTTTGTAGAATTTCTGAGATTTGCTTCGAAATAATCTAGGGGGTGGGAAGGATGACATAAGCCTGAGCACAAGGAGGTATTGAAGTGCGTGAGGGGCACATAGCGTTTCGCCGCGCTGGTCTCTTGGCTCCTTCTGCGTGCACGTGAGATGTCCCATCGTCAAAGTCCGGGACGAGTGGATGCGGCAGTGGAAGGCTCAAGCCAAACAGAGCTCATGCTTTGTAATGAACCGAAGCCTACAGTCACTTCAGATGGTGGGCAGAGATAAGACCTTGCCCTCTAGGAGATTCCTTCATTTAGGACAGACGCACAAGCCCCCATGCCCAAGGGATGGCAAGTGTCAGGGTGAGAGGGGCTGAGGCGTCAGGGGGACCCAGCCCCACACTGGCTGTAAATTTGGAGCCACTGAACAGCTACTTAGGTTTTCTGTACTTTAAATTTCAAAATTATTTTTCTTATAGCATTACAAGGGACATGGAATGATGCACATTTATTAAAGGGATTAGAGAAAGTAAAAATCCCTCCAAACCTAACCAAACTTCCTGATGAGTTTTGATAGGTAAATGTTTCTGACCAATTTGTGAAAACTATAAGAAGGAATGTGACCTTGCTCCAACTTCCAAAGGAGTAAGAAAAGCACTGGTCATTTTTCCCTACGAGCAGTCTTTTCCGAGGGAAATCCGCATTGTTAGAACTTTGTAATGTGCATAAAGGTTAAAACTCCTCTCACTTTCATGAATCCCAAGGGAAGTCATAATTTTCTGTGGGTTTCTCCAGACAACCCAAAGTCTTCGTGTACATCTTTATAAAGCGTCTGGTGTTTCTGGGGGCACCCGTGGCTCAGTCAGTGGACCGTCCAGTTCTTGGTTTTGGCTCAGGTCACAATCTCAGGGCCACGAGATGGAGCCCCATGGAGTCTGCCTGAGTCTCTCTCCGTCTGCCTCTGCCCTTCCCCACAAGCACACATGTGCTCTCTAAATAAATATATAAAATCTTTAAAAAATAATAATAAAGTAAAAAGCTTGGGGTTTTAGTTTCACTGTCCAGCAGATAGTTCGAGCAACAGCCTGTGCACAGTAGGACAGCACCAGCGGGCTCGCGCCCTGTGCGGGAGTGAGTCAACACACCTCCTCCCAGCCTCGCCCCGCACACGGCCTGAACATTTCTGGGTTTGTGGAGACCGCGCTCACGGAGACGACAGTCTCTTTCTCACTCATTAGCAGGCCATCAGGTGTGCCCACGGACATCCTCCCTGGCTGGCTACCAGTGAGACGCTCTGTCGAACAAAGTGATTTGTTACTGACGCAAACCAAGTTACCCCTTACATTTTTCCTATTAAGTTGACTACTGTATTGCATCTATAATCAAAATAAAATATTTTGAGAAGTTTGGCCAAAAAGGAGGAGGAGTGGGGTGCCTGTCTGGCTGTGCCTGTCAACCTCGGGGTTGTGGGATCGAGTCCCAGGTTCAGGGTAGAAATTCCTTTATAAAAAAAAGGCAGGGGAGGGAGAGGAGTTATTACACTAGAATTCTAATTTACAAGCTTTGTCCTAAAATTAAAAATAAATAAACAAGGGCGCCTGGGTGGCTCAGTGGTTTAAAACCTCTGCCTTCGGCTCAGGTCATGATCTCAGGGTCCTGGGATGGAGTCCCGCATCCGGCTCTCTGCTCAGCGGGGAGCCTGCTTCCTCCTCTCTCGCTGCCTGCCTCTCTGCCTACTTGTGATCTCTGTCTGCCAAATAAATAAAATCTTAAAAATAAATAAATAAACAATAAAATCCCATTATGGAGGTCTATAAAATAAAGAAAACCGCACATACCGGGTTGCCCTGCTGGGTTCACGTGGGTGTTTTGGATTCATTTCGGCACATGCCCGTAGTGCGGCGGCAAGCACCCGGAGCTCCCCTGGTGTGCAGTCAGCGCTCTGCCCTCACGTCCTGCCGTGTTTCCCTCACGGATTTCGGATTTCGTAGTCGGCCCTCGCAGTGGCAGGATAGCATCCCACACGGAGTATTTCGCAAACTGCCAACTTCCCCATGGTTGGTTATTTAAGGGATTTGGAACTAAAACGCTCCCTCTCGGGACAGGGCTTCTACTTACGAGATGCGCGGCACGTCTCCGTCGCCAGGAGCGACAGCTAACGGAGGAGCCCGGCCCTGGCCGTGTCCCTGCACAGCGAGGGGCCGATGGCGAGGACGGGCTTCAGGGTGGGGACGTCAGTCCTTCTGTCTCGGAAAGCATCAGCGGCGTCGTCTCACTTGTGTCCGGCGGGAGGAGGCTCCTTCCCAGACACCTGCACTAGCCTCCCCCAGCCCGCAGCCCGGGCCGCTTCGTCCCTCTCCCCGCACCGGGCCCTGGGCGGCTGGTAAGAACCGCACACGGGACCCCGCGACGCGCGCTCCCAGCTCGGTCGTCCTGCCTTCCCCACGAGGGCACGAGCTCCCTGACGGGACGGCCGGAGTCCGTTCTGCCCCGGGCTGGGCCCCAGGGCTGGGCATGGAGATGGTGCTCAGGGTGTGGGGGGAACCAGTGTGTGCTGCAAGCTCGTCCCCAGAACCCCCAGGACCCGCTTGTCCTCGTTATCGAGTCCCAGCGCGAATGTCACCTCCTGCCTGACCTCTAAAGTGGACACCTGCCCACTCAGTTACCTCACACTTTTGGTTTTCCCCAGAGACACCTGATGTGCTCAGGCTCAAGAGGGCGGGGGGTCATGTCTCTGTTCCCAGCTTTCTCCCCGGGACTTACAAAGCGCCGCGACATGACAGGAGCTGGACGGCTGTGGTCAGGGTAGTGGAGAGGGAGCAGGGACTGTCTGAACAAACACCCCAACCCACCTCTTAATAAACAACAGAAATAAGCAAATTCTGATTTCTCGGGAAAATCATCCTCTCGTGTCTACGCTCTCATAACGATCAGTGCGGCCCTGGTGCGGACTTCTATCCTCTTGAGAGCCCACGGGCGGGACTGTGGCGAAGACCACGGGCCCCTCCGCACCCTGCAGGTATCCCTGGCCCTGCGTTCGGCCCCTGTGTCTTTCCAGGCTCACGTCTTCCCCTGAGAAACGCTGGCCTGGCTGGCGTTGTTGCAAACAGCTTCGCAGGGAAACCACAAAGGGCAGGGGATCCTTTTGCGATGCCTGAGTTTCAGAGCCTCAGAGCCCAGGGACAAGGCTTTTCTAAGCCTGACGAGGTTCCAGAGGAGTTGTAAACAGCGGCGCTCGCGGGAAGCGGGAAGAACACAGCTGGTGCAGTCCGACAGGCTCGCCTCCGAGAAGCTCACTGACATCTTGGTGTTTGTGCAGGACTATTCTGAAAATTGTAAGTGACAGGAAAAGCAGCACAGATGGGCCAGCAGTGTCCCCACCTTCGAGGCCCCTCCTGTGGTTCTCAAGAATCAATTCTAATCGTTAATGAAAACTGCTAATATCAGAGAGTCAAGAACATAAACACAATCAGAATCCAGTTGTAGCTTTTGAAATAATTAAAAATAAATACTAAGAGAGGAAAATAAAATGAAATAGGGATTCTTAACAAGTCTCTTACAACTGTTAATATTTCAAAGGCAGCCTTAAATTCAAATATTTGGTCAGGCCTTATATTATAGCATGTTTCAACATTTGGTATAGGAAATAGAGTCATTCTAATTATGGACCTTCCTTTTATCGCCAGGACGTGTAGGTCTGTCTTGGACTTCTCTGATTTCTGCTCTGAGAAAAAGAGGACAAGGAAAAACACGGTGACCCCTTGCCAGTGGTAAGTGAAAGCAGCACAGGCCATATCCTGTTGAGTCAAAGGCTCTGAGAAAAGCAAGTCTTCGCTTGGGAGACAAACCCGAAGAGGCTCTGAGTCACAGAGAGCACTGTGTTGCTGGGGTGGGGGCGAGGGGTGGGCATTACCGAGGCACTTGCAGGGATGAGACCCGTGAGCTGTATGCGGGTGATGAATATGTTGGCGGACTAGAATTTAAATTAAAAAGAAAGAAGCAAGCCTTCTCTTGCACTTTCTTGGTGGAGCAGAACTCTGCAGGAAGCAGGCCGTCTGCTCTTTGGACTCAGAACGTCCATAACCGAGATGAAGCCTCAGGATTTTCGGCGTTGGCAACTATACAAAATCCTCAGCGAGAATCTCAGCGGCATTTAGAGACTCGAGCCCCTCACAACATCAAGGTTCATTTGAAAGGAATTTACCAAAGCACAAGAAGTAAGAGGACTTGCTGGTAGAAAACACAGAAAACCCGGAGAAAGAGAGACCAGTAGAATCAAATGAATACTGAGTCTTAATGTCATCTCTGCTGCCCGTCCGTTGCCTGGGAAACCCCATAAATTTCTCTGCTTCCAAACAAAGTCTGTGTTTTGATGTTTGTCTCTCCAGACCACAACCCTCCCCCCCTTTCTGCCCTCACCTCAGTACCCCCATCCCATACACACACTCAGGATCTCCAGCACAGATTACCACCTACCAACTTTTTGGGTTAGCCCCTCTTCTGTAGATTACCACCAGTTTGCTGGGTTTATCACCAGCCCTTTCCGCTTCGGTATGAGGGTGATCTGAGATTTAGAGCACCAACAAGGCATCCCTCCTTCCAGGTATGAAAGAGGATTTACAGCTGGGCTCAGGGCCCCTTCAAAACCTCAGCACAGTCTGTGTCCTGGCAGAGGGTGGGCCTCGGACCCGCTAGGCGACCCACCGGAGCGTCTGCCGGGGATGGCTAGCCTGGGCAAGCCGACACTGCCATCTGGTGGCCCCTGGGAGAGTGGTCGCTGCTGCAGAATGTGATGGCACCTCTTCCTGGACCACAGCTAACTGCTCTTCCAACTCCACAAGCTTCCAGCGGACTGCTGCTCTCCAGAAGAGGCACGAGTTCAGGTCTGCTGGACGACAAAGTGGTATGGGCGCACACCGTAGATCACCTGTGCTTCCTTAGTCAGCCCCGTGAACGTCAATCCACACCCCACATTGTGTTTTGAACATTTATTTCAGTGAAAGAGAGAGAGAGAGCAAGCAGGCAGGAGGTAAGGGCGGAGAGAGAGAGAGAGAGAGAGAGAGAGAGAGAGAGACTCAAGCAGACTCCCCACTCAGTGCAGAGCCTGATGTGGGGCTCCATCCCAGGACCCTGAGATCAGACCTGAGCCGAAACCAGGAGTCAGATGCTTAGCAAGCTGCACCACCCCAGGCGCCCACTCCCTCTCCCCATGTTGTGTTTTTGAATGGAGATTTTCCCATTATAGAAAAATTACTTTTCAAGGATGACTCCAGGCTCCAAGAAGTCACTCGGACCCAAGAGCCACCTGGACACTAATCTTGTGCTACATGGTGGAGCCCAGCACCTGCTTGTGACTCACCTTCAGGACAGAGACGAGTGATCACGGCCCAGGCAGGCAGGGCCTCCCTTCGTTGGACATACCCAGACGCACCACCTCCGAAATGCACACACGTGCTGTGAGCCCTCCCCTGTCCCCGACAGAAAACAAGACCCAGGATGTTCATAGACAAACCCCCGTGATCCTGCAGGTGGGACTTCCCCTGTCCTCTGTCCTGGAGGAAAATGAGCTGCCTCGCAGAATGCAGGCATGAGGTTCCTGCACCTCCGACTCACCCGGCCCTCAGGCTCCTGCAGCAGCCCAGATCATGCGTGAAACGAGCTGCCACCTCCTTGGTAGAAGCGACAGCATGGGAAGGTAACGGATCTCCTTCCCACGTCCAGGTGTGGCCAGATGCTGGGATCCCTGGAGGGGGCCTGGCAGGTGTGGGAGGGGAAGCAGCAGCAGTCGTGCTCTGGTGCCCACCCGGAGGGGGCATGGGCAGTGCCTCGGCTCGCAGTGCCTTCAGCTCCTGCCTGACTCACTCTAGCTTTCCCTTGTCCCCGTCCCGTCCCTGAGGTGGGCTATCTGGAGGTAGTGAGGGTGACCCAAGTGTGCTCATGGCCCTGACTCGCCAGTTCCAGTGTTCCTGCATCCTCCACGTCACACCTGCCCTCCCTCTCCAACAGCCTGCACTGTGGGTTTTAGGCTCCAGCACCACACACAGACCAGGTCCAGCTCCTCTTAAGCACACCAGGTCAAACCCCATCATAAATCCCTTGCTGGGTGTCTCCTACAAGTTGTTTCTCTGATTGAACATCTGAAGAGTTAAGGGAGTTTTTAAAATTGTGTATACTTCATCTGGGTATTGGATTTAAAATATTTTTAGGGCCCAGCTCAGAGACTAGGATAATATATCTGAGGTGCACCCAGGAATTAGTTTTTAACCAGTTTTCTTCCAATACAAGAGACTCCGCCAGTCGTAATCTGGAAGTCAGAGGTGAAGGAATGCAGACCTCAAGTCAGAGAGCAAGCTAGCAAATGCTGTTGGCCATGAAGGGCACTTCTAGGTGTTAGGTACAGGAAGGCAGGGGAAGAAACTGTCAGGGTAACAGCCAAGACATTTTGGTAATAAGGACACTGTCATACTAACTGGTCCATATTCCTCTTAAGTAGCTTGAGTTGGTCTCATAGCCTGTTTTTTCTTTCTGCAATGGCAGCAGTAAACGTGGTTGTGTATGAACCCTGGAGGCCCGAGCAGCACCGGCCAGTCCCAGGTCCAGCTGGGCTGGCACAACCCCACTGGGGAGTTCCACTGAGCAGGCTTCAAAGAAGTGTTTCTACCCTTTCTGATCACTAGAGAACAAACATACACACACATTTCAATTCCATGTGTGTAAATTAAGTCACAGTCAACACTGAGTAAGCACTAGTTTCCTACAGTTTCTAATAGCATCATATTCTCAATCCCTTTCATTCTGTGCAGTAGGCAGAAATGCAAGTCTGACCTATGAAGGGAAGTCAACATAACAGCAGCTTTTCACCAAAAACCAAAGGCTAACTAGAAATCTAAACTCTCATCTACCGAAGTGCTAAGGGGCTGCCTTTTTCAGGAGAGGAACTGTGGTTAAATGGTTTATAAAAGCCACCCAAATAATTCGAGTTAGCTCTGAAAGGACCCACATGCCACCATGTCCTCAACACAAGGCTGTACTGACTCCAGCCTACTGCAAACACAGGCCTTCAAATGAGACTGCACCCAAGGTCTAGAGAAAGACTAGGTCCCAAGAATTCGTACCTGAAGCTGAGAAAAAGACATGAAATTTGTAAAACTTCCCTAGCAATCTTTGGAGGTGGGGACCTTATAGAAAATTCTAGACACACAAATTTATATTTTTTAAATAGTGGAGAACTGAATCCCCAAATCGATGGAAACTCCTTTGAAACAAAAAGCATACCTACTTTGTAAAATTGTAAGGACTAGTTTTAGGTGAACCTGCCCAGATCGCAGGGCACCCAGATATCTAGCCAAGTATTACTTTCAGGTGTCTGTGGGCACTTCTGAGTGAGATCAGCATTAGAATTGGTGCACGGAGTAAAGCAGGTGCCCCGCCCAGTGTGGGCATCATCTGATCTGCCCGGGGCATGAACAGAAAAGGTACAAGGGAAAATGGGCTCTCAGCCCAACTGCTGAGCTGGGACAGGGCCTTCCTCACACATCACCTCTCCTGGGTCATCAGCTTTCAGGTGACACATCAATGGACTTCTCACCAAATTTTAAAATACGTATCTCTTAGAGTTTTGATAATTTTAGTTAACAGGAGACCAACAAGAAAACCCCGCTGTCGTTAATACACCACAAAACCAATCACAACCCCTAGGTCAGACCGTACCATTTGACTTGCTCAACACCAAGAAAATGGCTCCCATTTTATGTAGTGGAGATGAAATTTATTTAATTGTCCTAAACGGATACTACTTTAGCTCTACCAAAGTTTAGGTCTCGAATTTTTATTTATTTTTTTTAGCAAGCTCCACATCCAGCATGGGGCCCAAAGCAGGGCTTGATCTCACGATCCTGAGATCGAGACCTGAGCTGAGATCAAGAGTCCGACACTTAACTGACTAGGTCACCCAGGTGCCCTCGGATTTGATATTCTTACAGTGTTTACAAAAATTCTTCCTGCTGATGTCTGGCTAAAGCTGATTTGAAGGGCTCTTTGCTTTGGTCATTTTCTTCTGTTCTGGTTGATTGGAATTTTCCTCCCACACAGCCATTTCAGACTGCTTAGCCACTCCACGGATCGGAAATTTTAAGACATTCCATTCACATTCATTAATAAAACCGAGATGGCTTTGAAGTCGCTTTAAGGTAAGCTGGGTGGACTAAATTCCAAAAACCCTCTTTGTCACAAGGGCTTGTCATTATGCAGTGAGCAGCTGACTGAGAGAGTCATCTTTTCCAGAAAAATTTCTTGCTCATAAATAGAAAAAAAGGGGCTCCTAAGTAGCTCAGTTGGTTAAGCCTCTGCCTTCAACTCAGGTCATGATCTCAGGCTCCCTGCTCAGCGGGGAGTCTGCTTCTCTCTCTCTTCCCGTGCTTGTCCTCTATTTGTCTCTCTCTCAAATAAAACCTTTGGAAAAATAAATAGAAGGGAAAAACTGACAGGACCTGTTTGTTTTTTCATCTTTTAAATACAAAAACAGGGGTGCCTGGCTGGATCAGTCAGTGGAGTATGTAACTCCTGATCTTGGGGTCATGAGTTTGAGCCCCACGTTGGACGCAGAGCTTGTTAAAAAAAAAAAATCTAAAAATTAAAAAAGGATTAAAATACAAAAATAGCTCTGGAAGACAGAAAAATATGAGAAGCAGAGAAAGAAAGGAAGGGGCGCCTGCGTGGCTCAGTTGACAGATGATTGCCTTCAGCTCAGGTCATGATCCCAGGGTCCTGGGATTGAGCCCCACATCGAATTCCCTGCTCAGCGGGGAGTCTGCTTCTCTCCTTCCCCTTGCTCATGCTGTCACTCACTCGCTCTTTCAAATAAATTAAATCTTTGAAAAAGGAAATGGAAGGAAAAAAGAAATTCTACTTTCTAGATCTGTCCTGCTTAGAGACCACAAGTTATAACACACTGCTTACTTCAGCCTTTATTTTTTAATAAAGCACATTAGTCCAACAGTTCCAAGATACAAAATTCACCAGTTCTGAAGTGACAAGGATAACAGCACAGAAATCAATCCTTCCTCAGGGGAACGGTCTCCTCCCGGATGCCCTCCTTGGTCACGATGCAGATTCTGAGCGCGTCCCCGGTGTACACGTCCCTCTCGGCCGCAGAAACGAAGACGTCTTTCACGAGCCGCATGGCTCTGTCCAAAGACAGTGGGACATGCTCCACGTTCTGCATGTTCTTGAAACCAACCTGGTGGGACAGGAAAGGTGGCTGAGTCATCACATGACAGTAAGAATGCCTTCAAGTATCTGAGGATTCGCAACGAACAGATCACACAAACCTGGTATGTCTGCGAGCTGAAAAGCAGTGACACCTGACACTCATTCACTAAGACAGAGCTCCTGCTCCTGAGGAGCACACACAGCCTAGAGAGGACATACGAAAGCAGAGCTGCGGGCCCCAGTGTGCTCCCAGCAAGAAGGAAAAAGAGCCAGGAGAGCCGGAGCTGCCGTAACTAGGTCGCCTGATGGGAAAGGCTTTGGCAGAAGACACTTGGGTGCAGGAGTGGGAAGGGTGAGCCACAGTCAGAGGGGAGTGACACTGCGGACCCAAGGCCTGGTGACGGGGCAGGCACACCACACCGGAGGTGCGGGTGTAAAGAAGAGTGGCAGGAGACGCGGCAGAGAAGCAGCACACACCAGCGGCTACACATCTGTGATACACTTCAGAAGCACAAGGAAGGAAGCCTGGAGGCAAAAGGATGCTGGGAAACGCAGGCCTCAATTTAGCAACAGTAACAGAAAAGGGGTAAATAAAAAAATGTACTTGGAAGTCAGAATACAAAATTAGGTGACAGAGAAATGGTGAATATGGGGAGAAAGATATATATTTTTTAATCTTTAAAAAAATTAACATATAATTTAGGATTTGTCCCAGGGGTACAGGTCTGTGAATCATCAGGCAAACACAGCTCCAGCACTCACCATAGCAGGTACCCTCCCCAGTGACCCTCACCCAGCCTCCCCACCGCTACCCCCAACTCCCTCCGGCAGCCCTCGGTTTGTTTCCGGAGATCAAGAGTCTTATGGATTGTCTCCCTCTTGATCCCACCTTGTTTCATTTCTTCCTTCCCTACCCCCCAAAACCCCCCACCTGCCTCTCAAATTCCTCAGATCAGAGAAATCCTATGATAGTTGTCTTTCTCTGATTGACTTATTTCACTCAGCATAATACTCTCTAGTTCCATCCACGTCGTCCCAAATGGCAAAATTTCATTTCTTTTGATGGCTGCATAGTATTCCATTGTGTATATGGACCACATCTTCTTTACCCACTCATCTGCTGATGGACATCTGGGCTCCTTCTGTAGTTTAGCTATCATGGACATTGCTGCTATAAACATTCGGGTGCACGTGTCCCTTTGTATCACTACATTTGTATCTTTAGGGTAAATACCCAGTAGCGCGATTCCTGTGTTGGGTAGATCCCTGTGAAGGGTAGATCTATTTTCAACTTTTTGAGGAACCGCCATGCTGTTTTCCAGAGTGGCTGCCCGAGCCTGCATTCCCACCAACGGTGTAGGAGGGCTCCCAGGAGAAAGGTTATTTTCAAGATCTTCAGGGAAAGGTGCCAGAGAACTGAAAACATGGAGCAACCACTAACCACTGTAGACACCAGAGCCTGGACTTCATAGAACACAGAAGATGCTACCGCCGTGGGGCAGAAAGAGGCCACAAGATAGCCAGCCAAACAGAGACAGGAAGACTGGGGTAGGGAAAATCAGCCAAACATATTCAGCAGGGACACACAAGAAAGCCCTGATGTCTCCATTCTCCTCCGCTGGCAAAGAGGAGAACGCAGAGGAAAGCACTTTGTGTCAACGTCACATGCAACATGGATGCAGTCTCTTACCTGGTTGTCAAGCAGGGGCTGGAGCATGGCACTGGCTGAGCCTCCAGCCTTGAACGAGTCTCTCTGGTAGGACCCTACAGGGTCAAAGCTATACACGGCTCCCTTCCCTGAAAGAATAAAACAATCTCTACAGGGGTCCATCCTGACCACAATCCCAGATCACAGCAAGAATAACCCTAGTCGAAGTGGGACTATGCACGTGACTAAAATTCCAGCCAAATTCGGTAAGAAGTACATCCGCTGTGATAGCCAGGGCTCCGCTCCCCTCTTCCCAGAATGTGGTCAGAGGCACGCCTGCCCGTTCCTGCTTCCTGATGGTGTTTTTGCCCCTGGAGCTCCCTGCTGTCATCAGGGGGACATCGTGGATCGCCCAGTGGCTCCCAGTACATTTGTGGTCTCGCAGGCACACTGGTGAGTCACAGCTCCTGCTCTGAGTTCTGCACCAAGCTCCTCAACAGTCCTAACAAATGAACTAGTGCACTTCTAGCACCGACTTGCGTTAAAATTCTTCTGCTGAATGTGAACAATCACAAAGAAGATTCACTGTGTGTTTTTACTTTTTATTTATTTTTAAAGTATTTATTTGACAGAGAGAGAGAGAGAGAGAGAGAGAGAGCGCGCACAAGCAGGGGGAGTGGCAGGCAGAGGGAGAGGGAGAAGCACCTTCCCGCTGAACAGGGATCCCAGGCTTGATCCCAGGACCCTGGGATCATGACCTGAGCTGAAGGAATCCGCTTAATCGACTGAGCCACCCAGATACCCCTCACTGTGTTTTTAAACTAAGCAGTAGCACACTCTTTAGCATCAACACTATAAAAAAACCTGATTCTAATAAAGGAAAAATTTCAGAAAAACACAAACACCACAGGCAAAAGTTTCTGCCTAAAACGTCATCACTCTGCTCTGTACTACTGGAGTTGATCAGTATTGCAAAAACAAAAACCAAAACAGAACAAAACAAAACAAAACTACCAAACCAGAATCTGGATGTACACATTTCTTTCTTCTTTTTTTTGGATATTTTATTCGGTGGAGAAAGAGAAGAGAACATACGCACAGGAGCAGGGGCGAGGGGCAGAGGGAGAAGCAGACTCCCTGCTGAGCAGGGAGCCGCTGCGGATCATGACCTGGACCGAAGGCGGCAACTTCACTGACTGAGCCACCCAGGCACCCCTGAATGCACCCACTCTTAACAGCAGTTACAGAGTGCTACAAGGGGCGGAAAAATGGGCCTCTCGGGCTCTCCTGAAGGGTGCATAAATTGCTATGACTTTTGAAACAGCAATCTGGCAGTAGTACCCATTTAAATGGAAAGGTACACACCCTATGGCCCAGTAACAATCCCACTGTAGATCAGATCTACCTACAGGAAGGCGTATTTTCACCAGCACCACCCGGAACGCAGAGGGAGACAGGACTGCCCCACGGCCCACAACCACCAGACGATGTGCAATGAAGAGCCCTATAATACCTGTAGCACAGTCCTGTTGTTTAGAAGCGTAGGGAAAACACATACGTATTTGTACAAGCACACAAAAAGCACGGTGAGATAACCTGCAAACTGTAGTTGGTGCTCTCTGTGGGACTGGAGGCAAGAAAGGAAGGGAATCGTCTGGTAGGCTTCGGTACTGAGTCTGTTACCGAGCACACGTGCCACTGTAATTTTTTTTAGAACAACTGTGTTTGGGGTGTGAGACATCATGGGTCATTTACGAGGTAGGCCTTAAAAATGACACCTGTGGTCTAGAAAACACATCACACCAGAACTTAAACACCTGGGAAACGGGAGACGAGGACAGCGGTCTTCCCCCCACGGGCCTCTGCTGCGCTCAGCGGTGTGCGCTTTCTCGGAGGCAGAATTACTTACACCTCTCGGCTGAGAAGGCAGCGTCCGAGGTGCTGAGGTCGCCCAGAAGAACCCGGGGAGTGTTTCTGCTGGGAGCAAGTGTGGGACAAGACGGACATCCCAGTGGCCAGTTCACTAACTTCAGCACACGAAAAAGGGACAGCAAGTACAAAGCCAAAGAGTCACTCTATCTCTCAGCAAGCCAAGAGGCCACAAGTGAAACGAGCCCAGGTTTTAACCAAAGGCAGAACCAATCTCAGAAAGAGCTATACACAACACACTGAAGGAAAAGAGGGTGGGGTAAGTTGAAGACCAGAGCTTTGAAGACCTTCCCCCAACTTAACAAAGGCAAGAGACACATGTGTAACATCAGAGCAGAATGGCATGAGTCTTGACTATAGATAGGGTGCTTTTTCCTCACCATAATGCCCAATCTTAAAAAAGCACAACAGCTTCAATGTAAAAAATAAAGTCAAAACAAGACCTAGAAAGAAATAAACATAAACCCTAAAAGGGCGAGTCCTAACAAGGTAGGACACTCAATGTCATTAAAAAAAAAAAAAAAAAAGGACCATTAGCCTGGACCATATGCAATTCAGAAAATTCTGCCATAGCTAGACACCCCCCAAAATTAAGAGACAAAACACTCCTGGGAGCGGCGCCTGGGTGGCTCAGTGGGTTAAGCCTCTGCCTTCGGCCCAAGTCATGATCTCAGGGTCCTGGGATCGAGCCCCGCATCGGGCTCTCTGCTCAGTGGGGAGCCTGCTTCCCTCTCTCTCTCTGCCTGCCTCTCTGCCTCCTTGTGATCTCTCTCTGTCAAATAAATAAATAGAATCTTAAAAAAACAAAAGCCAAAAACTCCTGGGAGGCATCCACTGCATACATTACAGAGCTAAAACCCCTCCTAGGTATTCACGCCCCAGCTACAAAGGCCTTTCTGAAGAGCAAGCCAAGGATGGCATCAACATGACAAAAATATGTCTTCTCTGACCCAGCAACTGAACGTCCGGGAATCTTTCCAGGGAGGTGTAAGTAGTTAAGAAGTTTACAAAACTGTAAGTACAAGAATGTTCATTACATTGTTTCCATTACGGAAACTGCAAACAACTGAAATGACCTTCAGAGGACTGCTAGGTGAATGCCGGTGGAGCTACAACCTATGTAAGTCAGTCAGCGATTCATTACGGATCTTTACTCACTGGCATGAAACTGTCTCCGTGACAACACATCCCATGTACAGACGCATGCACTACACACTCTACTTACACAGCGCACAAGCACACACGACCGCCAAGATATCTGGAAGCATGCTCACCAGAAGTTTAATAGAACTCCTCTCAAAGTAGAAGCTTGGCGTGATTACTACTCTCATTCCTGTATCTTCTCACACTATTCAAAACTTCTACAGTACTACTGTTTTTGTTTCAGAAAAACTAAAGCCATTTTTAACTGGGCCACGGGCGGGGGGGGGGTGATTGTATGTATGTATGTATGTATGTATGTATGTATGTATTTGACAGAGAGAGATCACAAGCAGGCAGAGAGGCAGGCAGAGAGAGAGAAGGAAGCAGGCTCCCCACTGAGCGGAGCGCACCTGAGCCAAAGGCAGAGGCTTTAACCCACTGAGCCACCCAGGCGCCCCCCGGGGGGGGGTTGATTTTTAAAGCATGACTGTAAGTAGAGACGTAACAGCGCAGAGGTCAGAGAGGACGGCTACTGAACTGGCTATCCCGAAAGGCAGTTGTTGGATCTAGTGCCCTAAGGACAACCACTGATCTCACTGTCCTAAGTTCAGCCGTTGACCCCAGTGTCCTGAAGGACAGACATTGACCCACCTACCCTAAAAGTCTCAATTACGAGCAGGGCTCTCCTAGTCTCCTAGTCACATAAAATCCTCTAAAAAATAAGAATAAACATAAAGGATAATCAGGGCAGACCAGAGAAGATTTAAAAAGAGTTGGAGGGGAGCCTGGGTGGCTCAGTCCTTAAGCATCTGTCTTTGGCTCAGGTCATGATCCCAGAGTCCTGGGATCAAGCCCCGTATCAGGCTCCCTACTCAGCCAAAGGCCTGTTTCTCTCTCTCTTGCTGTCTCTCTGTCAAAGAAATAAATAAAATCTTAAAAAAAAAAAAAAAAAAAAAAAAGACAGTTGGAAATGCCTGAGAATACCACCAAAACATCAAAGAACAGAGCTTTGAACTCAAAACAGATTCAAACCCAAACCTTGGCTGGGCCTTTGCCCTTCAGTAGATGTGAGCATTCCTGAACTGGTGTGTGTCTTTCAGTAAAACTCAAAGGATATTGTCTGGTGTTCTCAAATTCAATGGCAGCTATTATTAATGTTGCTAAAACCTGACTTTGACATTCAAGTCAGACATACTTTAAGTGAAAAAAAGTGTTCAGCATGTTGGGTTTGGCAAGATGACCTGAGGCTAGACTACATCCATGCCTTGCATTGCCTCTCAGTTTGCAATAAGGTTGAAAGCCTCAAAATACACTGTGTCAACCTAATTTGTCTACATCTAAACTGCGGTAGATAACAGGACTAGAATGCTCCCGGAGGCCACGTTTGGGGGCAGCTATTAAGACAGAAAGAAAACAAAGGAAAAGCCCACGGAACAGAAGGGGCAGGAGTAAAAAGTGGATACAGGACAGGAGAAGAACCCAACTCCTTGCCATCCAGAAATTTTCCCTCTCAGGAGATACACTTTAATATATTGTTATCAGCCGGGCATTTCTAAAACTTTTTTTCAGTGGACTACTGTAAATGGTGGCACAGATCTGTCCTGAGAGATAGTGTCTGGTTTTTGGAAGTGAACAAAAGTCAATCCAAATGAGATCCAGTGAAAACCACCAGGGTCCCTGCTCTGTAATACAGCTTTGTATCAAAAAACAGGATGGGCATGTCAAGTAACAGAGACTGATTTTCTTAGGCCCTCCAGATAGTCCTGAATACATTCAGGATACAATGTTGGAAATGCATACATTTCTTTTAAGGCACTGCTTTTTAAAAACTTAAAAGTCAAATATTTTTGGAATGTATAATGATAATTAGATCAAGCTTCTTCAAGTCTGTTTTCTCTCCATAAGATTCAAATGCTAATGATCTACTACTTAACTCATGTGAGATCTTCAGAAAATACTAGTCATTATCAGGGCTTCCGGATACAATCTGCTGATCACCTCTTTACTTTCCTTTTACCTTCAGTTTCTTATTGCTTTAATTAAGAAAAATGAAACTGTTGGGCAAGATGGTCTTTATGGTTCTTTTCGACTCTACATGGAAACACACGTTATCTAAAAAATGCCACCCCCACTCCATTTTCCAGAATGAAAGAATTCTACCTTCTTCATCCAGTCCCCCGATGATGTTGTACACGTAGTAGGGAAAGAAACGTCTTGAATAGAGGATTGTGGACAGCATGGCAGCAATCGCCCCGGTCGTCATGGTTTTGTTATTAGAATGCTTGTACATCTGCAAGTATTAACGAAAGTAACAGGCATGGAGAGGCAGGTTGTACTACAGACTTGAACGAGGAACAATCAAGTTAAAGGGTGAACGCCGACCTGGTGAAAGAGTGCCCATCTCTTCCGTGATCACACAGCAATACTAGCATACCATCTGGGAGGGCTATAAAAATTTTTAAGGGAAAGAACTTTAAATCTGCCCTCAGCTATTTTCCATGCCACCTTTATCTCAGGAACTGCTCATTCAAGAGCAAATACACACACGAGGCTTACGTGGGGTGACCTGGGAGGAAGACTAAAGTCCAGCTCTCCTCTACCTCTGCCGGCGTCGGCAAACTAGACCGTTGGACCAAATGCAGCCCACCGACTGCTTCTGCAAAAACAGCTTTATTAGAACAGTCTCGTTCATTCAGATCTACCTCTGCCTGCACACTGCAACAGCAGAGTCAATGGCCCATAGAGCTGAAAATAATTACTCTCTGGCCCTTTACAGGTCAAGTTTGCTGACCCTTGATCAGACCCAGATACAAGCCCTTCTCTTTGCAGAGCAGATACCTGTGAGAACAGAAGGTGTGAGGGTAGGACCCTTACTCTGGGAAGTGCTCTTGCTCCTTAAAGCATCTACAGTGGAGAATACAAGTATCCAAAGCAAACCTTATTGTGATTTTGAATCCCAGATTTACTGCAGTCTTGGGGAACCCTAAATTATCCAACAGAGAAATTCTACAAAAATTACAAACATAAAATAAACTTAAGTTCACAAATTTATGAGCCACAGAACAAGCATCTCTAAAGATTCACTTAAGAATACAGGCCAAGGGCGCCTGGGTGGCTCAATGGGTTAAGCCGCTGCCTTCGGCTCAGGTCATGATCTCAGAGTCCTGGGATCAAGTCCCGCATCGGGCTCTCTGCTCGGCAGAGAGCCTGCTTCCCTCTCTCTCTCTCTGGCTGCCTCTCTGTCTACTTGTGATTTCTCTCTGTCAAATTAATAAATAAAATCTTTAAAAAAAAAAAAAAAAAAAAAAAAAAAAAAAAAAAAAAAAAAAAAGAATACAGGCCAAAATAATCAGTCAAAATACCAAAAAAAAAAAAAAAAAAAAAAAAAATTGGGAAAAATAATCTTTGTTTCAAAACCAAGCATCAACACTTTAATCACCACCATTTATGTGATAATACATGAAAGAAATTTCAAGGATTGTGTAATTGTGTTGAATTCACTGTTCCTTGTTTATTTTATTAACACAACACTACCCTGCTAGTCATGTACTTCTGTACTTTAAGTTTCACTTACAAAGTATGTACCAGGACGCATATAAACATGTCCATAAATGTACAGGGAAGCGTTCAATGTAAAGATTTCAAATACTACTAATAAATGGTTAACTATTGAATGTAATCATGTCTACACTCCAACGAGCGATTTCAAAATGATTCAGAAACAGGTTACATTTATTACAAACTCCAGTACCTATGACATCATTCGTAAGTGCATATGATCTCGTGTTACTCAAAACCAGGCAAAGACAGAACGTGCCCGCCTCTGCTAACTTCTTCACGTATCAGGTGTCCTTACCACCACCTAACAGTTGGGACGCGCACCCGACAGAAGTGAACCCTACTCCACCCTTGTATTTTTGCCAGTGAAGAGTATGTATTTACTAGTTACTCTCACAGATAAAACCCGTTTTACTTATCTTCAGAGAAAAAGAGAGCATGTCCGTGCACACAGGCCGGAGGGGAGGGAGTAGCGCAGGGAGAGGGAGAAACTTAAGCAGACGCTGTTCTGAGGGCAAAGCCTGACGTGGCGCTCTACCTCACTACTCCTAGATCATGACCTGAGCTGAAACCAAGAGTCAGACACTTAACCAACTGCATTACCCAGGTGCCCCTAAAATCCCATTTTAATACAGGCTACACTACTCCTAGCCTACTCTCCTTGAAATGATTGGAAGTTACATACTGCTGAACATACAAAGGGCTTAATAAAAATCCAGGCGCCCACGTCTGGTGGCTCAGAGGGTTAGGCCTCTGCCTTCGTCTCAGGTCATGGTCTCAGGGTCCTGGGATCGAGCCCCACATCCCGCTCTCTGCTCAGCAGGGAACCTGCTTCCCCCTCCCCCTCTGCCTGCTTCTCTGCCTGCTTGTGATCTCTCTCCCTCTTTCAAATAAATAAATAAAATCTTTAAGAAAAAAATCGACGTGCCTCTACTTTTATTGAAAGTCAGTATTCCTTTGTTCCTCATGCCTACCCATCTCACACAAAAAACATGCAGGCAGTGACACCGTCAGCCCCTCCAGAATCTGCAGGACAGGTTAGAAAGGCTCATTCTCGCACTTCCTTCTCATACCACCCTTTCCTGCTGTTCTACTCCTACCCCTCAGGTATCAAAACTTCCCTAGCGGGCAGTCAACTGAAGCCTACCAAGGTGGCAGGTGAGGACAGCTTGGGTTGTACCTCCTCATCCAAACACTCCTGCCTCGTCTACTCCTGTTCCTGCTCTTGCATCCTGTTGACTCAGAATGCAATGCCGCAAAGAGAGAAGGCACGTCAGCTAAGGGCATTCCAAACCAAGCTCCTATGCAGAAGCTTGCCTCCTCCAGAGAACATTTGTTTTTGAAGATTATCTTCTGAAGAAACCCTTCCCAGGCTACCTTGAAAAGGGTAGAGAACCTTTATATTGCACAGAGATTTTAACAAAGGGAATATTCTGCGGTTTCACATTATGCTACTTTCATGTGGCTGTATGAACAGTATCATATCATTTTCAGAATGGGCGACATGTAGTTTCATCAGCTAACCTGGAGCTTCTCCCGCTATTCTGAACGACAGTTCTGCTGTACACTTCCAACAGTGGAAGAATTGCCATTAACTTTCCATAGCATAGACATGTAAGGAAGGCATCTACCTTTAGTCTTGCTTCAATAATCTTTGTCAGGGTAAGACAGTCTCCATGAAAACCACTGCATCCAATGACTGTTTTGTCTGTTCTGTAAAAAGCACATTTCAAGAAACTGAGCTGGTCAGATAACAAAGTAAAACACGCCTTGGGCAATTTTAAATTTAAAACTCCTATTCCCACTACTTACCAAACGGTAATGGGACTAGTTAGCCCTTTGTTGTTGTGGGGAGGGGGGTCATCACTTTATTCCCTCCGCTACACTAATTACATGCAGATCAAAGACTTAGAAGAATTAAAGAATGAGTGGCCTACAGAAAACACAGGTGATATAATCTTGGGTTGGGAGCCACCTACTTAAATATGATACAACCCAATGTACACACAGAGAAGTTTCATAAATTTGACTACACAGCAAATCAAAAAATATTTTTTTAAAGATTTATTTGAGAGAGAGAGAGACAGAGAGCGTGCGCATGCATGCATGAGAAGGAGGAGGGTCAGAGGGAGAAGCAGACTCCCTGCCGAGCAGGGAGCCCCATGGGGGACTCGATCCCACGACTCCAGGATCATGACCTGAGCTGAAGGCAGTTGCTCAACCAACTGAGCCACCCAGGTGCCCCGCAAATTAAAATTTTTAAAAAGATTTACTTACTTACTTGAGAGAGTGAGGGAGCGAGTGAGCAAGCAGAGGGAGGGACAGAGAGAGGGAGAAAGATTCCCTGGCAGAACCCCCACTGAGCCGTAAACCTGACGCAGGGCTCTATCTCTCGACTGCGAGATCATGACCTGAGCAAAAACCAAGAGGTGGACACACAACCCACTGAGCCACCCAGGTACCCCTCAAATTAAAACTTATATAGAGAAAAATGATAAAGAGAAAAGAAACCCTACAGTAGATATGACCGAAGTCTAATTTTAACCTTAGTCTAAAAGGGCTCCTATCAATATCAAAAGTATTAACACACTGTATCATGGGATGTAATGTGCAGCATGATGACTAGAATTAATAGCACTGTACTGAAGGTTTTAAAGTTGCTGGGAACAGATCTTAAAAAATCCCCAACAAAAGAAAAAATTCTGTAATAACATACGGTGACAGGTGTTCACTGACTTGTGGTGATCACTTTGCAATACGCACCAATATGGAATCATTATGTTGTACACCAGAAACCACTGTATATGTCCATTACATCTCAATTAAAAAAAAATGGGAAAACTGGTACAGTTAAATGAGTCACATAAAAGGAAACACAAGTCACCATGAACATATGAAGACCCTTCATGTTGTTCACAAATCCAAAGCTACACAGGAGATGATTTCAATCAATTAGCCTGGTTAATAATGCCTAATGCTGGGGAGGCTGTGGAAAATGGTACTCCTAATAAATAACTGGCTAAGAGTATATATTAATTTAATTTTTTAAAAGGGTCATTTGGCATATCCAGCAAAAATTTAGGTGAACATCAGTTTTGTTCAGTAATTCCACTGCTAGAAATTTATCCTGTAAATATACTGATGTAAGTTTGCAAAGATGACTACACGCTTATTTGGGAAAGTATACGTGCTACGTTAATGGCTCTGTAAACAAAACAAACAAAAAGCAACTTAAATGCCCACCACTGTGGAACTGATTAAATTCTGGTAGAGCCAAAGAAATTCAACCAGGTCTCAAAGACTTCTGAATTTCAGTATCAATCTATACGGAAACCTGTATCAATATCATCAAGATAATTGCAGAAGTCACATGATAAACTCTTCCTTCCAGAGATTTATGAGTGATTCATACAAATCATACCTGTCCAGCCAGGGGGACTGACAGCTCTGGGGGCATCACCAGCATTTCCTGACCTATCGCTACAACCAGCCTCACTGCACCGAGTTAAAGAGCTCCAATCCTCCGTAAGGCTGCAGTGTCTTTAGTTATCAAGATGGTCAGTGAATAATACCAATAGAGCAGGACAAAATCTCGGAGCTTTAAGATGCTTCTCCCAGATATTCAGGTGCACATTAAAGGGAGGAGAGTCTGCATGCAAAGAATGAAGACTAAATGCAGACTCGCCAACAGGTGGGGAAGAAGCAAGTTTGGCTCTAAGTCAGCCCCAAAGGACCTGGGATTAGGTGTACACAGGCAGTTTCAGCTCTATGTATGGTTCAGTGCGGAAGATGGATGATAAGGATAGAGGACGTTACTAACGTGCTATCTATCTACATACCTGTAGTATTGCATAAAAAGAAAAAAGAACAGGTATTCTCCTCATAAACACACACGCTAAAGCAGAACATTACAAAGATAAGCAGAACCTTGCATGACAATGGTATTTGTAAAGTTAGGTTCTTAAATTTTATCTGTGACATTTACTACTTTCAAATTATGAAACATCTTAGAAGAAATGAGGTAGCATCCATGCACTACGAATTAGAGAAGAGAAATATCGAAAGATGGAAGGAGAGTGGATGCAGGGGCGTCTGGGTGGCTCAGTCAGTTAACCGTCTGCCTCCAGCTCAGGTCACGATCCCAGGGTCCTGGGATGGAGGCCTGTGTTGGGCTCCCTGCTCGGCAGGGAGCCCGCTTCTCCCTCTGCCCCCTGTGCATGTTTTCTCGTGCATGCATGCGTGCGCTCTCAAAGTCTCATAGAGGGAAAAAAAGAGTACATGAAGAGGACTGGGAAGATGAAGACAACCATCAGTTGTTCTTTAGGATAGGGTGTAGGCTGGGCCTGGCCCAGGAAGGGAGACAGAACCCTCTTCTTTACCTACTCATAACACAGGGCCCGATCCAAAGGACTTGAACCCCATCAATCCATTCCTATTACAATTCAGGGTTAACAGGCTCTTGTGGACTAACTTAGGAATTAACCACCATTTGTAACTGTTTCCAAAAATGTGAACTACAAACCAACGCCCATCAGTGCATATTTCATTTTCATGGTTTAGAAAAAATATAGCTAGCCCATTAAGACTGTGGCTCACAGACATAGCTGCTTAGATTCTGGGTAAATGTTCTGGTTAAAAAAAAAAGTGGGAGATTAAAAAAACATGCAATGGGTTAACACATAAAAGAATGCAAAGCTATGTGATAACGAAACTATACAAAATGTTAACAATAAGAGCCACGTGACAGCACACAGGTGTTCACTATAAAACTCTTTCACCTTTGTTGTATATTTGAAAATTTTTATGATAAAATGTTAAGGTAAGAATATTTCCTACAAAAAAAAAAGAAAGAAAGAAAAGAGTATTTCCTGCCAGTACAAAAATACCATGAAGACTACACATTGAATTATTAAGAAATACCAATTCAGAAAGCGATTTTCTAACAAAAATGCAAACTAAGCTCTAAATACGCAATCTAAAATCTCATGAAATAAACTGTTTAGAAGTGGGATCTCTTACAGCAGTACACCACCACAAGGCATTGGGAAATGCATCCCTAGAAATATTTACTTACAATTTGTAACACTTGGGGCTATCCCGGGTGTGAATCGAATACCCTTCACTCAATCGAGTGTCAGAAGCAACAATCGAAAAATCTTCTCCAGCGATTGCCAATACAGTTCTGCGGGGGGGGGGGGGGGGGGACACAAAAATTAATGAATATTTGTGGATGATTAATAGCACCTCTCTCTAGAGGACAGTTACCTGTAGCATATATTGGAATAAAACCCATGGGATTTGAGCAAGAGCAGAACTCAGATGAAAGATGAAACATCAGAGGGAAAAGACCCCTTCCTATGAGTCATCTGGGAAAGAAAAATTTAAGTACTCCCTGAAAAACACACGCCTAAATCAGAGCAGAAGTCACTTAACAGAAGGTAACAGAAAAACCACTGGCTTCTCATAACATCATCAATACATAACGACATCAAAAACATTAAATACTGACCTTGTGCAAGATACTGATATCAGAAAACTGGACCCTAGTCCTGCCCAGGAGATGAGGGACAGACAGTGGTACCAACACCAAAGCCCTCTGAGCTGAAAGGAGGCTCAGTGGTTTCATTCCTTCACATCCAAGCTCTTAGTAAACAGCATCTGTCGGAAATGAATGAGCAAATCCCAAACCTTTCCTCTTACTGTGTACGATTTTTGCTAACAGTTTACAGAAAAGGCCTGAAGGACGAATTCCAAAGAAGTTTATCCAGTTTTCATTCCGGATCTCTCCGGACTGTGGGTCCGCTGCTCAACATCCTCATGCACACATCAGAGACCCTAACAGTAACTACCTATCAGGACCGTGCAAGAGTTAAAGGACTTAATGACTGTAAAGCCCTTTCACTCGGGCCTGGACCGTAACGGGTCCTCCCGTGTTAGCTGTGATCGCTGTGGCATAGGCGGGAGGAAGGAGCGTGTGATCCCGGGGATCCTGAGCTCCGGAGATACTGGAGACCCCGCCTTGCCACTTCCTGGCTCTGTGGCGGCCGCCGCCCCGTGGTCCAAGTTCCCGCGGGCAGTAGCAGCTCCCGAGTAACAGGACGACTGCCAGGGCGAACGACAGGGATCACAGCACCCAGCACAATGCTTCACAGACGACCAGCCTTCAGGACACGGTCCGTTCCCTTCACTGAGGCCGACGCGCCCTGAAGCTCTAAGTACCAAAGGGCGGCATTCCGGGTCCCGCGGACAAAGAATAAAGGGACCCGGGAGGATCCAGCAACTCCACACACGTCATTCAGGTGCTCCTTTCGCTGTGAGCTCGGGGAAGCACCTAGGGCTTACGGGCAGGGCGCGCGGGTGACTTCACAGCACCCTCACGTTCCGCTGCAGGGCTGAGTGGTCTTACGAGGGCCCCTGGGCCAGGAGCGCCGCGCGAGCCGGGCCGAAAGCGCTGCCCCAGGAAGATGGATGCAGCAGCGCGGCCGCACTGCGACCTGGAGGAAGCGGGGACACGGGAAAAACGCCAAGTGGGCAATTTCTGGAAGCACCGAACGTGCCAGAAGTGCCAGAGGCAGCTGGGTGGCCAAGACTCTCAACCGGGCCAAGCAGGATGTGGCGTCCGTTAGGACCGCGAAGAAGGGGCTGAGGAATGACGAGCTTGGTTTTGGTTCGGGCGACCTGGGTCACGGCGACAGCGAAAGTCGAGGGAGAAAGGTTTCAACTAAGAAGCCCCAAAGGAAAAACAAGGAATAAACAAACAAGAAGCCCAAGAGGAGGGACTCGAGAGAGGCTGGACCGGGCAGCCCCGTTCGGGAGTCGCCCGCCCACGGCGAGCGGAGCCAGGAACGCGGCCGAACCCGCTGCGCTGCGGGGACCGGGCGCGGCTACGCGGGGAGCGGCCGCGGACTGCGCTCCCCGTCCCCGCAGCGCCTCTGCCGACTGGCCCGCGCGGTGACGCGGTCCGGCGGCGAGAAGCCGCAAGGCTACACGAGAGCCGCCCCGGGTCCGACCCGCCCGGACACGACGGACCCCGGGCCCGACCCGCCCGGACAAGACGGACCCCGGGCCGTCGCCAAGAACCGGGTCCGCCCGAGCCGCGGCGGGGGAAGCTACGGACGCGCCCCGAGCGCCGCCTCCCGCCGGTCGCCCCGCGCCCCCGCGCCCCCGCGCCGCGCAGGAAGCACCAGCGTGAAGCCGCCGGTGCAGACGGACAGCGGAGGGCGGCGGCATCGCAAGGGCCGCTCCGCTCCCGTTCCCCGGAGCGACCGGGCCCCCGGACGCAGGCACCGAGCCTTCACGTAAACGCCGAGCGAGGTTCCGCTGGCGACGCGCCCACGACCAGCGCGTCCCGACGCTGACCCATCGGCCCCCAGGAGCAGCGGCGGCCACCCCGCGGCCTCGCCGTCCGGCCGGAGCCCCGCTCAGACGCCGCGGAGAGCCTCGGGGTCCCAGCCGGGCCTCCACTGCGGTCCACGGCCTCGCTGCGGCACGAGCGACCGGCCGGCAAGGCGGCGCACGGAGAGGGGGCCGGGGGGCAGCGCGGGGGCCGCCAAGGCCGCCGACAGCCTGTAGAGGGACGGGGGAAAGCGAGGCTCTCGGGCCGTTACCCTCCGTTGAAAGCGTAGGGCGAGAAGCGCAGCTGCACGGGGCCCGCGGTGCTGGCGGGCTCCATCGCCGGGTCTCGGCCGGGTCCCCAGCACCCTACGGCGGTCGACAGCATCGCACGGCGGGGGCGGCTCCGACGGCTCCGGCGGCGGCTCCGGCGGCGGCGGCTGCTGTCTCACGGCGAGATGGCGCCCGGCCGGAAGTCCCGTCACTTCCCGCTCCGGCGGCTCCCGCGGTCTCACGGCGAGAGGGCGCCCGGCCGGAAGTTGCGTCACTTCCGGTTCCGGCGGCTCCCGCGGTCTCACGGCGAGAGGGCGCCCGGCCGGAAGCCCCCTCACTTCGGGCTCCGGCAGCGCTCCTACCGGCCGCTGTATCTCGCGGCTGTCGTTGCTCCCGTGGAGAGCCAGGCGCCCCCTCTTCCGAGGAGGCCGCCAGATTTCTTTTTTCTCCCTAAGAAAGGTTTTCCTTTCCCAAGAAAACATTGGAATTCACGCCTGGTGGACAAAAATTTCAAAGTCTGACCCTACAAGAAAATTGGCGGGACTGTGGAAGCTCGACTGCTCTGTGGGCGTTGCCCGGCCCCGCTGCAGAAGCAAGCGGTCCCGGCGCGGGCTGGAGCCTCGGCACAGCCCGGGCGCGGGAGAGTGGGGGCGGCCCGGCTTCCCCGGTTCGGAGCGGCCGGGTTGTCCCCGCCCCGAAAGCCGGCTGACAGCCTGGCGGGAGGGAGTCTTCCGCGCTTGCGCAGCGGAACGCGCGTCCCGTCCCGCGGGGGCGGGGCTGGGGGCGGGGCTGGGGGCGGGGCTCGGGTCCCGGAGCCCGTGCGAGTCCGCGCGCGGGCCTCTGCGGCGGCCCCTGCGGCGGGCCCTGCGCGACCGTGGACCGGGCCCTGACGACGCGGGCGAACGGGCGGTTGGCTCGTGCGGGACGGCCCCGCGGACACGCGCGCAGCCCGGGGCCGCGGAAGCGTTTGGGGAGCTTCCGGGGAAGGTCCCGCAGGTTTCTCGGCGAGCGGAGCGTGAGGCCGCGTCTCCGCGGTCGGTTCCGGGCGGAGGGTTCGGCGGGTTCTGTGCGGGCCGCAGCGCGCTCTTCCCGGGGCAGTGTCCGGCCCGTTCGCGTGTGTGCGTGACTCGCTCCCCGCCGCGTCCCGCGGGGGCAGGGTCGGCGCGTGGCCGGCGGAGCTTCCAGCCCGGACGGACGCGGGCGCGGGCGGCGCCGCGGGGCGCGCGAGGACCCTCCGGGAGCCGGGCCGGAGCCTGCGCCGCGATGCTGCGGGGGCGGCGGCGTCGAGTCTGCGCGCACCGCGCCCGGCCGGGACCGCGGGAGGCGGCTCCGCGCTCGCTGGTGTCGGCAGGGGCTGAGGGGCCGCCCCCGCAGCCGAGGACACCGGGTCCGCCTCCGGCCGACTCCTCGCTGATGCCCCAGGGACGCCGGCTGCCGAGCTCTCTCTTTGTCTCGGGGGAGAGGGAGGAGCCCGCGGGGAGGCGGACGGACTCGGGACCAGTCCGCCCGTCGGAACCCGTGCCGGTGCCCGCGTCCCCGGGAAGCGCCGTCCGTGCCTCTCCCTCGCAAGCCTTGGCTTCGGGGAGAACCGAAGGGCCCGAGTCACGGTCCGTGCTTTGGGGATTGGGAGCAGGTCAGCTTGGCTGTGGGTTGGGGACGGCCGTGTGCTGTCGTGTCACCCTCGTGTGTAACGGCAGACGCCGCCCTAGCGCGCTGAAAGCCCCGGGCCGAATTCGGAGGAGGACCTGCAAAGGATGACCTGTACTGCAGCGCGGTTGGGCCCGGGTACCAGTTGGAGAGGTCAGGGGACCCCTAAATGGCTCCTTTGGATTCCTGCCTCCCATTCAGGTGCCTCCCAATTAGGGATCTTGGTTTGGTTCCGTCGCTGAAACGCCAGCTTCGGGGAGGAACCAGAAGCGAGGAAGCCTTCAGTTTAACTGGCGAAGCCAACTTCTAGAGCGGGGCCATGCTGGCAGGTCCTCCGGGCTTCGTTGAGTCGAAGTCCCAGGAAGATGAGGAGTATTACTTCTGTTCCCAAAGAAGGTCCACGAGGGTCTATTTTAATTTTTTGTATTATTTCTTAAAGATTGTATGCATTTATATGAGCGAGTGTGCGCGCGTGCGGGGACACACACCCACGCAGGCGGAGGGGCCGAGGGGGAGGGTGAAATAGCCTCCCTGCTGAGCAGCACGCTAGACTCCGGGACCCTAATATCCTGACCTGAGCCCAAGGCACCCATTTTTTTTTTTAAATTTTAAACTATTTTTCTAAGATTTTATGTATTTATATGACAGAGATCAGAAGGAGGTAGAGAGAGGGGAAAGCAGGCCCCCGCTGAGCAGGGAGCCCGATGTGGGGCTGGATCCCCGGACCCTGAGATCATGACCTGAGCCGAAGGCCTGAGCCAAAGGCAGAGGCTTAACCCACTGAGCCACCCAGGTGCCCCCAAGGCAGCCATTAAGCCTTTAACGGACTAACCAACCCAGGCGTCCCACGAGGACATGTTTTAAATAAATGATGCAGCGAGCTGAAAATCAACCAGAGGGAAAAGACCTGTTTTGCAGAGAGAGCCAGAGACAAACAGGGGTGGGTGGGGAATGTTACTCGAAGCTTTGAATCTGCTCCCACCTCTGCCTCCACCTCCTGCTCCTGTTTCTGCCCCCCCCCCCCCCCCCCCCGGGGACTCGGCTCACACAGCTGCTCCACCGTGCTGGGTGCTTGCCCGTGCCTCTGGCTTCTGCCGCTGCTCCTCCTCCCCTCATGATCAAGGAGTGCAAAGCACCCCAAGAGACTGGGCCCCTCCTTAACGGTGTTCAGGATAAAGTGCCTCCCAAAGCGCCTCCCAAATTAACGTGAAGGAACCCCAGGGGCACCCTGGGCTTGAATTGAGCTAACCTCAGACCCCCACAGGTGCCCCAGGTAAAAAGTGACAGCGGGGAACAAATCAGTGGTCTTTTAGTGGATGCAAGTGTGACGTGTCCAGTATTAAACCTAATTCATTGCTGTTGGTTTAATTAAAATAAACATGTTTTTAGAGTTGTCTGCATGGAATACAATACATTAGCTTTTACTCTACCTGAGTTTATTAATTAAAGTCATTATGGGGGCGCCTGGGTGGCTCAGGGGGTTAAAGCCTCTGCCTTCGGCTCAGGTCATGATCCCAGAGTCCTGGGATCAAGCCCCACGTCTGGCTCTCTGCTCCGCGGGGAGCCTGCTTCCTCCTCTCTCTCTGCCTGCCTCTCTGCTTACTTGGGATCTCTGTCTGTCAAATAAATAAATAAAATCTTAAAAAAAAATAAAATCATATTATATCTGTTGTATTGTCAACAAAAATGACTTTTTTGTCTCATAAAGTTTTCATAAGTAATTGTTATAATCAAGTAGGTTGAATAAATAAAAAGGCATATAGCTTTCAAAATCTTTGGCAACCTTGAACTTTTGCTAAGTTAAATGATAAATTGGGCTGAACTTACTGGATATGTAATTCTTTTCTAAATAAGATAATATACTAAAACATTATTCGATAAACAGGCTTATCTGCTTCTGGCTTCTTAATACAGAGAAACTTGGGTCTGCTAATAAACACAGTTTATACTTAATTGAAAGATTGTGCTATAATACATATGTTTTTAGAAATTATGAAATGTATTAATAAATTTGCCCCCTGCAGAATCCTGGTGTAACAGTTCACAATTGGTTACTACTTAATTTTCACTGGAGAGGAAGGTTTCTAAGAGTTCAAATTCTGCTAAGTGTAGTGAAGACTGATGGAAATAAGGAAAGCAGCTCCTTATGTAGGAAAGAAAGAGATGTGTAAGAATGGGGGGAGGGGCGCCTGGGTGGCTCAGTCAGTTAAACAAATCAGGTCAAGATCCCAGGGTTCTGGAACCAAGTCCCACATTGGGCTCCCTGCTCAGCCAGGAGCCTGCTTCTCCCTCTCCCTGCTGCTGCCCCTACTTGTGCTCTCTCTCTTGCTGTCAAATAAATAAAATCTTAAAAAAAAAAAAAAAAAAGGTAAAGTGGCAATCTCCCTGATTTCTCTTAAAAAAAAAAAAAAAAAGAAAAAGAAATGAGAATGGGGCGCCTGGGTGGCTCAGTCATGAAGCCTTCAGATCGGGTTATGATCCCAGAGTCCTGAGCGTCTCTCACCCTGCTCCGGGAGTCTGCTTCTCCTTCATCCTGCTCGTGCTAGCTCTCGCTCACTCTCTCAAATAAATAAATAAATCTTTAAAAAGAGAAAAGAGAATACACTTTTCTTCAGGTAAAAGAAAGTAATTTTGTCCTAAAAGGAGACTGGTTATATAGAAAAAAAGGCTTAGGACAAAATCTGAATGAAAAAGTTGTGGAAGGTTTGTGAAGGTTTGTGTTTTTCAAATGGGAAAAACTAATTTTATGTGTGCTCAAAACTAAGATGGAAATGAATGGATTTTAAAAGTATACTTGTATAAGACTGAAATTCTGTTTTTCTTTCTATTAAAAAAAGTTTTCTGGAATTGTTGGTCAATTTTTTTTTTTTGTTAAGATTTTTATTGATTTATTTGACAGACATCACAAGTAGGCAGAGAGAGAGGGGGAAGCAGGCTCCCCGCTGATGCCGGACTTGATTCTAGGACCCCAGGATCATGATCTGAGCCGAAAGCAGAGGCTTTAACCCACTGAGCCATCTGGGCACCCTTGTTGGTCAGTTCTTGATAAAATACTTTCTTATACTTGATATGATAGTTACTTGATAAGAAAGTATAAACAAAGTTTTTTTTCTTTGTGCAGAAAACCGAAGTTTCTATGTTTTGCCTTTATCAGGTCTTTACTTAAGAGAACTAAAACTCAAATATTAAAGGAGCTAAGTTTTGCTAACTATATAACCTTCTGGAGACTCTCTTATTGCCACCTTCGTTAAATAGTTAATCAAATATTAAGTGTTATAGGGGCGGCAGGGTGGCTCAGGGGGTTAAAGCCTCTGCTTTCAGCTCAGGTCATGATCCCGGGGTCCTGAGATGGAGTCCCGAATCCGGCTCTCTGCTCAGCGGGGAGCCTGCTTCCCGCCCCCGCCCCCCCCCCCCCCCCCCCCCCCGCCTCCCGCCTGCCTCTCTGCCTACTTGTGATCTCTGTCTGTCAAATAAGTAAATAAAATCTTAAAAAAAACTTAAAAAAATTAAGTGTTATAATGTCCTATTTAGGCATATGTTTTAGAACTTTCAGGTTTTTTATTTTTTTTTTAATTTTTTTATTTTTTTTATTTTTTTAAAGATTTTATTTATTTATTTGACAGAGAGAGATCACAAGTAGGCAGAGAGGCAGGCAGAGAGAGAGGAGGAAGCAGGCTCCCTGCTGAGCAGAGAGCCCGATGCGGGACTCGATCCCAGGACCCTGAGATCATGACCTGAGCCGAAGGCAGCGGCTCAACCCACTGAGCCACCCAGGCGCCCCTTTCAGGTTTTTTAAAACAAACTTCCCTAGATTCAATTTCTAAATGAAGTCTTTTTGACTCATTAAGCTCTTTTATTTGGTATGTCAAGTTACTGATGAGCCTGGTTTGAAGCATTGCTAGTTCTCTAAAGTTTGTTCTTCCAAATTTAAGGAAATTTTCTCTTAGGATATCTGTGACTGATGGAAATATGATAACATATTCCTTTGTGAATAAATTTAATCATTTAACTTTTCTCCCTACTCAAACCCTCGTGAATTCAGAAACTCTAAGTATTCTTTCTTTCATGACAATTAAAATTATTTGCATAAATTTGGCAAAATTCTGTTCTTCTTGTAACAGGACACCATTGGAAATATTCATTATACTACCAAGGCTTTGACTGGAATGCCATATTGGAGAGAGACATACATAGAATTAGATTTGACTAGGCAGCTTTAAGGAATTAAGGTTGACTTTACAGAGTCATTAAAGCTCCTTGGGGATGTCAGTGGGATATCTTGCATAGGAAGTCCCCAGCAACCTTGCTAGGTGAGTCAAGAATGTCACTTCCTGGCAGGTACTGGAAACTTTAAAATATTTGGGGGGATCTCAAGAAGAAGAATTCACCCAAATCTACAGGTATTACAGGCAAATCTGACACAAGTATTTGGCTTGGCTTCTGGCCTCAGGACACTATTAGAAGTTCAATCTGGGGGGCTTGGGTGGCTCACTCAGTTAAGCTTCTGCCTTTGGCTCAGGACGTGATCTCAGGATCCTGAGATCAAGCCCTACATCCGGCTCCCTGCTCACCAGGGAGTCGTCTTCTCCCTCACTCTCCCTCTGCTCTGTCAAATAAATAAAAATCTTAAAAAAAAATTAAATTTCAATCTAGAGAATCCTTATGAAAAGTTCTAGCAAAGCAAGTTTTAAAGAATTTATATAGTCAATCACTATTCTTGCTGAGCTTATGTAAATAATTAGGCCAAGGTTGTTAAAATTGGACTTGTTTTTCAAATGATTTAGTCTCAATTTGCTATCTTTAGAAATGAGGGCGACTTTAGGAAGAAAAATTATGTTTCAATAACACACCTTCGTCGGTGTGAAGTTCTAGTCCTGATTATCTTTGAGTGTTTGCCTGTGCTAGACAGTTTGAGTTAAACGTCAGAGAAATTGTCACAGTAGCTGGCGTATAGACAGGCCTCATGCTTCTCTGTGGGGATAATAACAAGACCACGTGGGCATATGATTAATTGAACAGCGGGACAATGGGATGGATTCCCCAACAATTATGAAACTCAACTATCACCTTGACCAGTTCTCTGTGGTTGGGATGGCAAAACTGTTCCTTTAAAGCTGGAGCATACCCCATTCCATGGTGTTAACAATGGACTTGTGGAGACAGTGCATGGCCTAACTTTCCTTATGGTAGGATTGGATGATGCACTTGGGGATGCCCTTATTTCCTGGAACAGGCCCCCTCCCACTTGCCATGATTCCTCTTCATTAAGGCATTCTTAAGGCTAGGCTTCCCGCAAAGAAGGCTTCTTGATTTCCTTATCCCCTTAGCTCTATCTGTCCCAGGAGCTGTCTCTAGTGAACTAAAATTCCAAGTAGAGGCGTTAGCAAGCATACAGTGCCACCGTTTGGCGACCCTGTCACTCACAAACTCAGAAGGCGGCTCTCTAAAACCAAATGGTTCTTACAGATACTGACTGCAGCTCAAGGAGGACCTGTGCTTGCATTGAGTATTTGTGCATATGTCCCGAATTACTAAAAAATGTAGCTGATGTCACGAAAGAGTTAAACACATCATCACCATAGATGCTCCAGCTCTAGACCTTTTAGCAATTGGCTAAATGTAACTCCTCCTAAATGGAAATATACCCTCTTGCGCATTGCTCTATTTCTTGTTCTCCTTGTCTTTGGTTGTTTGAATTTAGGCAACTGTCAAGCAGGAGCTCTCTGTATTCAATACTAGCTTGGAGATGCCCTTAGTAGAAATGCCAGAAACAAGACCCCACCCCCCACTCAGTAAAAGTCTTTTCTCCAAGATCCTTCTGTGGTCCCCAATTAGGAGGAAGTAGCTCCAGAGGAGGACCTTCTCCTTTAATCCCAGATATGGATAGAAGAAACTGAAAGTGCGGAATGGTTGGCTCCCGACCAGTCCAGCCACACTGTACCCTTTGAGCTCTAGCAAGCACCCTTGGCCCCCGTGAGTAATCTTTACCTGTACACCATGCGTTCTTTTTTAAAAGACTGTATTTATTTATTTGAGAGAGTGCGAGCGAGAGCGCCCCAGCAGGGATCAGGACAGAGGGGAACAGGGAGCCCGATGCCCACCTCGTCCCAGGACCCTGGGATCGCAACCGGGGGAAGGCAGACGCTTAACCGACCGAGCCCCCCAGGCGCCCCACCCGCACGGAGCCGACACCGCGAGCCATTCCCCCCGCACAGCTTCGGAGCGCGGCGCTAACGTGGCTGGCCGGTACCGTCGTTCTGCGCCTGGTCCCGAAACGCGAGGGCCGCTGCCCGCCCGTAGCGATCAACGGCCCTGAACTCCTGTAAACACGCCGAGCCCGGCCCGACGCCGGAGCGGGCCTTCTTCCCGGGGTCGCGCTCGGGTCCGGGCGCCTCGCCCTCCGCGGCCAGTGTGGAAAGAGCGCGCGGGACGGCGCCGCAGAACCGGCGGCTTCCGGCCCCTCCCCGGCCCCGGCTCGCGCCTCCCCGGCCCGCCGGCTCGCGCAGTCCCGCCCGCGGGGCGCCCTCGGCGGGCGACCCGACTGGGGCAGAGCGACGCCGCCGCGCCGCGTTGGAGAAGCGCGATCCGGCCCCCGCGCAGCCAGCGCCCACCTGCCGCGGCCCCGGCCCGGACCTGCGGGGGGCGCCGCCCGCCGCTCCTTGCCTTTCCGCCGAGGGCCGCGGCCGCGGCGGAAGTGCCTCGCGCCCGCACTACGCATGGCCGCCGCCCCAGCGGGCGCCGCCTGCGGAGGCCGAGGCTGGAACGGGCGGAAGTGACATCATCAGCGCGCGCCAGAAGTTCGGCAGGGTCGGAAGGGTCGCCGTGGCGGGCGCCTGGGCCGCCCGCGGCTCAGCTTCGTTTCCGCGGGCCTGCGGCGGTCTGTGCGGGGGCTCAGGTAACGGCCGCTCTAGCTGCCGCTCGGCCGGGGGATTCGCGCAGAGGCGACCGCGCAGCGAGCGCCCGGGGCGGGGGCGGGGGGACGCAGAGCGGGCCGCAGGCCGCGGGGGGAGGGGACGTTCCTCGGGCTCGAGCCGCCGCCGCTCCGGCCTCTACCGGCCGCCCGCCCGGCCCGGCCCGCTGCCCCGGTGCCCTCAGCGGCGGGCCTCGGGGGCGGCGCCCGTCGTCGGAGCGCGGGGCTCCGGGAGGCCCGGGCCGAGCAGCGCCGCACAGCCTGCGGCCGGAGCGCCGGTGGAGCCCGGCCGGTGCCCGCCTGCCCGGCCGCCCGCAGGAGCGCCGCGGGCCTCGGGCGCCGGAGAGCCCGAGGGGAGGCAGCAGCCCGGGCCTTCGCAGGCCTAGCGGCGCGGCTCCCGAGTCCGGACGTGTCGCCGGGCGCCCGACCGAGGTGCGCCCACGCCGGGAGCCGCGAGGCTCGAGGCTTCCCCGTCGGCGACCGTGCGTGCGTCAGCCTGCGGGAAGGGAGCGCGTCCCGCACGCGGCTGCGTGTCTGAGGGGTAAGTGGGCGCTGCGGGGGCCGCCGTGAGCGGGCACGGAGGGCCGCGCGCGTGCTCCGGCCGGAAAGGCGTGCGGTCGGCGCGGCGAGCGCCCGGCTCCGGGCAGCCCAGCGGCGCCCCAGCCCAGCGGCGCGCGTTCCCCGCGCGGAGGGTCGCGATGCCGGGCCGGGTCCGGGGCCTCGGCGACCGGGGACGTCTCTTGCGCGTCTGCTCTCGGGTCTCGGCCTCCGCGGAGCGTCGCCTGCGGGCAGTTGGGTCCGCCCAGACTGGCCCGGCCCGCGGCGAAGGGCACCTTTTCACGCGCACGTGCGAGCCCCCGCACCGCTCTCCCCGTGTGACCCGGGGTCGCGCTCGGAGCCCGCGCGTCGCGCCCACGCCGGCCGTGCGGGTCCTGAGCTTGGGTCTCGCGGGCCGCGCGCTCTGGAGTCCTGTGGTCCTGCGGAGATCTTTGGCCTGAAAGTCGGATGCGTGAGTTCCTGCTCAGCGGCCCGCCGGACGCAGTGGCGCGGTCGAGCTTTGCGAAGACGCCGGGCTTCAGAGCGCCGGGCAGGGTGTCCGGGTCTGCGGGCGCGCGCTGCCTCGGTGCCGCGCTGTCCGCGGGCGCGTGGCGAAGTGGCTGCGCTGCGTGGGCCCCTCCGGTGCGGGAATGTCCGTCTGGCCGCGGGGATTTGCCTGCCTCCGGACTGAGCGTGATGCTGACGGCCGTGCCCTTACCGTGCTCTTATTGTAGCACTGCGGGTGTAGGACAGCAGTTTTAAAAATATGATTTTCTTGAATCTGACATTTTCGGAAGTGGCTGTTCCCTTTTTTCTTTTCTCTCTCTCTCTCTTTTTCAGTGATGGGTATGTAGGATATATAGTCTTTGGGTCCTTTGTCCTCTCAAAGTGATTGTCTCGTTCTGTCATTCATTCAGGAAATATCTGAGTGCTCGGTTTGTACCAACACATGCTTGGTGTGTCTTTGATATGTAACATGTAACTTTGAGACCAGCAAGTTTTATATGTGACAATATCTTGTTAGATAATAATGTTTAAACTGAAATAATAATAGCTAACATTTATCCTGTGCTTACTATGTGATAACTAGATGCTGCTTTTTAAAAAAAAAAAAATTTCATTTATTGACAGAGATCACATCTAGGCAGAGGGTGGGGGGAAGCAGGCTCCCCGCTGAGCAGAGAACCCCATGCGGGGCTGGATCCCAGAACCCTGAGCTCAAGACCAGAGTTGAAGGCAGAGGCTTAACCCTCTGAGCCCCCCAGGCGCCCCTGGGTGGTGCTGGTGATGTGTTCATCAGCCAGTCCTGTTTGATGCTATCAGTTCTCATAGCAAGTTAACGATCCATCTGAATTAGACTCAACAAAAGGTAGTCGCTTGGTTTTTTTTGTCTAAAAGAAATAAAAAATGTGCCGCTAGTAAAGAGACGAGTTAAGGAAAACTAGAGAGAGCACAGTTTGTATTTATGGGTTTTGAAGAGCTCAAGTTACTACGTGTATAAAAACATGTTTTATTTATTTTGGGGTCTGTACAGCTTCTATTACAGTGTTCTATTAAATTAGTAGATCAATAAACGGTTAAAATGTATTGGATCCAATTCAGTATTTATTGAACTTAACACCCAAGACATTGTGGAGAATATAAAATGTCTAATAGCACTGATACAGTGCTCAGTAAATATTTCTACTCAGATATGACAGTTTGCTTAGGAATTTGTTTTCCCTGGATATCTTTTCCCTAAAGATATTTAACATCAATTATGACACCTTAATCTTGAACAGTCGTAAGTATTTAAACATGTAATAAAACAATTTTTGTTCTATTGATAGTTCTACATACCATCACAGTAAACATAGAAAAAAATAACATTTCAGCATTATAAGGTTAGAAAAAATATGGCATACTAGGTTCTTTGTTTTTTCTAGTTTTGTGTAATTGTGAAACTGGTTTATGAGACTGTACAGCTTGCCTGTATTCTTACATTAAACTTTGAACTTTTTTCAAAGCAGACTGTTTGTTGATGTACATGAAGATAATGCAAGCAGTTGAGGAAGTTGCTAAGAAGCGTGGACTGGGGATGCTCTAGGAAAAGACTGAATGCCGAGGCGCGTTCCAGTGCAGAGGTACTTGATTTTCCCAGAAGAAGGTGAACATCATGGATCAGAACAACAGTCTGCCGCCTTATGCTCAGGGCCTGGCCTCCCCTCAGGTAATACAGCGGGGGGCGGGGTGGGGGGAGTAGATGGGGTAGAATCCGCATTATTAGAGCCCTTGTAAAAAGGAAGGAAGGAATTTAACCATTTATTGTTGAAAATGGATTTATATGGTTTTATGTTTCTCTTATTTTCTTGAGAAGTTCTATTAGGCTTTGAGTAGGCATGGCAGTATTTAATTTTGGGAGTTAAAATATGTATCTGTCTGTAAGTCTTAATCTTTCTGTAAACATTTTTGAAATGTTGATTATCAGGTCTTTGATTTTGAAAGTCACCAGGTTATATTCTGGTTTATCTTTCCCTTTTATGCTTACGTTTCCAAATAACATCTACTTTTTTTTGTTTGTTTGTTTTAAGATTTTATTTATTTGAGAGAGAGAGGTACGGGGAGGGAGAGGAGGAGGATCTCCAGCAGACTCTGCACTGAGCGCAGAGCCCTGTGCTGGGCTCGGTCCCGTGACCCTGAGATCATGACCTGAGCCGAAACCAAGAGGTGGCTGCTTAACTGACTGAGCTCACACCCAGGTGCCCCCAGAACGTTACATTTTTTTAAAAAGTAGATACGTTATTTGTGGGTGCTGGGTGGCTCAGTTGGTGGTGGGTCTGACTCTTGGTTTCAGCTCAGGTCCTGATCTCATGGGTTATGGGATGGAGCCCTATATTGGACTCTGGGCTTGGTGTGGAGTCTGCTTGGGATCTGCGCTCCCTCTTCCTCTACCCCTCCTACTTATGCTTTCTAATAAGTAAAAAAAAAATCTAAAGAAAAATACAGTCTATAAGTCAGAGAAAGACAATTATCATATGATCTCACTCATATGTGGAATTTAAGAAACAAAACAGAGGGTCATAGGGGAAGGGAGGGAAAAATAAAATAAGATGATATCAGAGAGGGAGACAAGCCAAGAGATTCTTAACTCTAGGAAACACAGGGTTGCTAGAGGGGAGGTGGTGGAGGCATTAAGGAGGCACGTGATGTAATGAGCGCTGTATGTTGTAGGCAGCGCTGAGTCACTGAACTCTGCCTCCAGAACTAATAATACACTATGTGTTCATTCACTGAATTTACATAAAAGATTTTTAAATAAAAAATTAACCTTAGATATGATTTTCATGAAATGGAAACATCTATTTTAAGTGTTTTGATCATTGTGTATGCAAAATACGCATCTGATCTGCTGATTCACAGCTAAAGAGAGTTTTGCCTAGAGTTTCATACAAATGGAATTATATCAGGATGTACTTTTGTGTGTGTCTGTTTTCTTTGTCCAATATAATGTCCGTATGTCTGCAGATTCCTTTTCATTGCCAAATAGTACTCGGTTGTGTGGATGTACCACCTTTTGTGTATCCGTTCTCCAGTTGCTGACATTCGGGGGGCTTCTAGGTCAGGCTTTTATCAGTAAAGTTGCTGTAAACATTTGTGAACAGGCTTTGTGTGTACTGTTTCTGTCTCTCTTGGGTAAACACTTAGGAGGGGATTGCTAGGTCATATGGTAAAGTGTATGTTTCACTTTACAAGAAAGTGTCAGACCATGATACCAGCAGCGTGTGAGACTTCTGGTCATTCCACATCCTCACTGACACCCGAGGCCTTAACTTTTCACCATTCTGGTGGTAGTATTTCTTCGTGATTTCAGTTTGCATTTTCCTGATGGCTGACAGTCTTGAGCATCTTCTCAAGTGCTTATTGGCCCGTGACACGCCTTCATTTGTAGCATGTGTCCTCACCCTTTGCCCGTCTGTTCATTGGATTGCTCGTCTTTCTTCTATCGAAGTGTGATTGCTCTTCCTGTGTTGTGGGCACGGGTTCTTTCTTGGGTAGGTATTGTAGATGTTTTCCCTCAGTCTGTGGTGTGGCTTACTTGCTAATTTTCTTAGTGATGTCTTTCAGAGAGTAGAAGCTAGTACTTTTTTTTCTGAAGTCCATTTACGTGTATGTCTGTGGTCCATTCTGTGTTCATTTGTATATGTGATATAAAGAGGCAGATCTTTTTTTTTTTTTTTTTAAGATTTTATTTATTTATTTGACAGACAGAGATCACAAGCAGGCAGAGAGGCAGGCAGAGAGAGAGAGAGGAGGAAGCAGGCTCTCCGCCGAGCAGAGAGCCCGATGCGGGGCTCGATCCCAGGACCCTGAGATCACGACCTGAGCGGAAGGCAGCGGCTTAACCCACTGAGCCACCCAGGTGCCCCAAAGAGGCAGATCTTTAAAAAACCTTAATCTTTTCAAAGTAACAGAACCTGAATATTTTCTTGCCAGTATTTTCTAGACCTAAGAGTTAGATGCAGCAGAATAATGTCTGTACTTAGGGCTGCGGTATACGTTCGTTCTTCCTTCCACTCTGCTGGTTAAACGATTCACCGTAAATATCTTAGACAGTTTTGGTTTGTGTGTTCTGCCGGATAAAGTGGTAGAAGTGGGAAAGGGTTAGGCTGTCTTTCGGATCTTGCCCCCATGTGAGAATCTAATGAAGACTATGGATCCCTTCTTGCCAAAATACTGGGTATAGTTTTAAGAGGTCCATGAAGTCACAAGCTCTGCAGGCCCCGTGGGCTCCATGGATTTCGGTGTCTGGTTAGTGCTTTGGACTGGATCTCAGGAGAACGTAGCTGTGATTGTGGCTTCTCCACTAGGGAGATCTGTGGTCTCAGGAAAGTCATTTAGCTTTGTCTCCTGGTGTCAGTTCTCTTTTCCTTAATGTGGGAAGAACAGCATCTGTTTTTCCCCTTTCCCAGAGTTAATAAATGTAACAGTGTCTGCAAAAGTTAAGCATTTGGAAAAATAAATTGATATTGTTCTATTAGAACAATATCTAACAGAACAATACAGTATTGGATTTTCTTGATTTAAACTTCTTGGAGAGCAAATGACCCACGTTTTTGTAGAGTATTCTGATAATTGTCATTATTGTTGTTAACACTTCAGTGTTTTCTTTGTGCCTGTCATTGTGTTGAATTAGTTAAGAGGCATCTCTAGGGTAAGCCTATAATAATCATTCAAACTTGGACAGATCCCTTGAAAGTGAACAGGGAAGTAGCCAGGCAGTATACTAGGGTAGCAGTTTAAACACAGATGGGGAGTCACTCTAGTTGTTTGCTTTATTCTCTCTGTCGGTATTAGAACATTATCCTGTGGATATGCCTGAAGGGCTAAGCAACTTCCTCAAGTTTTCACATGTAGTAAGTCGCAGGGTTGGATTTCACACCTGGGTTTGATCCCAGATACTAAGCTTTTACCTACTGCGTTATGATGAAGAGGAAAGTGATATGTATGAGAACAGCAAATGCCTTTTTACTAAGGCATCATAATCCCACTGATACTCGAAGGCATCTGCCCTCCTACATCTCCCCTCCTCCTCTACTGCACACGTGCCGGGAACACCCATTCCCAGCTGGCCTGACTGTACTGTTCTCCTGATTTTCCACAGGGTGCCATGACTCCTGGAATCCCTATCTTCAGTCCGATGATGCCTTACGGCACAGGACTGACTCCACAGCCTATCCAGAACACCAACAGCCTTTCCCTCTTGGAGGAGCAGCAAAGGCAGCAGCAGCAGCAGCAGGCCCAGCAGCAGGCCCAGCAGCAGCAGCAGCAGGCCCAGCAGCAGCAGCAGCAGGCAGTGGCGGCGGTTCAGCAGTCCACCTCCCAGCAGGCCGCCCCGGGGGCCTCGGGCCAGACACCACAGCTCTTCCACTCACAGACTCTTACCACTGCACCCTTGCCGGGCACCACTCCACTGTATCCCTCCCCCATGACCCCCATGACCCCCATTACCCCTGCCACACCCGCCTCTGAGAGTTCGGGGATCGTGCCGCAGCTGCAGTGAGTACTCTCCGTGTTGTGTCTTCTCCCTTGCCCTAGAAGGCTCCCTCGACTGGGTGCTGCTGTTCCTTGTTTTCGGGTGGATGAGCTTGTGGAAGGATGTAGCGCCAGTGGTAATCGAATGCTAACGATTAAGAATACATGCGCTCGTATGCTAACGATTAATTAATACATATTAATTAATCGTATGCTAACGATTAAGAATACATGCGCTCTCTCTCATGAGAAAGGGATGCTAAGCTGCCTTAGAGAGTCAGTCCCTTCAGTAAAAGACTTGCATGACATCTTCAGACATTTATGATTTTGGGCCAGATACACAAGCTTCCCAGTTGTTACAGGCATTGCCCTGCAGCTGATCTGGTGAATCAAGCCTTGTGTAGTGTCCTTCCCTTGTCAGGTTTTCAGTTTCTGGGAAGGGAAGATGAGTGACTTAGTTTTTGTTAGTTTTTGTTAGACAGACATGGTGATCCATGTTTGTCTTCATTAGTTGTTATGAGGGCTGCATATAACTCTGGAGAGCTGTGTCTTTCCCATGAGCTGAGGATGTCTTTTCTTGTCCTGAATGGACTTTGCTACATAAATGAAATGGGTTCTTTATGTAACCGAATTGGGTGTGGGGTAGGTGGGAGTAGGAAAAAAAAATTATGAAAAACATACAGATATTCTCATGTGTCTGTCAATGAGAAGTACATAGCCTTTGGTTTTGGAAAACTTACTGCCGAATTGAGGGTCATTTGCAATAACTACATCATCTAGTTTTCTTGTAAGCCATCTCTGGTCATTTTTAGAGCTAAGTAATATTTACTTATGGATCCTGTTATCCAAATCTTGCCTCGGGTGTTTGACCTGACATAGTTTTAAAAATCAGACACTTTGCATTTTATTGATTTAGAGAGATAATCACTTGTGAATTCACCTTTGTCAACACCACTTCCTGTTGTCTTGCATACTTGTTTGGGTCTTGTGGGCACTTTTGCACCTCTTGTTTGAATCAAATTATGACTAGTTGTGATGGGGGTATTTGTTTCTTGCCGGCACCTTAAACTTTCTGATACTCTACAGAGCATCTAGTCAGACACATTCCTGAGTTTCCATATCAACTAAGAGCCCTTCTGGGTGGGAATCCAATGGTCTCTAAATCTTAGAGGCTTATGAAGAGTTGGGGTAAATAATTAATATATAAGAATATGTTTTTAAGGGGGGCCTGGCTGGCTCAGTTGGAAGAACATGTGACTCTTGATCTCAGGGTTGTGAGTTTGAGCCTGTGTTGGGTATAGAGAATATTGAAATAAATAAACTTAGAAAAGAAAAGAAAGGGTTCTGGGGGGAGGGTAAAGCAGGAGAAAAGCCCTGGACCACACAGACCACACGGACCACACGGCTTTGGGGAATTCTCTCAGACACTTAAAGAAGAACTAACACTAACCCTTCTCAAACTTTTCCAAAAAAATTGAGGAGGGAATGCTTCCTAACTCATTCAGTGAATCCAGCACTGTGCTGACACCAAAGCAAAAGACACTGTAAAAAAAAAAAATGTAAGATCTGTATCTCCATGATCATTGATGGAGAAGTCCTCAACAAAATGCGAGGAAACATCATTAAGCAGTGTATTATATACCATGAGCAAGTGGGATTTTTATTCTTAGAATGCAAGGGTGGGTCAGCACACAAAAATCAACCAGTGTAATACACCAGAACAATGAAATGAAGAAAAGTGATCGTCTCAGTTGATGCAGAAAAAGAACGGACAAAATTCAACATCCTTTCATGATAAGAACAGTCAACAAAATAGGAAAAGATGGAAACTATCTTAACTTAATAAAATCCATATGTAAAAAGTCACAGCAAGCCTAATACTCAATGTTGAAAGACTTAATGCTTTTCTTGTAAGATCAGGAATAAGGCACTTACATTTAGCAGATTACTGGAAGTTCTAGTTGGAGGAGTCCTAAGAAATGCATGGCATCCAGAGTAGAAAGGAAGGAGTCAAGTTATCTCTTTGCAGATGTTACGATCTTACACATAGAAAATCATAAAGATTCCACAAAAAAGTATTCGATTTAATAAGTGAATTTATTGAGAAAAGTGGCAAGCTACAAAGTTAACACTCAAGAGTCAGTTGCATTTCTGTACACAGTGAACAATATAAAAAGGAAATTAAGCAATTCCATGAACAACGTGATCAAAAAGAAGGAAATACTCAGGGATTAGATTAACCAAGGATGTGAAAGACCTATGATGAGAACTGTAAAACATTGCTGAATTAAGAAGACCTGAATAAGTGGGAAGACATCTCATGTTCATAGATTGGAAGATTTTATATTGTCAAAAGCTTAATATTACCCAAAATAATCTATGTATTCTGTGCTATCCCTATCAAAATCCCAGTGATATTTTTTGCAAAATAGAAAATCTTAGGCTGAAATTCATATGGAATCCCAAGGGACCCTGAATAACCAAAACAATGCTGAAAAAGAAGAACAGCCTGGGACACTGACACTTCCTGATTTCAGAACTTACTACAAAGTTACAGTGATCAAAACAGCAAGGTATTGGCATAGACACAGACATTTAGACCAATGCGGTAGAACAGAGAACCCAGAAATAACTCTTGCATATATGGTCAAATGATTTTTGTCAAGGGTACCAAGACTGTTCAATAGAGAAGATAGTCTTTGCAACAAATGGTGCTGGGACAACTGGATATCCACATGCACAAGAATGAAGTTGGGCCCTTAACTAACACCACATTCAGAAACTATGGCGGCAACCTCCCCATAAGAACATGCCTGTCATGAAGGACCTCCTTTACCCGACCCCAGAAGAGCAGAGGAAGTACAAGAAGAAGCGCCTGGTGCAGAGCCCCAGCTCCTACTTAATGGCCGTGAAGTACCTGGGATGCTACGAAATCACCACTGTCTTTAGTCACCATAAATGGTAGCTTTGTGTGTCAACTGCTCCACTGTCCTCTGTCAGCCCACAGGAGGAAAAGCCTGCCTTTTAGGTGGAAGCAGCTCTAAAAGCACCATGAATCAAGATGACAGGATTTTGGATATAAAAAACAAAAAAATTAAAAGTAGATCAAAGACTTCAGTGTAAGACTCAGAACAGTAAAACTCTGCAGGAAACGTAGGACAAAGGCTTCATGACATTGGATGTGGCAGTATTTTCTTTGATGTGACTCCAAAGGCACAGATAACAGAAAAAAATAGAGAAATTGGACTGCATGAAAATTTTGAACACTTGTGTATCCAAAGACACTGTTCACAGAATAAAAATGCAAACCACAAAGTGGGAGAAAATGCTTGCAAATTGTGTATCTGATAAATGATGATTATCCAGATATTTAGAGAACTAAAAACCGAACAACAAAAAAACAAAGAGCCTGATTGCAAAATGGGCAAAGGGCTGGAATAGACATTTCTCCAAAGAAAATTCGTGAATGGCCAATAAGCACATGAAAGGGTGCTCGAGGTCGCTAAACATTGTTTATGTAAATGCATATCAAAACTGCAGTGAAATACCACCTCATACCCATTAGGATGGCTACTGTCAAAAACAATATAGCAAGTGTTGGGCATACAGAGAAGTTTGACCCTTATGCACTGGTTTTGGTTAAAAAAAAAAGAAAAAAGAAGAATACATGTAGCAATCGTATGACTTAATTTGTGGTAGATGCCCCACTACCTACTTGATTCCATTTGTAAGGAGAGAAATGCCAAAGGTAGGTGTGTATAAAGTTGATTGGAATCAAACAGATGATGTAGAAATGAAAACATTCATTGGATTGATCATTCTGATTGCTCTTAACAATTGTGTATTAAGGTACCCAGCTGTCCTCTTATCCAACCAAATTGTGAGCCATCAGGTTTTCAGAGTATTGCATTTTGACAGGACAGGAAAGGAATCAAAAGCAGCAATGAGCTAGAAACAACTGGAGGTGTATTTGCCGTCTGGAATCAGTATTCACAGGATGGTGATGTTCCTCCTCAGCGCAAGATGGTTTAAGGGCAATTAGTTTCATTCGAAGGGTTTATCAGGGCTTCGTTCAGAAGGCTAAGGCATGGCTCTAAGGATAGATGAGCACAAATCCTGACTGACCTGGCACAAGTAGCCCCATTTAAGCCTCTGCGTCTTCCCCTGAAAATGTGATATTAATAGTTACTACTTCATAGTGCATTGTAAGTATTAAATGGGTAACTATGTAAGATGCTGACCATGGTGTGTGGTAAACAATAAATGTCAACAGTTTAAAGAAATAGATTTAATATAATTAAATTTGTTCTAGTAAAAGAATCAAATTTCTAGATAATTATCTAACATCTCAACCTATAAAAGTTAAATAAATGATCATGTTTTCTTTTCAAATTTCTTGCAGAAATATTGTATCCACCGTGAATCTTGGCTGTAAGCTTGACCTAAAGACCATTGCACTTCGTGCCCGAAATGCTGAATATAATCCCAAGGTCAGGGTGATTTAATGTATTTTAAACTGTAATAATACAGGAATTTACTGTTAAAGGTCCCTAAACCAAAATGTTTGTGTCATACCTACGTTTGTTGGTACCAACAAAATGAGGAATTATAGCAAAATGCATATATATATATATTTTTTTTATTGAAGAGTCACCATGTGAGAGACCCTAGAGTAATAGCAGTCTACATGTTAAACTACTAAAATTTATTTCCCCGTTATGATGGGGATCCTGTGACATTAAAGAACAAAGTCTGTAGTGTGACTGCATCTATGTTCTGAAATCTGTGTAGAGTGGAGTCTACTTCAAAGTGAGCCTGTTGGAGAATGGGGGAGGGCATTTGGGTGAAACAGGGTGGCCAGAAGTTAATAATTTTCAGAATTGGATGGTAAGTACAAGGGAGTTTATTATATTTTTCTAAAATTTGTATAACTTTTAAACTTTCTATAGTAAAAAGATTGTGGGATAACATACCTATAAGAATTTGTTGTTAAGGTAGCAGCCTGAGTACATGGTAAGACTCTGCATTAGTAGATAAGCTGGTTTTTTTTGCTGTTGTTTTGTTTTTTAATAGTACAGGGGCGTCTGGTGGCTCAGTGGGTTAAAGCCTCTGCCTTCGGCTCAGGTCATGATCTCAGGGTCCTGGGATCGAGCCCCGCATCGGGCTCTCTGCTCAGCAGGGAGCCTGCTTCTTTCTTTCTCTCTGCCTGCCTCTCTGCCTACTTGTGATCTCTCTGTCAAATAAATAAAAAAATAAAATCTTAAAAATAAATAGTGCATATTTGCATTCACAGACGAGTGGACATTCTTTGAGGACCAGAGCAGACAGGTGAGGTGTTTGAATGTAGAAGATGATCCGATGGAGGGCTTCCGGGACAGGGCCCAGCAGAAGACTGTTCCCTAAAGTTGAGAACATTTATTATTAGCATGCTATTTACTTTCTTACCTGGGGAGCTGATACTAAATTTATTTTGTCAAACAAAGAATAAGGTTTTATATAAGAAAAAGAAAAGTAGGCAGAAAGAAAAACTTGAGAATTTAACTGAATTATCTGTGACTGGCCGGCTGGGTAATGGGTGTCATTGTGTGGTTTGTGCCTCTCATTTTTGCCGGGTCAGCACCGTTTTCTTTCCTGATGTCTCCCATGTTCCCGCTTTGGTTAAATTCCCAGTCGGGGTTGCCCATGAGGGTTTTACTCTTTGTCTCATGTGGCATTATTTGAATGTTACCTTGAAAAGAGGGGCCAAGTGGCAGCCTTTTAGCACCTGGATACTCGACAGTGGAAGAGTCGTGAAGAGTAAGAAGCATCTTAAGTGTCCTAAGAAATAAATGGAACTCACTTCATATATCCAGGTTTTGTTTTGTTTTAGTTTTAGTTTTCTGATGCCTAACTGAAGAATTAACTCCCAGGAATCAGTTGGGTCAGTTTTAGGAATGAAGTCTTTTTATCTCAAGTGATTGATTGTTCTGTTCTGCGTCCCCCCTGCCCACCCCCCATATTTATCCACTTACTAGCAATTGTACCAGTACTGCTTGGCTGGCCGGTAGATAGTTGAGGACAGTGTTATGAGCCAGCTCTGTTTTAGCCCGTGAATTTGTGATCGTTGGGGGAGGGGTTTCGTTTGTTGTCTGAGCCACAATCCGGGAACTCCGCAGTCAGGGTAGAAATTTCATACACAAAGTGAAATCCTGTTCTCATACCGTTTTGGACACAGCACAGAATGATGAAAACCAAGGGGAAGAAGTGAGAGAAAGGAAAGGCAGTAAATCTACAAAGTCTGTTGTGCTGTCCTTGATTCAAGAGAAGTCTTGGGAGGAAGCTGTATTTTTGGGAGGCATCACTTTCTGGAGGCCTTTTAGTAGATTTGGGGTTAGTGTTCAGGCAGAACCCACAGCCATTTGGATTCTCAGTACACGCAAACTGGGGCAGGAATCCGTGCTTCTGATCCTGATGCTTGAGAATAATGTTTCAGGGAGGAGAGCCTGAAACGCTTTCATCTAGGCAGTTTGGAGCCGACTTCCCTGATGTCTCTTTCGTGTCTCCGTCTGCTCCCTGTACGTCATGTAGAGATGTGTGCGGTGACGTTTCCTCTGGAAGTGTAGCTCACCCATAAGCGGGTACGTGACTCTGTATATGACATTGGTTTGACCAGTAGAGGTTTCCCGTGCTATCCAGAAGTTTGCGTTAAGTCACTTTGCTTTTATGAAAGATGGACCTTAGTACCTGTTGTTGCTAACAGAAAGACATCCGAGGAGAATTTTTGTTTTTACAGAATGGTAATTGTCTCCTCACTTTCCTCCATTTCAGCTTTTAGCTGAAGTAACCAAGTGTTGTTGCTTACAGATGCAAGGAGAATTAGAAGGTAGATGACCAAGAAATGTCTTGCTGTCTCTCTGTCCGAGCACGATATATATTTGTTCTATAATTGTTTAAAATGGTAAACATGTATTTCAACATTGTCCTTCCGCCAAGAAATTGAATCGTTGTTATATCGAATATTAAAAAAAGTAAATACCAAATAAAAACTTTATTGGCCAGTGTTTTTATCTTTATCTTAAGAGATTATCTAAATATTAAAATTTTTATAAGTATTTGTCCAAGAGCCCAGGGTAACTAACATCTGGAAGTAACTGTTTATCCATTCTGCCAAGCCTGTAGCATTAAAATAATTAATCATTTATCATTTTATTTACTTTGAATGTGTAATTTTACAGTTTTATAGTCTCCAGTGAATTGATACTGTTTGATCGAAAAAACCAGTAGAGGGAATTTAAGAAGTGCTAAATGATGAGGCCTTTCCTGGGACTTGTATAAATTAGAATATAGTGCTAGTATGATGGTGAAATCTGAGGGGGGACCACAGTTTGTTGTTGTTGTTGTTTGAAGATTTTATTTATTTATTTGTCAGAGAGAGATCACAAGTTGGCAGAGAGGCAGGGGTGGGCAGGAAGCAGGCTCCCCGCTAAGTAGAGAGCAGGACTCGATCCCAGGACCCTGAGATGACCTGAACCAAAGGCAGAGGCTTAACCCACTGAGCCACCCAGGCGCCCCAGGGGACCACAGTTTTAAACTAAAATTGCTAAAGCCGTCTAATTTGTTGAAGAGTCATCTTGATTAGAAATGAATTTCTCTTTACCGGATATTAAAATTTTTAGTTATTTGAAAGCTATTTTTTGCTTTTTATCAATAAAGCTAGTATTGGAGGCAATTAATTCAATCCATGGCTGAAACATGTTCCCCTTGAGTTATAATGTTAGCAATAAAAACATTGTTAAAGCTTAAAAAGTAGAAATTAAAGATAGAAACTTTGTTTTTTTTCTTAATTTGGTATTTTGTAAGTGTTGATTCTTTAATACTGTTTCTAAAAGCCAGTTGGAAACATAAGGTCATTTCAGTACCTCTTGGTATGTTTGTAATCTGATTTACTCCCATGCTGGAGGTAGAGAAGGTTTGTCAGTCTATCTGCCCAAAAAATCATTAATAAAACAGAAGTTACAATTCTACAAGCTGGCAAATACAAGGTAGGAAGAGGTACTGGTATTTATTAAGGATGTAATAAGTAAAACATTTTGCAAATATTACTTCTTTTCTTTAACTCGGGGTGCAGAGTGAGCGGGAGAGAACAATCCCCAGGCAGGCTCCGCGCCCAGCCCGAAGCCCGACTCGGGGCTCTATCCCACAACCCCCGAGATTACTGCCTGAGCTGAAACTGAGAGCTGGTTGCTTTACTGCCTGTGTCACAGGCACCCCACAAATGCTGCTACTTGTTGCAATGCCTGTGAAAGAATGTGCAGACCTGGGCTCGCCTTCATTCTGCTCCCTGTGCAAAAAGCATGCGTGATGCTGTGAGGGAAGCCTGTGTGGGAACACGTGTCGCACCTTACGAGAACTCCGTATGTGACTCTGTATGTGTGTCATTGTTCTTCTAAAGGAAATCAGCAGTTGGCCTTATTGACGGTTGTCTCTGACCCTTTTAGCGATTTGCTGCTGTAATCATGAGAATAAGAGAGCCCCGAACCACTGCACTGATATTCAGTTCTGGGAAGATGGTGTGCACAGGAGCCAAGAGGTAGGGTTAAGGAGTTCATTCTCCTGGTCATATGTTACCATGATTATCCAGTTGCATTTTATGTATATTTGATAAAATGTAACATCTAAGCTATGACTAAGGATTCCTGTATGTGAAAAATTTTATATATAGCACAGATTCATCCCCAAGTGAAAAAAAAAAACTGGTCAGGAACCACAGAATCTCAGAGCTGATGGTGTGAGGGAGTCCAGATGGGCTGGGTCCTGGCAGCGGGACAGCCCCGTGTGCGTTGGCCACAGAGCCCTGCTGCCCCTTGTTATAGGCCGTCTGCCTCTACCCAGGAGGGTGGGGTTGTGCAGGTCTTAACGAGTGTCCCCTTTCCAGACAAGGGGTGTTGCCTGTGCTCTGCACCTGTTCAGAGTGATCCTGTCTGTGAAGGTTAACGTTTCGGGCCTTGACTCTAAGGCTTGCGGAGCCGACGCCGTGTAACTGGTAGAAGGCGGTGATTGAGGGAGGAGTAGATACATCAGCGTCGTAAAGCTTCAACAAATGGAGGAAACTAAACTTCTGAAATAAAAGATAATTCCTATGCCTTGGAGTTGTCCACACACAGAGCGGACTGTGGATGCCTTTGCTTATTTGATGAAGGGAAGGCCGTTGTTGTGGACGTTGTGGTTCCTGGTCTCTGAGTCTTTTCAGAAGGCAAGATGCGGGTCCATCCCTGGCTTTCACAGAAGTCTTCAGTTAGGAGACTTGTTTCCCCTGAATGGAGCATTGAAAACTTCTGGTTTATCAGTCAGTTCTAGGCAGTTTTTCTTTCCCAGACAGGCTTTTCATGTGCACTGTTCAGCCCTCTTTATCCCTTTGCTACATGCTGAATAGTATGTGTCTAGTTTATTTTAGTGAAATAGGAAGCTGCAAATAAATTTATTTTCCTCCAGAAAAAAAACAAAGCATTGCATATATGTGTGCTGAATTTTTGTCATTCCTGTGGCCCTGCACTTGAGGGTCTTTTGCTCACGATGGTGTTATTGCTTTTATTTTGCTTTTCTTGTGTAAGCTCTGCACTACTAAGCCATAGTTTTGTCCAACTGATGAGTAATAAGAATTGATAGTGAGAGGTTTGACTTAAAAGAGGATAGAATTAGTGTATGCATTCGTCACGTACAAATCGCATCGGAGATGAGGATTTCCTGTCAAAATGAAGTTGTTAATTTTCATCTCAGGGTTGTGGGGTAAAATACAGGAATACTCATGATAGTGGTGGAGATATGATGCTCTACTTGTATGGAACCTGGGTGTATCAGTAATATGGAGTGAGCTTGCAATTTTCTGTCAAGGACACAGGAGTACTTTATAATAAAATAGTTCATGTCTTCTGTTATTTTCTCTTCCTCTTAACGGAGGGTGCCGTTTTTCAGTTTTTTAAAAAATAAGCTTTTCTAGTTTTGCCTTTTTATAAGTTATTCATGTAAGTAATTATTTTTTGTGGCTTTGACTATGACTATCTCACTTTTTCCTTTCCCTAGTGAAGAACAGTCCAGACTGGCAGCGAGGAAATATGCCAGAGTTGTACAGAAGTTAGGTTTTCCAGCCAAGTTCTTGGACTTCAAGATTCAGAACATGGTGGGGAGCTGTGATGTGAAGTTCCCTATAAGGTTAGAAGGCCTTGTGCTGACCCACCAGCAGTTTAGCAGGTGAGTCTGAAATGTACTGCCTGTGGCAACAGTTCGTTTGTAATCTGTGTAAACACGGTTCATGATAAAACATGCAAAACAGACAGTATGTTAGCGCGGATGATGTAGTGACCAATGTATTTAATGTTGAGGTTTCTTCCTTATGTCTCGGAAAATGTAGTATTCCTACCATTCTCCTGCTTCCCGCTTCACATACTAACATCGATTATTCTCCTTGACTGGGATGAACTTGATTCCCTGTTATTTTACTGCTCAATCCATGCATTTTAAATGCATTAATTAAATCTATAACCTCTTCTGTCAATTTTTATCCCCAGGTTTTTTTTTTATTTCTTCTGCTGAACATTATATGAGCTCTGCCAGCAAAGTGTAAACTTGAGTGAAATGAACATCTTTGCTCTTATTTTCCCTGCCACTTACAAGGCCACTGCCCACCTTTCCAGCCTCTCTGCTCCCTGTGCCCCTCAGACTTGCCCTGCCCCTCTTGGACAAAGGCTTTTGTTTTTCAGTTGTATACCTGGCACCCTCCTGTTGCACTTCCCACCTAGGAAGCGTCTCACATTTCAGATGTCCTCCCAAGTGTACCTTCCTCAGGGAAGCCTGTTCTGCATTTCCCACTAGGTTAATCACACATATTATAACTGGTTGAGGCTGCTGGGGTTCGAATCAGACATGCCACTCATGACCCTTGATAAGGTAAGACACTGCAGAGCATACACCTGAGGGTCTCATGTTCACTTACATCAGAAGATCCAGACTCGTTAGAGATCGGTCTTCACGTGCTGACGACAGATGGCCTTTACTGACCTTAAGTTCTCTCTCTTTGGGTTCACCTCCCAGTGAGTTTGTGGCTTAGTCAGTATTTTCCCTGTCGGTCCCCATTTTGCCCCAGAGCATGGACAGCTTTTCGTTTCTAAACTGTTTCTTGCCATTTTCCTCCTAGTTACGAGCCAGAGTTATTTCCTGGTTTAATCTACAGGATGATCAAACCCAGAATTGTTCTTCTTATTTTTGTTTCTGGAAAAGTTGTATTAACAGGTAAGTTGTAACAGAAAAGTAGTGTCTGAAGGTTTGAAAGAATTTCAAGAACAGCATTTTCTCAGTGCTGAGAAGTAGTTTCACAGATTGGGGACAGGTGGCTAGCAAGCGGTACAGACAGATGCCTTTGCCCCTTCGTTCTCCTCCACCCTAACAGTCTGACGAGAAACGTATCTACCAAGGCAAGGGAGAGCAGGGAAAGGGGACCACAGAAGACCTTTAGTAGGCAGAGCAGGGAAGGTGGCCGTTCCCTCCGTCAAGAGATGACATTTTAAGTTGGAAACCCTCCAGAAGAACTTTGAGATTCATCAGCAGTGCCATTTGGAGACAACAGGCGAAGGTTCAGAAGAGTTTGCTTGAAGGCAGCAGGCGGGAGAATAATGTTTGGTCCTTCCTTCTGCACGCTTGGGTCACGAGCTGCTCATGTCATGTGCCGATGCAGGGACTGACACTGGTCACATGTGAGCTGCTGAGGGAAGCTGCAGCCGTCCAGGGCACAGTTCTTAACAGTTTTAAAAATCCATTTTAGGAAAACAATACTTTAAAAACAAAAACAGCTTTGTGACAAGGGGTTCCCTCATTAATATTTTAATGTCTGTGTCTAACTGGTAAGGGAGAGAATTGTGCTTGCAGTTTTAAAGTAATTTAGCTCTTTAACGTGTTAAGAAAAGCTTTTTCTGACTCTCTTCTCCAACCTGTCTTCATAGGTGCTAAAGTCAGAGCGGAAATTTATGAAGCATTTGAAAATATCTACCCTATTCTAAAGGGTTTCAGGAAGACGACATAATGGCTGTTCTGTACTCCTGCCTCTGCACCTACTTGTTTTTAAAACAAATCAGTTTTGGTACATGTAAATGGTGGTGTTGCGGACGGCCCCGACTTGGTAAGATGCTGTTCTGTGGGTTGCAGCACCCCGTGAAGCTTTCCAGCATGCGTTCCCGGCGGGGTTGCCGAGAAGCGGTCTCACTTCTGCAGAGAGAACGCCGCAGCGTTATGTAAGTTGCTCGTACTGTGCTGCTGTTTGGGCAGCGCTGCCCGTTTATTTATATTTAGATTTTAAACACATACTGCTGTCAGCAAGTTGGTTTGAGGTACAAAACTTCAAGTGTTAAAAAAGCCACCACTTCTACAATTGATTGGACTTTTTCTTTTGTTTAATTTCCTCCCCATAAACCACAGTTTTTATATTTCTACCAGAAAAGTAAAAATCTTTTTTAAAAGTGTTGTTTTTCTAATTCGTGACTCCTAGGGGTTGTTTTTGTGCCAGACACATTCCGCCTTCTCAGTATTGCAGGCCAGAGGAGCCGTGGTAACGAGCACGGACGGCTGTGCGCATTTTTCTTCCTTCAGAGTACTCTGTACAATAAATGCTGTTTATAAAAGTGTTAGATTGATGTCATAAATGATACCTTGTAAGATTCGTGTGATCATACTGTTAAAGTTGTATTTTAGATATAATTGCCTTGAAACCATTTCAGTGTGTGCTTGCTTGTTTGTTTCAATCAACATTTCATTGTATGTCCAGTGATCATGGATGAGCTACCTGAAAATTTAAGATTGCTCACGAAACATGGGTTTATTATGTTCCATATATCGAGCCCTCCTGTTTCCCAGAGACATTCATTGCCTGTAATTCTCACAAAACCTGTAATTCGGTTTTGTCCTCTTTCTCCGGTGAGCAAACGCTGGCCTTAGCTGTGGTATTTGCCCCTCGGCCAGAGTCCTTCAGTATGAAAGCTGGGCTGTGTGTACAGCCTGGTGAGGGGTTTGTTTTTCTCATGAATATTACCTGGAAATCTGTAAGTTCTTGGGTTTTATTGTTTGGGTTAACTCGTCAAAGTATACTTTCAAGCAGTTCAGAGGCAGGCAATCAGAAAGGAAGAGTTTCCTTCTCTCCTTTTGCTTAGTTCCCCAGGTATCTCCCAAAACCCCTTCTGTGCAGATTCTTTCCTTTCGGTCCGTGTTTAGATCTTACTAAAGCACTTGTTGTTTCATAGCTTTGCTGTTTTTCAGTCCGTATGTCGTGGAGTCTGATAGCATCACAGATGTACAGCACCCTCGCCTACGCACCTTTACGTATTCACCTGTTTCCTTCCGTATCGGCGGTGTGAGCATCCTAAACAGTGCGGTAGGAAGCACCCTTGCATGCCTGTTTGTGGTTCAGAGCAGACATTTCTGTAGTGAACATGCCTAGAGGAGAGCCGCTGCCGTCTGTCAATCCAATATCCTCTCCTTCCACGCAAGAAAGAAGTATTTTTCCACATATAGGTCTTCTCTCAGGTTCTTTAGTCAGGTTTTGTAATTTTTTCATAGAGGGCTTCTATATTTCATAAAAGTTAATTCCTAAGTATTCTCTGGCCCTGTTATGTAATTTTTTATTACATTTCGATTCTTGTTGACATATTTCTTATTCCCAATCACTTTACTGAATTCTGAAGCTTTTCCCTGTGAAACAGCACACACAGACCTAACAGAACAAGCATTTAGCATAGCGTGTCACTCAGTAGACCTCCCTGCAGCCACCACTCAGAACCTTGCCCGTGTCCCAGGGGCCCCTCCTGTTCCGGTCCAGCCACAACACCCCCCCCCCCCCCCCTGCCGCCCACCAATAACCATTAATCTTGAATTTTAAAGTTATTACCTAAAATTACTAATATGGGGTAATCTTCCATTTAAAAAAAATGGAAGTGTTTCTGTTTTATTTCTTATAGTCCCGTTCCCTATCTTTTCCTTTATTTTTTATTTTTAAGATTTTACTTATTTATTTGACAGAGAGAGAGAGATGACAAGTAGGCAGAGAGCTCTCCCGCGGAGCAGAGAGCCCGATGTGGGGTTTGATCCCAGGACCCTGAGATAATGACCTGAGCCGAAGGCAGAGGCCTATTAACCCACTGAGCCACCCAGGCGCCCTTCCCTATCTTTTCCTTAATATGTACAGCCAAATTTACAGCTGGTAGTTTCTTACAGTATGTGTTTTGCTATTTTCAAACATGTGGTGTAGTTCAGCACATTCCTGTGTTCGATTTCCTGCAGATGAGCGGCTGCCTCCAGAGGCTTGGTCCCTCTGTAAAGACTATGCAAGTGGCATGCTCTGTTAGGAATACAGTGCCCGGTTGTCTGTCTTCTCATCAATCTGTGAATTGGTTAGTGGTTGCAAATGATGAGATTCTACTTATTCTCCAGTTGCTCATGGAATACTTTTTATAAAGTGATACATTTCACATAGCAGGATAAATGATTGCTTCTTTCCGTTTGAAAGTTTTTGAGGTAAAATACCCGAGTTCTTATGTGTCCAATTCAAATTCAGGACTACGGAAGTTTCATTTAATCACATGTTTTTTACACTGAGAATCCTTAACTTTTTAAAGACCATGGACTGGAGAGTTCGGGAATCCCACGGTCGCTTACTTCACCTTACATTATACACGCAGTCGCCTCAGATCACACGACCACCAAGGTGACGATCAGAAGCACTTACACACTTAGTTGCGGTGATATTGTCAAGGGATGGCAAGGCCAGCATTCAGTATCTGACCTGAAAGGACAGGTCAGTGTGTTGCTCTCTTGGTAGGGGTGAGCAGTTGAGTCAGGCAGCGTCTGAGCCAAACAGAAGTTTTGGGGGGACAGTGGACTCTGGATCAGCGATAGTGAATGACATCCTTCACAGGAACTTTTACTGGGTGAGATGTGATCGTTTTAGAGTGTTTTTCAATGCATCCTGACATTTCTAGAACTGAATTGCTCAGTGTTTTTGTGTAAATTTTTGGTTTTAGGTTATTTCTATTTTGTGTTATTTTGCGTGTGATGGCCATCTTTTAACATGGATGCTAGCTGGCACTGGGACTTTCCTTCTGTTGATTTGGACTAGTCTGTAAGCAGAAAGACCCTGTGAACCCTCACCCTAATTGCTAGAACTTGGTAGGGGTACACACCTCAAGAACAGCTTGGCTGGTTGTTGCCAACATGCCTGCGAGAATGTCCTCTGTCCTCTAGTGAGGTCTCCAGACAGCCCTAATGGATTTTGTTCAAGTCGTTAGCAGTCAGGGCACTATTCTGCTTTGGGAGACTTATGATAGTTTGCAGTGTGAAGACCCCCCACCACTAGCCCAGTTTTCCAGAAGCCACCGAGCTTCCCACCAAGTGTTGATTCTTGTCACCAGTTGATGACAACTTGTGATGTGTCCCTCCACTGGCCACCGGCTCTATCACTGCATGTGGGATTCTCAGACTTTGCTCTCCCAGCTTGAAAACTGTGACGCCTCCCTCTTTAAAGCCCAGTAACAAATCCCGTCGTAGGGCGATACTTTGGTTTCTCATGTGGCGCTATTTCACACACGTTTATGAACTGTATGTATATAGGTACACATATGATGGGGGCTAATCCACCAGTTCTCCTACAAAAGTGTAGTGACATTAACAAAATGATGCACTTACGGCTAGATTAGCTATTGGTTTTCCAGTGCTGATCGGCAGCAGTGTCCCCTCAGGCTTGCTTTCGTGCTGGGCAGGCATCACTGGTGCTGAAAGAACTGGACGGTCACAGCATAATCGTGAAACGCTAGGGCTGGAAGGAGCCTTAGCACAGTCAACAGATTTAGCTGACCTCCAGGCCAGATTTCCCTAGGGAAATTCCAATGGCCAGTTCCTGATTCCCCGTGTGTACACTGGCATGGGGGCGGAGGGAGGGGAGAAAGGCAGTCCTTCTGGCCTTGCATCTCCTGTCTGGGCCGTGCTGCCGGCTGATGAAGGTCAGTTTTAAAGGAGGGCTTCTCTTCTAGTGTCAGGTGCACCACACTCACTAGCCTGTGGGGTTTGTATTTTTCCAGTGTCCTGGGCTTCCACATATGCTAGAGCTGGAGACACCGACCTGATTACCTGTCATGTCTCCTCAGGTTTTACCCACATAGTTTTCTTGGTTTTAACATTGCAAATTTTAGTGGGGAAAATGCTCTGCATGATGATTATCTTAATTAGGCAATTAACCCATTTTTATTGTAGAAACACACATAGGCGATTACTTCACTTATTCCCACCATCCTTGGTTAACTTGCTCACGCTAAGTATGGATCTTTCCAGATTTCTGGAGACATACACATGCATAAATACTTTCCTAAAAATACAAACATACTCTGAGTATCTTGGTGTCCGTTGAAACCTTTACCTTGTGCGTATAGGTGTGTATCCTTAAGACTGCATTACCTTCTTCTGTAGGGAGTCACCAGAACTTAATTACCTGTCACCAGACATTTTTGTTGCACGAATATTTACATACCGTAAACTCATCTAAAGCAACATCTTTGTACCTTTGTCTCTGCTGCAATTATTTCTTAGGATAAATGGACTTGCAAGGTTTAAGAGACTATGAGCATTTTTAAGGCTTTACATTCTCTTTAGGGTGTATTTGTTATATCTTGCTTCCAAACAAATTCCTCTGTGTAGCCAGTCCCCAGTCTACAGTTTTCAGCACAGGTGAAGACAGCCAGGACACCCCAGTCGATACTCCTGCCCAGTCTGTCAGCCTTCAGGTGGTTGAGCAGCTGGGGCATGACCTGAGAAGAAGATGACACGATTAGAGCCCTGCGCTGAGGCAAGGAACTCTGCTTTCAACAGACCTTCCTCGCCAGACTGCAGGGCCCCTGGTCTTTCTGCTCGCTGGCTTTGACACTGAGAACCAATTACTATTGGATACAGTCTTCACAATTCCTTTTTTTCCTCAAGCAACAAGTATTACCTACCCCTCTGTAAGGTTAGCAGATCCACAGGACAACAGCATTTCTACCTAACCCAAATGGATTGTGACCCTAACAATTCCTTTTGAAAAACCATTTGTCTTAATGACTATAACCACCTGTTTTCCTAACAAATCCACAAACTAAGACCAAACTTTACTAAGGCCTCTCAAACGCTCCTGTCACCAAGTACAAAGACCTTAACTGCCATACCGAGAAAAGGAGGAATATTTACAATTACAAGGGAACAAAAGGCAGACACTAAAAATCATGATGTAACCACACTGGGAGTCCAGAGGGAAGAAGGAGCTACGTGCCGGTCAGCAGATGATGTCCAGAGACGAGCAGACTCACAAGTCATCAGAAAAAGCATTTAATTTAGAGCACTACTGGACGAAATGGTAAGACCATTCGCTCCAGGGAATAAGCCTGTGGGTGGGACGCACTTTCCGTGGTAACGACAGGACCCGTGTGCATGTCTTACTTCAGTGAAGTTTTGCGGCATTTAATCACTTACGGTGATTATATATTAAAGTAGTCATTTAAGGTCATACCTGGAATTCAAATATTCTCTTGGCACCACAGGGGCAATTTGGAATATCCTTTTCTTGAGGGATATTTTCACCAGAGATCCAGACGGGTGCAATCCCTCTGCCGTATCTGAGAACCTGCAATCAGCCAGCATCGTGAGCAGATCTCCACCATCTCCTGAGCTGCCAGCACGACTGGTGATAACCTGGGGGACTGTGATGAACACTCACCCAAAACAATTTTACTGTTCCCCCACCTGAGACCTGGCACCACTAATGCTTTTTCAGTGTTATCAAATCAGGATTTTAGCTTATCTGACTCAGGATACCAAAATCCTATTTCGTAGATGATAATACGGTTAGAATCTGAATCCTAGGAATGTTCTGTGAGGGTCCCACCATAATTCTGTTTCTCCATTACCAGCTTCTGAATCCAAAATGTAGTCCAGAGTTTGCTTATTTTCACAGTAAATGGAACCTCAGTTAAAAATTTTAAAAGGGACCAGGGGTGTCTGGGTGGCTCAGTTGGTTATGCACCTGAATCTTGGTTTCAGCTCACGTCATGGTCTCAGGGCTGTGGGACGGAGCCTCCAGGCTCAGCAGTGTCTGCTTGTCTCTCTCCCCCTCCCCTTGTGTGCGCTCTTTCAGCATGCTCTCGCGAGTGATCAACAAAATGCTCAGATGAAAAATTCTCCTTGCTCTGCCCCCCGCCCCTGCTTGTACTGCTCTCAAAATATATACATCTATATTTTTAAAGAAATTTAAAGGGACAAATGTTAAATAATACACAGTTGCTTAGATAAATATTAGAGATAAATTGCATTGTAACTGAGTGTCTTTCCTAGGTTTTTTTTTTTTTTTAAAGCATGTGCATTATCGGGGCACCTGGGTGGCTCACTGGGTTAAGCCTCTGCCTGGAGGTCAGGTCATGATCTCAGGGTCCTAGAATGGAGCCCTGCTTCCCCGCTCCCTGCCTGCCCCTACCTACTTGTGATCTCTGCCTGTCAAATTAAAAAAAAAAAAGTCTTAAAACAAACAAAAAGGCATATGCATTACTAAAAACTACCTTCGCAGTGTTTAGGACCTAGGTCTCTTCTCATGATGTTCTTCCCCTGGGTATTTATTTAATTCAGTGACTGCTTTTCAGGCATTTAGCTGAACTTTCTTCAGTGATTTAGGTTTAGGACGAGAGTCTTTAAGGGGAATGATATTAATGGAAGAACAGAGATGAAGAAGGGAGACATTTGCTGAGCACTTTACTATGTGCCTCCAATTCCCCCTTCATCCTCACAACTAGCCTCTAATTTTTTCACACCGTAGATGCAGTTACATCAGAGCTCTTCCTGTAACTCTAGAATGGAGGATTCTTCCCAAACCCCAAAGCCATTTTCCTTCTCACAAAACCAGTGTCTGTGTTTACGTATCATGTTGGTTTTACAAGCAAAAGGTTCCTGTTGGATAGATGGGCAAAAATACCTGTTCCTTTCTTGCTGCCACTGGCGCAAACTGCACATCTTACTCCTCTGTGTCCAATGCCGCCTTTAAAATACGGACCCCACATGATAAAGAGCATAACCTCTAGTTTTTCAGTAATTACTGACAGGATCAGCAGACCATCTGGGTGAAGAATTCCCACTCTAAGAGACTACCTTTATCGTAGCTACTTGTCGGGGACTGTACCCTGAAAACACCACCTGAGAAGAACACAAAGAAGAGTTTACCTGTTCTGGCTCAAGGGCTATTTTAGTTTTAAACTTCTGGAAAATTTTATCTTCCTTGGATTCGTGTTTTGCCATGGAATCCAATTCGTCCTCAAGTGCTTCACCTGAAAAATACCGGCACAACTGTTAGGGCAACAGAATTAGTGCCCATGACCTGGTACTTCCCACATGCTGAGGACAGGAAATTCCAAACAACCAAATTAGTGTTAAATGAGATCGCAAAAGCCCCATGTTCCCCACAGGCTCTTTCCTATTTTAATACCTTTTGTTTTCACTACTGCCCTTAAGCTGCCTGGCCCGTCCCCGTGTCTTCATGTCTCAGTCATGTCTTCTCCCAGCGGGTCTGCTCACTCTGTGTTCTCTCTGCCCACGCCTCTCCTGGGATCCCAGCTCTCTGAACCACTGTTGTCCTCAACAGGATTTAGTCTGTGTTCCATGTACCAAAGTCTGTTTTTGTTATCACCAAAATAGGAACTATAAACCAGTAAGGAGATACTCTAAAGACTTCAGACTCTAAAACCCAATTTTGTGGTAGTTAAGAGCTCAAATTCTGGAGTCAACAACATGGGAGCTCAAACTGCAGTTCTGAATCTTTAGCAACTTTGGTTACATGACCATGTCACCCAGAAAACCTCAAACTTCTCACTGCAAAAGGAGGTACAGTTTCTAACTCACTGTACTGCTCTCAGGATTTTTAATGAGATCGTGCACAAAAAGCCCTTGATGCCGAGTAAGACCTGGACAAATGCCGGCTACTAACCCTTCTCTTAGGTTTAGTCGACCTAGATACTACATTTAGCATACCGTCAGCACCTCTCGGTAACCTGGAAAATTGGGTAGACGAGAGAAACATTTAAAGGGCACCTGCTCGCCAAACACTACGCCAAGTGTCTCCCATGTTTGACCTTGATCTGAGAAATAGATCTGGGATCCAGAGGAGCTTACCAAGTTGGCAGCATCTTGTGGAGGAGCCCTACCCAAATGACCACCTGGATACTTACCCTGACATGTCTTCACCAGAACCAGAGTCTACCTGACACATATGCCAAGGAGGAGGGACAGGAAGGATACAGTCAAGTGATCGTGTTTGAGAATCACAGGCTACAGGACTCCAAAGTGAGTTCACTTCCTGTCAGTACCGACCTCTCTTTCCGACGTACTGAGCCTTTTCTTTCCAGCCTTTTACTCAATCACTTAGTGAATCCAGTTCTCAAACTGGTTCCTTACCCATGCTCCCCAAGATTTCTGATTCATGTTCTTTTTCAACAACTTCAGGGGTAATCTCATCTTCTGTTTCTATTACAATTTCAAATTCTGGGAAAAGGAAGTTGTGGTCTGGAATTGTTCTGTCCAAATAATCTGAAACAAAACGTAACTGGCATCATTACTAATCATACAGTTTTAAAGAGGATCCGGTCGTCCCCCGTTTCTGAAGTATATACTGCGTGCAGCAGCAGTTTTCCCTAATACATCAACCCTGGCGGCCCCTGCAATTTAGGTCGTAAATTAAACGCCTGTATTAAAGCAAGTCTGGGACATAACTGAGCAGGCAAGACCTCAGGGCTCCTCTCTCAGAGGTGTTCAGGGTATCCCTTACTAGGACTCCGAGAAGCAGAATGCCTTCTCTAATCTAAACTTTTAATCTCAAAACAAAAACCTTGGGTTGACCCAGGCCACGAAACGGAGCTAGGACTTCCGATGAGCCGCTCACCGGACGATGTGCAAGCCTGCTTGTGGCCGGATCTCCAGTCCAGAGTCTGGTGCTCCCTGCTGCAGTAATGGGCCTTGTGGCATCTGGAGCACGTTTTGGGGCCTAAACAGCCACAAACCCTGCAGAGATGAGCCCCGGACGGGAGCTGGAGGCGCACGCGGTCTCCCGTCTCTGCAGGAGGGTCCTCGGAAGGCGGCTCGTACGAGTAAAAGTCGTTTTTCCTGGGCAGCTGATTCCTAAAAACTGCGAGAGGAGGAGGAGGAATGTCCGTGTCACCGACAGGACAATCCCGCCGGTCGGAGCCTCCGGCCCGGGACTGAACAGACGCGAATTCCTTCAACAGACAAACAGGAGCTTTTGACTTCAGGGATCGGATCTTCTGTCGGGGCGCGAGGCCAGTTCGGCGCCGCAGCAGTCGCGCGGGTCTCCGTCGGGCTCCGGGGTCGGGCTCCGGGGTCGGGCTCCGGGGTCCGACTCCGGGGTCCGACTCCGGGGTCCCACTCCGGGGTCCGTCACGCGACCGCAGAAGGGCGGGGGCGCCGTGCGGGCCCGGCTGTGCGGACGACGGTCCCTGCTGTCGGGGGAAGCGCGCCGCCTGCCTCGGCCCGCACCGACGCGCCCAGGGGAGGCGGCGGGGGCACCCGGGACCCCGACCCCCCCCCGCCCCCGCCCCGCCCCGTCCCCGGCCGCCGCGCGGGACCCCCCCGCCCCCACCCCCGCCCCGGCCGCCGCCGCCGCCGCTCACCGCGCAGGCCCGCGCAGCACGGCGGCGCCCGGCAGCAGAAGAGGAAGAGGCCGCGGTGGAAGGCGTCGGCGCGGCCGGGCAGCGGCGCGTACAGCTGCAGCAGGAAGACCAGCGGGCGGCCGCACAGCGCGCAGGCCAGCTCCTCGGGCCCCGGCAGCCCGGCCGCCCCCAGCCACGCCGGCCGCCCGCCCACCTTGCTTGGGAACTGCTCGCTGCGCAGCCGCCACGCCGGCGCCGCCTCCACGAAGCCCAGTTCAGCCGCACGGGCGGCCGCCATACGGCGAGCGGGGCCGGCGTGCGCGGGGACGCCCTCCGCGGCCGGAAGGCGGAAGTCAGCGCAGAACCGGATATCCGGAGCGGGCGGGGCGGGACTAAGGAACTGTTTCCGGCCCCGTGACCTGGGGGCGGGGCGAGGAGTTGAATGACCCGGGAAGTAGGCGCGTGCGAGTTCACCGAGGAGTTCGACGGCGTCTCGAGTGTCGCGTGTGCCCCTTCCCCGCCTTTTGGACGTGGGACCCTTTGCCACGTCGGACACGGGTTTTTATGTTTTTAAGTAAAAACGGACGATAAGATTCCAGTTCCAAATGCAGCAAGTCTGGCGCTTGGCCGCCTGCCGCGGAGCCGGTCCCTGCTCCTCCGAGGGCGGCCCCCGGTGACGCGCCGGTGACCCGCGGGGCCGCGCCGGTGACGCGCGGGGGGGCCGGGCCGGCCGGGCCGCGAGCGAGCGGAGCCTCGGCCCCCCCGCTTCTGTTTCCAGGAGTTACTTTGTAGCGAGCCGCGTCTCCGCGTCCGCTCCTCCGAGCGCGCGTGTCTGATTGTCCCCGCACTGCAGCGTGCGCACGCGGTGACGCTCTCGGGCCGCGCCTGGGCCGGGCGTGCGGGTCCCTCGTGGTCTGGGGCCACGAGATCCAGTCGTGCCGCTGAAGGAGAGACAACACGAGAATGTTTGTCCCGGGGCGCCCGCGGGCTGCCCCGGAGCGGGGGTCCCGGCCGCCTGGACCGTGAGCCGAGGCCGCGGGCGCCTGAGAATGTCTGCGGTCAGCAACTAGGTTCTTCTGAGTAGGGTGTTTGTACACGCGAACTGCGTTCCGAGGGAGCAAAGCCAGGTCCCTCTGTCTGTCGCGGTCCGGGAACCGCCGCGTTGAGGAATGTTCTGCTTCACTCCAGGGAGGACTGCCTGCCCCGACCCAGTGTGACCCAACGAGCGTGTCCTTCCAGCAGTGCCGCCCCAGATGGCTTAGAGTCCAGTGACGTTTCACACCTCCCGCCTGGGACATACGCTCCTTTCTCCGATGCGCACGATTCAGTCATGGGAAAACGAGGTCATGCCAGAGGCGCTCCTCCAAAACAACCCCACTGTGGGGGTCTGTTTCAGTTCCTCCTGGACACCCCTCTGCTTCTTATCTTTAATTCCTGAACATTTGTTACTTGGAATCCTTGTGTCACGAATTGCAGCACATGTTTAGTGGCAAATGTTCAGGTCTGTCTGCCCTTTTCCCCAATGGACTGTCCGATCAGCTGTGGTCTGTGGCTCAGCTTTAGTTTCTGTCTTCATTACAATGGATCTGAAAGCATCAGCTTTCATTTCAGAAATCGATACCATCTCCACTCCTCTCCCAAAGTCTCCAAGTGGATGTTCTCCAATGTGACCTTTCTGGCTGAAGAAGCCCAGAGCCTGCCCCTTGAAGAAGGTGTACATGTTTGTTTGTTTTGTTTTAAGATTTTATTTATTTATTTGACAGAGAAATCACAAGTAGACGGAGAAGCAGGCAGAGAGAGAGAGAGGGAAGCAGGCTCCCTGCCGAGCAGAGAGCCGGATGCAGGACCCTGAGATGATGACCTGAGCCGAAGGCAGCGGCTTAACCCACTGAGCCACCCAGGCGCCCAAGAAGGTGTACATGTTTACAGCCCCCAGCTCTGGGGTCCTGCTTCCAGCCTCTGGCAGTGACCCTCCTCATGCCCTGTCCCCTGCCCCTATAGCTCCCTGGACCTGTTCTTGCAGACAGTGGAGAAACCCTCCACGGTGGGACACAGGGTCACCTACTACATCTTCACCAACCAGCTGGCTGCTGGGCCCATGTGCCCCTCTGGGAGAGGCAGATGTTGGTGGTCCTCATGGTAACCACAGGGTTACCTACTATGCCTTCATCCACCAGCCGGCTGCCAGGCCCATGTTCCTGTCCGGGAGGGCTGAAAGATAGTGGTCTTCATGGTGAGACACAGGGTCACCTGCTACATGTTCACTGACCAGCTGGCTGCCGGGCCCTTGTGTCCTCACCAGGAGGGCTGGAGGGTGGTGGTCCTCGAGGTCTGTGATGCCCCACACTGGCAGGATGTGTCCATGCGGCACATGGTGATGGTCAGCTGCTTCTGCGAGCAGCACTTCCTTCGTGAGGTGGACGAATTGGTGTGCAGGCGTAGACCTGAAGTTCTGTGATGACATGGGTGTGGAGATCCTGTCCCCCCTCTTTGGCACCCTGTACCCCAGTTCCTACTGGGTAGCCTGCAAGGACTTCAGCTACAAGTGCCAGCCGTAGTCCCAGGCCCACATCCCCAGGGATCAGGGCAACATTTACTACCTGGGGGCCTTTTTTTAGGGTATTGGTGGTGGAAGTTCACTGATTGACCTTGGCCCGTCACTATGAGATGTGGGGTGACCTGGCCAGTGGGATGGAGGCCATGTGGTATGACAAGAGCCACCTGAGCAGGTACCTGCTGGATCACAAACTCCCTAAGATGCTATCCCCAGAACACCTGTGGGACCTGCAGTGGCTGGGCTGTCCCTGGAGGGCCTGTGGGACCCACCGCTACTGGGCTGTCCCTTGGAGGACCTGTGGGACCTGTGGCTGCTGTGCTGTCCTCTGTAGGGCCTGTGGGACCTTCAGATGCTGGGCTGTCCCTGGAGGACCTGTGGGATCCACAGCTGCTGGGCTACCCACCACCCCCTCCCCCATCATGAAGAAGCTGAGAGACATGGCCGTGCCCAAGAATCACCAGGACACCAGGAACACATGAGGGGCTGCCCCCGGTTTCCATCCGGGGATGCTGCCAGTGGAGCTATTAGAGCAGGTTCCTTCTTCTGTCCCTTGAGGGAGACTGTGAGGCCCAGATGTCCAGGGCCCCCAGCCACACCTGCATATGGGAGGCCTTCCTGGGGACACAAGTTCCTCTCTTTGTGGTCACTACATTTTGATAACTTCTGGGTCATTGGCAACTGTGAACAGCTCCAGTTATATATCAGATGTTTTTCTGTGTCAGTGCTGAGCAATCATCTTTATAAAGAACAGTCGAGAGAAAAGGTTTCCTCCCTGGTTCTAAACAGACACATCTTGGTGGGGCTGGGAGTGGCCCTGCAGCTGCCGTGGAGCCAGAATGGGCCCTGGCTGGGTCTTCCCTCCCAGTCCCATGGGGCTTCAGGGTCAAGGGTGTGCCCAGCCACCTGTCAGACCCGCAGAGGCCTTGGCTGTGGCCGCTAGCTCAGCCTCCAGGAGAATGGAACCCTCTGGGTTATATGTGGTTCCTGCCTTGGTTTTAAATGGCTATTTTGTGCTGGTGTTTGTAAAATGTGGGCACTGGCTCCGTCTGGATGCAGGTCCTGTTGGGATTCCTCAGTGCCCACCGGTGGGTTTGCACTTGTGCCCCCATCTGCCTGCGCTGTGTCTTAGCAAGCATTCACTGAGTGCCTGCTGTGAGCTCAGTCACCAACAAGGGACAGAGCGTGAGAGCGAGAACTAAGATACAGGATCCTTGCTCCAGGGCCCTACGATGGCCCTGACCTCCTGACTCACTTCTTTCCTATTGTGGCATATCAGACATATAACCGACTCTGTTAAGCACATTTCAGGATCAGTTCAGTGGCAGTAAGTACATTCGCTCTTCTGGACCTGCCACTGCCATCCACTGCCACAACTTTGTCCTCACCCCAAACTGAATTCGACTCACCCTCACCCTAACCCTCCATCTCCCCTCCCCAGCCCTGGCACCCACTAACTCCTTCCACCTCTATGAACCGGTGCTCTCCATCCCTCACAAATGGGGCCCTTCAGTATCGGTCCTTTGGGGACTGGCTTATTTCCTGTAGCATAATGGCCTCAAGGTCTGTCCCCATGAGCCTGGAGCTGACCCACTTTTCCCCCAAAGGCGTGGCTCAGCCCTTTCCTGTCTACACCAAGCCTCCTCAGTCCCCTCTGTCCCCCTCATCTTCCTTCTCAGCCTGAAGATGATCCCAACCGATCTGCAGCTTTGAAGACCTGTTCAGTCCAGATGCCAGGAACATCCCCCGGGGGGCTCGGGCCTCACCTACCCCATCTGCCCATGTCAGGCACCTGCACTCCCCACCAGCTGGCAACCTGCTCCTCCCACAGGTGTCCCCATCTCAGGAGAGGGAAACACCAAGTCCAGACCTTTAGAGTCCTCTGTGACTTCTTGATGGCCACCAACTCTCCCAGTAGTGAGGTGGCTGCCTTCAGATGCTCCTCAGTTACTCCTGCACCTCTGGTGTCTTCCTGGAACCCTGACCTGCACTTTCTGGGTGGGGTATTTGCTGGAATCCGCAGTGTGTCCTGGTGCCCCATGTTTTGAAGGCACATTGTTGGGGCTGTCCGAGGACCCAAGACTGTGGGTCTGTGGCCTGGAAGGATCTAAGCAGAGCTGGTGGGCTGGGAGGGCTGCAGGCACAGAGGCATGTCTCAGAAAGCTTTCCATGGTCCCAGGCATCCTACCGTTTTTGCCTCAAAGCCCTGAGATCTTTAAAATGCCAGCAGTGTTACAGTGTGGGCCAGAAAATCACATGTCTCTGCACCCAACACCACCTAAACTATTGGCTCTTTCTTGTCACTTGAGCTGAATACAAAAGATTAGGAGTAGGAGCTTGAGGGCAGGTCCTGAGTCAGACTTTGTGTTTGGGGCACAAAGGCCATCCAGACAAGCTTGTGCCAAGCCTGAGGAGGGGGTCTGTGTGGAGACCCCAGATGTAGACACTGCTGTCTCCTGATGCCCCCTCAGCCCACCCCAGTGCACCTGCTGCTGGGAGAGCCCCTGCCCCCTCCTCTCTGCAGAGGGCTCTCTCCTGCTCCAATGGTGCCTCCTCGCCTGCCAGTCACTGCCAGCCTGCAGCATGGGAGGGTAGATACCCCGATGACCTCCAGCCCTGGGGACAGAGCCAGTGCGGGTGGGGTGTGGTCTTCCAGCTGGCTTGAGGTGCTCACTCTCCTGGGGGCTCAGTGGACTACGTCCTCCCTTAGGCTCCTTAGGCCCAAGCTCTCCCCTGCTCAGGGACCATTCTTGGCCCAGGCTCCACACGCTGGGATTGGGAGCAGGTCATCTGGACCTTCTGGACTCGTGCTTCCATGCCCATGGTAAGGGCATAGGCTGGCCTCACAGATTCATCAGAGGAGACCCAGTGCAGAAAGATGCAGGCCACTACATGGGAGATGCCACGTGACCCCAGAGGGAGCACACAGGCCTTGCACAAAGCACCAGGCTCAAGGGACCCAGTGCAGGATCTGGGCACCAGGCCACAGGGCATGGGGAGTCCTGGTGGGGAGGCCCTGGCGGGGGTAGGGGTCCATAGAAGGGTCCCAGAAGAGGCAGGAGACAAGGAAGGCAATAGGACTGAGCTTCCCCGGAGGTCGATGGAAGAGTCAGAGGATCACAGAAACCTTTGGGTAAACTCAGAGGCCCTGGAGATGTTGGCTGAAATGTTGTTATTTGATCCAAAAAGATGTGTCACAAACACCCAATTAACATTGAATGAGTTACTCTTTGTTGCTTTTAGGAATCAATGTGTATGGGCCATTAGAACACACATTGCATGAGGTCTAGGATATATTTAATTTTCTTTTTATTATTATTATTATTTTAAATTTATTTTTTATTTATTTTCAGCAAAACAGTATTCATTGTTTTTTGTACCACACCCAGTGCTCCATGCAATCTGTGCCCTCTCTAATACCCACCACCTGGTTCCCCCAACTTCTCCCCCCCAACCACTTAAAACCCCTCAGATTGTTTTTCAGAGTCCACAGTCTCTCATGGTTCACCTCCCCTTCCAATTTCCCCCAACTCCCTTCTCCTCTCCATCTCCCCATGTCCTCTGTGTTATTCCTTATGCTCCACAAGTAAGTGAAACCATGTGATAACTGACTCTCTCTGCTTGACTTATTTCACTCAGCATAATCTCCTCCAGTCCCGCCATGTTGCTACAAAAGTTGGGCATTCGTCCTTTCTGATGGAGGCATCATACTCCATAGTGTATATGGACCACATCTTCCTTATCCATTCGTCTGTTGAAGGGCATCTTGGTTCTTTCCACAGTTTAGCAACCGTGGCCATTGCTGCTATGAACATTGGGGTACAGATGGCCCTTCTTTTCACGATATCTGTATCTTTGGGGTAAATACCCAGTAGTGCAATTGCAGGGTCATAGGGAACTTCTATTTTTAATTTCTTGAGGAATCTCCACACTGTTCTCCAAAGAGGCTGCACCAACTTGCATTCCCACCAATAGTGGAAGAGGGTTCCCCTTTCTCCACATCCCCTCCAACACATGTTGTTTCCTGTCTTGCTAATTTTGGCCATTCTGACTGGTGTAAGGTGATATCTCAATGTGGTTTTAATTTGAATCTCCCTGATGGCTAGTGATGATGCGCATTTTTTCATGTGTCTGATAGCCATTTGTATGTCTTCATTGGAGAAGTGTCTGTTCATATCTTCTGCCCATTTTTTGATATGATTGTCTGTTTTGTGTGTGTTGAGTTTGAGGAGTTCTTTATAGATCCTGGATATCAACCTTTTGTCTGTACTGTCATTTGCAAATATCTTCTCCCATTCCGTGGGTTGCCCAGATATGGACTCTCAACTCTATGGTCAAATAATTTTCGAAAAACAGGAAAAAATATACAGTGGAAAAAGGACAGTCTCGTCAATAACTGGTGCTGGGAAAACTGGGCAACTATATGTAGAAGAATGAAACTCGACCATTCTCTTACACCATGCACAAAGATAAACTCAAAATGGATAAAAGACCTCAACGTGAGACAGGAATCCAGCAGAATCCTAGAGGAGAACATAGGCAGTAATCTCTTTGATATCAGCCACAGCAACTTCTTTCAAGATATGGCTCCAAAGGCAAAGGAAACAAAAGCCAAAATAAACTTCTGGAACTTCATCAAAATAAAAAGCTTCTGCACAGCAAAGGAAACAGTCAAGAAAACAAAGAGGCAACCCATGGAATGGGAGAAGACACTGCTTCGATGATCTGTTTGTTTCTGAGAGAGGCGTGTTAAGATCTCCTACTATTAGTGTATTCCTATCAATATGACTCTTTATCTTGATTAACAGTTTCTTATTTAATTGGCTGCTCCCATATTGGGGAAATAGATATTTACAATTGTTAGATCATCTTGGTGGATAGTCCCTTTAAGAATGATGTAGTGTCCTCTGTATCTCTGACTACAGTCTTTAGTTTAAAATCTAATTTATCTGATATGAGAATCACTACCCCGGCCTTCTTTTGAGGCCCATTGGCATGAAAGATGCTTCTCCATCCCTTCACTTTCAGTCTGGGTGTATCTTTAGGTTCAAAATGGGTCTCTTGTAGACAACATATGGATGGGTCCTGTCATTTTATCCAATCTGCAACCCTGTGCCATTTTATGGGCGCATTTAGGCCATTCACATTGAGATTGATAATTGATAGATACGTTTTTATTGACATCGTGTTGCCTTTGAAGTCTTTCTTTCTGTAGACTGTCTCTATATTTCTGTTCAATGCTATTCTTGGGATTTTTCCTCTTTATAGAACCCCCCTTAATATTTCCTGCAGTGTTGCCTTGGTGGTTGCATAGTCTTTTAAGCCTTGACGGTCTTGGAAACTCTTTATCTCTCCATCCATTTTGAATGTCAGTCTTGCTGGATAAAGTATTCTTGGCTGCATGTTCTTCTCATTTAGTGCCCTGAATATATCTTGCCAGCCTCTTCTGGCTTGCCAGGTCTCTGTGGACAGGTCTGATGTTATTCTGATGGGCTTTCCTCTCTAAGTAAGGAGCCTCTTTGTCCTACCGGCTTTCAAGAGATTATACCTACAATTATAATTGCTCAATTTGACTATCAGGTGTCGTGATGTTTTTTTGGAATCTATATTCTTAGGTGGAGACAGTTTGGCCTCTAGTACATGAACGCTGGTTCCATTTGTGAGATTGGGAAAATTTTCATGAAGAACTTGTTCCACTATATCTTCCAGACTTCTTTCTTTCTCCTACCCTTCAGGAATTCCAATAATTCTGACGTTGGAACGTTCCATGGTATCATTTATTTCCCTGATTCTGTTTTCGTGGTTTCTAAGCTGTTTGCTCCAGGCTTCCTCCTGATCCTTTCTCTCTATCTGTTTGTCTTCTAGATCACTAATTTTATCTTCTGTCTCAGTAATTCTAGCTTTGAGAGAATTTAGATTAGATTGGAACTCATTGAGAGCATTGTGAACCTCAGCCCTGGTAGCTTTTAGCTCTGCCCTAACATTGTGAAAATCTTCTCTGGTCGCCTTCAGCTCGGCTCTAATCCATTCCATTTGGCAATCCATGGCTTTCTCCAACCTAGCTATTGCCTGGATAATTGTTAGCCTGAATTCTCTTTCTGACCTATTGTCTATGTTGATAGCCATTAGCTCTGTTGCAGAAGTTCCATCCTCTGTATTTTTCTTCTGTTGGGCATTCCTCCTCCTAGTCATTGTGGTGAGAGATGACTGAACAGATGTAGATGGATGTATCAGAATGTATTTAATTTTCATTATTTTTCAGGACTAGATTTTTCCTGAGGAAATGCTAACCATGTGTCTTTCTATTCTTTTCTTTGTGAAATGGGCCTCTGTTTTCAGGAGCAGATTCCTGGTGCTCATCACCACTGTGAGCCCTGAGGAAGAACCCCCGTCACTTCCCATAATGGATGTGACCAAATGGGTGGAGAGGTGCTCACTGATGAAGCCTCAGTGTTCAGTATACAGCAGGGACCCCAAATACTCCCCTGAATGAGGGAGGGCATGAGGGAGGATGGGGGGGGAGGGAAGAGAGCAGAGGAAAGGGGGGATAGGGGGAGGGATGATGGCACGGAGGGAGGATGAGAGTGAGGGAGGGCAGGGAGGGTAGAGGGGGAGGACGGGGGGATGATGATGGAATAAATAAATGAGTAGGGAGGGAGGGAGAGAAACCCCAAGAGTCGGTCCATACTTCAGGAGCCAGTATTTTGGGTGAGTTCTGAAGAAATCACAGCCAAGCCCTGCATGGTGGCTCGGGGCTGCTCCATCTGTCCTCCCAGTGCTGACCTTCCTTGTCCTTGGCCCGCTGTCATCCTGGATCCTCTCTACGTCCTCCTTAAACTATTATGAATGTCCCCAGGAGCAGGGTGGCAGGAGTGGGGTTCAGGAGGGCCTGCCGCGATCCTGTGCCCCAGAGAGCACTGAGAAAGGAGCCCCAGGACATTGTGTCAGGAGGACGGGGATCAGGATCCCCTCCATCTCCCTGGGCACGAACACTGTTCCATTCCCTGCTGTCTCACCACTGCTGTGCCCAATCCTACTGAAAACACATCCGAGGCCAATCGAGCCAGAGTTTCTGGGGGTGAGTCCCAGGCTGAGCCCTCCTAGGTGACAGGTGGGCCTGTGGCCTGGGATGGGTGCCGCTCACTGTTGTCTCAGTCAGGGGTGCCTGTCCGCCTTCTCTCCAGGGGCCCTGCATCGGACCTCTGCTTCCTCACGTTCTCCCTAGGGCTGCTGGTCACCAGACCAGACACCTGCCAGTCTGAGGGTGACCAGCACTGCCTCCCCAGGGTTTCCTTTGCCTGAGTCCTTCCCCGGGAGCTCCTGCATCTCCTGACACATACTCCCTGTGTGCTTCTCCTCCCCCTTGAACTTGCACGTTTCTAGTCTCTGTCCCTGTCTCTGTTCCTGTGGGACCCAGAGACTTGGAGCATGGAGTGGAGCAGACCCATGGGAGACCTTTCTCTGGCCTAGAGTTGTGAGCGATGCTTTTGCGCTGCGCGGTGTGTCTTCCAGCTTTCTGCATTTCCCTGGTTTCTGTGTGGGCCACAGGAGGAAACAGCCGTGTCCTGTCTGGGGACCAACTGTGGTGTCCCAGCAGGAACAGGGGCCTTGGCCCCGAGATTGTGCCCAGAATTCCTAAAGGGGTCCCTAGGATGACATCTCCTCTGTAATCCATTGGGCATCTCAACAACCAAGAAGGGAAATTCTATGTCAAACAGAGAGAAGAAACAAAAACCAAACCTAACCAAACCCCAAACAAGGGCCCTTTGAAAATAGGTGCAGACACAAAGGCACCTATTGAGAGATTCCACTTCCAGAAACCTCCAGAACACGTGCAGGAACAGCTTAGGGCTTGCGAGGGGCAAGGCTGGGGGAACAATGGGCAGGAGGGCTTGGGCTCAGGGTCTCGTTTGGGGAAGGAGGTATCCTGCAACGATGTTCTGTGGCGTGGTGGCACAGCGTTGGGGATGCACTTCATGCTCATGACGTGTTCCAGGGAAAACAAGAACTTTTATTTAAAATAAATAATACACGGCATAGAGGAGATGGACGGCGACGAGAACGCTGACTACATACAGGAGAGGAAGGACACAAAGGGAGGGGATGAGAGATTCTGGGGGGATGTCGGGGTCAGGGGATGGAAGTGAAGGCATTTTTCTGGGGAGATCTCCCCGCAGAGTCGTGGCCTCTGGATGCGGGTCTGGGAGGACCACAGGAGAAGGTGTTGGGGCAGGGGTTGGGCTAGGGGCGGGGACAGGGTCAGCAGTAGTGGCCGGTGCAGGATCCAGAGCAGGAGCTGGGTCAGAGGCAGGAGCAGGAGCACAGGCAACGTCAGGGAAAGGAGCAGGAGCAAATGAGAGGGACTGGGTCTGGGGCGGGAACAGGGGCCTAGGCAGGGCCAGGGGAAGGGGCAGTGGTCCTGGCAGGGCCAGGGGAAGGGGTGGCGGCAGTTGAAGGGGAAGACGCAGGGACAGGGCCTGGGTCCGGGGCAGGAACAAGGGCACAGGCAGGGAAAGTGGAGGCCTTCCTGGCAGGGACACGGGCAGGGGCAGGGTCAGGTGCAAGACCAGGGTTAGGACTTGGGTCTGGGGCAGGTGTATGGGCAGGTGCATGGGCAGGACCTGGGTCTGGGGCAGGTGCCGGGGCCGGTGCAGGGGCAGTGGCCATGTCAGGGAAAGGACAAGGGATAGGAGCAGGGGAAGGGGCACGAGCAGGAGCTGGGGCAAGTGCAGGGGAGACGGCTGGTGCAGGGTCCAGGGCAGGAGCTGGGTCTGGGGCAGGAACAGGGGCACAGGCAGGGGAAAGGGAGGCCGTCCTGGCAGGGGCACGGGAAGGGGCAAGGGAAAGGGCAGGAACCGGGTTAGGACCTGGGTCTGGGGCCGGTGCAGGGGCAGGTGTCGGGGCAGTGGCCCTGGCAGGGAAAGGCCAAGGGATAGGGGTGGGGGAAGGGGCAGGGGCAGGAGCTGGGGCAAGGGCAGGGCTGATGGCCGGTGCGAGGTCAAGGGCAGGAGCTGGGTCTGGGGCAGGAACAGGGGCCCAGGGAGGGGTCGGGGAAGGGGAGGGACCAAGGGAGGATCTGGGTCAAGGCCCAGAACAGGGGCACAGGCAGGAGCAGGGGAAGTGGGAGTCGCTCTGGCAGGGGCAGAGGCAGGGGGAGCGGCAGGAGCAGGGGTGGGGGCAGGAGCAGGAGCCAGCTCTCCCCGGACAGCATCAGCATCTTCGTGGGCAGGCGCCCGGGCACCTGTGGGCTCCCGGTCTCCCGCCGAAGTGACTCCAGACATCATGTGCCCCTCCGGAGTTGATGAAGTTGGGAGTAGGTCTAGCTCCTCCGCTGGAGAAGCTGGGAGAGGAGAGAAGGTCACCCGCGGGCCTGCCTCTCCCTGTGGCTTTGCAGAGACAGAGCCCAGCCCGGGGCCTCCCGGAGAAGCCGCAGCCACGAAGGAACCCTCCCCGGGACGTCTCCCCGACTGCAGTCCACCCCCTGGGTGCTCCGAGCCAAGTCGAGGCTCCTGGCCCCACACCGGCCTGTGGGGGCTTCTCCCTGTGGGGCCCAGCACCGACCCCTCCCCACACAGCCACAGGCACCCCACCCCAGCCTTCTCACCCTCGGACTTGGCCTCCGTGGGCTCCGTGTCCAGGACCGCAGTGCAGTGGAGTACCGCGGGCAGTGGTCTGGGAGGTAGCGAGGGCCTTCCCAGGACCGGGGACTCCGGGGTCGGGGAGGGGTGCGTGTCTTCCCGCCTCCTTCCTAGTTCATCCGTGGCCTGCCAAGGCAGAGACGGGGAGTGTGCAAGAGGCGTCAGACCCCTGCCCAGCCATACCCACCGTGCTCCTGCCCAGTGCCCCTGCTTCTCCCAGATCCCACGCAGACCTGTGTGTGCACAGCCCCGCACCTGGGTCAGTGACCCGTCCCTGCAGGGTCTCAGGATCAACCCTGGGCAGAAGGGTGCAGCCCCCACACTCCGTCCCACCTAGCCAGCCTTAACCTGGGGTGTGAACATGACCTGCCCACCAGGCATCTGACCCCTCATCAGCCTGCTCCTGCTTGGGGCGTCTCCACCCCCCATGAGCTCTCTTTACACACACACACACACACACACACACACACACACACACACATCCACACACGGGGAGGAGACGGAGGCCTACACGGGTCGGTCAGAAGGTGTGGGGCTGTCTGACTTGAGCCTCCCGGTATCACCTTTTGATTCTTTTTGCCAAAGGGCCAGAGTTGTCGGGGAAGCCTGACACGACCTGCCCAGTGGGGGGACGTGTCTGGCGGGCGAGCTCTCCTCTGCCTGCATCCTCTGGGCTTCGGTAGGCAGCAGCAGCAGAACATGTCGCTTCCTTCAGGATCTGCCCAGAAATGAGCTGGGCAGGGGGGTTTTCTCTGGAATGTGGGTGCCAGGATACGTGGGTTCCAATTCCGTTGGGCTGTGTCATCAGGGAAGTGAGGTCACCACTGCCTGGGGGCTCCTTACCGGACTTCCTGCTCCCACCAGAGCTCCCTGAGGGTTAGGGTTAGGGTTAGGGTTAGGGTTAGGGTTTAGGGTTAGGGTTAGTGTTAGGGTCAGTGTCAGGTTTCCGGTCACGGTCAGGCTTAGGGTCAGAGTCAGGGTTTAGTTAGGTTCCAGTATAGGGTCAGGTCGGGGTTAGGGTTAGGGTTAGGTTCAAGTTCAGGTTTAGGGTACCGTTTAGGGTTTGGGGTTAGGGTTAGGTTTAGTCTTAGGATTGGGGTTAGGGTAGGGTTAGACCGTGTTAGGGTCAGGATTAGGGCTAGTGTAGGGGTTAGGGTTAGGTTTAGAATCAGGGTTAGGTTTAGGGTCAGGATCCGTGTTAGGGTCCGGTTCAGGGTGAGGTTTAGGGTCAGCTTCATCGGTGTTATGCTCAGGGTTTGGGTCAGGCCCACCGTCAGGGTAGGGTCAGTGTTAGGGTCAGGGTTTGTTTCTTGATTAGGGTCAGGGTCAGCTTCAGGGTATGGTTAGGTTTGGGTCAGGCTCACAGTCAGGGTCCGGGTTAGGGTTAGGGTTAGGGTTAGGATTAGGGTTATGGTTAGGGTTAGGATTTAGGGTTAGGGTTAGTGTTAGGGTCAGTGTCATGTTCACGGTCAGGGTCAGGCTTAGGGTCAGAGTCAGCGTTTAGTTAGGTTCCAGTATAGGGTCAGGTCAGGGTTAGGGTTAGGGTTATGTTCAGGGTCAGGTTTAGGGTTGGGGTTAGGGTTAGGTTTAGTCTTAGGGTTGGGGTTAGGGTAGGGTTAGACAGTGTTAGGGTCAAGGTTAGGGCTAGTGTAGGGGTTAGGGTTAGGTTTAGAATCAGGGTTAGGTTTAGGGTCAGGATCCGTGTTAAGGTCCGGTTCAGGGTGAGGTTTAGGGTCAGCGTCATCGGTGTTATGGTCAGGGTTTGGGTCAGGCCCACCGTCAGGGTCAGGGTCCGTGTTAGGGTCAGGGTTTGTTTCTTGGTTAGGGTCAGGGTCAGCTTCAGGGTATGGTTAGGGTTGGTCAGGCCCACCGTCAGGGTCAGGGTCAGTGTTAGGGTCAGGGTTTGTTTCTTGGTTAGGGTCAGGGTCAGCTTCAGGGTATGGTTAGGGTTGGTTCAGGCTCACAGTCAGGGTCCGGGTTAGGGTTAGGTTTAGGGTTAGGATTAGGGTTAGGGTTAGGGTTTAGGGTTAGTGTTAGGGTCAGTGTCAGCTTCACGGTCAGCGTCAGGCTTAGGGTCAGATTCAGGGTTTAGTTAGGTTTCAGTATAGGGTCCGGTCAGGGTTAGGGTTAGGGTTAGGTCAGGGTCAGGTTTAGGGTCAGGGTTAGGGTTTGGGGTTAGGGTTAGGTTTAGTCGTAGGGTTGGGGTTAGGGTAGGGTTAGACAGTGTTAGGGTCAGGGTTAGGGCTAGGGTAGGGTTTAGGGTTAGGTTTAGAATCAGGGTTAGGTTTAGGGTCAGGATCCGTGTTAGGGTCCGGTTCAGGGTGAGGATTAGGGTCAGCGTCATCGGTGTTACGGTCAGGGTTTGGGTCAGGCCCACCGTCAGGGTCAGGGTCAGTGTTAGGGTCAGGGTTTGTTTCTTGGTTAGGGTCACGGTCAGCTTCAGGGTATGGTTAGGGTTGGGTCAGGCCCACCGTCAGGGTCAGGGTCAGTGTTAGGGTCAGGGTTTGTTTCTTGGTTAGGGTCCGGGTCAGCTTCAGGGTATGGTTAGGGTTGGGTCTGGCTCACAGTCAGGGTCCGGGTTAGGGTTAGGTTTAGGGTCAGGATTAGGGTTAGGGTTAGGGTTTAGGGTTAGTGTTAGGGTCAGTGTCAGCTTCACGGTCAGCATCAGGCTTAGGGTCAGATTCACGGTTTACTTAGGTTTCAGTTAGGGTCAGGTCAGGGTTAGGTTAGGGTTAGGGTTAGGGTTAGGGTTAGGGTTAGGGGTTAGGGTTAGGGTTAGGGTTAGGGTTAGGGTTATGGTTAGGGGTTAGGGTTAGAGGGTTAGGGTTAGGGTTAGTCTTAGGGTTGGGGTTAGGGTATGGTTAGAAAGTGTTAGGGTCAGGGTTAGGGCTAGGGTAGGGTTTAGGGTTAGGTTTAGAATCAGGGTTTGGTTTAGGGTCAGGATCCGTGTTAGGGTCCGGTTCAGGGTGAGGATTAGGGTCAGCGTCATCGGTGTTACGGTCAGGGTTTGGGTCAGGCCCACCGTCAAGGTCAGGGTCAGTGTTAAGGTCAGGGTTTGTTTCTTGGTTAGGGTAGGGTCAGCTTCAGGGTATTGTTAGGGTTGGGTCAGGCTCACAGTCAGGGTCCGGGTCAGGGTTAGGAGTTACTGTTAGTGTTAGGATTAGGGTTAGGGTTAGGGTCCGGGTTAGGGTCAAGGTCAGGATCAGGATCAAGTAGGGTCAGGGTCATGTTTAGGCTTTGGGTCAGAGTCAGGGTTCAGTTTGGTTCCAGTTTAGGGTCAGGGTCAAGGTTAGGGTTAGGTGCAGGGTCAGGGTTAGGGTCCGGGTTAGGGCTTGTGGTTAGGATTGGGGTTAGTGTTAGGGTTGGGGTTAGGGTAGGGTGAGACAGGGTTAGGTTCAGTGTTAGGGCTAGTGTAGGGGTTAGGGTTAGGTTTAGAATCAGAGTTAGGTTTAGGGTCAGGGTCCGCGTTAGGGTCAGGGTCAGGGTTAGGTTTAGGGTCAGCGTCATTTGAGTTACGGTCAGGGTTAGGGTCAGGCTCACCGTCAGCGTCAGGGTCAGTGTTAGGGTCAGGGTTTGTTTCTTGGTTAGGGTCAGGGTCAGCTTCAGGGTATGGTTAGGTTTAGGGTCAGGCTCACAGTCAGGGTCCTGGTCAGGGTTAGTTGTTAGTGTTAGGGTTAGGGTTAGGGTTCGGGTTTGGGTTCAGGTTTACGATTTGAGGTTAGGGTTTGGGTCGCGTTGAGGTTCGGTGTTAGGGTTATGGTTTAGGGTTCGGGTTCCGGTTCAGATTCGGCTTAGTATTAGTGTTCTGGTTCGGGTTAGGATTAGGCCCTGCATGGTGGCTCGGGGCTGGTCCATCTGTCCTCCCAGTGCTGACCTTCCTTGTCCTTGGCCCTCTGTCATCCTGGATCCTCTCTACGTCCTCCTTAAACTATTATGAATGTCCCCAGGAGCAGGGTGGCAGGAGTGGGGTCTCAGAGGGGCTGCCGCGATCCTGTGCCCCAGACAACACTGAGAAAGGAGCCCCAGGACATTGTGTCAGGAGGACGGGGATCAGGATCCCCTCCATCTCCCTGGGCACGAACACTGTTCCATTCCCTGCTGTCTCACCACTGCTGTGCCCAATCCTACTGAAAACACATCCGTGGCCCACCGAGCCAGAGTTTCTGGGGGTGAGTCCCAGGCTGAGCCCTGCTAGGTGACAGGTGCACCTGTGGCCTGGGATGGGTGCCGCTCACGGTTGTCTCAGACAGGGGTGCCTGTCCGCCTTCTCTCCGGGGCCCTGCATCGGACCTCTGCTTCCTCACGTTCTCCCCAGGGCTGCTGGTCCCCAGACCAGACACCTGCCAGTCTGAGGGTGACCAGCACTGCCTTCCCAGGGTTTCCTTTGCCTGAGTCCTTCCCCGGGAGCTCCTGCATCTCCTGACACATACTCCCTGTGTGCTTCTCCTCCCCCTTGAACTTGCACGTGTCTAGTCTCTGTCCCTGTGGGACCCAGTGACTTGGAGCATGGATTGGAGCAGACCCATGGGAGACCTTTCTCTGGCCTAAGGTTGTGAGCGATGCTTTTGCGCTCCCCGGTGTGTCTTCCAGCTTTCTGCATTTCCCTGGATTCTGTGTGGGCCACAGGAGGAAACAGCCGAGTCCTGTCTGGGGACCGACTGTGGTGTCCCAGCAGGAACAGGGGCCTTGGCCCCGAGATTGTGCCCAGAATTCCTAAAGGGGTCCCTAGGATGACATCTCCTCTGTAATCCATTGGGCATCTCAACAACCAAGAAGGGAAATTCTATGTCAAACAGAGAGAAGAAACAAAAACCAAACCTAACCAAACCAAACCCAACCCCAAACAAGGGCCCTTTGAAAATAGGTGCAGACACAAAGGCACCTATTGAGGGATTCCACTTCCAGAAACCTCCAGAACACGTGCAGGAACAGCTTAGGGCTTGCGAGGGGCCAGGCTGGGGGAACAATGGGCAGGAGGGCTTGGGCTCAGGGTCTCGTTTGGGGAAGGAGGTATCCTGCAACGATGTTCTGTGGCGTGGTGGCACAGCGTTGGGGATGCACTTCATGCTCATGACGTGTTCCAGGGAAAACAAGAACTTTTATTTAAAATAAATAATACACGGCATAGAGGAGATGGACGGCGGCGAGAACGGTGACTCCATACAGGAGAGGAAGGACACAAGGGGAGGGGATGAGAGATTCTGGGGGGATGTCGGGCCCAGGGGGTGGAACTGACGGCATTTTTCTGGGGAGATCTCCCCGCAGGGTTGTGGGCTCTGGATGCGGGTCTGGGAGTCCCGCAGGAGAAGGTGTTGGGGCAGGGGTTGGGCTAGGGGCGGGGACAGGGTCAGCAGTAGTGGCCGGTGCAGGATCCAGAGCAGGAGCTGGGTCAGAGGCAGGAGCAGGAGCACAGGCAAGGGCAGGGAAAGGAGCAGGAGCAAAGGAGAGGGACTGGGTCTGGGGCGGGAACAGGGGCCTAGGCAGGGCCAGGGGAAGGGGCAGTGGTCCTGGCAGGGCCAGGGGAAGGGGTGGCGGCAGTCGAAGGGGAAGACGCAGGGGCAGGGGCTGGGTCTGGGGCAGGAACAGGGGACCAGGCAGGGAAAGTGGAGGCCTTCCTGGCAGGGACACGGGCAGGGGCAGGGGCAGGGGCAGGGGCAGGGGCAAGAACAGGGTTAGGACTTGGGTCTGGGGCAGGTGTATGGGCAGGTGCATGGGCAGGACCTGGGTCTGGGGCAGGTGCCGGGGCCGGTGCAGGGGCAGTGGCCGTGTCAGGGAAAGGACAAGGGATAGGAGCAGGGGAAGGGGCACGAGCAGGAGCTGGGGCAAGTGCAGGGGAGACGGCCGGTGCAGGGTCAAGGGCAGGAGCTGGGTCTGGGGCAGGAACAGGGGCACCGGCAGGGAAAGTGGAGGCCTTCCAGGCAGGGGCACGGGAAGGGGCAGGGGAAAGGGCAGGAACAGGGTTAGGACCTGGGTCTGGGGCCGGTGCAGGGGCAGGTGCCGGGGCAGTGGCCCTGGCAGGGAAAGGCGAAGGGATAGGGGCGGGGGCAGGGGCAGGGGCAGGAGCTGGGGCAAGGGCAGGGGTGATGGCCTGGGCGAGGTCAAGGGCAGGAGCTGGGTCTGGGGCGGGAACAGGGGCCCAGGGAGGGGTCGGGGAAGGGGTGGGACCAAGGGAGGATCTGGGTCTAGGCCCAGAACAGGAGCACAGGCAAGAGCAGGGTAAGTGGGAGTCGCTCTGGCAGGGGCAGGGGAAGGGGGAGCGGCAGGAGCAGGGGTGGGGGCAGGAGCAGGAGCCAGCTCTCCCTGGACAGCATCAGCATCTCCGTGGGCAGGCGCCCGGGCACCTGTGGGCTCCCGGTCTCCCGCCGAAGTGACTCCAGACACCATCTGCCCCTCCAGAGTTGCTGAAGTTGGGAGTGGGTCTAGCTCCTCCACTGGAGAAGCTGGGAGAGGAGAGAAGGTCACCCGCGGGCCTGCCTCTCCCTGTGGCTTTGCAGAGACAGAGCCCAGCCCGGGGCCTCCCGGAGAAGCCGCAGCCACGAAGGAACCTTCCCGGAGACGTCTCCCCGACTGCAGTCCAGCCCCTGGGTGCTCCGAGCCAAGTCGTGGCTCCTGGCCCCACACCAGCCTGTGGGGGCTTCTCTCTGTGGGGCCCAGCACCGACCCCTCCCCGCACAGCCACAGGCACCCCACCCCAGCCTTCTCACCCTCGGACTTGGCCTTCGAGGGCTCTGTGTCCAGGACCGCAATCCAGTGGAGTACCATAGCCAGTGGTCTTGGAGGTAGCAGGTGCCTTCCCAGGACCAGGGCCTCCGGGGTCGGGGAGGAATGCGTGTCTTCCCGCCTCCTTCCTAGTTTATCCTTGGCCTGCCAAAGCAGAGACGGGGAGTGAGCAAGAGGCGTCAGAGCCCTGCCCGGCCATACCCACTGTGCTCCTGCCCAGTGCCCCTGCTTCTCCCAGATTCCACGCAGACCTGAGTGTGCCCAGCCCCGCACCTGGGTCAGTGACCAGTCCCTGAAGGGTCTCAGGATCAACCCTGGGCAGAAGGGTGCAGCCCCCATACTCCATCCCACCTAGCCAGCCTTAACCTGGGGTGTGAACATGACCTGCCCACCAGGCATCTGACCCTTCATCAGCCTGCTCCTGCTCGGGGCATCTCCATCCCCGATGAGCGCTCTGTACACACACACACACACACACACACACACACACACACGGGGAGGAGACCTAGGCCTACACGGGTCGGTCAGAAGGTGTGGGGCCGTCTGACTCTGAGCCTCCCGGTGTCACCTTTTGATTCTTTTTGCCAAAGGGCCAGAGTCGTCGGGGAAGCCTGACATGACCTGCCCAGTGAGGGGACGTGTTTGGCGGGCGAGCTCTCCTCTGCCTGCATCCTCTGGGCTTCGGTAGGCAGCAGCAGAACATGTCGCTTCCTTCAGGATCTGCCCAGAAATGAGCTGGGCAGGGGGGTTTTCTCTGGAATGTGGGTGCCTGGATACGTGGGTTCCAAGTCCGTTGGGCTCTGTCTTCAGGGAAGTGAGGTCACCACTGCCTGGGGCTCCTTACCGGACTTCCTGCTCCCACCAGAGCTCCCTGGGGGCGCCCCTCCCCCAGCTGCTCAAGGCTCCCCCTCCACCCCGTGCCCTGTCCATCCAGTGACCCCCACACAGCCTCCCCACAGCCCCTGGGCGGCCTGGGTGCAGCTGTTGTCCCCGCTGGGAGGGCCCAGAGCTGGGTTCAGACCGGGCTCCTGCTCCTGCCCAGGACTGTGAGCCCGCACACACCCTGTGGCTCTCACACCTCCCCAGGCTCCCCGTCTGCACACTGGGGGTGTCCTGGCTTCTCCCGCTAGGGATGGCATCAGGGGTAGGACCCCTGCGTACGTTCCATCCCCGCTCTCCCAGGAGGCTGGTGCACACACTTGGCCGGGCACGGGTGAGCCAGGGGCTGGCCGGGGGCATGGAACACGGCCCCGAGGGGCCTGCATCTGCTCTGGGATCCAGGCAAAGCCACCGTCCTCCTGCCTGGGTCCCATCCCCCGTGGCAAGGTGGCAGTGCATGGCTTCTGACCTTGGTGACACAGGCTTCCCGGGGCTCCCATTAGGTTGAGGTCCAAGGGCCTCGTCTGCGCCCATGTGCTGGCCAGCCCCCACGGGGGACCCCGGGCATTCCAGAATCCGTCCTCCCAGGGTGGCTGGCCCGTGGGACTGAGAAGGGGACACAATGTGTGGCTGTCATTTCCCAGCCGATGGAGGAAAGTCTGGGACTTCTCCTGGTTCCCTCTCTCCTGGGTTCAGTGTCTGTCTCTGTCTGTGTCTCTGTGCCTGCGTCTGTCTCTGTTCGTGTGTGTCTCCCAGGAGCCGGATCTGGGGGCTCCAGGGCTGAGGGGAGAAACCTCCGAAGTCTCCCTTGTCCCTGTTTCCCTCTCCTGGGCTGGTGCTCGGTTCCTTGCTAAGTAAGGCCTTCTCACCCCGAGCAGAGCTCTGACTCTGGAACCTCTTCCCAGTGGGGGTCCTGAGGCCGCAACAAGGAGGGTCCTGCCCTGGGTCCCCAGACCAGGGGTCCAGTGCTCTGCCACATTCTGCAAGCCCACAAGGTCAGCCCCCTGAGTCCCCAGGCTGTCTTCTGCTCAGAAGGACCTCGAGGGAGTCCAAAGCATTTTCCCAAGACTGGGAGCACAGTGGGTCAGGGACAGAGATTCAAGGCCAACAGGCTCTTCTGCAAGCCTGAGGGAGACTAGGGACACCCTGTCTCTATGGCCCCACTGATAGAAGAGGAAGGGGAGGCCTTCGGTGCTGTAGCCCTGTCCACACTGGGGGTGGGGGGTGCCTCTTCCTACTTCCAGTAGTCCAGGGTGGTGATGGACACCAGGCCCCAGACCCTGTCCCCACCCAGTGCCCTGGCAAAGCCCCTGGGCCCCTTGGGGACCCCTTGACCATCAGCCTGTCCTGTCTCCCCTCCCCATGCTTTGGATCTCGGCCCTTGCCAGGAGTCCTGATGCCCCCGACCCCATGGCCCAGCTGTCTCCAACCTCTTTCTTCTTTCCCCCTTGTTACCCACCATTTTCCCAGGGTGTCTCCCCCTCTGACCCCTAGCTGGGCAGAGTGGGGTGTGTGTGCGTGTGTGTATGTGTGTGTGTGTGTGTGCTAGACACACACACACACACACACACACGCACGCTCAAACACATATGCCTCTAGCTGTCTGGGGATGCCCGAGGTTATGTCCCCACATGGGATGGGGTGGGTGGCTCTCCCCAAGGATCTGAGGAGCTCTCACCCTCAAAGCAAACCTCCTGGGAGGGTCAGGAATTGCCTAGGCCTGGAGGGAAGCACTGCCCCTTGGACTCGGTACCCGATTTTTGTCCTGGGCCAGTCACTGCCTCTCTTGAGCCCAGGTTCCCAACTGTCCCTGAGGGTTGGACATGGAAATGCTTGAACCTGGCTGTTCCTCCAGGGGTAGGTGGAGGTGGAGGAAGGGTGCACCAGGCACACAGACCTCCATTCCGAGAGGGCCAGGTGTGCCCAGGAGACCTGCACACGGCACCTGTCCCCTGACCCAGCCTTGTGGTGGATGCGGTACCCACCATGGCGCTGTCCCCGACTGGTCCCCCATGTTCCCTCATCACTGCCAGGTGCTTTGTGGCCCCGAAGTCTGCTGAGCACCAGAACCATGCCTTCCCTGGGAAGCAAGGCTCAGGGTGCAAGGCCAGGCGGGTTGGACATCTGGGGATGCGAAAGTCACTGAATTCCCCCCACCCAGGTGGTCTGGAATTCAGACTCCATTACAGGGTCCAGCTAAATGCGGGGTTGAGCCAGAGGACTTGGAGACATCAGTGGAGGCCTAGTCAGGGCAGGGAGATCAGTGGGCCCCGTTCAGTTCTCCTCCCCGCCTTCTGCTTGTCTTACCGGCTGTGCCCTGGGGCAGAGCTCTAGCCTGTCCCTGGATTCAGCCCTGGCTAGAGTCAGAGGGGTGGGAAGGTGGGCAGGCAGGAGGGGGTCACCACCAGGATGCCCAAGTGTGAGGGGGTTGTTACCATAATGAGGGACCTGTGGACACGCATGGATTTCAGCCCTTTTTAGACGTGAGCAGTGGCCCCAGGACTCGGCCCCTGCCCCCTCCTTCACCTTCCATGAGGCCGCATTTCCCCCAGCCCAGTCTTCGTCTGCAGCCAGACCTCCCTCCAGCCCCAGGAAATTCTGCTGCTCCAGGAGGCTTGAAACTCATTACAAGCTGGCGCCGCGCCAGCCCTATGGGGCCTGATTTTAGGTCCTGGAGTCCCACAGTGAGGAGAGGTTATGTGGCACAGGAGCAGGGAGAGGGCAGAATGGATTCTCCCTGGGGGCCATGGCTCCCTGGTCTGCACAGACCCTGTTGTGTGCTGGCCCCTAGGGCACCCATACTCCAGCTCCCAGGCAGGCTCTGGGAGGGAAACCAGAGTGTGGCTTGTGCTAGCTCAGACTGTCACTCTGTCCTATAGCTACAGCCTGTCCTGCCAGCTGGACTCCCTCTCCTAGTTGGTCAGCAACACCCTCAGAGCCAAGAACAGCCCATCATCCAGCTCAGGGGCCAGTGTGTGGCCGGGCAGGCAGGGGAGAGCTCGCCCTGGGCTCAGGGAATCCCTGGCTGGGCTAACGGTGGCTTGGGAGGCCTGGCCTTCCAGCCCCTCTGCTGAGCAGCCCTGTGACTGGAGTCATTTGCCTCCCCTCTCTGGGCCTCACTCTCTGCCTCTGTGCAATGCAGTGATCCCGAATGGTCAATCACTCCCGTGGCAGGAACATATGGGATGCTGGTGATTGACCTGTTGTGGGCACAGAGTCTGGATTGCAGAGTGCTGCGGAGGATGGTGCAGAGTGTTGCCAGTGAGCACCCCTCCTCCCAAAGCCATTCAGCCCTTCCACGCAGCTGTCAGGCCCCTGAGAGACCACGTTCCTGACACCAGGTCCCTATGTGTGGCTCTTCCTCAGCAGTGGGACAGGGTGGAACCCTGGAACATGGGGTCATCTCCTCACTCTGAGGGCAGGAGAGCAAGGAAGACTTCCCCTGGGGTCCCCCAAGGCCATGTAAGAGGGGAGGTGGCTGCCCCCAAGCAGTACATTGAAATTCTGCTTCTGTTAGAACCTGAGAACTGGGGTTTGGTTCTTTCACTTGCTGGGCTGACAAGACACACACGCTCTCCATGACTCCTCCTTGAATGAAGAGCTCTTGCAGGGTCCTGGGCGTCCTGGACTTGGGAAGGGGAGGGGCCAGTCCTCTCTCTGGCTCCTGAAGAAGACCCGTCATCTCAAAGACAGGATTGTTTCTAGTCATGATCCTGGGCCAGAATGGGAGACAGCCCCTTACAGCTCCTGACTCTGGGGCTGAGGGGGTCTTTCTCAGGTGCAGCAATGCCCACCGAAAGTGGGGGTTTCAGAAAGAACATATGCCTGGACCAGGTCCTGCCCCAGGGTGGTGGCTGCCTTCTCCAGCTCTGGAGAAAGAGGGACATCCTCTGCTTCTCTGGGCGTGGGGTCCTCTGACCCATGAGCAGGCACTGGAAGTTTTCCAGTCTGACTCTGGAAGTGCACCAGTGGGTCAATCACTATCAACACATGAACACGGACAACATGCTAAAGAAGTGCCAGAGGTGATCCTGTGCCAATGGCCTGTGGTCGGCGGGGCTGGCAGCTTCAGTGCCCTCCAGTGGACCCTCTTTCCCTGGATGGGAATCCCCCTGGAGTCTCTGTCTTCAGCGTTCTCTTCCTGATGGTTTCAGGACCAAGGGTGAGACTGCTGTGGCTTAGAAGCCTCCACCCTTGCCTTCCTCCTTTTTTTTTTTTTTTTTAAAATATTTTATTTATTTATTTATTTGACAGAGAGAGATCACAAGCAGGCAGAGAGGCAGGCAGAGAGAGAGGGGGAAGCAGGCTCCCCGGCGAGCAGAGAGCCGGACTCGGGGCTCGATCCCAGGCCCCTGAGATCACGACCTGAGCCGAAGGCAGAGGCCTCAACCCACTGAGCCACCCAGGTGCCCCTGCCTCCCTCCTTTTGCACACATCACTGCTACCCAGGAAGCAGGGGCTGCTGCTCCCACACTGCCGCACACAAGGCTGACTTAAGGCACTCATTCCCTCCATGCCCAGCTGCTCTGGCTCTGTCACACACACAGTGGGCACAGCTTCCTTACTAGGCCAGGAGTCCCAGCAGAGCTCTCCTTTCGCAGGATCAAGGTTCATATTCTTAGCCAGAGAAGGAAGCCCCATCTGTCCTCTGCTAGAGAAGGTGAATTCCTGGGTCAGGTGGACCTCAGGTGCCTGAGGACAGGGGGTCTCCTGCAGTTCCCCTGGAGAGAAGGGTGACGGACACCCCTGTCTGGGAGAATGGTGAGCAGTGCCCTTCCTAGGCCACAGGTGCACCCGTTACCTGGCAGTGCTTATACTCCGACTCACCCCTGGAAGCTCTGGTACAGTTTTTCATAAATGTATTTTTTTAAAAGATTAATTTATTTATTTGACAGACAGATCACTAGTAGGTAGAGGGGCAGTTGGGGGGGGGTGGGGAGAAGTAGGCTTCCTGCTGAGCAGAGATCCCGATATGTGGCTTGATCCCAGGACTCTGGGACCATGACCTGAGCTGAAGGCAGAGGCTTTAACCCACTGAGCCACCCACGTGCCCCTCATAGATGTATTTTCAACAGAGTTCAACACAGCGGTGATGGAGATAGCAGCGGAGTAAACAACGCCAGTGCCTGTGGAGGTGGATGGTGGCTCAGTTAAGCCACGGAGTCTTGATTTTGGCTCAGGATGTGGGATCGAGCCCAGTGCAGGGTCTGTGTTCAGTGTAGTTTGGGCTCATGATTCTCTCTTCCCCCTCCTGCCTCTCCCACCACTCTCATGCCCCACACTCTCTCTCCGAAATAAATGAGTAAAATATAAAAATGGCATCGTACAGAATGTACTTTTAAAAAATTATAAAGAATTGAACATTGATTTTGCCATTTTTAGCATTTTCAGTATAAAGTTGGCAGTGTTAAGTGTGTTTACACTGCTGTGAAACAGATCTTGAGAACGTTTCATCTTATAATCTGAACATTACATCTTACAAATCTGAACTTCTGTTCCCATTGTTGTTTTTCATGTAGAAAGCACATTTATTTATTTATTATGCTCAGTTAGCCACATGTAGTACATTAGATTTCAATGTAGTGTTCAATGGTTCATTAGTTGTGTATAACACCCAGAGCTCATCACAACACGTGCCCTTCTTAATACCCATCACCGTGGTACCCCATTCCCCTCCCTTCTGTAAGCCTCAGTTTGGTTTCCAGAATCCAGAGTCTCTCATGTTTGTCTCCCTCTCTGATTTCTTCCCACTCAGTTTTCCCTCCTTCCCCTGTGGTCCTCCATGTTATTCCTTACGTTCCTCGTATGAGTAAAACTGTATGATAGTTGTCTTTCTCTGGTTGACTTACTTCACTCCAGTTCTGTGACTTAATCCCCTCCAGTTCTACCCATGTTGATGCAAATGGTGGGTATTCATCCTTTCTGATGGCGGGGTGATATTCCATCGTATATATGGACCATATATTCTTTATCCGTTTGTCTGTTGAAGGGCATCTCGACTCCTTCCACAGTTTGGCTGTTGTGGACATCGCTGCTATGAATATTGGGGTGCACATGTCCCTTATTTTCATTACACCTGTATGTTTCCGGTAAATACCCAGTAGTGCAATTGGTCGGTTGTAGGGTAGCTCTGTTTTTAATGTCTGAGATACCTCCATACTGTTTTCCAAGGTGGCTGTATCAGCTGACACTCCCACCAGGAGTGTAAGAGGGTTCCCCTTTCTCCACATTCTTGCCAACATTTGTTGTTTCCTGTCTTGTTAATTTTTGCCATTCTAACTGGTGTTAGAATGTGGTGACACCTCATTGTGGTTTTGACTTGAATTTCCCTGATGGCTAGTGATGTGGAGCACTTTTTCATGTGTCTTTTGGCCATTTGTATGTCTTCTTTGGAGAAGTGTCTGTTCATGTCTTCTGTCCATTTCTTGACTTCATTATTTGTTTTTTTGGGTGTTGAGTTTGATAAGTTCTTTATAGATCTTGGATACGAGCCCTTTATCTGTAATGCCATTTGCAAATATCTTCTCCCATTCCATGGGTTGTCTCTTAGTTTTGTTGACGGTTTCCTTTGTTGTGCAGAAGCTTTTCATCTTGATGATGTCCCCCAAATTTCTTTCTTTCTTTGTTTCCCTTGACAAGTCTTTTTCTTTTTAAGATTTTTATTTTTTATTAGACAGAGAAAGACACAGGGAGAGAGGGAACACAAGCAAGGGGAGTGGGAAAGGGAGAGGCAGGCCTCCTGCTGAACAGGGAATCTGATGTGGGGCTTGAACCCAGGAATCTGGGATCATGACCTGAGCTGAAGGCAGACGTTTAATGACCAAGCCACCCAGGTGCCCCTAGAGATGTGTCTTTAAAGAAGCTGCTGTGGCTGAGGTCAAAGAGGTTACTGCCTATGTTCTCCTCTAGGATTTTGATGGATTCCTGTCTCACATTGTGGTCTTTCATCCATTTTGATTTTATCTTTGTGTATGGTGTAAAAGAATGGTCCAGTTTCATTCTTCTGCATGTGGATGTCCAATTTTCCCAGCACAGTTTATTTAAGAGACTGTTCTTTTTCCACTGGATATTCATTCCTGATTTGCCAAAGATGGGTTGACTATAGAAGTGAGGATCCATTTTTGGGTTCTCTACTCTGTCCCATTGATTTATGTTCTGTTTTTGTGCCAATACCATGCTGTCTTGATGCTCACAGCTTTGTAATACAGCTTGACGTCGGGCATCGTGATATGATGATCCCAGATTTGGTTTTCTTTTTCAACCTTTCCCTTGTTATGTGGAGTCTTTTCTGGTTCCTGTTTGTTCTAGCTCTTTGGAAAATGCCAATGGTATTTTGCTAGGGATGACATTGAACGTGTAGATTGCCCTGGGCAGCATAGTTATTTTGACAATGTTTATTCTTCCAACCCATGAACATGGAATATTTTTCCATCTCTTTGTATCTTCCTCAATTACTTTCATAAGTGTTCTATAGTTTCTAGAGTATATAGCCTTTACCTCTTTGGTTAGGTTTATTCCTAGGTATCTTATGGTTTTTGGCGCTGTTGTAAATGGAATTGATTCCCTAATTTCTCCTTCTACAGTTACATTTTTAGTGTATAGAAAAGCAACTGATTTCTGTGCATTGATTTTGTATTCTGCCACGTTACTGAAATGCTGTATGAGTTCTAGTAATATGGGGGTGGGGTCTTCTGGGTTTTCTACATATAGTGTCATGTCATCTGTGAAGAGAGAGAGTTTGACTTTTTTTGTCAGTTTGAATGCTTTCTATTTCTTGTTGTTTTATGATTGCTGATGCTAGGACTTCTAGTACTATGTTGAAAAATAGTGGCAAGAATGGGGCATCTTTGTTGTGTTCCTGAGCTTAAGCTCTCAGGTTTTCCCCATTGAGAATGACATGTGCCATGGACTTTTCATAGGTGTTTTTTTATGAAATTGAGGAATGTTCCTCTATCCCTACACTCTGAAGAGTTTTAATTGGGAATATATATTCCATCACAAATGGGCTCATCCTAGAAGGGTGTTTTGAAGGTCTAAGAAGCACTATCCACTCCATGGGTTAGACCAGAAAATGAAGTTCTTTCCACTTGGAGCATTACTATTTGGGTCTTAAAATTGTTTTGGAAATGTGGGAAACCATTGCATTTCCTGAAGCCCAAGCCTCAGAAGGTCTGAGAACAGTTGACCTTGTCAGGAGCCAGGCACAACTCCTCAGGAAGTGTTGGTGCAGGAAGGGAAGGGGCAAGGCTCTGAGGGTGGTCTGCAGCTAGAGGAATCCGGGGAAGGGGCCCTGTTTGTGGGGGCCCCGCCCCAAACTCCGCCAATGCCTGTGCGGCCCAGCCAGCTGCAGCCAGCTGTACAGGTGGGAAGGGCCTCCAGGACCCCCTGCAGTTACAGGGAGGCACCGGTATAAGTTCTGGTGCTTGGATGCAGGCAGGTGTAGCCACCAATGGGCTTGGGGCACCACCCTCCCTGACCAATCACCATGTGGGGGTGGAGCTACCTCTCTGTGGGTGGGCCCCCAGCTGCCCCTGGATACAGCAGTGAGGCAGGAGAAAGTGAGATTGACCTGTGGGGGTTCCCTGGTGGGTGAGTACACGCTGTGGGCCGGGGTGGGGACGCGGGTGGTAGGTTGAGCTCCATGTGGGAAGTGGGGGTACTGGAAGGGGGCATGGAATGAGCTAATCCTGGGAACTCAGATGAGTTCTCCTTTTTCCCTCGAAAGTCCCTTCTGCCCTATATCCGTTAATTGGCCATACCCCCCAGATCCTTGAACTCTAGGACGCCCACTCACCCCTGGTTTTGTGGGATGAGTTGTGGACATTTCAGGTTTCCCGGTGTTCCCCTGGAAGACTGGGATGTCAGGATGGCACACAGTCCCCACGTCAGTGGGTTGCACCCCGGTCCCTGACACAGTGCAGGTAATGGACCTTGAGCAGCACCTCCAGCTCAGCAGGGTCCCCCTGTTCAGGCACAAGTGTGGCAGCACCAAGCCTCAGAGCCAACCCCCAACTTCAACATTGTGCCCTGTGTCCCTTGGAGATGGTGGTAAAGGCCCGCAAGGATCATGCAGGTGGGTCCTCCAGGTTCCAGTCTCCCGCCCCAGGCACAGGTGTAGATGCCCCAGAGGCATCTCCTAATTTTAGCATTGTTCCCTGTGTCCCTCATGGGTGTTGGCAATAGGCTGTCAGGATTGTGCAGAAGGGTCCTCCAGGTCCCTGTTCCCCCAGGCACAGGTGTGGTGGCAACAATCCTCAGAGTAGTCCCCCAACTTCAGCACTGTGCCTCATGCCCTGGGGTTGGTGGTCATAGCCGGTCAGGATCCTGCAGGAGTGTCCCCAGTTGGGGGCCTGGAAGCTGGATTAAAAATATATATGTATTAGGGACGCCTGGGTGGCTCAGTTGGTTAAGCAGCTGCCTTCGGCTCAGGTCATGATCCCAGCGTCTTGGGATCGAGTCCCACATCGGGCTCCTTGCTCCGCAGGGAGCCTGCTTCTCCCTCTGCCTCTGCCTGCCATTCTGTCTGCCTGTGCTTGCTCTCTCTCTCTCTCTGATAAATAAAATCTTTAAAAAAATATATATATATGTATTAGACTGGTGACTAGAACAGGGTCACCCATTTAATTTTGGGAGTATCTTGGTCTCTTAGAAGAAACTGCCTTTCTAAATTTTAAAGAATGAAGAACATATTTAAGGGTAAACACAATGAAGGGATGGAACATGCCCATAAAGGTGAAAAAAATTTTTTTTAATTAAAAAAAAAAAAGAGTTGATATAGTAAGTTGGTTGGGAGAATAAAGAAAAAGAAAGTGGAGAGAATTTGCTTGGGCTGGAGACTAGAACAAGCCTGGAGCTAGATTTAGGGTATATTTTGATCTATTAGAAGAAGTTGTACCCCAAATTTTTTTAGAAGAAAAAACCCTATGTGTAAAAAAAAAAAATAAAATAAAGTTAGAGGGGCGCCTGGGTGGCTCAGTGGGTTAAGCCGCTGCCTTCGGCTCAGGTCATGATCTCAGGGTCCTGGGATCGAGCCCCGCATCGGACTCTCTGCTCAGCAGGGAGCCTGCTTCCTCCTCTCTCTCTGCCTGCCTCTCTGCCTACTTGTGATCTCTCTCTGTCAAATAAATAAATAAAATCTTTAAAAAAAAAATAAAGTTAGATACAATGAAGGATAAAATATGACTATAATAACAAAGGTTCAAAAAGATTATGATTGGGGCGCCTGGGTGGCTCAGTGGGTTAAATCCTCTGCCTTTGGCTCAGGTCATGATCCCAGGGTCCTGGGATCGAGTCCTGCATTGGGCTCTCTGCTTGGCAAGGAGCCTGCTTCCTCCTCTTTCTCTCTGCCTACTTGTGATCTCTATCTGTCAAATAAATAAATAAAATCTTTAAAAAAAAGATTATGATTATCTTTTTTTAATGAAAGGTATTGTTAAGATAAACTAGTTAAAAACCGTTAAAAGAGGAAAGGGTAAAAGTTAAAAAAAATAGCAGAAGAAAAAAAATTTAAAAAGATTAATTAACTGCAAGACTAAAGAATCATGGGGAGAAAGCCATGAATTCCGTGCTTTGCTTTCTCCTCCTCTGGAATTCTGCTGTTCACCTTGGTAAGTGAACTTGGTCTTGGCTGGATTTTTTGTTGATCTTCTGGGGTGGGGCTGTTGTAGTGATTCTCAAGTGTCTTTGCCTGAGGCAGAATTGTACCGCCCTTAGCCGGGGCCAGGCTAAGTCATTCCCTCGGGTTCGCTTTCAGGAGCTTTTGTTCCCTGAATGCTTTCCGTAGAGTTCCGGAGGACGGGGACGAAGATGGCGGCCTCCTGGTCTCCAGCCTGGAGGAGCCCAGAGCCCGGAGCCCCACTCCTCAGTGCGCCCTCAGAGAAAAGCGCTCAATCACTCCTGTTTCCCTGGTCTCCAGCCATGCTCCGAGCTCACCCAGCCTGCGACCGGTCCAAGGTAACCCCGAGCTGCGAGCTCACTGTCGGCTCTGTCTCTGCAGCCGGCTTCCCCGCTCTAATACCTGCGAGCTCTGCGACACTCAGACATCCCGATCCTTCTGTGACCCCGCGGGACCTGGGGCCACGCTGACCCCGAGTGGGCTTCACCCCGGTTAAGCCTCTGGAGCGATGTCCCTCAGTGGAGCAGACTTTTAAAAGTCCCGATTTTGTGCTCCATTGTTCCGCCGCCGCTTGCCGGGAGCCGCCCCCTCCCACCGCGGTCTATCTTCCTGTGCTTTGGATTCGCTTCTCCGCAGGTCCTACCTTTCAGAAAGTGGTCGATTTTCTGTTTCTAGAATTGTTGCTTTTCTTCTCTTTGATCTCCTGTTGGGTTTGTAGGTGTTCACAATGGTTTGACAAGCTATCTAGCTGGTCTCCTGCTGCCGATGTCGTCTCAGCCTGTTACTTCTCCGCCATCTTGTGCGTGTGTGTGTTTTTTAAAAGATTTTATTTGACACAGAGGGAGAGACATCACAAGTAGGCAGAGCAGTAGGCAGAGAGAGGGGAAGCAGGTTCCCTGCTGAGCAGAGAGCCTGATGCGGGGCTCGATCCCAGGACCCTGAGATATGACCTGAGCCGAAGGCAGAGGCCTAACCCACTGGGACACCCAGGCGCCGCACACATGTAGTGTTTTATTCTATCATTTTCTTTACTTCTCTGAAGGGAAAAGGAAGTGGTGACTGGAGCCTGGTTTCCGATTTGAAGAAATGGGAGATGAGAGATTTGACAGAGCAGTGTTCATGCTGACACGGTCCTCAGTGCACAGTGAACAAAGGTTTGAAGCTTGGACTTGGAAGTGTTGGTGTACAGGGAGGATGTTGTTCAAGTTTCCAGCACGCAGAGTCACTTGGCTGGTCTTTCTACTCGGACCAGGTCCTGCCTTTATAAGGGCAGCTTGAAAGTGGCTTGAAACCCTAGGGCACTTGAGGAATGATCGGATGGGACACCTGGGTGGGCCAGTGTAGACAAACCCAGGGAATTCCAGAGCTAATGATGATTACATTTCTGAGGCTGGAGTTTGCTTCTCTGTGAGTAGCATTGAGCCGGGGTGGAAAGCAGTCTCTGGATCTTATGACTCATCATGTGAGCAGGTCTGAGCCTGGAAGCATTGTCAGATCAGATATCTGGGAGATTGTGAGGCCATGGTGGTGGACCACTACTCTTGAGGGCAGGCCATCCTGCTCCAGGGACAGGGCTCTGCTTCCTGGCCAGCCCTACTGCTGCAGATGTACCACGAAAGCTACTTTCTCTTTGGTTCTCATGCCCTCGGCTCAGCAGGGTGGTTGGTGGGAAGCAGTCCACAGTCAACCTTATTGATCCTGCCCGGGTGCCCCTTGTTTTCTCAGACGAGGTGCAGCAGGTGTCCTCTGCTGGTGCCTATGAATTCAACGAGCAGAAGAACTTCTTCCAAAGCCACACCCCTGAGAAATCCTCCACTTTCCTGTGCTATGTGGAAGAGGCCAGTTTTCATTTGGCACTGAAATCTCAGCTCCTGTTATTAGGTTCCAAGGCCACACAGCACACCAGACTCCAGGAAACTCTAGTTCCGCTTGGGGCCTGGTGTGCAAGGCTGAGGCCAAACCTGGGCAGCCTGCTGCTGCTGCTGCTGCTGCTGCAGGGTCCTTCCTGAAAACTGTGCACCAAAGTCTGGTTTGTGACGACATCCCAGGAAAGAGGGATAGGTGCAGCGCTCTGCCTGACCACAGGGGGGCGCCGGACGTCCGTCACAGGTAGCTGGTGTAGGGAGGAGAGCTGTCTGTTTCCCAGGACGTGGGCCAGAGGGAGATTGGGGCCCTGGGATGCTTTCCTGCTCAGTTTTCTCAGGTGAGCTCATCAGGCAAGGGGAGGAAGTGTGTGTGCTCACCTGTAATCGAGGAAGGTGTCTGGTTTCAGGTTTCATGTGCAAAGTGGATTCCCCTTATGGCTCATTTCCCTGATGGTGTGGAGGGTGCATTAGGTGGACTCCTTGGCCCAGGCATCCTGACTGTGCAAGAGCTCTGGTCACCTTTTCCCCCAGGGCTCTGGAGTCGGAAATTAGAATGAGTCAGAAGTGAAACCCTCCATGTAGGCCTCTGTTTCTCCCTTGCCAAGATGGACTGGTGACTGTGATAACTGCTCTGGAAATATAAAGCAGGAGGCACGGCCGGGGTGATGAAAGGGAGGTGGGGTGGTGGTCAGTGTTCACATGGGGGAAGGTGGTATTTCACTAGGAAGGTGATACTTGAATCAAGATCTAAAGAAGGTGACTGATATCACATGAAGAGCCTTCTAAATGGAAGGGAAAGCATGTGCAAAAGCCCTGGGACAGGAGCATACCAGGTATGTCCAGGAGCAGCAAGAAAGCCCTGTGGCCACACGAGACAGCTTAGGACGTGACCTCCAGGAGGTGACAGTAGGGTGACAGAAAGCCATTACAGGGCTTTGACCCCATGGGACCTTGTTTCACTGGGCCATCCTGGCTACAGTGTTGAGAACACAACACACAGGGTTGAGGATAGACAAGGGAGGTCAATAATGAAGCTTTTCTAGGAACTCAGGAAGAGATAGGTTCTAGTGTGGACCAGACAGGTGGCCGTGGAAGGAGTGGTTAATCCTATTCTGGGTACATTTTGAAGACGGAGTTCACAGGATTTGCTGATGGCCTGGATATTTGGAATGGGAGAAAGGAGGAATTGAGAGAACTCCCAGCTCTTGTTGGTTGCCCCAAGTGAGGGTTGCCTTTTAAGTTTTTGTTGGTTTCTTTTGCCGTGAAGAAGATTTCAGTTTGTTGTTGTTCCACTTGTTTATTTTTGCCTTTGTTGCCTTTGCTTTTGGTGTCTGATCTGAAGACTTTGCCAAAACCAATGTCAAGAAACTTACTACTGTGTTTTCTTCTTGGAGGTTTATGGATTCAGGTCTCATGTTCAAGTCATTCATCCATTTAAAATTTCTGTGTGCGGTGTTGTGATCTGGTTACATTCTTCTGCATTTAGTGTCCAGATTTCTCTGTATCATTCACTGAAGAGACAGTCCTCTCCGCATTGTACATTTTCTGCTCCTGTATAGTAAGTTAGGACCATATATGTGTGGGTTAGTTTCTGAGCTTTCTATTTTGTTCTATTCTATTCTGTGTATTTGTGTTTATGCCAGTACCATACGGTTTTGATGATTATAACATTGTATTCTAGTTTGAAATCTGGGAGTGTGGCGACTGCAGCTTTCTTTCCCCAGATTGCTTTGCGTATTTGGCATCTTTTGTGAATCCATTTGAATTTTAGAACTGTCTTCTATTTCTTTGAATAATGTCATTGGGATTCGGATAGGGATTTCATCACATCTCTAGATTGCTTTGGCTATGATGAACATGCTAATGTCCAGTTAATGAGCATGGCATACGCTTCTGTTTATTTGCATCATCTTCCATTTCTTTGACCCATGCATTTCTCCCCACCCCAATGCACACATGCACTTCCTTTATTTTCCACCATGTGTTCAGTGTACCAGGTCTTTCTTATTCTTGCTTACTCTTATTCCTAGATATTTTTTCTCCATGCAATTGTAAATGGAATTGCTTTCTTAGTTTCTCTTTGTGAAAGTTTGTCTTCAGTATATAGAAACACAACAAGTTGGGGCACCTGGGTGGTTCCATTGTGAAGCATCTGCCTTCAGGTCAGGTCATGATTCTGGGGTCCTGGGATGGAGCCTCTAATTGGGCTCCCTGCTCAGTGGGGAGCCTGCATTTCTCTCTCCCTCTGTTGCTCCCCCTGATTGTGCTTATGCTTCCTCTGTCAAATAAATAAATAAAATCTTTTAAAAGAAGAAATGCAACAGGTCTCTGTATGTCAACTTTGTATCCTGCAGTTTTACTGAATTTGTTTTTTGTAACAGTTTTTTTGGTGGAATCATTAGGGATTTTTATACCCAGATGGTTTAGAGTTTTATCATAAATGCATATTTAATCTTGTGAGAAGTTCTTTCTGCATCTATTTTAACAATCATGTGATTCTATCTTTTATTTGGTTGAGGTGGTGTATCCCATTGGTGGATATGCAGACGTCGAATCGTCCTTGCATCACTGGAATCAGTCCCACTGGACCATGTTGTTGGATTCTTCTGACGTATTTTTGAATTCAGTTTGCTGATTAATTTTTTGAGGATTTTGACATCTATGTTCATGAGGGATATTGGCATTTCCTTTTCTTGTATGTTTCTGGAATCCTTTTCTTGAACTGTTTTGGTAGCAGGATAATGCTTAGTTCCTAAAATGGGTTTGAACGGATGCCCTCCTCTCCTATTTTTTAAAGAGTTTGAGAAGGATTTGTATTAATTCTTCTACTGTCTGGCTGAACACCTTAGTGAAAATTTCGGTCTTGGACATCTGTTTCTTGGGAGATTTTTGATTATCAAATCAATCTTTTTTACTAGTGATCAGTCTGTTCAGATTTTTCCCTTTCTTGGTTCTGTCTTTCTAGGTTGTTGGGAGGGACTTACCCATTTCTTCTAGGCTGTCCAGTGTGTTGGCCTCTACTTGCTCATAGTACTCGGATGATCCTTTGTATTTTTGTGGTATTCATCGTCATGGATCATCTTTCATTCCTTTTTTTAAAGTTCGTCATTTTTTAAAATTTAAATTCAATTAGGCAAAGTTACAATAAATCGTTAGTTTTTGATGTAATGTTCAATGATTCATTATTCATGATTCAATTAGTTCCCTGATTTATAGAGTACAACAGCCAGTGCTTTTCACCACACGTGCCCTCTTTCATGCCCATCACCCAGTTATCCCATCCCCCACCCACTTCCCTTTCTGCAACCCTCAATTTGTTTCCCAGAGTCAAGAGTCTCATATGGTTTTTCTCCCTCTCAGATATCTTCCCATTCAGGTTTCCCACCCTGTCCCTATGATCCTCTGTGTTATTCCTTATATTCCATATACGAGTAAAACCGTATGATAACTGTCTTTCTCTGCTTGACTTATTTCACTTAGCATAATTCCCTCCAGTTCCAGCCATGTCCATGCAAATGGTAAGTATTCATCGTTTCTGATGGCTGAGTAATATTTCATTGTCTATATGAACCACATCTCCCTTAAAAAAAAAAAAGATTTTATTTATTTATTTGACAGAGAGAGAGAGAGAGAGATCACAAGTAGGCAGAGAGGCAGGCAGGGAGGGAGGGGGAAGCAGGCTCCCCACTGAGCAGAGAGCCCTATGCAGGGCTCGATCCCAGGAACCTGAGATCATGACCTGAGCCAAAGGCAGAGGCTTAACCCACTGAGTCACCCAGGCTCCCAGCTCTTATTTCATTGATCTTTTGTCTTTTTAGTCTCCATTGAATTATTTCCACATTCCTTTTTGTTATTTCCCTATTCCTACTGATTTGGGGATTTGCTTTTCTCCCCCCTCCTTTTTTCCCATGGATGTGTATTGGAGAGCCTTCTTCTGGATTGACAAGATCTGAATTTCTATGAATTTACCCCTTAGAACTACTTTTATTGCATCCCATAAGTTTTTGTAGGTTCTCCTTTTTGTCTCAGGGTACCTCTAAAATTTCTTGATTTCTTCTTTGACAGTTGGTTGTTTAGTAGCATGTTGTTCAATCTCCCCATATTTTTGACAGTCCCATTTTCTTTTTGTGAATGATGGCCAGTTTCATATCATTGTGATTGGACAAGATCTGAACTGGAAGGTGAAGGGAGCATTCAGATTAAATGTTTGTTTCCTGTTTTTTTTTTTTTTTTTTTTTTTTTTTTTTGTCTGAGGGAAGAGCATGAGTTCTGTGGGGACAGAGGGAGGTTTTGTGAGACTGGAGTCGGGGTGGGGGTTAACCCTCATTAGAAGTACTGACTACCATGCAGGCTGTGCATCACTGTTCACAATTTAGTCCTGATGGACGTGTACTTCATTAGAAGCATTTTATATGAGGTGCAGGGGTGCCCTTCTCTAACTGAAAGGTGCCATGTGAGTTCATGGCATGGACCCAGGTCAGCAACCAGGATGTATGGTATTGTGGGGGATTAGAACTAGGCTTTCTGTTGAAAGTGACTGAAACAGGTGAGCTTCATGACAATAGCTGAGGTCCTGAGTGACCCACTGGGTGTTGGTGGTGGGTGGGGTTGCAGGGCCTATGGATCTGTCTCATCATGTCCTGTGGAATTCAGGGACACCCTCCTGTCTAATGAGTTGTGTGGAGTCAGGTAGACAGCAGGCCCTGGCCAGGCACAAGGGTCACACTAGAGTGCCACTAGAAGGGCAGTGTGTGGGGAGAGCCACTATTTGACTTCCATGAAAGCTGACTGGGATCTGGGGACTGTGATTCCTACGAGCAACAAGGGGAGAGGAGGGATGTGGTGGTGCATACTTCCTGGGGTTGTGGTCAGGACTAATCTGGAGCTCACGAGGTCAGTCATGCCTGGCCAGAAGGCACCCAGTCACTGTAGCTGTGGACACTGTGCCCATGGTACTTTTGTGCCAGTGGGCTCCCATGCTGTCGCCTCCTACTTTTCATCATCTTCATGGTCATGACCCTCTACTCTTGCCCTCTTGTCCTTGACCTTCGGGGTATTGCTTTCCCTCCATTTGGTCCTCCTCTTCTGCTCTGTGAAACCTGATGCCAGGGTAGCCTTCTAAAGAGGCAGCCCTTGTCAGTACCCTCATGGAACACTTCCTCCCCTGTGAGGTGAGGATAATACCTTGCCCTGAAAGGGGGCTGCAGGTCCCCAATCAAGAGAGCCATCTCCCTTTTCAGCCTGGCCTGCCCTCCCCTCAGTCTTCCTCAGGGATGTTCTCCCCACTTCTTGAGCTTACAGCTCTGAAGTTAAAAAATGAATATTGTTTTCAATTTCTCATCACCCTGGTTCAACCATGCCACCTCTTTTGAACCTGTTAGTGGGCTTTCAGCAGTCCTGTAGGGCTGTCTGCTCAAGGATGGGATGACCTCAGAGGGGAAGCCTTCCTTCTAAATTCCCTCAACATGTCCCTGAGCCCTGGAGCCAGCTGTCCCACTGATGGTTGCAGGACCTGAGCCAGCCCATCCTGAGGCCAGGATGCGCCATCTGTGTAGACTGATGTGGCCAGGAGTGGTGGGCAGCTGGCATGGACCAGTGCAGGGGCAGATACTTTCTTTTTATCACTCTACCCCCTCTTCTTCCCAGAGTTAGCTCAGAGCCGCCTCCAAGCCCCGTATCTCGAGAGGCCTTGATCTGTGCTCCTGCCTTTAGCTGGTGACCTTGGTGTTTCACATTGCTTCTGCCTCCTGTACCCGCACTCATGGCATTTACTCCATCAGGGGAGGGATTGTACCCTGGTCTGTACTTGGTTTTCTGTCGGAGGCAGGCCCCTGGCCAGGGCGGCCTCTGCCATTAAAAGATGGCGCCTGGCTAGTTGCCAGGTTAGGATTGTCTCGTGAGACTAAGCGGAATGCCCAAAGAGGAAGTAAACAGCATTGGTTGCTAGCGAAGTTGTTCGTTTAGGTGCACAGCCTGATTCGCTCCCTCCTGTACCCTGCTCACTGATTGGTCATGTAAGCGTATATAAGTGTGTAGACTTGCGGAAATAAAGAGAGAGAAGATGCATCCAAACTGGGGCTTCTTGTCGTCCTTGCGGGCCGAGGGCGATAGTTTTCTTCCTGTCCTGCACTGAGCCCATCCACATTTGTATCTTCCATGTATGTGCTTGGAAGCAAACCCATCCACAGGGAAACTATTAGCCAAATGGATCCAGGTGAAGACCACCGAATTAGATATCCAGGATGTATAACAAACCTGCTCTGAAGCCTATCTCACACTCTGTGACTATCTCATACTAAACCAGTAACAGTATTAGCTTTCTGGATATGAAGTGGCATCTGTCTCTACTTACACTCTTGAATGCATAGGTGCTGAGACTGGACAGAAAGGGACCATGGCTCCCATGGGCTAGGTTTAACAGGCAAAGTAGAAGAATTCAACAGATAATCACGTCAAAAAATGGGCAGAAGACATGAACAGACACTTCTCCAAAGAAGATATACAAATGGCTAACAGACACATTAGCCATCAGGGAGATTCAAATCAAAGCCACTTTGGGATACCACTTTATATCAATTAGAATGGCCAAAATTAACAAGACAGTAAACAAGTGTTGGAGAGGATGCAGAGAAAGGGGAACCCTCTTACACTGTTGGTGGGAATGTATGTCTGTGCAGTCACTTTGGAAATAAGTGTTCAGATTCCTTAAGAAATTAAAAATAGAGCTACCCTGTGACCTTGCAATTGTGCTACTGGGTATTTACCCCAAAGATACAGATGTAGTGAACAGAAGGGCCATCCATACCCCAATGTTCATAGCAACAATGGCCACAGTCGCCAATCTGTGGAAAAAGCTGAGATGCTTTCAATAGATTGATGGATAAAGAAGATATGGTCCACATATACAAGGGAATGTTATGCCTCCAACAGAAAGGACGAATACCCAACTTTTGTATCAACATGGATGGGACTGGAGGACATTAAGCTGAGTGAAATAAGTCAAGAAGAGAGAGTCAATTATGTGGTTTCACTCACTTGTGGAGGATAAGGAATAACATGGAGGCCCTTAGGAGAAGGAAAGGAAAAGTGAATTGGGGGAAAACGGAGGGGGAGATGAAGCATGCGAGACTGTGGACTCTGAGAAACAAACCGAAGGTTTTGGAAGGGAAGTGGTGGGGGTTTAGGGGAGCCTGGTGATGGGTATTATGGAGGGCACATATTACATGGAACACTGTGTGTTGTGCATAAACAATGAATCTTGGAACACTGAAAAAATAAAAATAAAATAAAAAATAGTATAAGAATTCAATATAATTTGAATTCCAGGCATAGATCTATTGTACTCTATCTTTCTCCTTTATTTATGTATGTTTGTTTCTTAAATTCTACACCAGAGGGACATCCTATAGTACCGTCTTTCTCTGACTGACTGATTTCACTTAGGATAATACTTTCTAGCTACACCCGTGTGGCTGCAAATGGCAAGATTTTATTCTTTTTATGGCTGAATAATAGTCTACTCTCTCTGTGTGTGTATGTGTGTACTCATCTATCATCTCATTTATCGCTTTATCAACAGACACTTGGGTTGCCTTCATATTGTGATCTTGTAAATAATGTTGCAAGAAACATAGGGGTGCATGCATCCTTTTGAGTTACTGTTTCATATTCATAGTGTGATTGCTGGATCCTAGGGTAGCTCTATTTTCCACATCTTGAGGAACCTCCATACTGTTTTCCAGAGTGGCTGCACTAGGTTCATTCCCACCAACAGAGCATGAGAGTTCCCCTTTCTTCACATCCTTCCAACATCTGTTGTTTCTTGTGCTGTATGTGAGCCATTCTGACAGTATGAGGTAATATCTTATTGTACTTTTGGTTTGCATCTTCTTGATGATGGGTGGTGGTGAACATCTTTTCTGTCGGCCATCTGTATTCCTTGGAGACATGTCTGTTTGTATCTTCTGCCCATTTTTCAACTGGACAATTTGTTTTTTTGGGTGTTAAGTAGTATCAGTTTTATATATTTTAGGCAGTATCTCTTTGTTGCATAGGATATCTTCTCCCTTTCCATAGGTCATCTTATTATTACTTTTTCATTGTTTTACCACTGTGTGGAAACTTTTTATTTTCATATAGTCCCAACAGTTTATTCTTGCTTTTGCTTCCTTTGCCTCAGGAGACAGTCTATAAAAATATTGCTATTCCATGTCAAGAAGTTACTGTCTGTGCTGACTTGTAGGGTTTTTATGGTTTCAGGTCTCCCAATGAAGTCCAGAAACTGTTTTGAGTTTATTTGTCTGTATGGTGTCAGAAAGTGGTCCAATTTCATTCTTTTGTGCATAGATGTCCAGTTTCTCCAACACTATTTGTTTCAGAGACTGTCCTTTCCCCTTTTGATATTCTTACCTGCTTTGTGGAAGATTAGTTGGCCTCATAATTGTGGGTTTATTCCCTTGGTCGTTGTATTTTTGTGCCAGTACCACACTGTTAGGATGACTACAGCTTTGTAGTAGAAATTGAAATCTGGAATCGTGAGTCTTCCAGCTTTCTTTTTAGTCTCAACATTGTGTTAACTATTCAGTATCTTTTGTGGTTCCCTACAAATTTTAGGAGTGTTTATTTGAGCTCTCTCTGTTTAATTTAAATTTAATTAGCCAACTTATAGTACGTCATTCGTTTCCGATGTAGTGGTCAGTAATATATCGGTTGTGTATAACCCCCGGTGCACATTGCATCCTAAGCTCTCCTTCATGCCCATCACCCAGTGATCTCCTCCAGCAACCCTCAGCTTGTCTCTGTAGTTAAGAGTCTCTCATGGTTTTCCTCCCTCTCTGATGACTTCCCATTCAGTTTTTCCTCCCTTTCCCTATGATCCTCTGTGCTGTTTCTTATAGTTCATATACGAGTGAAACCATATGATAATTGTCTTTCTCTGATAGACTTATTTCCCTCAGCATAGTTCCGTCTAGTTCCATCCAGGTCGATGTGATGGTAATTATTCATCCTCTCTGATGGCTGAATACTATTCCATTGTAGATATGAACCACATCTTTATGCTTTCATCTGCCCGTGAACATCTGGGCTCTTTCTGTAGTTTGGCTATAGTGGATATTCCTGCTAGAAACCTTGGTGAGAAGGTGTAACCATTTTTCACTAAATCTGTATCTTCAGGGTAAATACCTAGTCGTGCAATTGCCAGTTCGTAGAGTAGCTCTATTTTTAACTTCTTCAGGAAACTCAATACCATTTTATAGAGTGGCTGTATGAGCTTGCATTCCCACCAAAAGCGCAAGAGGGCTACTCTTTCACTGCATCCTTGCCAACCGTTGTTGCTCCCTGTCTTGATAAATTTAAACATGCCAAATGTTGTAAGCTGGTATCTAATTGTGGTTTTGGTGTGCGTTGTCCTCATGGCCACTGATGTTGAGCACTTTTTCGTGTGTCTGTCGGTCACTCGAATGTCCTCTTTGTGGAAAGGTGTGTTCATGTATATACCCATGTTTTAAGCTGGGATGGGGGTAGGCCCAGGAGCATGGAAGGTGTGATCTGCTTAGGTACGGAGAGCTTCACAAGCTCTGAATTGAGGTGTAGAGATAAGGAGGGTATGAGTCTCCATATTATGGTCAGTATGGTATTAAAGTAGAAGTAAGCAGGGATCGGTTCAAGATTTCATTCAGATTTCTCCTGCTCTAAATCCTTTCTGGAGTTCTGAAAAGGTATGATTTTTGACCTTGCTGTGGGGTGAGTCCTCTGCTTCCCGCAGGTGTCCTATTCCCTGGGATTTAGAGCCAGACCAGTGGGAGTGGTTCTTGAAAAAGCCAACCCAAGGTTAAGGTTAGTGTCTAGTGGCATGGTATGCCCGATCTTCCATCAGTATGGTGAACTTCCCAGGGGGCTGAATTGAGGGCATGGGTCAACGGGAGTGAACAGGGTTTGTGTCCAGGGGGCCGCTGAATTGGGGGTGGATTCAAGGGGGCATGCAGATAACTCCTACTCTGAATCCATTGCTGAGTTCAAAGTGGCATGGTGTCCTTCTGGGAGGCATGCTGAGGCCTCTGGCATGGCTCAGATATTCTAGGCTTTGGGGAATTGGAGCCAGGACTCTGGGGAGGGAAGCTTTAGAATCCAACCTAGAGTTAGGGTTAGGGCCTAGAGGCATGGCAGGCCTGATTTGCCAGTGCTGAGGTGACACTTCCGAGGGCTTGAGTGGAAGGCAAGGGTTAGGGTGAGTATCAGGCTCTGTGTCCAGAGGAGGACGCTGAAGGTGTGGTGGGTTAAGTGGGCATACATATTTCCCCCTCTCTGAATCTTTTCTGGAACAACAAACGGCATGGATGCCTTTTGGGTGGCAGGAGGTGTCCACTGGTATCGTTCCTGTGTATGTAGTCCCTTGGGAGTCAGGTGTCTGGGGACAGACCTTTAAGAACACCACAGACTCTAGGGTCTGCTGGTGCTGAGGGGAGCACCCTAGGGGCTTGAGTTGAGGCCATGGGTCAGGCTGAATGTCCGTTTCCAGGTTCGTACTCAGGTTCCAGTGAAGGTGGGGTTGGCCTCTGGTGGGCATATTGACTTCTCCTGCCACGAAGTTTTCGCAGTTCCAAATGGCACGCTTAGCATCTGGGTGGCAGGCGATGCCACGGAATGACTCAAGTGTCCCCAGTCTGGAGGGCTTGAGGGCCAGGACTCTGTGGACAGAAGCCTGAAAACCCAAGCTAGAGAAAGGGTTAGGGTGTAGGGGCACAAAGGTCAGATCTTCCTGCGCAGAGGCAAGGGCCCTGGGGTGCTGAGTTGAGGGCGTGAGTCAGGCAGAGTGTCAGGCTCCAGGACTGTGTCCATGAGGCGGCTGAAGGTGGATGGTGGTCTCATGTGGTATGCGGAGTTCTCCCACTCTGAAGCCTTTATGGAGTTGCAAATGACACAGTTCTTTCTGGGTGGCGAGCAGAATCCTCTGGTATGCTTCAGGTGTCCCAATCTGCAGGGCTTGGGGGCAGGCCTGTGGGGATGGAAGACTTAAAACTTAACATAGGGTCAGGGTTAGGGCCTAGGGCCCCGCCAGGCCTGATCTGTCATCACTGAGGCAAGATCCCTGGGGGGCCAAGTTGAGGTCAGGGTTCAAGCAGACTGTCAGGATGAGGCTTTTCTTCCGGGGGGGCGCTGAATGTGGGGGTGATCTCAGGGGGGCATGCACAAGTCTCCTACTTGGAGGGATTTGCACAGCTCCAAACAGAACCATTTCCTCCTGGGGAATGTGTGGAGTCCTGTGGTTTGGCTCAGGGTTCCCGGTCAGGAGGGCTTGGGGGCCACGCCTCTGGTGATGGAGCCTAAAAACTCAACCTAGGGTTAGGGCCTAAGGACCTGGAAGGCCTGATCTGCCAGTGCTGAGATGACCTTTTCAGGGGCCTGCGTAGAGGGCAGGGGTCGCCAGCGTTCTGGGGTGATTCAGGCCAGCAAGTGCCTGTCGTTGAGAGGCTTTCTCAGAAGGTTCAGGCCGTGACCCCTGGGACCACCGGCTAGGCCCAATCGGCTCTCCTGAGGGCTCCTAGTGCCAGAAGCGAGTTTGCCGGGGGGTTTCTGGCCAATTCTCACGAGGTTTCTGTCCAAGTCCATATCGATTTGTGCAGAAAGATTAAGAGAATCGGCCGGCATTGTGCAGTGATTTGGGGTGTGCGTGCATGGTGTTTGGAGCACTTTCTTGCCAAGGGCATGTTGCGACCATCTGGAACCAAGGGCCAGACCCACAGGACTTGCCTGAGGGTCCCTGCTGAGATTTGCTCCTCAGGGGCAGAGTTTAGGAAGGGGGTGAGGCTGGGCATCAGGCTTTGGCTTTGTGCTCGGGGGGGGGGGCACAAAGTGGGTGGTCTCAGGGGTCATGCAGTTTTCTCCCGCTCTGAGATCTCTGTGCAGCTCTGAGCAGCATGGTTTCCTCCTGTAGGGAAGGTGGAGTCCTAGGATGTACTCAGGAGTACCCAATGTAGAGAGAGGGCTTAGGGGCCAGGCCTCTGGGGCAGGAGCATGAAAACCCAACCTAGGGTTACGGTGAGGGCCTGGGGACATGGTAGGGCTGATCTGCCTGTGCTGAAGTGAGATTTCCTGGGGACTGAGTTGAGGATGGGGGTCAGGCGGCACCTCAGGCTCCGGGTTTGTGGCCAGGGGATCTGCCGAACGTGTTGGTGGTCTCCGGGGTGCATGCAGGTTTCTCACACTCTGAGGGTTCTACGCTGCTCTAAACGTCATGCTTTCTACCTGGGTGGCAGGTGGAATCCTGGGGTGTGGCTCAGGGTTCCCCAACCTGGAGGTATTGGGGGCCAGGTCTCTGGGGACAGAAGTCTAAAAACCAAAGTAGGGTTAGGATTAGGGCCTAGGGGCATGGTAGGTCCAATCTGATGGCTCTTAGGTGGGATCCCAGGGGTGCTGAGTAGAGGACGGGGGTCAGGCAGTGCGCCAGACTCTGGTTTTTGTGGCCAGGGGTGGCTGCCAGAGGTGTGGTTAGCTTTAGGGAGGCATGGGGATTTCTCACGGTCTGAGGGTTCTGCACAGGTCCAAATAGCACGGTTTCCTCTTGGGTGGCAGGGGACTCCTGGGGTGTGGCTCTGGGGTCCCCAATCTGGAGGGCTCTGGGGACAGACCCCTGGGGATGGAAGCCTGAAACCCCAACCAAGGCTTAGGGCAAGGGCCTAGGGTCATCGCAGATATGATATGCCAGTGCCAGGGTGCACACCTCAGGGGTTGAGTAGCGGGAGTGGTTGGCATTATGTGCACCTGCCTCACAGAGGGCTTTCTAGCAGGGTTTGGACCACAACTACTTGGGACCCCGTGCCAGGCTCAGGCAGTGGCCCTGCCAGCCTCTGCTGCCAAATGCAAGTTCGCTGGGTTTTTCTGGCTAAATCTGACATTTTTTTCTGCCCACATTGATATCGATTTGGGCAGAAAGCTGTGAGAATTGGTCAGCATTGGGTGGTGATTCAGGCCATGCTGGCACATGCAGTCTAGAGCTCTTTCTTTCTCGGTGTTTGTTGTGGCCATCCAGGAACATGGATTGGGCCCATGCAGCTCCCCTGCTCCACAGGCAGAGTTGAGGGAGAGGGTCCAGCTGAGCACCAGCCTGCATGTTTTTGGTCTAGTGGGGAGCCATATGTGGGGGTGGCCTCAGGATGCAGGTCTCTCCCACTCTGAGGGTTTTGTACAGCTCCAAGCAGCATGGTTCCTTCCTGAATGGCAGGCAGAGTCCTGGGCTGTGGCTCAGAGGTCCACCATCTGGAGGGATTGGTGGCTTGTTCTATGGGGACAGAAGCCTGAGAATCCACCCTAGGGTTACTGTTAGGGACTAGGGGTATGACAGGCCTAATATGCCCACACTGAAGCAGGATCCCTGGGTACCTGAGTCGAGGACACCGGTCCAGTGGTGCATCAGGCTCGTGGTTTTGTGGCCAGGTGGGCTGCCTGAGGTGGGGGTGGTCTCAGGGAAGCATGCGGGTTTGTTCTTTTCTGAGGGTTCTGCGTGGCTGCAGTCTCCTCCTGAGGGGCAGGTGGACTGCTGGGGTGTGGATCAGGTGTCCCCAATCTGGAGGGCTCGGGGGCCAGTTCTCTGTGGATGGAAGCCAGAAAAGCCAACGTAGGGTTATGGCCTAGGGGCACGGCAGACCCAACCTGCCACTGCTGAGTCAGATTCCCTGTCGGGCTGAGTCCAGAATGGGCTCAAGCGGCACGTCAGACTCTAGGATTTGTTGTCGTGCGGGCCCTCTGCGGTGAGGGTGGCCTCAGGAATGCCTGTGGGTCTCTCATGGTCCGAGGGTTCTGGACAGCTCTCCATGGAAGGATTTCCTCCCGGATGGCTGGCGGAGTCCTCAGGTGTGGCTCAGGGGTTCCCAATCTGGAGGGCTCGTAGGCCAGTTCTCTGGGCACAGAAGCCTGAACACACAAAGTAGGGTTTGGGTTAGGGTTTAGGGGTATCCAGGCCCAATCTGCCCATGCTGAGGTGAGAACTCGGGGAGCTGAGTCAAACACAGGGGTCAGGAAGCACGTCAGGCTGTGAGTTTGTGACTGGGGAGGTTGGCGTTGAGGTTGGGGGTGTCCTCAGGGAGGCATGCGGGTTGTTCCATTCCTAGGGTTCTGCATAGCCTCCCATGGCACGGTTTCCTCCTGGGTGGCAGGCAGGGAGGGTCTTTGCTGTGATGAGCTCTGGGTGTTCTATGCAGGTGAGAAATCATGAAATCTTACCCACGAAGCCAAGGAACGAACACAGCTTGGAAAGAAATTGGAATGGAAGACAAGGAAAGAAGACCATGTTGTACTTCATGAAGAGTGAGGTAAACATGGAATGATTTTCGATCTCTCGTTCTGTCGATGATCCTTTTCCAACCCACTGTGGTAGGATACATTTGGTTCTGTTTGCATAAGGAGCCCTCAGAAAGCGGCCAGGAAAGATTTAGTTCTCAGAGGATGTCACGTTCCATGGATATGTTCCTTCCAGTTTGCCCAGGTACAATGGTGAGTGGAGAGAACTAGGGCAGAAGAGGCGAGGAGGTGTGAAGCAGTCAGGAGGGCGCCTTCCCCCTTTGTCATGAACGCCTTGGGCCGGTGTTCATCGAGAAGAAGGAGAGGGGATCCCAGAGCTTTGCGGCAGGCAGGGAGGTTCCAGGTCTGTCTAGAGCTGACAGGGGTCCCTGAGGAGAGGGGAGCCAGCGGCGTGGCCGGCCGGAACTGCTGGTCTGGAGGTGGTTTCCCTGAGGAGCCGCGTTGAGGATGAGGGTCAGGTGGCGCATCAGGCTCCAGGGGGCTGCAGAATATGGGGGAGTCCTCATGGGGACACACAGGTTTCTCTGGCTCTGAGGGTTCTGCGCAGCTCCGAACGGACTGGTTTCCTGTTCGGTGGCAGGTGACTCCTATGCTGTGATTCCAGGGTTCCCAACCCGGAGGGCTTGCGGGACAGGCCTCTGTGTAAGGAAATCTGAATATGCAACTTAGGGTTAGAGTTATGGCCTTGGGGAATGGCAGAACCGATCCGCCGACTCTGATGCGGGCTCCTGCCGCTTCCAGTCGGCGATGGGAGAAGAATTCGGCAGAAAGAAGTCAGCTGCAAGAGATTGGGAGCAGGGGACAACAGTCGAAAGGGACTGCTGCCAGGAAGCACTCCACAGCCTCCCTTGTATTGGATAGAAACAGTAGCCAACAGCAGGACTGAGGAAGGTCAGACGTTAATCCCGTCTTGCAGACAAGCAAGGAGGGGGATCAAGATAAACTTAATTAAAAGTTAAGCAAGGACATTCTAAGGACTCGTCTAACTAACCACGGGCACTTCTGGGAAGAGAAAGGTGCAAGAACGGACAAGGGAAGCAGGC